>NC_138962.1:146207336-146832336 GCF_055761805.1 Camellia sinensis
TTGTGCCGGCTCCGTAGAGGATAGAAGATCCATGACAGGATACTGCACCTTTGTATGGGGAAATCTGGTCACTTGGAAAAGCAAGAAACAAAATGTTGTAGCAAGGAGTAGTGCAGAAGCAGAATTCAGAGCTGTTGCTCAGGGAATATGCGAAGGATTATGGCTGCAGAGGTTATTGGAAGAACTACATGCTGAATTAGAGTTACCTATCAAGTTGTACTGTGATAATAAAGCAGCGATCAGTATCTCACTCAACCCTGTCCAGCATGACAGAACCAAACATGTGGAAGTTGACAGACACTTCATTAAAGAAAAGGTGGAAGAAGGAACTATTTGCATGACATATGTCCCTACTAAGGAGCAGATTGCAGACACATTTCCCAAAGGACTACCTCGACAACTGTTTGAAGATTTCATTGGCAAGTTGGATATGATCAACATCTATGATCCAACTTGAGGGGGAATGTAGAAATCCCTACAGTTTAGGAGTCATATGTAATCCCTATAATTAAGGAATGATTATTGACAGTCCTATTTTAGGTATCCTATTTTAGGTATGTACTGAAGGATGGTGCTGCTGGTCAATAGGGATTACCATGACTCTTGTATATTCCTTTATCGTAGGATTTTATTTCTTTAAGTTAGCAGCTGGTTACAGGTTATATAATAGGGCATATTGTACAATTCGATGTATTTGTATTGAAAATATAAAGCAGTTTCCTCACAGCTTTCACAAATCGAGCCAATAAACATTGAATACTAACCCTGTGACTATAATTACAGTGAGTGTAATCTCATATGATGAAAGATTCATTACATAGATTTATGGTTCTGGGAAGTTCTAAGCTAAAAATTAAGAATGAAGCTCTCTTGATTAAGTGGTTGTGTAGGTTTGCATCTGAGCCAAATCCCCTTTGGAAAAAAGTGATTTGTGAAAAGATAAATTGGGACAACAAGAGATGGGATATTTCATTTCTTAAAGGATAGTGCATTTCCTTCTCTCTCCCCCCCCCCCCCCAATAATGTGCTACTAAAATTGGGAAATGAAATGAGACTTCTCTTTATGTTTGATAAATGGGTGTCTGATGTAACAAAGATGGTCTCATTAATGATTTCATCATTATGAGTATGTCATATAGGAAGATTTTCTTGGTATGGGAGGAGGATGAAGACCATCATAGGTTTTTGCAAATGCTGCCACAGGTAGATCTAGTTAATGCCAATCAATGGATCAATTAATTTTGAGAGTGGATCCATCAGGTATCTTCTCACTAAAATCTTTACAAAACTTGTTTACCTCATCTCAGTGTTGTATTATTCTTACAATAGAGTTTGTGGAAAAGCATTGCCCCCTTTGGAATTCTTGTTTTTGCTTGGCTAGTCCGGCACAAAAGGATTACCATTTGTGATCTTTTGATTAAAATGAATTCTCTGGATGTATCTTGTTCTAGGCTCTGTAAATATTTGTTCGAATGAGTTACTCTGTAGAAGATCTTGGAAAATTTGGGGTGATTGTTTGTCTTGGTGGGGAATGGAATGAGTTTGTTTTTCATCAGTTAGTGCCTTACTTGATTGGTGGTTTGGAATAAAATTCAAGAATGTCAAAAAGCTCTTATGGGAGGCTATAATCATCCATGACAGTTTTTTGGACCATTTGGAAAACCAGAAATAACCTTATCTTCAATAATGGTTTAACTTCTTGGGAAAATGTCTTCGAGTTAATTAAAGAGAACGTTGCAACTCAGGTAAAAGGATATTGAAATATCCCTTGCTATACAGTTGCTGATTTAATCTTAAAGATGACAGAAGTCAGAGGCCTACACTTCCCTTTAAAAGGTGAAGGACTTTTGTGATTTGCTAGGTTAGGCAACTGTGGATTTTCAAGTTTTCCCTCGACAAGGATCTGCTCAATTCTCTTTGTTCTTAGTGGTGTTAATGGCGGTTCAGCTTTGGATGATGAAAAGGACTGATTCAAAAATGGAATATGGATGAGAATGGGAATGGAATGCAAGATGGCATGGAATGAAATACTCATCCTCACTCTGCTGGTTGGTTTCTAACATTGAATGACGTGGAAATGGAACATCCATTCTTATTCCCATGTTTGGTTACACTTGTTAAGCTACTGTAGTGGAATGAAAATTCTAAACCAAAACACTGTTCAAAGAAAAAAATTCTAAACCAAAACTGATGTATGCTAGTAAGAATTGAAAACAATCCTTAACACGGTAATTTTTCATCTTCAGCAAACTGAAATGAACCACTTAATTATCAGACAAACTTTCTTCTACAGAAAAGTACCTAAAAATCGAGTTGTTGGAGTAGTCAAGATTAAAAATCTTACGTTTGATTGGTTAAAAAAATTCAAATAAATGAGTTATCTATCTCGTGTGGACTCTCAGCTAATGTCTATATATAGCTCTTATAAAGTCTGTGAGTCGATAGTGTAAAAGCTTTTCTGGTTGGTTTTGTGGCTCACTTTTGTTACTAATGTTCCCCATATATCAGTGACCAGGTTTTGAGAATTAACTTTCAAAAGGTTATAAACATGAAGGAAGGAAACTCACAGAAATCATACAAAGTTTTGGAGCTCAGCATCATCGAGAAACTTAACAAGTTGCTGTCTTGGCAGCCACTATGAGGCATTTGGCTCAATTGCCTGTGTGCATGTCATTCATGGTTCTGCTTTGCATTGTTCGGAAAGGCTTTTTTGGTTTTCATGGTTAATTGAGAGCCGTCAACATAGTGTAATTTTTTTTTTTAATTCTGATGCTTCACGTTTATTTCAATACTAATTTTACCCTCTATTATATCACCTTTAGTTTTTTTTTTTCAAGCAGTTCGTTCAGAGTCTGAGCTAGATAGATAATGCCATTGAGACTTGGGTTTTCTCTTTTCCATGTAAATTGTAAAAGTAAATTTTTAGTTTGTATACTGTTGTGACATGTGGTGTTTATCCAACTCGGGTTGTGTCTCTTTTTAGTTTCAATTGGCATAGACTTTGTGGACCTTCTTTCACATTTTATAGCATCACGACATGTAACATTGTAGAAACCATGAGTTTGATCGGTAAATCCTTCAGATTAATTATTGAAATGAGAATACTTTTCAACAGATTGAGTTAGATGAACTAGAAGGTATATCTAATTTCGCTGCAACATTGTTATGGGATGACTCTTCCCTTTATACATTTGAGGAGGCTGTTCAATCTTACGAGTTAGCTCTCTACCAGGTATTCCAAGGTTAATCTCTCAGTTATCCTTTCCCTTCTTTATTTTAGATTCAACTAGTACAAAAGTTAAGACAGGACCAATGTTCTGCAGACAATATTTGTCTAGAACTGAATTATTCTTAGAAGAGTAGAAATACTTTGAGATTCACTTAAAACTGCTTTATTTATTTTTTTTGTTTTTGATAAATAAATCTGCTTTATTTTTTGCCTGCTGGCAATGATGATCCGACAATGTCTTGGATAGTTAAAGTATGCTAAGACTCATATTTGCGAGAGTTTCAAATGAGAGATTCATATTTTCTTGTCATCTTATGTACTTTTTCTTTTGGGGTTTGGTATCTCTTTTCAGGCCACTCATCATTTTTGGCCCACCACAGAGAAATGTCATAACAAATGCATCATTTCTGCTCTTAGAAAGTTCAATGTGATGGAGGATAAAAACACCTACATGGTATAGGTTCTTCATTTTTGTACTTCATTTAGGGAGTAAATTATATATCTGGAATTCTTTTAAAGTACTTGCAGTCTTTGAGTGTTCTCTTCTTTGTTATTGAACATTGCATTGTGTTTTCATGTTGATAGTTGCCCTACTTCTACCACATTGATGTCATAATCTATTTTTCTAGTACGGTGTATAATTGCTCTCTAGTTGTCCATTGAAGTGACCTTCAAATTGGATGCATCTTTGAAACTAGATTGTTTGAAGATTCTGCTGTTATTTTCTCCTAACAATTCAAATTTGTTAGATTATTTGTATGTTAACTCTTTCAATGTTCTACTATCGACTGAGATGATTGTGTAGGTATGTATGAACGCTGTCTCTATGGGTGGAAAAGATCTTGGGAATGACACTATGGAAGTGGTATCTCCTTTAACCTGGTACTTCTTTATCCTTCAAGTACTTTAGCTCTTATTTTTAATGGGGTGGGAAAAAGCTTATTATTTTTTTCTTAGGCTGGATGTTGCTTTTATTCTGTTAGAACTCTTGATGGAAAAACAATCGAAGCTGACTCTTTTCTTGACCTTTTCTCACAGAAAGAGATTTCATCTTCATGTCAGTTCTCTGTCAGGCTTTCACATACTCTGGCAATTGCCAATAACATGGTCTGGCACTATTATATTAGTAAATTGGTATATACTTTCTATAATAATTTGCTAATATAACTAGAAGCTAGTATTATACCATACATACATTGCCTGAGTTGTAAATCTTATGATATTTTTCATGTTCACTTGGAATGGAGTTCCCTTACAACAGAGTGCACTCTAATTAGAATGACTATTAGCAAGAACAATTAAAGAAAGCGTTCAAATTCGATTATCTGCTGTAGAAGCTGGTCAACTGCAATATATTATTCATCCATTTGTGATTGGGTTGCTGATTTCATGGTGGCAAATTCAGATCCTTTCATAACTACGTAAGGAAGTTGTCAACAACCCTTTTCTTGGAGTTTAGTATGAAATTGTAATTTAACATTTTTCTTTTTCTCGCAGTAGTCAATAGACTCGTAGGTCTTGTCATTTCTGGCAGTGGCTATGGTATCTTCTTGTCCTTTGCTTATTTGTTCTGTATAGATGGAGTTTTCATATTTTACTTCATATTTTGCTACGAGCACTCGCTGTTGTGAATAAGGATAAATTTACTGCAACACTACATGACAGAGCAAGAAGCAAAAAAGTTACTCTAATGTCAAAACAGAACTCATGGAGTAATGATGTCTTCTAGTGACAAACTTGATATGATTTGCAAATTGATTTTGTTTTTCTTTCTTTCTTTCTTGTAAATAATGCAATATAGATGGTACTTGCTATTTATAGAAAATTTGTAATCTTTAATAAAATCTTTGCTTGGTAATCTCTTCTTTAAGTGGCCATTTAAGATGTGAGAACTATTGAGCAGAACAAAAGGAATCTGAATTCTGAATCTTATGTATGATGTTGCATTGCTTATTGAAACTTTAGGAAAATAAAATCCATGGAAGCAAACTGAACTAGTTGTCTTTGTCTAATTACTCTTACCTCAACTTGAATTTTTATTCTTGAAACTGGCTTCTAATAACACAACAGCACAGCATGACTTTTAATTCCTGGTTTTAAATTTTTATCTTTGGTCAATCTTCAATTGCTGATGAAATTTCTGAACTTATTAAGAGAACTAAGCTTGGGGCAGGTATTTGTTATGACCCAGAAGATTTTTTGCTGGATTTAGAAAGGTTTTACACTTCGAGCATCTTTGTTATCTGGTAAGTAGTAGATTGTGTTGATTTCACCTTCCACATATAATTCTAATGTAACTTTTATTCCCTGCAGCATTCCATTTTCTGAATCTGATCTGCACAAGGCCTCTGAATCATTGAAGAGAGTTGTAGCAGCGGTTTTGGCAGCTCGTGATTGAATTGAAGAGTGCACATCAGATCTCATTTTATTTTTCCAATGATCTTTCAAACACTTCTTTGACTGTGTCAACAGAAAAACTCGGGAATTTTTGTTTCTCGGTAGATGCTTTCATAGTACTTGTATGTATAATTAGTTTGAATTGCATCTTTTGTGTTGATCTGTTTTGTAATAACTTTCAACTTACCACTAGGCACTAGTTTAACTTAATTTCATCTTGGAATTGAAATATTTTTGCATATTGAGAAGCATGAATTGATCCAGTATTATGTTTACCTAAATTTAGTCAATATATTGAACATTTTTCTTCATTATTACAGGTATTTTTTTTAGTTAAATCTCATAGAATTGGCACAATTTAAAAAAATAAAATAAAAAAATGAGGCTATAACAGCGTTTTTAAACGCCACTGTAGAATAATGCCAACGGTTGTATTTTTCAAATAGAAAAGATCTATCACGACGTTTTTAAAACGTCGCTAAATGTAGTGCGACGTCATTGTACCCAGCACATTTAGTGGCATTTTTTAAAGCACCGCCTATACGCACCGCCTATCCTAATATAGCGACGCTTTTAAAGCGTCATAAAGCTATAGCGACGGTTGCATCTTCGGCATTTGGTACCAAATGTCACAAAAACAATTAGCGGCGTTTTTGATAGCTATAGCGGTGTTTTTTAAACGCCACTAAAAGTCTAATTTCCAGCAATGATTTGTACAAGTTTTTCCAAAAAAAATATTTGCTCTATTCTCATAGGTGCATACAAGTCACCACCAATACCAAGATTCTGATGTGCTATGCAGGAAGTAGCCAATTTCTTTTGAAATCCTTGAACCTGTAATTTACAAAATTTCTTTATTCATCCAGAAGTTTACAAATTATGACTGTATTATAAGCAAAATAGCCTTTTAAATAGTTTACGAACGTGCTGGCAGACCTCATAGTGGGAGGAGGCTCATGCACTGAAACTGCATTTTTTTTACGTGCATGTGCACCACACGGAACAAGATAAAGCATTTTTGGATGTTGCATTGAAAGTTTGCAATATATATATTTTTGGTCTAATTGTCTTTTGAGTTGAAATTGATCTCTGAAAATCTGGCTTCAAAACCTTTGTATTTTTGGGTTGTAATGTGCTGTTGAAGAGCATTAAGTTATATTGATGTCATTGTCACATGCAAGCTAACAAATTATGTTTGAGGCATTTGTGCAGTCATCCTCTTGAGGAATAACTAAAAAACATAGCATCCACAATTTCGTTTTTGTTTTTGTTTTTTTCCCAATCGGTCTCATTTGGTAATTGAAAGTTGAAATTATCATATTCATAAGAGGCTAGCTTTTTCAGTGTTATGTGAACTGCCTTGTCTTGTCTTTGCAGAAATTTAATCATCTAAAATTATTACTTAATTTAAGACAGGAGGGAACTCCAAATTCCATGAAGTTAAATAATTGTGGATGGAGGACTGTTATATATCACTTAAACATTTCACTAATTTTTTTTCATTTCTTATGTGACTTCTCATAGGGGTTGATAGGTTCTATCATTTTTTTAAATGTGATGGGTTCTATCTAAAATACATGACATTTACTGAATTAATACACATAGAAAGTGGAGTAAAGGGGTAAATGAATGTGATGATAAATCACTTTTGTCATTACACGATCATGAAGTTAACCTATTTAGAAAACTAGCCGTACACTTCATTGTTTCATTAAATCTGAAAAATTAGGCCCCTCTCTAGTTTCTTCTAAAATTTTGTAAGTGTAACCCAAAAAATTTAACAATATAAAAATGGAGAAAAAAGTTATAGGTACAAAAAACTATTCACAAAAATATGAATTATTTTATTTATTTTGTCCTTTCCTACTAAGCATGAGCATGAGTAAAAACCTTCAGATGCATGCACCCATCCCAACTTTAGGCAGCCAAAGTGTATGGCTCAGAACCAGATTCTTCATTAAAATTGAGGCGTCCCAATGATAGATGTAAGCAGGAAAAAACTAGCTTTTATTCTGGACAATCAACAATAAGAAGATTTGAGGACATATGATTTGAAAAATGACATGCCTTGGACCAACTTATTTAAAGATCTCCTAACCTCAAGTAAAGCACTCTACTCACAATTGGGATTTTGATATAACTAGCAGGTGCCAATTGTTCCTGCAATCACATCAAGGCGAGGCAACATTAATTGTTTTATGTTCCAACAGAGAGGATATAGCAAAACAAAAACAAAAATAATAATAATACAAAAAAAGAATACAAAAAACTAGTGAGGAGGAAGCAACTAGTCCTTGTTTAAGAGAGAATTCAAGTTTCACCACACTTGATAAAGAAGTCATTTTAATAGGGGAATTCTTAATGAAATTCTCTAGCCCATTTATTTCTCATACAGTTAAAATTATGGTTGTAAATTTACTTCTGTGGGAATATATTTTCTGAATACCAACACCTGGCATGGTGACGCCGACGAGTCAGCCGAGGTGCCACGTGTCGTGGTAGTTAAGCCAAGATGATCTCGGAGTTGTCGAGGTTATCTCCGAAGATATCGGGATCCGAGATAAGCGGATACGGAACAAGAGTCCTAAGACGAAGAGGGAACTTAACCAAGATAAGGATAAGGCTCTTATGGAGTTTATCTTTATCTCTTGAGGAGTCCAAGGTAAGAACTAAATTGGAGTTCATAGAAGTCATATTTCTAATGGGACTTGGATTGAGAATATTATAAAAGAGAGGCACCCCCATGGGTCTAAGGTATGTGATTTATGTTTTGAGTATTAAGTTTAGCACTTGATTATCCTTTGAGAAAGATACTGACTTGATCGTCGGAGTGCCCCCGGGTGGAAGAACCACCGCCGGAGCCTTTTCTTTCTGTTACAGGTTACTGAAGGCATCTATTCTGCCTGTGCTCTCCAGTTGATCACTAAGCAGGCAGTGTGGTTAGATTTTCACCCACACAATTTGGCGCCGTCTGTGGGAATCGAAGGAAGAATAGATGGCCAGTAACGGACAGCAAGAAAGGATTGGGGACGACGCTCCAGCTGGGAGTGGCAGACCAATTGATCTTGACATTGAAGGAGACAACCACAATACCGAAACCCGTGACCAGGGTCACGGAGAGCAAAACATCTTCCAAGAGGGCGACACGTCAAAGAAGGAAGACCAAGGAAAGTACTACAATGAAGATAACCTCCAAGTATGGAGGGACAGGTGCCTACAGAGGGATGAGGAAGTAAAAGAATTGGCGAACAAGTTGGCAGACCTTCAGTCAGTCGTCAATTTTATGATGCAGAATAATGTTATGCAGCCACCATACCCGCTGCAAGATACACCGATGCCAGCAACCAACACCCAGAAGGGCAGAAGAAAAACAATCCCCGAGGTCCCTCAGCATACCAGGAGCGGAAGGCATTCTCACCGACCTTCCAGGGAAGTCGGACGAGAAGAGCCGAGACAAGAAGAGTCCCGAAGGACGCACCACATGAAGAATCCAGAGCCCAAAGAACATCGGCATGTTCAAGGGCAAGCACTCTGCTTTGACACAACTCATGGAGAAAGATCCAAACGGGCCCACCACGAGGCCGAAAGCAGTGTACCAAAAAGACTAAAGTCAAAAGACAGCCGAGCTCCGGGGAGAAGCAAAGAAGACCTGAGGGACTACCTCAAAAGGAGACAGCAGAATGTTGAAGCCGAGGTAAACTTCCCAGTAAAGCCGAAGACAGCCTTCTCGGTGGAACTGGACAAATTCGAACCACCAAAGAGATTCAGTATGCCGAGGTTTCAAATTTATGATGGTAAGTCAGATCCAAACTTTCATGTCGGACTATACCTGAATTCAATGGCATTATATAGCGGGAACGAGCCGTTGCTCTGCAAAGTATTCCCCTCATCCTTTGGGGAAATTGCATCTGATTGGTTCCATAAATTACCAAAGAGAAGCATAAAGACATGGGAAGGCCTGGCCGAGATATTTGTGGCCAGGTTCGTGACCAACAAACTGTAGCCCCTGAGGGTTGATGCTTTGATGGCTCTCAGAATCACCAAGGAAGAAGGCCTTAGAGCCTATGCGAAGAGGTACTACGAGGTATTCAACCGAATACCCGAATGCAACCAAGAGGTAGCGGTCGTGTCTTTCAAGAACGGCCTGAAAGATGACTGCCCACTACGGAAGTCTTTGGCAAAAACATTGCCAAAAAGCATGGAAGAACTCATGGCAAGAATTGAGAAGTACGCCAGAGCAGAAGAAGATACATCGGGAAACAAAGAAGTAAAACAATAAAAGGGAAACGGCTCGCCGAAGCGAGGCCGAGGCAACAATGGGCCGACCAAACAAGAAACAGAGTTGAGAAGTAAACAGGCGGTAACAACGGTATTCCGAATCCCAATCCATAAAGTCCTAGATCAAATACGAAACCAACCTTATTTCAGGGCTCCGGCAAGAGCACCAGGGGAATTCATGGGAAGGAACGTTGGTAGACGTTGTGCCTACCACAATGAAGAAGGGCACCCAACTCAAGGCTGCAGAGCCTTGAAAGCACACTTGGAGGACCTAGTAAGACAAGGCCTTCTGAGGGACCTGGTCGATGAAGCCAGGACAAGGGAAGAACAGGCAAGGTTGCCTCAAGCACCAGCGGCACCGCCTCCCCCAGCACAGCCACCACAAGCAGGAGGACCAAGGGTGGTTAATGTGATCCACTCAAGGGTCAACGAAAATGAAGTCAGAGGGGAGACCCAGAGGGTAAGACATTTACAGCATGTCTACCAAGTCGGGGAGAAGAGACATCGGCCAGAAGAACCCCAAGGGCCGATGATAGCCTTTACTGAAGCCGACCTGGAATTGGTCCAACATCCGCATAATGATGCCTTGGTAGTATCCCTCCAGGTTGGGGAGTGCCAAGTGAAACGCATCCTAATAGATCAAGGCAGCTCCTGTGACATCATGTATGTCAGATGTTATAAGGAGCTGGGCCTTCACCCTGATGACTTAGAACAATCCAGCGGCCCGATGGTCGGCTTTAATGGAACGCCGACATGGCCACTGGGGGCAACAAGCTTGGAAGTACAAGCCGGCACTAAGAAGATAAAGACGGAATTTCTGGTAATTGACACACCCTCACCATACAACATCATCTTGGAAAGGCCGTGGTTGCATGCAATGGGGGCAGTTCCCTCAACATTGCATCAACTACTGCGATTCCCAACAGGGAATGGGATTGAAGAAGTCAGAGGAGATCAACTGCAAGCAAAAAATTGCTCCATGGTAGCAATGAAGTCCACCTGTAGTATACAGGAGCCAAGGAAAGCAGAAGTTGAAGATGAGGACATGGAGGTCCTAGAAGACGTCGAAAAAGAACCAGCCGAAAAGAGCGAAGAAGTGCTAAAGAAAGTTTTCGTCCAGGAGGGCAACGAAGAACGTTTCTTTCTTCTCGGCTCAGGCTTAGCTAGAAACGAAGAGAGAGAACTGGAAGATTTTTTACGGACAAACATAGAGGTGTTCGCCTGGACACCTTATGAAATGCCAGGCGTTGACCCCGAGGTCACTTGCCACAGACTGAATGTCAACAGGTCGGTAAAACCTGTGATTCAACGAGCTAGAAGGCCGACGTTGATGCACGTCGAAGCAGTAGAAGAAGAGGTAGACAGACTCCTGGAGGCTAGGGCCATCTGAGAAGTTCAGTACCCAACATGGCTGTCCAACACAGTAGTAGTAAAAAAGAAGAATGGCAAATGGAGGGTTTGTGTAGACTTCACCAGCCTTAACAAAGCCTGCCCCAAAGATAGCTTCCCTCTGCCCAAAATCGACCAACTGGTAGATGCTACTTCAGGACATGAAAGAATGAGTTTTCTTGATGCATACAGAGGATACCACCAGATTACCATGTACCCTCCAAACGAGGAAAAAACCGCGTTCATCACCCCTAAAGGCCTGTACTGTTACAAGGTAATGCCTTTTGGGTTGAAAAACGCAGGAGCAACCTATCAGAGGTTAGTGACAAAAATGTTTAAGCACCTGATTGGCAAAACAGTAGAAGTCTACATTGACGACATGGTCGTAAAGACCAAGGAATCAAAGGATCATCTTGCCGACCTAAAAGAAGTCTTTGACATACTCAAAAGATATCAGCTCCGACTCAACGCCTCAAAGTGCGCCTTTGGAGTTGGATCAGGTAAATTTTTAGGGTATCTGGTAACAAGAAAGGGCATTGAGGCTAGCCCAGACCAAATCAAGGCCATCCTGGAACTACAGAGCCCGACGTCGGCAAAGCAAGTTCAAATGCTTACTGGAAGGGCCGCAGCCCTAAACAGATTCATCAGTAAAAGCTCAGATAAGTGCAGACCCTTCTTCAACCTGGTGAAAAAAGCCACAGACTTCCTATGGACAGAAGAATGTGAAGCCGCTTTAGCCGACCTAAAAAAGTACTTGACCACAACTCCTGTACTTTCCAACCCAGTACCAGGGGAGGAACTGTTTTTGTACTTAGCAGTCTCAGAACACGCAGTCAGTGCAGTGCTAATCCGAGAGGAAAAAGGGGAGCAAAAGGCTGTTTATTATGTAAGTAAAACTTTGGCCGACGCAGAAACAAGATATCTACCACTGGAAAAATTAATGCTGGCCTTAGTAATGGCTTCAAAGAAGTTGAACCATTACTTTCAGGCACACAAGATTGTAGTCCTAACAGAGCACCCACTGAAGTCCTTGTTGCAACAAGGAGACTTAACAGGAAGGATAGCAAGATGGGCAGTAACCCTAGGCCAGTTTGACCTGGAGTTCAGGCCAAGAACAGCAATAAAAGGACAAGTTTTAGCCGACTTCGTTGCAGAATTCACACCTGAAACCATCGCACATCGGGCTCCGTCAAGCCAAGATGAGCATTGTCCTAACAAGCAAAAAGAATCTCAGCCAAAGGCAAAAAAGCAAGAGAAGGAGAAACTCAGACCCTGCAGCATCTACATCGGCGATTCATTCAGACTATTCGTCGATGGAAGTTCAAACCGTCAGGGAGCAGGGGCAGGAGTACTGCTGATATCTCCAGATGGAGAAATAGTAGAACAGTCCATCCGTTTGGGGTTCAAAGCCTCAAACAATGAAGCAGAATATGAAGCATTAATTGCAGGGCTAAAGCTGGCAGCAGCAGCAGAAGCAGATGAGGTAATTGTTTTTTGTGATTCACAACTCATTGTTAACCAGTCAACAGGAGAATTTGCAGCCAGGGACGAAAGAATGTCGGCATATGCAAAGGAAGTCATCAGATTGGCAGCCCTATTTCAGAACTGCAGATTACTCCAAGTAAGCCGAGATGACAACACTCACGCCGACGCGTTGGCTAACCTGGCCAGTTCAATTGAAACTGGAAAAACAAGGACAATTATGATCGACTACATGTCGGCCCCAAGCATAAGTAAACAGAGCACCGAACAAGAAGCAATGTGCGTGTACTTGGGACCAAGCTGGATGGATGCAATCATTGCATTCCTAAAAGAGGGGAAGCTGCCAGAAGACCATAAGGAAGCACATAAAATCAGACTGAAGTCAGCCAGATTCAGTCTAACAGCAGAAGGCCATCTCTACAGGAGGTCCTTCACTGGGCCGCTTTTAAGGTGCGTACACCCTTTGCAGGTTGAAGATTTTCTTTATGAAATCCATGAAGGAATTTGTGGAAGCCATGCTGGGGGCAGATCATTAGCCCATATGGCCATTACCCAGGGGTATTGGTGGCCCTACATGCAAAAGGATGCTGAAGCCTACGTGAAGAAGTGTGAACAATGCCAAAGGTTCGCACCTTTGATACATCAGCCAGCTGCTGACCTAAACCCAGTATCCCCTTGGCCGTTTGCCCAATGGGGCATGGATCTGGTTGGGAAACTTCCCCAGGCAACTGGACAGAGAAAATACTTGCTGGTGGCAACAGACTACTTTACAAAATGGATAGAGGCAGAACCTCTTGCCAAAATTCGAGATGTGGACGTCAAGAACTTTATATGGAGAAACATCATCACCAGATTTGGGATTCCAAGAGCAATAGTTACCGACAACGGAATACAATTTGACAGCAAACTCATCAAGAACTTTTGTGCCAAATTCAAGATCAAGAACTACTTTTCAACACCAAGTTTTTCCCAAAGTAATGGGCAAGCAGAGGCATCCAACAAAGTAATTCTGGATGGAATAAAGAAGAGGCTACAGGCGGCAAAAGGAAAGTGGGTAGACGAATTGCCCAACGTACTTTGGGCATATCGGACTACGCCGAGAAGATCAACAGGAGAATCCCCCTTTGCCATGGCTTATGGCACAGAAGCAGTCATCCCATTGGAAATCGGCATCCCAGGGATCAGAACCCAGGGAGTAGAGAATGGCACCAATGACATACTCTTAGCCCGAGATTTGGATTTGTTGGAAGAACGAAGAGAGAAAGCTGCAATTCAGCTTGCAGTATACCAGCAACAGCTTGCCAGAGCTTACAACAAGAAGGTTAATCCAAGAGATTTTCAAGTCGGCGATCTAGTCCTGAGAAAAGTCGTCGGGAACAAGAAGGATCCCAGGGAAGGCAAGCTTGGCCCAAACTGGAAAGGACCCTACAGAATTACTTCAGTATTAGGCAATGGAGCTTATCGGCTTGAGGACAATGAGGGCAAAGCATTGCCCAGACCTTGGAATACTTGTAATCTAAAATTTTTCTATCATTAGATGTGCATCATTTTTGGACGATATCATCAATAAAGTCTTTTCAGAATTCTTTCAACACATATAAAATTGTGCATTGATGTTTATTAAGAACATGAATAATGAGAACCCAAGTAGAACTCAGGTTCACATTGGGGGCAGAAAGAAGAAGAATACGATTACCACTTGTCGAGATTTATAGCAAAAACTGAAATTAAACCGAGATGATGCTTAACCGAAGATAAGCCGAGATGATTCCTTGCCTCCACTTGTTGAAATTTGTAGCAATTTACAAGTTGGAGTCAAGCCGATTCCTTGCCTCCACTTGTTGAAATTTGTAGCAATTTACAAGTCGGAGTCAAGCTGATTCCTTAATTCACTTGTTGAAATTTGTAGCAATTTACAAGTTGGAATTAAGCTGATTCCTTGCCTCCACTTGTTAAAATTTGTAACAATTTACAAGTTGGAGTCAAGCCGATTCCTTGCCTCCACTTGTTGAAATTTGTAGCAATTTACAAGTCGGAGTCAAGCTGATTCCTTAATTCACTTGTTGAAATTTGTAGCAATTTACAAGTTGGAATTAAGCTGATTCCTTATCTTCACTTGTTGAAATTTGTAGCAATTTACAAGTCGGAGTCAAGCTGATTCCTTAATTCACTTGTTGAAATTTGTAGCAATTTACAAGTTGGAATTAAGCTGATTCCTTACCTCCACTTGTTAAAATTTGTAGCAATTTACAAGTTGGAGTCAAGCCGATTCCTTGCCTCCACTTGTTGAAATTTGTAGCAATTTACAAGTCGGAGTCAAGCTGATTCCTTAATTCACTTGTTGAAATTTGTAGCAATTTACAAGTTGGAATTAAGCTGATTCCTTATCTTCACTTGTTGAAATTTGTAGCAATTTACAAGTTGAAGTTAAGCCGAGATTATTCCTTAATTCACTTGTTGAAATTTGTAACAATTTAAAAGTTGGAATTAAGCTGATTCCTTATCTTCACTTGTTGAAATTTGTAGCAATTTACAAGTGGAAGTTAAGCCGAGGTTATTGCTTAAGTTCTCATAACAATATGTGGGTTGCTTAACCCTAAGGAAGATGCTTAACACTTGTTGAAATTTGTAGCAATTTACAAGTTTATGTTAAGCCGACGTATGGTCACCCGCTGAGTTATACAGAAATTTACAGGTTGAAGTCAAGGCTAAGTATATTATTTAAACACTTGTTGAAATTTGTAGCAATTTACAAGTAGGATAGACCAAGATCACTGTTTGATACTTGTTGAAACTTGAGAAGAGGCTTGAAAAGCTTACATTGAGTAGTATATGTTTTATACTTGTTAAAATTTATACAAGATTTGCAGGTCAGTATCTTGCCGAAGTAAAAGTTTTACAGTTATAGCCGAGGTATATAACCCCGAGAAAATTGCACAAAGAAGGAAGAAGTATGTAAACCATACAAAATATTCTAAGTATAAGAGCTATGCAGAAGCAATCAACAGAACATCACAAGATTGAAAACACCTATAGAAAAACAGTTGAAATTATACTGGAGAAAGTAAATTGTTTTTACGGGAAAAGGCACTTCGGCCATACAAAGAAACTTACACTGTTCAAAGGAAAGAAAAAAGTACAAAGGACATTCAAATCAAGACTCTTCAGTGTTAGCAGTTGCAGGGGCTGGGACCTCGGACGACTCTAGGGGAACCTCCTCAGCAACCTTTTCTGCCTGTATCTCGGCGTCAATCTCTGCTAATGTTGTATCAAGATCTCTTTCAACCAGTAGAAGGTCGGATGATAATTGCCCGATGGCAATTTCCTTGGACGCCTCCCCAACTTCATCACCCTCATCATCCAAAGTTAAATCCATCACTTGCTCAGCAGGAGGAGGGGACTTGGCTTCAGCAGCATCCTTGGGTTTCCTCACCAAGGCTCCATCATCATTATTCTCTTCATCCTCATCCTCAGCATCAGCCTCAGTCTCTGATTCATCTTCAGTCTGACTTAGAGGAGGGAATGGTAAAGGAATGGCGTCGGCCTGGCGCAATGGCGAGTCAGCAGGAAGATCAAGCTTCTTTATCAGGGCCATCCAACCAAGGGAAAATCCCCTGTTGCATGCCTGCCTGACTTGAAGTTTATAGTCTTCTGTGACGTCGGCCATACCCCGGGCATAGGCCTTTTCATCGGCCTCTTTGATTTCGGCCTCTTTGGTGGCCAGAGCTTGCTGGAGCTCTTTCTCCGCTTGGGCCTTCTTAGCCTCGGCCTCTCTTCTCTCGGCTTCAGCAAATTTTTTGACAGCCTCAGCGGATTCAGCCTTCTCAAGAGCTAAAGTTTGGGCTTTAGTTGCAGCCTCGGCCTGATCCTCCAGTTTTTTCATCTTTAATTCAAAGGACTTTATCTCCTTCTTCAGAGAGGACGTCTCCCTCTTCATATCAACCAATCTTTGACGATTTTCAAAAGATTGCATTGAAAATGAATGGGCGTGTTGGATGGCCTGAAGAAAAGACAGAAGTGTTAGAAGATATTCTCAGTAAGAAACAGAAGCAAAAATCACAAGTGCAAACAGGAACACTTACTTGAACAGAGTGTTGGAGCATAAGAGCGTAATTCTCATACTCACTGAGCTTAGCATTTCGCTCCAAATCCTGCGGAAGAAGAAGAGTAGTGCTGACGGCGACACCAACGTTGATATCGTCGGCACTTTCACTGGCCATAATAGGCCTATCCTCCAGAGTTAGTTGAGGGGCCCATGGAACGTCTGGCTTCTTAGACGCCGAGGTCGTCGCAGACGATGACCTCGGCTTTTTTGATTGTGTAGACCCTGAGGGTTGGGCCTCAGCAGACCTCTTGGTGGAAGCAGAGGTTGATTTTTTGCTTTCTGCCAACTGAGAAATAGGCAGAGCATCCTCAGCCTCGGCATCAGTAGCCTTGGCCTTGAGCTGAGCCTTTTTTGCTCTCTTTGGCTTTGGCGGGGGCATCGCATGCGTTGAAACAGCATCGGTGTCGGTTGGAAGGTCAGCAAGAAGATCTTGAGCGACAGGCCTTGGGCGAACCATCTCGGCAGTCTTCACAAGTCTTCGTCGGCGTTTACGTTCTGGAATTGGTATTAAGTAGGGGGCCGAAGTAGATGGAAGATCAGCTGGATCAGAAGTAGATCCTTCGTCGGCTCGTGATATGGAAGCAATGGAAGGAGTTATGGCAGAAGGTGGAGAGAGACTTTTCTTCTTTTTTTTCGGGATGTCGGGTAAAGTGGATTTATATGTAGGGATGAAGTTTAGTAACAATGGGGCTTTTCGTTTATGAATTGGAAGGCCAAGGAGTTTTTTCAGATCTGTTCCTGGGAAGAAGGATTGACGGAAGTTCTTGGGTGGCTGGTGAAGATCTGCAGAACAAGCAAACAGACATTAGCAACAGACAGAATTTTTAAGACTTAAATAAAAAACAACTGGGAGTTGGCACTGGGCTCTTACCCTTGCCCTCTATAACTGTTCGGGGAAGAGGGTAGAGGTGGACGTCTTCGTCTGGGCCAAATTCCCAGTTTCCCGAAGCAATGACAAAATCATCCCCAGCCCTTTTGTTAGAGTCTGGGAGGTCGGCTACGATTTTGAACTCGGTTGACCTCGGTTTGAGATAGTAGACATAACCTCTTTCTTTCAGGTTAAGGGGGTACATTGTATAACAGTACTGAAGGTCGGCCAGGGTGATCCTAAGATTCTCTTGTCTAGCTAAAGCTATAATACCGTTAATCACCCTATAAGAGTTGATAGTAAGTTGCATGGGGTTCAGCTTGTAAAAATAAAGAACTTCACGAAACAGGGGATTAAGTGGAAGCCGAAGTCCACATTCAGTAAAGGCTACTATTGGAAAGGGCATCGTATGGTCTGTGGGCATGATGGTATCATCATCCCCAGCTAACTTAAGGTGAACATCGGCTGGGATAGAGAATTCCTGTCTAAAGTATTCAAGTTTTGTTGGGGTATTTACCCTATGTCTCCACATACCCATTTTATCGACCTAAATAAAGGAAGAATGTGTTTCAGAAGATAGGTATTTTTAGAAGGGTTGCAAGAACCTCGGCAAAGACCTAGGAAAGGACTGACAAGGCTTGTTTCAGTTTTCCCTAAGAAATTAAAGGTTCTACACACCAATCCCAAGCTTAAGAACTATAAAGATCAAGATAGAAGGCAAAGATCTGGAACAGATACGAAAAAACAGAAAACAAAGGTAAAGTTTCAGATTCAAGAACAAAGATGGGCTATCAGAAACACGAAGAATACAAAGAGGTAAAAGTCAAGAACGATGGCAAAAGAAAAGTGGTGAAATAGTACAAGTATTCAAAATATAGCCACGATTCAAGATACAAACAGATCCAGAGCTATGAACAAAACAATAATGGCATAGGGCAGACAAAAGCACATAAAGAGAACTAAGAGTAAAAGGGACAGAATCTTACCAGAACAAATGAAGTCGGAAAGAACGACGCCGAGAAATGGTAACGATTGCAGGCACGACGAAACAGAGAAAGCTTCACTGAGGTGAAAGGACCAAAAAATCGCAGAGCTTCGATTTTGAACAATGGCGGATTTCAGAAAGCTTAGAGAGAGAGAAAGCAAGAAATCAAAAGTGCAAAAAGTAAAGAAAGGAAAAGAGAAAGAAAAGTTTTATCAAAAACTTGAAACGGCGGCAAAATTAGGGCATTTATTACGCCTGGAGCAACGCACGCGTCAGACGGCGCAGACGAACAAAAGACAGCTTTCAGGCGCGTCACAGACACGCTCCAATGAAGACAAAGCACGTGAAAGGAACGGTTAGATGTGCATGACAGCTCATGCGCGTGATAAAGTTTATTTGAATCCTTGTTCTCCGAAGAGAACACATCGGCTGGAAATGGATTATGTCGGCTAAATAGTTTTTGAGCCATTACTTAGAAAAGAAATGTCGAAATATCGATATAGGTTCCATCACCTCAGAATGCCGAGGTAATAGAACCTAGGGGGCAGTTGTGGGAATATATTTTCTGAATACCAACACGTGGCATGGTGACGCCGACGAGTCAGCCGAGGTGCCACGTGTCGTGGTAGTTAAGCCAAGATGATCTCGGAGTTGCCGAGGTTATCTCCGAAGATATCGGGATCCGAGATAAGCGGATACGGAACAAGAGTCCTAAGACGAAGAGGGAACTTAACCAAGATAAGGATAAGGCTCTTATGGAGTTTATCTTTATCTCTTGAGGAGTCCAAGGTAAGCACTAAATTGGAGTTCATAGAAGTCATATTTCTAATGGGACTTGGATTGAGAATATTATAAAAGAGAGGCACCCCCATGGGTCTAAGGTATGTGATTTATGTTTTGAGTATTAAGTTTAGCACTTGATTATCCTTTGAGAAAGATACTGACTTGATCGTCGGAGTGCCCCCGGGTGGAAGAACCACCGCCGGAGCCTTTTCTTTATGTTACAGGTTACTGAAGGCATCTATTCTGCCTGTGCTCTCCAGTTGATCACTAAGCAGGCAGTGTGGTCAGATTTTCACCCACACAACTTCCATATAAGAAAGCTAATAACTATGTATAGTTAGACTAAGAAAGCTTAAAAAGAAATCTACACCTGGACAGAGTTTTTGTAAACCTCTAACTTGACTTCTATAAATTTGACATAATAATTATATTGAGCTCTGTTAAGATTTTAATTTACCTAAAACTTGGCTCCATTTTTACTAATAATTTGTTAGGTTCATGGATGAAAAAAGAAAAATGTCAATGCTTTACATTAAAATATATATTCTACTCTTATTTACCATATGTCCACAAATTAGCTGCATTAATTTCAATCATTTCAATATTATTGAAAGAGAATTCGATTTAATTATATCAAACTTATAGGATACTTATTATATGGCAGCAAAGGAATAATTGGATCATTTTTAATAATCTTTAACACCATCTAGTCTGTCCCTTGAATATACATCATCATTTTTTTTTTTCAATAGTTGTAATCACTACCAGTAAAATATGGAGGGTTGGAACAACCATCAATAATTTGGGTTCTTATAATGGTTGCCATTGATCAGTTCTAAGATTGTTAAGTCCAAAAATAATAGAGCCCTTGCTCTGATATCAATTGTTACCGAGAAGACAATCTAAGAGAGGGGGTGAATTGAGTTTTTAAATAAATTGCTAAATTAAAAATTAACCCAAATAATAAATAAATAAAAATGCACAACAATATAAAAAGAGTAATTAAATAAAATGAGCAAAGGGAAGAGAAAGCAAACTTAGCAATTCATAGTGGTTCGGCTTAACCAAGCCTACATCCACTCTCCAAGTATCTTCCTCAAGAATTTCTCCACTATTCTTCAAATAGTAACAGACCCCTAGCTTCGCAGGCGCTAGTGAACATTTACATCAAGTAACCAATCTCGATAACTTTGACTAGTTTAAAATTCAGTGCCTAGTTACACCTAACCAAGTGATTTTATCTTAAAAATCACTCACAAAAATATCCCTACTAGTTTTGACTTTGGTACCTAGTCACACCCAACTCAAGTGATTTTATCTCCAAAAATCACTCACAAAAACTCTCTCTTTTACAAGAATAATACGAAGGGTATGAAAACCCTTTTACAATTTTTGATCAAAGACTCAACAAATTTTCTCACATAAAATAATACTCAATGAAGCACAATAATATTTTAAGAACAAATAAATATCACAGATTTTTCTTTTACTTGAGAAACTCCTATAGCACGCTGCTTCGGATCATGAGGAGACAACACATGGAGAGCACGCGAAAGTTTCAAAAAAATAAAAGATGCATAGTGAAATCTATTTAAATATTATTTAGATCATATGCATCATACAATATATATTTTAACAGACAATATTGTGTTAAAGAATGTAAAGTATGTTTAATAAAAATCATGATAGATCTAATGTATTTTAGATATCATCAAAATCAAACAATATGATTAACATATTCATTCCAGAGTACCAAAAAAAAAAAAAAAAACGGTTACCAAAAGGTATAGTTCAAATCAACAAAAGAAACTAATTAATCAACAAATCGAATTAATGAAATGTTCCAGTGGTGTGAAGCAAACATAAATGATTCACATTGTATTACATTGAAGAGTGAGATAATATTTGTACTTCACCAGCAGTGTGAACCAAACATAAATGAAAAGGAAACATGACTATATAATCAATTTTCCACACAAAACACACAATCCACTCACTATCTGATATTTGATAGCAAAGAAATTATGGAACACAATTTAATAAGACAAAATTAGGGGAAAAAAAATTAGGTAGACTTTATTCAATTAAAATATGATAAAGACATAGGGTAAAATTATTTATTCTATTAAAATCTGATAGTTTATGAGAGAGAGAAGTTATGGTAAATTTTTTTGTTTTAATTGGCCCAATAGAATTTTTAAATCAACAAAAATAAATTAGGCTTATTTAAATTTTAAATATACTACTAACGAATTTGGGAGTTCTATTTTGAACCAAATTTTGGGGCTTAAATCACAAGTCTTAGTGGCCTTAACCCAAGGCCAGCCTGCTCCTGAGTCACAATGGAGAACAAAAACAACAAATGAGAAGGATAATCGAGAATTACTGAAATGATCAAATAGATGGCTTTTATAGAGGAATTATAGAAAGTTTTACCATGAGGAGGAAATTTCAGTTTGGAAGTACATGTGGCCAACTTAAGTCCTAGAACAATATGTCAACAAGAAACTTGGTGTGTGTATAAAATAGAATCTTGAATTATACAAATGGTGTATATGAGATGGAGAGTATTGGCAATGTGTTCTCTCTCTATTATCCCATCTCTTTTCCATTTGATCAGTATTTATTGTTGTTAATTGTACTTCAATTTTTATTATTTTTTTGGGCACAAATTTTCCTTAGTCCAATACATATGAGCGCACCATTGTTTTTTCTTTCTTGCTAAAATTTTAGTTTCAGGTCGTGTGAGACAATGGTTGGAACATTAATCTTAGATAATAATAAAAAATAAAAAATAAAAACTAAAGACCAAATAGGATAGGAAAAATTACTTATATTAATGTGTGATTTTGGTACATATGAAAAAATAAAATAAATTATTTACAAGATGTTCAGTCCCTCCCTTTTCTTTTATTTTCTTATATATTATAAAAATGTGGTGTGGAACGTGAAATGCCTCCAAATCCTTAATACTAAACTCTTAATCACTTTCTTTCCAACTTTGTATTCTTTCAAGTCTCCTTTACTAATTTTCCTAATTTCTAATTAAAAATAAATAAATAAACATAACAAAAAAAAAATATGATATTCGAACAGATAAAATTAATAAATTTGATCTATATAGCTTCAATTAAAATCTTTCTTAATTAACATTGATCTCTATCTCTTTAGTTAAAATCTTTTTTTACCTCTCAATATCTAATTGTAAATTTTAAATTTTTTTAAAGTCTATCTAAACAAATCTAATTTGAAAATTTGATTTTTTTATTTTTTACAAGAGCTTCAAAACATTAAATAGAATTTTTCAATTTTAAAATTTTCAAAAAATAAAAAATATATTTGGCATAAAGTGATAAAAAAAATTACACACCCACAAATGTTTATAACCATATACATAAATTAAAAATATCTATAAACCCACAACAAATATAGATAGATAGATTTTTGACATTCAGTTTATTATTAGTGTTTTTTAGCATATATATGTTTTAGACATTAGGGTTATTGAGAAACATCTTATTTATTGTTAGTATTATTTCATTAGTTAAAAATCAAGTATATTATTTCAAGAAAAATAGATCAGTTGAATGATAATAACATTTTGTGAATATTTGTTTTGAATTATTGTCTTTACTTATGAAATTTGAGAAGATGATCCTCTATGCATTATGATTATAATTTTATGACCTAAGTTAGAACTTAATGCATTATTAAAAAATTTACACATTATTAAGCCAGTCTTGTGCATAGCACAAGTTTACCACTAGTATATAATAAAAATATTTGTATGCCATGTAATTGTGAATGTGCCATTTGTATCTAATTTTGAATAAAAATTAGCTTAAGGAGTAAGTTGGGAATAACTTGAAACATAAAAGACCAAAGTGGGAAAAAAAAAAAAAAAAAACTTTAAAGGCTAAAGTGGGCAATTGTCTAAACATAAAGGGGCAAAGTGTAATTTATCCAAAAAAAAGTGGACCGTCTGTAATTTCCTAATCTCTCGTTCTCCGTCCTAGTCATCTTTGTAATCGCTCCAGTGCTTTGTATTTCTCGTCATCCTCATCCATGGAAGCAGCCCCTCCTGAAGGTAAAATACATAAAAGGAACACTAGCATTATAATTGTGGTTTGTATTGTGTATAACATATATTCACTTTGTTATCATTATTATACTTTTTTTTGTTTTAATAATTAAAATTATGATCAATTAAGTTTCATATGCATGGAATACAGAACTTAATTATGTATGTCTAATTTTTAAATTCATCTATGATTGGTACTGTATTAATATATTTATATTTTGGATGTTTATTATAATTTTATGATTTGTATGATTTTCATTATCATAAATAATTAAAAAAACAAAATAAACATTTTATGCATTAAAATAACAAATATGTTTTTGAGTTTTTGTTTTTAAATTTTTTTAAACATTTTGTTTAAATCAAATATGTTTGCAATTTTTATTTTTTAAAAAAATAAACAAAAACTAGTTTATAATTTTTTATAAACATAAACAAAACCGTAGATATTACTAAACGCCAACTTATCTTTCACCGATAATGATATGATAAGGATGTTGAGCATTACATAATTAAGTTTCCGACAAATCAAAAATTGATACATAACCTCTAATGTCATTGTAAGTAAAATTATACGACTTAAATTGTGAGTCTGAATATTTTTTCTTATAAAATTATAGTTTCTTTCTAGGTGAAAATACTATTTTATTTGGACAAACAACAAATAAAAGTGGACATGTATGTTTTTTATTTTCTTTTTCTTTTTCTTTTTCTTTTTCTTTATTGAATTCAAATTAGCAATTTAATTTATAAAATTTATAAAAAGTAATTTTTATTTTTTTATCAAATCTCACTACTTTTAAAGAGAATCAAAACATGGGTTTAAATTTTTTTGTTTGTCGCTATTCTATTTTATTTTAATTTTTTTGGGAGAGGAATTACTTATCTGTTGATAGAAAAAAAATAAATCACACAAACATGGAGGGATGCAAGTGAGACTTGCATCTCACAACTTTTCACTTGCACCCCACCAAAAAATCACTTGTAATTTTTTTCTCTACTCCACTATTAAGTAATTCCCCCCCCCCCTTTTTTTTCTCTCACATTTTTTATCAATTTAATCATCCAACAAACTAACGAGAGAACTCTTTTTTTCTTTTTTTCTATTTTTTTTTTAGCAAAAATTTCAATCCAATCAAACTGTAAGAGAGAAATTTTCGCTTAAAATTAATGAGGTGGGTGATTCATTATCATTTTTTGGTTTTCTCTTAAAATTAAGATTAGTGTTTTAATCTTAATTTATTTATTTTGATTGAACTTTAAAAATTTTATAAGACTTACAAATGTTTTCTATTTTTTCATACTTTCATACTCCAAAATGCCCCCACACGATCAAACACCAACCTCCTCTTACATGACCATTTGTAATCTACACAACCTAGTCCCCAACCGTTTCACTTTTACCCAATTGTTGGGATTTTTGGTAATAAATTCCATTTGTTGTGCTGCTCACATAATGAAAAGTTATCTAGTAGGTTCATCATACCTTATCGTTGTATGCCTATATTTTAGCAAGAGAATACCTAATCATTTTGTCTAAAACATAGAAGAAAAAGTAAAAAACATTAATTACATGACTCAATACAATTGTAAGGACGCACCCCGTCACATATAAAGTGAACCTATTTGATAATTTCTTGGATGAGACACTTGTTGCCTTTCTGCTCTTCAATTGGCAATAGTGCCTCTTGACCACCACTGCCACAGTCCATCTTCAAAACTTTTACACAGATAATGACTTGAAATGTTTCATCTCATAAGAATATCCATTCACCACTTAGCACAATTACATTCTTTCTAGAATTACTTCACACAAATCACCTTAACCTCGACTGCTTCTACACTCACAAATTATAGTACAACCACGCCAACCACACTACTTGAAAACTCTAAGTCACAATATTTGTTACCCAACCAAAACAATTAAAACATGAGTTAAAATTTTTTTTTTCCCCTTACAAAATTTCACCACTTTTAAAGACAATCAAAACATGAGTTTAAATTTTTTTTTGTTTGTCACTATTTTTCTTTCTTTTTTTTTTTTGGGGGGGGGGGAGAATTATTTATCAGTTGGACATAAAAAACAAATCACACAAATATGAAACTTTTTACTTGTACCCCACCACAAAATCACTTATATCCTCTATATTTTTGTAATTTTTTTCTCTACTCCACTGTTAAATAATTTCCTTTTTTTTTTCCTCACATTTTTTATTGCTTTAATCATCCAACAAACTAACAAGAACTCTTTTTTTTCTATTTTTTCTTTTAGCAAAAATTTCAAGGGTAAACTACCAATAGGTCCTAATAGTTGGACTTAATTCCCATAAAGTTCTACTGAAAATAAGTCTTGATAAAATTGTCGCTAAAAATAATTTTTTGTGACAATTTTTTTATATATGTCACTAAAAATTGACAATTAGTGACTTTTTTTGTCATGATTTTTATAAATTGTGGGTAAAACTTACCATTAGTGACTTTTTTTATGAATTTTTTTTTCTATAGGATCTATTAGACAATAAATCCACTTATTATGACCTATACGTAAGTATCCCAAATTTCAATCCAAACAAACTGTAAGAGAAAAATTTTCTCTTAAAATTAATGAGGTGGGTGATTCATTATTCTTTTTTGGTTTTTTCTCTTAAAATTAAGATTAGTGTTTTAATCTTAAATATTTATTTTGATTGAACTTCAAAAACACATTATTTTTCATTATCAGAAATATAAGAATGTTATGGGTTGATGAAAAAAAAATTTACTTCTAATTTTTTTCACTAAACTACTTTAAAGTGAAGACTTACGAATGTTTTCTATTTTTTCATAGGGCCAGGCTTCTCTCCATTCCTAGATTGAATTGGAACGTGTTGTTAGGCTTGTGGGGGCCCATTATGGGTTATGTTTATAGTGATCCTGGTTTTTCCTCTATTTATTGTATTCCGGATTCGGTTCCGTGGATGTGTTATTGTCTTATTCTCAATTCCATCCTTTACTCTTTGTATTTGAGTCTTGGGTTGTGTTGGGCAGGTTTGGAACAGGTTGGTTGTGCTTTGAAACCTAGAGTTGATGCCCAAATTTTGGCCTTCACGCTCGAGCAGGGCTTTTGACGCTCGAGCGGGCCCTTTGATTTTGTTTCTCCGCTCGAGCGGGAGTTTTGACGCTCGAGCGTGATTTTCCATCTCCCAATATTTTTCTCTGCAGGTCTTCAGATGCTCGAGCGGCAGTTTTGACGCTCGAGCGTAACCCTTTGATTTTGTTCTTCCGCTCGAGCGAGGAGTCTGACGCTCGAGCGGGGACCATGGTTTGCAAAACTTCTGGAAGTGTGCAATCGACGCTCGAGCGGCGCTTTTGACGCTCGAGCGTGAGTCTGAGTCTGATGCTCGAGCGGGGCGTTCCACGTTCGAGCGGGGAGTGCAGTATATCAGTTCGAAGTCTGATTTTTGGATCACTTTTTCAACTTCTTTTCTCTTTCTTACTTTTCAAAACCTCCATGGGAGAGCTTCTCTCTCTATAAACACTACTTCTCTCTAGGTATTGATCTAGTTTGAGTGATCTACTCCCTTTGTCCCTTTGTAAAAAGTGTGGAGTTTGTTGTGGGCTATCTATCAATCTGAAAATTTCTTGGTTTGGAGCACTTCGAGATTTCTTCATCTTCTCCATTGGGTTTTATCTCTTGAGGTAGGGATAACTACTCATTCTTATGTGCTCTAACATAGATGTTGAGCTATTTGTATAGATGGTTTGATTTGGGAAGTTAAGGTTTGAGATGTGTTATATTGAAAAGAGGGGTTTTGTCCTTTTGACTCATATATGTATATTTTGGGTCTTGAAAAGGTGATTATTGAAGTTGTTGATAATATTTGAGCCTTTGGGTCAATATTGAGAAAAATGGGAAAAATGCCATGTTGGGGTATATTTAGGTCATTAGTGTAATTAATGACATTTATCTTGGAATTATGAGATTGAGTTGGAAATAATGAAATTGACTCATTATGAGATAGAATGGTGGAGTTGGATTTATTAATCGCTCACTTTGAAAATGTCAAAATTATATATCTGTTGAGACATTTATTATATGTTTAGAAATAACTGCTTTGGGCTATCGGTGGAGGATAGCCTTGATTGTTGTAGACAATGCATGATGATTAGGCGAACCAAAACTAATCAATTGAATATGTCATTGAATATGACGGTGCGAATAATACATCAAATTTATGTATTGATTGATTATGTATATGATATGTGTTTATATACATTGTGTTGTGTGAGAGAAGATAGGGGATGTACTCCACGGTTTAGGGAAAGATAGGGGATGGACTCCTAAACCGGATATTATTTGGGAGGAGATAAGGGATGTACTCCATTGATACAGCAAATATGCGTATCTATTGAATTATTGATACAGCAAATCTGTGTATCATTTGTGAAGTATGGAAGTGTTTTATGTGTTATTGATACAGCAAGTCTATGTATCTATTGAAGCTTATGGAAGTGTTTTGAGATGAGTTGTTATCTCATTTGAATTGTTGAAATGGAAGAATTATTTATATGAGATATAATCTCATTTAAAGTGTATGGCCAGGTTCTGAGCCAAGGTTATGAATTGAGAAATTGGTTAAGAAATGAAACATGGACACATTTGTCATGTAATTGAAATGGGTTATGATTTGATTCATGCGAGTTAAACATTTATCAAATGCTAATGTTTTAGTTATTGCTCATATTATGTTTAGTATATCTCTACTGGTCATTGGCTCACCCTATATGGGACATCATTTTCAGGTACAAGTATTATGCCACCTCCAAGGACGTAGCCTGGAAGGCTTGGTGTTGTGGACTTTTGTTGTTTTTGTTGTATTACATGTATATCAAGCGAATGGCTTATTTCTTGTAGAGTTAGTACTCTTTTTTTTTGTAACCAAGTGTTGACTTGGAAAGTTGTAAGCCCGTAGGACATTTACTTTTGTTGTCAACATGTAATACTTTTGGACTAAATACTCTGATGAATAGAAATATGTTTATTTCTCTTATGTTTATAGATGTCGTGAATGCATGATTTATGGGTTTATTTTGAGGGTGTTACAACTTGGTATTAGAGCGTACCGGGTTTGAATACTTTGGGTGCGTGGAAAGTGATTAGTATCACAATAGGTTTGTCTCGCTTGTTAGAGACTTATGTGTAATGTTATGTGCTTATGTGATAACATGTTTATGTGACTATATGGGTATGAGATTTAGTTTCTAGGATGTTGATAGGACCCTTGGGTTTCTGTGAGTCTTGTTGGAAAAGCACTTGATCAATGCTGTTTCTAACCGGAACTCTAGTAACGGCATAGGATTATCATTATCCAGAAATGAAATTCATAGGTGCTTATGTGATTATGTGTTTACATGGAGTGAATTACAGTTGTCCATGCATTAGGACGCGAGTGTTATACCTTCGGCACACGTGTGAATGTGCTAATGTTCTTCGTTACCTTTATTAGGATGTCAGGACGAGAACGAGGACGTGGAGGTAGACGTGGTAGGCGTGGTAGGCAGGAAATGCCTTTACCGGATGATATTCCGGTGCAGCAGGAGGGTGTTGGCCAGGCCAATGTGGCCGAGCCAACGGGTCAGCAGGCCATGGGTGCCTCAGCCCGCGAGATAGCAGGAGCCTTGAGGGAATCCATGGGCATTCTCAGAGTTGAGAATCAAGTTCAGGCCTAGGTTGTTGATGCAGGGCCTTCCTTTCTGAAGAGGGAGTTTTTCTGGTCTAACCCGAACGAGTTTGTGGGGAATCCGAAAGAGCCACTGAAAGTTGATGAATGGCTCGAACAGATGACGAAGACGTTTGAGATGCTTGGCATTGAAAACGGGGCTTTGAAGGTGACCTTGGCATCTTTCCAGCTTAAGGGGGATGCGGGTCAGTGGTGGAAGTACATGAGGGGTCGTATCGGTGGCACGTGGGAGGCTTTTGTAAATGCTTTCCAGGAGAAGTTTCTATCTCCAGCTGCCAGGGAGAAACTAAGAGACCAGTTTTGTCAGCTCAAGCAGTTGAGTTTATCAGTGGCCGAGTTTGAGGCTGCATTTACCAGTCTATCTAGGTTCGCACTTGAGCTTGTGGCATCTGAGGAACGCCGTTGCCTTGAGTTTGAAAAGAAGTTGAGGCATGGCCTCAAGATGAGAGTTGGGGGTTCTGTGACCCGGGACTATGGGCGCCTTGTAGATGCTGCGGCCTATATGGAGATTATGATGTAGGAGGAGGAGGAGAGACAGAGAGGCTCCAAGAGGAGTCAGGATGGCCAGGGTGATGGCAGGAGACAGAGGGGTTCTAACCCTTAGCAATCTCAGGGTGGTTTTATTAGATCTATCTTTCCAGTGCTGAGTGCAGGCCCTGGGAGTGGCAGCCAGGGAGACATGACTTGTTATAAATGTGGTCAGTTGGGCCACAAGTCTCCAGCTTGCCCACAGAAGGGCGAAGGGCAGAGAGCAGCTTCATCTTCAGCTCGACCTTAGAGCCAGAGTCAGGACAGAGGTCAGCCACTGTCTTGTTATCTGTAACAACCCTCACTTCATCCTAGTTATGCTCGCATATATTATATGACCTTATCTTGATATGTTGCGTTTGCAAAGCTTGATTTGTCTTGCATAAGTGTTACTTACATGTTTCGTTCCTTGTTTGGTGTGTGTAGCCGAGGTCTCCTTCAGCCTAGAACCATCTTAGAACCACTCACGTTGACCTCTATCTTCATCATAGCATATTGGCCGAGATGTCTCTATCTAAGCCGAGGTGTATACCACCGAGGCCGAGATGTGTATCATCTAGGCCGAGATGTTATCCTTGAACCCAAGTGATCCTGTTCCTGGACCGGTACGACCTAGACCGAGGTGTGGCACATCTAGGCCGAGATGTGGCACAGCTAGGCCAAATGTTGTCCTTCCTAGCCGGGATCATTGATGTCTTACCTACCAGAGCCGATGATTTCACCCGATGTCAGTACCTTGCCAGAGTGCCATGCCGCTTTACTTGTTGAACACCCTTTCGCCATGCTTTTGTCTGGTCTGTCAGCCACCCTTTTTGAGGAAACCCAACCGGTTGCTGCCACGTGTCCCAGCAGAAGGTTAAGCCTAGAACCAGACGGGAGAACCCATCATTTTGTATCATATCCTTGCCTTTTAGAGAGAGAAGCTCTAGGAGGAAGAAGAAGTTTAGAGTAAGAGAGTAGATCTCGAGCTTGGTTCCTAGAAGATCAAACCGTTAGATCCGAATTTCGAGGTTAGAATCTTAATCTACTCTTGTTGTTCTTGTTGATCATCTAGCTGCATTGCATGATCGAACCTGATTTGCAAGCCATGCATTGATTGAAAGTTTAGCTTTAGAAAGAGAAAGTGGCATTCATGTGTTCTTGAAGAAAAAGCCTTGTTTGATCCGAAAGTTTGCATTAAGAATCATGTTTTGTGTTTGTTTTCATAAATCTTCGAGCATGGGTGCCCAGGTCCATGTTTTTGAATTCATAGCATGAAATCTTAGATTTTGTAATAACAAGTTATGATTTTAACATTCGCGTTCTTCATGTTCTTCATGGTCATATCCTTCATGTTCTTCATGGTCATATCCTTCATGTTCTTCAAAGAAAGGGAAACCCAGATTTTCCCGACTTCATTTCCTTGGATGTGGCCATCGGAATCACACCTTGGTAAAGGAGGTGTGGGACCTCGGCCAAGACCTGGTCGGTACCCAGCATGTTTTCCGAGATGAGAAACAGTGTTTTGCTTTGGTTTGTCTTGGCTCTGAAAGAATGCCGAGATCATTTGCATTCATGTAAATCTTGTTTGAAAGTGCATTCAACGGACCTTGCCATGTGTTTGTAGGACTTGGACTCTCGCTTGACCCCGATGTTTGAAGAATTATGTGAGTGGTATTTTTAATAAAGTTATGTTGTTAAGTTTTGATAAAGTTTTGCCTTGCTTGTTTTGGAAAAGTATTTGTTAAGCAAAAATGACCATCCCTATTTTGTGTATCAAGTATTAGCTTTGGTTTTGACAACCTTTGAAAGTCTGTACGTGCTAGGGGACTATAAGCATTCGTAGCACAACCTTTGAAAGTCCGTCCGTGCTAGGGGACTATAAGCATTCGTAGCACAACCTTTGAAAGTCCGTACGTGCCAGGGGACTATAAGCATTCGTAGCACAACCTTGAAAGTCCGTACGTGCTAGGGGACTATAAGCATTCGTAGCACAACCTTTGTTAATGTCGTCCCTTGAAACTTGGAAGCTTGAGAGACTTTGATTGATGAAGCTTGAGAGATTTGTTAGATGAACTTGATTTATTCCACGTTTGTTACAAGCTATGATTATGTATTGTTTTGTTAAAGATCTTGGATGTCATACATGCAAAGCCTTTATTACTTATACCATTCACTGAGTATCCAAGCTCACCCTCTATATATATATATGTAGGTGATGAGCAGGACAGCGGCGACGCCTAGATGTGCTTTGCAACTTGTTTTGGATTCACATTTTGTAGCATCTTGAAGATCATGCTTCTTAGCTTGCATTTCATTGTATTTTGTATATGATGGCTCCAGAAGCCTTTTGGTCAAGATGTATTTTTGTACTTCATTTCTATTGTACTCAAGTTGTAAAGCTATGTAAAGATGTATGCCATTTCATTTGACTTATGCACAGCTCTTATGGACTAATTAGATCTGTATATACTGCTTCCGCACATGCTAGCCCCATATGTAATACTCTGATTGTGTGTGAATTTCGAAAGTTGGCCTTCGGTAATCTCGGATTACTGGCCATTACGACACCATTCTACTAGGGGCGGAATGGGGTCGTGACATTATCAGTGTGGTCAGGCGGGGCACCTGAAGAGGTTTTGCCCGCAGTTGAGTGGCACTTTTGGTGTATCTGGGCAGAGGCAGAGTTTCCAGCCAACTCAATCAGTTCAGGCCTCGAGGGCCAATCAGGGGGCTTCATTGTCCCAGTCTGTGCAGCAGTCCTTTGCTCCGAGAGGTGAGCAGGTAGATCAGGGGCCTTCAGGGCACGTGTATGATGTTACCGCACAGGATCTTGTACTGGCTCCATCTATTATGAGAGATACTTTTTTTTTTTTGCAACTCTGTTGCCAGTGTGTTGATTGATACGGGTGCATCCTATTCTTTTATATCTGCTGCATTTGCATCTGTTTTGGGTTTGGAGTTGGCACAGTTAGCATCTCCTATTTGTGTTGTATCACCTGTTGGAGGTGAGTTGATTTTGAAACAAGGGTGTCGGGGTTGTGATATAGAGGTCGCCGACCGTCGACTTCGATTTCCTTTTGTAGTTATGCCTATGTTGGGTTTCGATGTTATCTTGGGTATGGACTGGTTATCGTCATACCGGGCTGTTATTGATTGCTACCGCCAGAGGGTCACAGTATGTACCTTGAGCGGGGATTGTTTCCATTTCTTGGGGGATCGGGTTGGTAATGTGTTGCCACCGGTGTATGATCCGCGAGGGCGGAGTGAACTTAGTGGTCTGTTTGCTAGCTTTATGAGTGGTGAGTGTGATAAGACCCAGACTGTATTGCCGAGAGTGGTTTGCGAGTACTCGGACATCTTTCTTGAGGATCTTGTTAGTTTGCCACCTCATTGAGAGATAGAGTTCTCCATTGACTTAGTGCCCGGCACGGCGCCAATTTCTATGGCACCTTATCGTTTTGCCCCAGCCGAGTTGAGTGAGTTGAAGATTCAACTCTAGGAGTTGCTAGATAAGGGTTTTATTCGCCCTAATGTTTCGCCGTAGGGAGCACCGGCCCTCTTTGCTAAAAAGAAAGATGGTGCCTTGAGACTTTGCATCGATTATCGAAAATTGAATCGGGCTACGGTTAAGAATAAGTACCCTATGCCTCGTATAGATGATTTGTTTGACCAGTTGAAGGGGTCCCGTTGTTTCTCTAAGATAGACTTGAGATCGGGTTACCACCAGTTGATGGTCAGGGAGGAGGATATTCCAAAGACAACATTCCGTACACGGTATGGCCATTATGAGTTTCTGGTGATGCCTTTTGGGCTCACCAATGCACCGACAGTGTTTATGAATTTGATGAACCGGATATTCTGGGAATTCCTAGATCGTTTTGTAGTCGTTTTCATAGATGACATTCTGATTTATTCACCTTCTGAGGAAGAACACGAGAAACACTTGAGAGTGGTGCTTGAATTGCTTAGAGCCCATAGGCTGTATGCCAAGTTTGGGAAGTGTGAGTTCTGGCTAAGAGAGGTTAAGTTCTTAGGCCATATGGTTTCCGGGGAAGGAGTGTCTGTTGATATATCCAAGATAGAGGCAATACAAGATTGGGCACAACCTAAGAGTATTTTTGAGATCCGCAGTTTTCTGGGATTAGCTGGGTATTACCGCCGGTTTGTGAAAGATTTCTCCGGGCTAGCTTTGCCATTGACTAGATTGACGCGGAAAGGGGTCAAGTTTGTATGGAGTGAGACTTGTGAAAAGTCGTTCCAAGAGTTGAAAATTAGATTGACCACCGCTTCGGTCTTGATTATTCTGGAGAAAGGTTTGGGTTATGCGGTTTATTGTGATGCATCACGAGAGGGTTTGGGTTGTGTGTTGATGCAAGAGGGGAAGGTCGTAGCCTATGGCTCGCGGCAATTGAGAATACACGAGAGGAATTACCCTACTCATGACCTAGAGTTAGCCGCCGTCATTTTTGCGTTGAAGATTTGGAGGCACTACCTTTATGGTGAGAGATTCGAGGTGTTCTCGGATCATAAGAGTTTGAAGTATCTGTTTAAACAGAGAGACTTGAATTTGAGGCAAAGAATGTGGATGGAGTTCATTGAGGATTATGACTTCGAGTTGCACTATCACCCGGGGAAGGCCAATGTTGTGGCCGATGCCCTTAGTAGAAAATCCATTAGTGATGTAACTTGTATAGCCATCCGGGAGTGAGAGATATTGGGTGCACTTGGTGAGTTTGATTTGCTTCTGGGCGAATCCGTTGAAGTTGCGACTTTGTTTTCTGTTGTTGCGCAGCCTACACTTATAAATCGAGTGTTAGAGGCACAGAGAGGTGACCTTGAGGTAGAGTCTCTCCAAGAGAAGATCTCCAGTGGGAAGGCTGAGAAAGGTTTGTCTGTGTGTCCCGACCTGAGTGTGAGATATCGAGACCGCTTGTTTGTACCAGAGTCTTGCTGAGAGGAGGTACTCCGAGAGTTTCACCATTCACGCCTTACGATGTATCCGGGAGGCACCAAGATGTATAGTGATTTGGGTTGCCAGTTTTGGTGGTGGGGTATGAAGAGAGATGTGGCAGTTTTCGTATTGAAGTGCCTTACGTGTCAGCAAGTGAAGGCCGAGCATCAGAGGCCAGCGGGTTTGTTGCATCCCTTGCCTATTACCGAGTGGAAGTGAGAGCATGTCACTATGGACTTCGTTGTAGGTCTTCCGAGTACTCAGCGGGGTAGTGATGCTATTTGGGTGGTTGTAGACCGGTTGATTAAGTCGGCGCACTTTATCCCTATGAGCGTGAGAGATTCGGTAAATCATCTTGCCGACTTATATATTCAGGACATAGTGAGGTTGCACAGGGTCCCAGTGTCGATCGTCTCAGATAGAGATCCACGCTTTACTGCTAGGTTGTGACAGAGTTTGCAAAGTACCTTAGGTACTAGATTGACCTTTAGCACGGCTAACCATCCTCAGACTGACGGGCAGTCCGAGCGTACTATTCAGATCCTTGAGGATATGCTTCGAGGTTGTGTCCTTGACTTTAGTGGGTCGTAGGAGAAGCACTTGTCCTTGGTGAAGTTTGCGTACAACAATAGTTTTCAGTCGAGTATCGGTATGGCACCATTTGAGGCCTTGTATGGTTGACCATGTAGATCCCCAGTTTGTTGAGCCGAGGTGGGTGATGCACCTTTGTTGGGCCCGGAGTTGGAGAGGGAAACGACGGAGAAAGTGAAACTTATCCGTAGAAGGCTTGTAACAGCCCAGAGTCACCAAAAGAGTTATATCGACCGTAGGATGAGGCCTTTGGCATTTGAGACGGGTGATCATGTTTTTCTGAAAATATCACCTAGGCGGGGTTTGATGAGGTTTGGGAAGAGTGGGAAGTTGTTCCCTCGGTTTATTGGTCCCTTTGAGATCCTTGAGAGGATTGGCGAGGTTGCCTATCGTTTAGCCTTGCCGTCACTGTTGTCCGGAATGCATGACGTATTTCATGTTAGTATGCTTCGGAAGTACGAGTCGGATCCATCGCATGTATTGGATTGGACCGACTTAGAGGTTGACGGTGATGCCTTGTATGAGGAGAGGCTGGTTCGGGTCTTAGATAGGCAGGATCAAGTCTTGCTAGGCAAGACCATCCCCTTGGTGAAGGTTTTGTGGAAACATCCCGAAGTGGAAGAAGCCACTTGGGAACGTGAGTTGGAGGTCTGTGAGAAATACCCGGACATGTTTGTTAATGTGTAATCATGCATTGGAAATTTTGTAATATTAATGAACTTTAAGAGCATCGAATATGTCTTAAGTTGTAAAACATCGTATATGTTTTGAATAATGGAAGTATTTTGAAACTTGCCTTGAAATGGAACTTGCCTTGTAACATTGCTTATGTTGAATGTATTGTAGAAATGGAAATATATCATGAACGCTGAATATGATATAGAATATGTGTTGAAATTGGTAAATTTCAAAGGGAAAGCATGTTGTTAATGCATATTGAGTTATATATTGTGATTTGCCTCTTGAAAAGAGATGGGATGACCGGTATTGGGTCAAGTTGATGAATGTTGAGTTGTAATACTGTTGAGAATTGAGAAAAACATGTTTTTGAAAACTTGTTGTTAGGTTTTATTTCTTGGCAATCCCGTTTGACAAAACTCCTTTGAGTTGTAATTTTATTCGCATTTTTATTTCAGTGAGGCTATGAGTTGTTACATGCGAATCCAATCCGAATCGAGCGTTTCAGAGAAGTTTGTGATGCAAATACTTTCAAGATTGCCACTTCGCTGATTATTACGGGGGTCCCGGTCAGCTCGCGGGCCGAAGCAAAATGCAAAATTGCACTCAAAATTGTAATAATTTTTAGTTCCAGATTTTCCAGTTTTGGTCTTCCCGCTCAAGCAGGGAAAGTGACGCTCGAGCGGGGTTTGCGAGCTCACAGTATCTCTGCTATGCTTGAAAAAGTGCTGGATGGTGTGATTCGCCGCTCGAGTGGGGAAACGGACGCTCGAGCGTGGAGCCTATATGAAATCACAAAATATGAAGTCTCCGCTCGAGCGGGAAGTCCCACGCTCGAGCGGACCGCGCGAACACAGTTTTCTGGATTTTAATAAGGATTGGGTTTTCTTCCAAATCTAGGATTACTTTTAGTTTTCTATAAGTAGTTGGTTTTCTCTCAAAACTAGACTACTCCACAAGTCCTCCAGATCTTTTTTTTGGATTCTAAAGGCTTATATCTGGGGATATTTTGTTAAGTTTTCTTTGATATTTTATTGAGTATTCAACTCATGGTTTAAAGATTATATAGCAAAGGTTTGTTTGTTTATTCTATACAAAAGAGAGAGTTGTTATTCGGTGGATTTTGAAGAATTCGAGCCTGAAGCTTTGGTGGATTCTGGAGTGGCTCATCGTAAAGACAATTTCGAGGTGAAGACGGGGTTGGAAGAGGCACATAGAGGTTGGTTCAATTCGGGCGTGGATTCGCTAAGTAATTGAGAGTATACCTGTGTAATTCCTTTAAATCTTCTTAGTGGATTGTCTTGTGGCTGTTGCCCGTGATTTTTTTATCACGATTGGAGGTGTCCAATTGTGGTTTTTCCACGTAAAATCGTTGTGTCAATTTGTCTTGATTGTTTGATTGGGATTGTTATATATTGCTTAAAATTGATACATAATCACAAATCAACATCTAGGGGATTTCTAGATTTTTCACTTGTACTTAATTTCGGAGACAAAATTCCTTAAGGGGGGGAGGTTATAACGATCCTGATTTTTCTTCTCTTTATTTATTGTATTCCGGATTCGGTTCCGTGGATGTGTTGTTGTCTCATTCTTAATTCCATCCTTTACTCTTTGTATTTGAGTCTTGGGTTGTGTTGGGCAGGTTTGGAACAGGTTGGTTGTGCTTTGAAACCTAAAGTTGGTGCCCAGATTTTGGCCTTCACGCTTGAGCGGGGCTTTTGATGCTCGAGCGGGCCCTTTGATTTTGTTTCTCCGCTTGAGCGGGAGTTTTGACGCTTGAGCGTGATTTTCCATCTCCCAATATTTTTCTCTGCAGGTCTTCAGATGCTCGAGCGGGAGTTTTGAAGCTCGAGCGGCGCTTTTGACGCTCGAGCGTGAGTCTATGTCTAACGCTTGAGCGGGGTGTTCCACGCTCGAGTGGGGAGTGCAGTATATCAGTCTGAAGTCCGATTTTTGGATCATTTTTTCAACTCCTTTTCTCTCTCTTACTTTTCAAAACCTCCATTGAAGAGCTTCTCTCTCTCTATAAACACTACTTCTCTCTAGGTATTGATCTAGTTTGAGTGATCTACTCCCTTTGTCCCTCTGTAAAAAGTGTGGAGTTTGTTGTGGGCTATCTATCAATCTGAAAATTTCTTGGTTTGGAGCACTTCGAGATTTCTTCATCTTCTCCATTGGGTTTCATCTCTTGAGGTATGGATAACTACTCATTCTTATGTGCTCTAACATAGATGTTGAGCTATTTGTATAGATGGTTTAATTTGAGAAGTTAGGGTTTGAGATGTGTTATATTGAAAAGAGGGGTTTTGTCCTTTTGACTCATATATGTATATTTTGGGTCTTGAAAAGGTGATTATTGATTTTGTTGATAATATTTGAGCCTTTGGGTCAATATTGAGAAAAAGGAGAAAAATGCCATGTTGGGGTATATTTGGGTCATTAGTGTAATTAATGACATTTATCTTGGAATTATGAGATTGAGTTGGAAATAATGAAATTGACTCATTATGAGATAGAATGGTGGAGTTGGATTTATTAATTGCTCACTTTGAAAATGTCAAAATTATATATCTGTTGAGACATTTATTATCTGTTTAGAAATAACTGCTTTGGGCTATCGGTGGAGGATAGTTTTGATTGTTGTAGACAATGCATGATGATTAGGCGAACCAAAACTAATCAATTGAATATGTCATTGAATATGACGGTGCGAATAATATATCAAATTTATGTATTGATTGATTATGTATATGATATGTGTTTATATACATTGTGTTGTGTGGGAGAATATAGGAGATGCACTCCACGGTTTAGGGGAAGATAGGGGATGGACTCCTAAACCGAATATTATTTGGGAGGAGATAGGGGATGGACTCCATTGATACAGCAAATATGTGTATCTATTGAATTATTGATACAGCAAATCTGTGTATCATTTGTGAAGTATGGAAGTGTTTTATGTGTTATTGATACAGCAAGTCTGTGTATCTATTGAAGCTTATGAAAGTGTTTTGAGATGAGTTGTTATCTCATTTGAATTGTTGAAATGGAAGAATTATTTATATGAGATATAATCTCATTTAAAGTGTATGGCCAGGTTCTGAGCCAGGGTTATGAATTGAGAAATTGGTTAAGAAATGAAACATGGACACATTTGTCATGTAATTGAAATGGGTTATGATTTGATTCATGCGAGTTAAACATTTATCAAATGCTAATGTTTTAGTTATTGCTCATATTATGTTTAGTATATCTCTACTGGGCATTGGCTCACCCTATATGGGACATCATTTTCAGGTACAGGTATTATGTCACCTCCAAGGACGTAGCCTGGAAGGCTTGGTGCTGTGGACTTTTGTTGTTTTTGTTGTATTACATGTATATCAAGCGAAGGGCTTATTTCTTGTAGAGTTAGTACTCTTTTTTTTGTAACTAAGTGTTGACTTAGAAAGTTGTAAGCCCATACGGCATTTACTTTTATTGTCAACATGTAATACTTTTGGACTAAATACTCTGATGAATAGAAATATGTTTATTTCTCTTATGTTTATGGATGTCGTGAATGCATGATTTATGGGTTTATTTTGAGGGCGTTACAATGTTTCAATGATCCGAACCATTAATATGTGGAGCTCGTCGAGTACTTTATTCTTGTAAAAGTCCACGTTGATCGGATATCGATAGCTACTTGATTGATTTAGATTTCTGTCAATGGTAAATATAATTTTCAAAATAAATTGTTGACAAAAATCTGAACCGATCAAATATCTATTGATATCCCATCAATGTAATTTTTTATAGGGATAAAGTACTCGATGAGATCTATACATTAAACGATTTCGATTTTCAAAACAAGACCCGTGGTGGACCCACGAGCCCAACAACACCGTTGGAGCCCAACAGCGACATGGTCTGACCTTTTTTAATATACACAGCTTGTTACCCAACCATTTTACTTTTACCCAACTGTTGTGATTTTTGGTAATAAATTTCATTTGTTGTGCTACCCACCGAACGAGAAGTTATTTGGCAGGTCCGTTTTACCATGTCACTGTATGCCTATATTATAACAAGAGAACACCTAATCACTTTGTCTAAAACATAAGAGAAAAAGTAAAAAACATTAATTACATGACTCGATACAATTGCAAGGACACACCACGTCACATATAGAGTGAAGTTATTTGATAATTTCTCGAACGAGACACTTGTTGCCTTTCTGCTCTTCAATTGGCAATGGTGCCTCTTGGCTACCATTGCCTCAGTCATTCTTCAAAACTTTTGCACAAATAATGACTTGAAATATTTCATCTCATAAGAAGTTCCATTCATCACTTAGCACAATTACATTCTTTCCTGAATTACTTCACACAAATCAAAATTCACAAATCACCTTAACCCCAACTGTTTCACCTCGAACAATAAGAGACACCTACACTCCTGAAATATAGTACAATCACACCAACCGCACTACTGGAAAACTTTAAGTCACAATATTTGTTACCCCGCCGAAACAATCTTTACATTAGCCTTACATATCTACTCTATCCTACACAATTGTTAACCACATTACACTCTAGGATTTAACTAACAATTCATGTAACATCTCCATGAGGGTGTTTGGTAGGGCTTTTTTGAGCCAACTTATAGCTTCTGGCTTTTAAAAAGTTTATTTTAGACTTTTTGGTTAAACTTATTTCAAACAGCTTCTGATTCTAACAACTTATTTTAAGTCAAAAAAACTGATTCTGAGAAACTGCTCACCCCTTGCTTCTGATTATTAGCTTCTGCTGTGGACATATTAATTCACGATTATACTCTTAAATTTTTTTATTTTTTATTTTTTTAAAAATAGAAAAAGACACAAATGGACTATAAAATATTATTATTATTTTTTATGAGAAATGTAGACAAATAGTGAATAAAAAATAAAAATTAATTGAAAAAGCTACTTCACAGCTTATTTAACAAACACTACTCAGCAGCTTAAATTTATAATCCAACATTTATACCAAACAGATTAACAGCTTCTGATTAAAGTCATAATTTATAATCTGTTAAGCTATAATTTATAATCTGTTTTAACAACTACACCAAACAGTACCCATATCCACTGAAATGATCTTATTCTAAACTTTAGGCCTAGTTTGGGAAGATTGAAAAAAGACAAAAAGTTAAAAAGTCACTATCCTATTTAAGTCACATCATCTTATTTAAGTCACATCACCTCTCTAATACATCACTTCAAACCCAACCCAAACCCAACTCATATTTCATAAAAAGTCAAAAAGTACACTTATTTAGTATTCCCAAACTAAACCTTAATTTACCCAAAAGCTATCACAATACTATTTTAAGTTGACATAGAACTCGTGATGATTAGGTACACTTCCTAACTATAATAAGGTACTCCTAATGAAAAAATTAACTCAAAGCCACACTTTCAATCCTTTAAACCAATGCCATGCCATGCCATGCCATTAACTCCCAATTTGCAGCACGACTCCATTTCACGCTAATATTATAATGATCCACAAGATTAAAATTCGACAACTCCCGTAATACAGCGAAAGCGCCGTAGGGATCGGTGGCGTCGGCACGGGGGCAAAGCTAGGAGGGCACAATCGACACGTATATTCTCTCGCCCAACTGTACAACGTCGCAAGAGGAGAAATTCACCGGTTATTCTCACTAGTCCGAGAGCTAAAAAGCGGTCTCGTCGGAGAGGAATTGGGGAACCGAAGGCTGGACAGCGGAAAAGGGGTGCCATTCAGGGCAGTAATGGTGGAGGCTTTTCCCAATATAAGCCTTTTTTCCATTTTATTTCCAAAACTAGGTCAACTTTTGACGGAATTCCAAAACTAAGCTAAAACGCCATTACTATTCGCGCTTTTACTGTTAGGAGGCCAAAAGTTGATGAATAGTGAAATCGCTATTTTAAATCGCGATTTTAATTAAGAAAACGCTGTTCCAAATCGCGCTTTTAACATAAAAAAAATTTCTGAAGAAAACGCTATTTAAAATAGCGCTTTTACTGTGCATATAATAATTTTTTTTTTTTTTTTTTTTTAAAACGCCATTTGAAATGGCGTTTCTATTGTAACCCACACACTGACGCGCGCACACACACACCAATGGCACACCCACAACACTCAAATTGAAATAATATAATTTTTATATATAATAATTAATTATATAATTTTTATAATTTTCGTAAATATAAATCATTTTTAGGTTATGAATGGTTTGATTTATAATACGAAGGATAAAAAATTTTATAATCAAAAATAATTTTTGCAATTTTTATAATTAAAAATAATTTATAATACGTATGTATTATAAATTTTTTTATAATAATTTATAATACGTATGTATTATTTAAATCTTTACATTTTTTATTTAAAATTTTTTACAGTAAACCCATCTTCACAATTTATAATACGTATGTATTATTCAAAAATAATTTATAAAAATTTATAATTAATACGTATGTAAATAATTTAATACGTATCTTCACATTTACATTTACAGTAAACCCATCTTCACATTTACATACGTATGGTTTAAAGGTAAATTTTTTTATAAATGACTTAAATGATAAATCAAACCATTCATAATCTAAAATTTTTTACCCTTACATACGTATGGTTTAAATAATTTATAAAAATTATTGCCATACGTATGTAAAAATCGATTATAAAAATTGCAAAAATTGATTATAAATTTTTTTATATATAATAATATTTTATAATAATTAATTATATAATTTTTATAATTTTTAAATTTTTTTAAATTTTTACAATTTTTACAATTTTTTTACCTTTTATTTTATAAATAAAGGGTAAAAAAATGATTTATATTTACGAAAATTATATTTTGCAATTTTAAAAATTATAAATTATCTAAATGTGAAGATGGATTTACTGTAATAATAATTTACTGTAATAATTATATCATTTTTTTACCCTTTATTTATAAAATAAAGGGTAAAAAAATTGTAAAAATTGTAAAAATTAAAAAAAATTTAAAAATTATAAAAATTATTATTATATATAAAAAAATTTATAATCAATTTTTGCAATTTTTGTAATCGATTTTTACATACGTATGGCAATAATTTTTATAAATTATTTAAACCATACGTATGTAAGGGTAAAAAATTTTAGATTATGAATGGTTTGATTTATCATTTAAGTCATTTATAAAATAATTTACCTTTAAACCATACGTATGTAAATGTGAAGATGGGTTTACTGTAAATGTAAATGTGAAGATACATATTAAATTATTTACATACGTATTAATTATAAATTTTTATAAATTATTTTTGAATAATACATACGTATTATAAATTGTGAAGATGGGTTTACTGTAAAAAATTTTAAATAAAAAATGTAAAGATTTAAATAATACATACGTATTATAAATTATTATAAAAAAATTTATAATACATACGTATTATAAATTATTTTTAATTATAAAAATTGCAAAAATTATTTTTGATTATAAAATTTTTTATCCTTCGTATTATAAATCAAACCATTCATAACCTAAAAATGATTTATATTTACGAAAATTATAAAAATTATATAATTAATTATTATATATAAAAATTATATTATTTCAATTTGAGTGTTGTGGGTGTGCCATTGGTGTGTGTGTGCGCGCGTCAATGTGTGGGTTACAATAGAAACGCCATTTCAAATGGCGTTTTTAAAAAAAAAAAAAAAAAAAAAATATTTATTATATGCACAGTAAAAGCACTATTTTAAATAGCGTTTTCTTCAGAAATTTTTTTTATGTTAAAAGCGCGATTTGGAACAGCGTTTTCTTAATTAAAATCGCGATTTAAAATAGCGATTTCACTATTCATCAACTTTTGGCCTCCTAACAGTAAAAGCGCGAATAGTAATGGCGTTTTAGCTTAGTTTTAGAATTCTATCAGAAGTTGACCTAATTTTGAAAATAAAATGGAAAAAAGGCTTATATTGGGAAAAGCCTCGTAATGGTGATCAGTGGCGTCCGGACAAGAAACATTGTTTTGACTCCGAGAAAGACTCAGGTAACACTCTGTTGCGTGCCTTTGGACATGTGGAAGCCATTCCTTTAGTTCTTCCATAATTTCACCACAAAAGACTTGTACAAATTTTATTAGCCCTCACAGTATGATCCTTATTCTACACTACCCTTATCTTCCTCAGCATATCTCCCTAGCCATTTTTCTAAAAAGCTTTGTTCAAAAACCTCAGTTTCCTAAGTCCCAATCCTTCATCCTTTAAAGGAAGACATGCTAAATCTTAATAAGTTAGTAATACTTGAATTCATTCTCAATACAAATTGAGTAGTGATGTAGGAAGAAGAAAAATGAAGAAGGACAGAAGAATAAACCTGCGATTAGGGATGTGCAATTTACCCGCCAATCCACCAACCTACCCCAACCCACCCCAACCCGCTACCCGCAGTTTGAGAAAGGTTATTCTCTTGAAAGTATCAGTATTGACATGTTGGATAGGGATAGAGCTCATCTATTGCAGTACCTATGCTGTTATGCTACTTAAAAACATTATTTATCAAACCTCCATTGGATACTAACCCTTAAGGGAGTTGTGTCTCTAGACTCTCTCCTCACTACTTCAATTACTAGGTCACAGTTTTGTTATGGCATTACAAAACTAGTTATCAAGGACAAAAGGACCATGACAAATATACATACTATGGGTATTAAGCTCCTGAAGGGTTTCTGTGAATGGTGTAATTATCTTGATTATGTTAGATTTACACCGGGTTCATTGAAAAAGTGTTGTAGGTGTAAAAAGGATGCCGAAAAAATGTTCATCATTTAATCTTACATTGGCATGTTGGTGGCAGTGATGATGCCAAGAATCTGCTATAGAGTTGATTGGGTGCTGGCAGAGGGGTTGCCAAAGGGGGAATATGAGGTTGTGGTAGTTAGCTCCTTCATGTCTCATGGGGTGCTTGTGGAGTGAGAGACAATAGAATTTTGAGGGAGATAAGGCATTGTTTCATGAGAGTAATTTGGACAGTTTTATTATCTTTTGGTCCAAAGAGTTCTTTCCCTTTGTTGGATTCTTGTCTTGAATTTTTGGGCAAATGTGTCTATTTGTAAATTATATTGGTTTTATATCTTTTGGATTCTTGTAGATTTATTTTTTGGTGCTTTTATATACCTCATTTGCACATGGGATGCCTCCACTTTTTTGTTTCTATTTTGTTAATCTTTGCTTTTTTAAAAAGTAGTCTTAACTATTCTTTTTATATGTTGATAAAACAGAAATTATGAACCAGTTTGATTTTAAGCTGATCATTCTGTTACTTTTTAAGTGGTAATCATATTCCTTTTCTATTTGTAATTGAGCCCCTTTTATCTGTTACAATTATTTTGCACTTGTGTCCTTGCTATGCTCCAACATTGATTAAATGTTTACCATTGTGTTATGCCATGTTTCCCACACGTGTCAAAATGCAGCCACATAGCCTGTAGCTTCTCTAAGGGTGCTACATACAAGCAGATTATCATAGCCTCGTGAATTTGAGAATGAGATAATGTTACACTCATTTTTTATTTTTCATTCCTTCTTAAAGTCTGTTGTATTACTTGGCTCAATAGCCATAGCTGAATATCTTCAGGTGAGAAGTTTGATGAAGCTAAAAATGCAGGAGCTGATCTGGTTGGTGGAGAGGAGTTGATAGGCCAGATAAATAGAGGATTCATGGAATTTGATAAATTAATTGCTACTCCAGATATGATGCCTAAGGTCTGTTTTGTTTGATCAATATAGACTGCGTCTGGTTTTTTTTTTTTTTTTTTTATGTGGATGCCAATAGAATCTCTGTTCTCCTATTTAGACAAAGTGTTTAGGATAAATTCTGAGCAGAAAATTCAAATTTAAGTTTGGAGATTTCTCATTAGATGAAAAATCATCATCAACTTGGTTATAACATGTCCAGCAAAAGTATTCATATAGATTGCGAGATTTGTGCATTACCTATGATCAAAGTTTTGTATTTATTCTATTTTCTACCTTTTTTTCCTCTCTTTCTGTAGCTGTACTTTCAGATACCAAATTTAGGATACAATTTGAGATCATTGTCATGAAAAGGTTTAGGCAATCTTAAAATAGTAATGCTGGGGATACCAAAATTTCTGCCAAATGTCTCACATGGGTATTGGTCCCCCCCATGAGTGTAGGGTCCACATGCATGTGAGTAAAACATTTGATAGAAATTTTGGGGCCTCTAGCAATTTCCATCTTAAAAACTTATGCAAAATCACTATTTGTTAGCTGATTTTTCATTTCAAAGGACAAAAATGTAATTGAGGTGTGTCATAAACCTTTTCAGATTAAAATTCAATCCAAACAGAAACTATGTGGATGTGTTGAAGGTTCTTATGCCTCAATGAAAAGGACTTAAACAGTCAACATGTGCCAACTTAAAGGAAATTGAAATTAAAGGTAGAGCTAGAGAGAAAGTTGTAATTACTGAAGGAAAGAATTGCAAAGCAGTTGGATCAAAAGAGGAATATTGGATTTGGCTTAACTTAGAATAGTAGGATTTATTCTTAATTAATTTGGTTCTTTCCTCTAGGTAAAAATACATATGCATAAATTAATGTGTTTGTATTGTCTGGAGATCATATTTCCTATGCCTGACTTTATTTACATTTTCCTATCCATCAGTTTGCCCAACTAGGAAAGATTTTGGGTCCTCGTGGACTCATGCCAAATCCAAAAGCTGGTACTGTTACAACTAATTTACCTCAGGTACGATCTTTTTGTTTCATATATACAAATTTGGTATGTATGCATGTATGTCTACATTTACGTTCTAGTGGATATGTTTCCTGATGATGCCAGACTTCTCATGAGGTGAGATATTTTGTGTTAAATTTTCATTCATTAATGGTATAGCTTCTGTAAGTTGTGTTTCACCTACAATTACAAATGAGACTGAGGAAAAGCAATTTGTGAGAGAAGAAAAAAAAAATGTATAAATGACTAAAAATTATTATGATCTTTGTATCATTGAAATTATTTTAGCCACGGCCAAGCTTCTCTACAAAGGTGGGTTTTTTGTGAGTGGTTAGTTACCCATTGGAGTTTTCGTAGTTGACAGCCTTAGGAGGAGAGCAAACATGACTACAAATTGGACTTGTCAGTGGACCACCTTGCCCTTTTTTAGGGCTGCAGTGGAAGTTCAGTTCTTGCTATTGGCATTACTTGGCATGGCATAGGTGTGTAATTCGAAGGAAGGGTATTCCTTCTAGAAGGCAAGAGAAGACTCTCAGTTTTTGCTATACCTTGTTTGGAGGTCTTGTTTGGTTGGCTGAGTAAAAGGGAGAACCGTTTAACACTATCAGTTTTATTTTTTGTTCTGGTCTGTGTGTTTTCTTGTTGTTGTTGATACTGGAGACACTTTGCCTTCGTGTAAATGATTGTACACATATTTTACACAGTGAATGCAAGATTTATGTCCCTTAGAGGCCAACTAATACGATTTACTTATCATTATAAAAAATAAATAAATAAAGGTCATCATCACGCTGCGCTATCAACAATATATGAGTTCTCTGATGGCCTACACTCTTAAAATTTGCTGAAATGAAATGAATTCAGGTTGCGTTTGTCTCAGGCCATAGAGGAATTCAAGAAGGGCAAAGTTGAATGCAGAGCAGATAAAACTGGGATCGTTCACTTACCCTTTGGAAAGTCAGATTTTTCTGAGGAAGATCTTCTTGTGAACTTGCTTGCTGCAGCAGTATGCTCTCTCTCTCTCTCTCTCTCTCTCTCTCATGTTTTGCACTGTCTGAATTATATGTACTCAATTTCTGAACTGTATTTCCTTTTTATCTCTTTAACTAACATGACAGAAATCAGTAGAAACAAACAAGCCATCTGGTGCAAAAGGAGTATACTGGAAAAGTGCACATATATGCTCATCAATGGGGCCTTCCATTCGGTTAAATGTAAGGGAAATGCTTGATTTCAAGCCTGCGACTTCGAATGTTTAAGGAAATCTAAATACACATGTAAATTATATCTTCTAAACTATTCAGGTAGCTTCTTGGTTTCCTCCACAGTGACTTGTGAATGTTTGAAAAGGGTAGGACACAGGCTGAGTTGAATATGATAGGGAGGTATTCAGATTCATGTTTGCATTTACAAAGAGCATTGCATTGGCTTCTTTATGCCAGTTGTATCAAAATCTTGTATTGGTATCATGATTTTTTTTGTGTGCACACGATAGGATGTTAGTAGGTTAGTAATAAGTTAGATTACAACAAAAGAGCTACGGCCGCTCTATCAACTCAGACCTTCAAACCCTAACCTTCTCACTATCCCAATGGACAGTTACATGGACTACTGAGCCAACTGTCTTATTCATGTTGGCATCATGATCAATTTTAGTAGATTTTGGCAACCCAATCATTGAAATTTTCACCTCAAGTTTAAACTGCCTTTGAAAATTACAAACAGGAAAACATGTTTTAAAACTATGTAGCTATATTATCTATAGTATTGTATAATGCATACACTTGAGTTGGTGTAGTTTTGTCACGTTTTATGATGTTTTTCAAAATATCCCACAACATGATGACTTCCATGAGATCTAGACTGCTTCAATTCTCTCAGATTTAAATTGCTTTAGATAATTGTTATAGTTATTTTAAATTTTACATGTGTGTTTACATGTAGTGTTAGGTACAAATGTGATGCATTTGTAATTTTATATTTAAATTTGTGGATGATTTGATGATAAATGAGTGGTTTGATAAATGAGAACACTGTTTAGTGACAGTTTGATAGATGAGAAAAATCATTTAGCAAGTTATTAAAAGGGTAATTCTAGTTGCATAACAATTTTATTTCATTACACAATTATTCTAAGGGTAAAATTCATTTTATTCACCCAATTCCCCAGTTGCTGTGGCCACTTTGGCTGTTGAAGCAGAGGTAGCAGAAGAAACTGAACAACTCCAAGAGGGTGTTGTGGAAAGTGGTGTTGTTGTTACCCCAACTAAGCCCATGAAAGGCAAAGCTGCATTGCTTCTCAAGAGTGACAGAGTATGTGTAATCTCATTCCTTATTTCCCTCTCTCTTGAATTATGGACACATTAGTGATTTAATTTATTGGGTTTCTTTGATTTTCACATTTAATTTAACTGTGATTGTAAAATTTTTAGTTTCAAGAATCTTATACTTGAGTTGGGAATAGATTGTGCTAGTTAAGATCTACTTTAATTGGTATTTATTTTGTTTTTCTTGGATTGTGGATGTGTGTAGTGAATTACATATATAATTTTGTTTGATTTCTGTTTATTTTGCAGTTTTAGTTATAGGAAACCAATATGAGAGATTGAAACCATGTATTGTGGGTGTATTATAGTAATTTATTTACTTGTTTTTGCTTGAGTTTTATCTTAATGATGACTTAAGCACTTCAATCCCTTAGAATCCTCCATTGTAGCGTCTGAAAAAGACTGTATGTCATATTTTTGTTTCTTCATTTCTTCATCTTTTGATTATCTACAAACTCTGACTATATCTAGTGGTTTTGCCCTATATTTATTTATTTAAGTTTGGCTATACAGGTTGTGGTTGCAGTAGAGTATTAGTTCATTCTCAAGTTTTGAGAACACCTTTTTTTGTCATAATTCATGATCATTTGAGAAGAATGCCTTTTATATAATTGGGTCTTGAATATTAACAATAATTCTGCAATTTTATATGAATTCTCAAATTATTCAAAATGATTAAAAGCCCTTGTGTTTTAAATTATTATAAATTGTAAATTGTTAGAGAACAAGAGTTAGAAGACCTCACGTTTAAAAAATTCTTGACATATATTGCCTTTTTAAATTAGAAATTTGCTTTGTATGAATCCCGAACGTGATATTTATCACTGTTGTTGCTGGTCTTGTCTCCTCTTTGGTTTGTTTAAGTTGTCTACCCCCATACTTTCACATTCCTGTCTCCTAGTTTCACATTCATGTTGTTACTGCATTTTTAACTTACTCCTTATCCTCCTTTTGTTGGGATTATTAGAGAAGGTCTAAGAGATTCTTGGAAATTCAAAAATTGAGGGAAAACAAGAAAGAGTATGACTTCAAAACAGCAATATCATTGCTCAAGCAAATGGCAAGCACAAAGTTTGTCGAAACAGCTGAAGCTCATTTCCGTCTCAACATTGACCCAAAATACAATGATCAACAGCTGAGGGCAACAGTGAGTTTTCCCTGCATTTGATTAACTGTAATGAGAAATATGGTAGCAATCTCATGGACTACAATTAGTTTCTGCTGTTGTTCTAATTCTTTCATGATAGGTGAATTTGCCCAAGGGAACTGGACTGACGGTTAGAGTGGCTGTTCTCACTCAAGGTAGCTACTATTTCTAGTTCTTTTTCTTGACTTCTTTAATAAGTAATGTTCTGTCAGGAAAATGCATCAAATGGGTGCAACCATGTACATAGGATAGGATGTAGATGTATTTTAGCAAGCAAAACAAGCCTGTAGGCTGTAGACTCATTCCACCCAAATTATAAACAGAAAAATCAATATAGAAGGAGGATTTTCCCTAATCCCTGCTAACCAAATTTGGGGATCTCACATCAGCATGTTTTAATGCCAGATCAGGTAATTCCAGTCCTTCAAAAGATTGCCTATGTTACTCCATCCAAATACAAGCATGGAGGAGCTGTTGGAAATTGCGTACCTAGGCTAGGTGTAAAGGAATTTAAAATTTATTTTGATTCTCAATCCCCATGATTATATTTGAGATATATATGAAACATAGATACAAACATCCATAGAAATAGTTTGAACAATACCTCGAACATAAAATTCAATTCCTTGCTTGATTTTTGAGTTCACTCCAATTCAAAAGTAGTTCAAGCATCCGACCTCTAAAAGTCTTATAGCAAAGGCATTGTCAAGCTCACAAGTATTCTAGAGAGACAATGAGAGGCAGATGTCAATCTCTGGAGTGCTAGCTCTTATAATAGCTCTCATATTTGAGGGCCCAGTCTATCTTGTCCCACAGGGGTTGATGATCTTCCTGATCTTATAACAAAGATGTTTTTTTTTTGTTTTTTGATAAGTACGTTACAATGAACAAGTTTTATCACAATTAACTCTTAATTGCAATAATCTCATTAATTAGCTCATGTTTTCAAAAAGCAGTGTTACGTAACGGTTGCAGCTGTTATGTAATGGTTGCGGTGGTAAGCGCTACCCGTTACACCCGCTTTTGTGGTGTGACGGAAATTCACGTGTAACCAAGGTTTTGAAAAGCGATTGCGGTCGCCGTAACGGTAGCGGTGGCGCGGTTGTGGTTGCGGTTGCGGGGTGTAAAGGCCGTAGCATAACGGTTGCAGTAACCAGAATCGTGATTTTTTTTATTTTTTACACAATTTGAAAAAAAACTTACCGGTACACATTTTTTTCCATGATCATATTTATTGGGTTTAAAATAAATATTGATCAATTTTTGTAAAATTTTAAGTATGATCCAATATATTTCATATTTTTAAATCACTATAAACTGAGTTTTTTACATTTTATTTTAATAATTAATGACTTTATATTATACAAAAAATCAATCACTAACTATTATATATAAGAAAAACAATGACAAAAGTAAGAGAATAAATAAGAGTCTAAATATATATATATAGATATATATTTTAACCAAGCCAAATAGATAAGGGCAAAACACCAATAAATCCTAAATTTTAATTTGTTAAACCATTTAGTCCTACCTTTTATTTTGTAGACTGATAAGTCCTATTTGAATGTCAATTACGTATATACCCATTTATTTAACATGTAATTTTTTTTTTGATGGAGGGAAAATGTAAGTTTTTACTGATGTTGTAATGACAAAATTACCCAAAAGGCTTACTATAGGCTTTTTTATGATTTCCCTCATTTCCGAACATCAACAACGTCAACTACACCATCAACATTAACTACATCATCAACATTAGGAAACATCAACTACATCCTCAACATCATCACCATCAGCAACATTAACTACATCATCAACATTCTCAACATCATCACCATCAGCAACATCAATTACATCAACATTAACTACATCATCAACATTAGGAAACATCAACTACATCCTCAACATCATCACCATCAGCAACATCAACTACACCATCAAAACATCATAAAAAATCACCAACATCATCAAAACATCATAAAAAATCACCAACATCATCAAAACATCATCAACATCAACTACATCATCAAACAACAACTACATCATCAACATCGTGAACATCATCAAAATCTTCAAACATCAATTACATCATCAACATCATCAAACATCAGCAACATCATCAACATCATCAAACATCAACTACATCATCAACATCGCGAACATCATCAAACATCATCGCCGGAGTCGCCTTCCACCTTGTGCCGCCGCTTCATACCCTCAGACGCTATAGATCTTCAAGCTCTCTCTCTCTCTCTTTTAGTTGCCGAAATCGCAGAGCTATAGATCTGAGCATGCCATCGCCAGAGCTATAGATCTAGGCATGCCTCACGCTGCCACTCCACAATGTTGTATCCGGCGTCACACGTTTCTTTCAATTATGATGTCCTCCAACAGATTCAATTTCATGGTAATCATTATTTCACAAACCCATATCATATATATATATATATACGCTTCACACACCAAAAATGTCCTTCTTGTGCCTTTTCACCTTGAAAACAGATCAATTTTGTATAAAAAGTTGTGCTTTTGAAATGTGATTCTACATGCTAGTTTCAGCTCCATGTTTGGTAAGAGTTCTCGAATTAATTTTCCAAAACTCTGCCGAAAGCTCTGTCCATTCTGCGCGTTTCTTGTATTTTTTTTGGCCAGGGGAAGACCGCCCGGTCGTCCCTAGGGACTACCACCCGGACGTCCTTGGGGACATCCACCTGGATGTCCTCTGTTGTACAGATTTTTTTTTTTTTTTTTTGCAATTGATTTATATAATTGGGAAAAATATTTTCTGAATTTTTTTTAATTTTTAATGTGCTTTAAAATAATTTTGAGTTGTATGTTTAGTTAGGAGTTGTAAATTTTTGTATCACATATCAAATATCACATCAACAATTCCCCACTCAAATCAAACCTCTTTTCCAAAACTATTTTCAAAACTCTTTACCAAACAAATTTTCTACACTCAAATCATAATTCTACAACACACAAACTCAAAATACAACTCATACTCTCAAATCACATTTACAAAACACAACCAAACGCAACCTGAAATTTGTTGTTTTTGATTGGTTATAAAACGTGGGTATTGTGTTGTTGGTTGATTGCGAACACGAGAACTGTGCTGTGAGTGTGTTTTGCGTGTTTTTGGTTTTTGGTTTTTGGGTTTTGCTGAGCTTTCTCCCTATTCGCAGAGACGAGTTATGGGTGTGTTTCAGTGTCGAGGAAAAAGAGGAGAGAGAGAGATTAGGGTTGTGATGGAGAGCACATTGAGGAATGGTGAATCGGTGGCTGACATTGAAGATAAATCTGGTGTTGGTGGTGGTGTTCGGGACGCGTATGGCAAGGATAGTGCCACGGAGGACGAGATCTGGAACGTCGTAGATCTACAAATCTTTTTTTTTTCTATCACCGATCTGTGCTGTAGATTTTTCTTTTTTCTATCACCGATCTTTCCAACATCATCAGCGGCCGAAGCACTAGACAGACTGAACCGGAGGAGCTGCCATTGTTGGCGAGATTGGGAGACCTGTAAAATGAAATCAATAGGGGTAAAAATGTAAACTTCGTATATAATATACCAAAAACATATATCATACCAAAAATAAAAAGGATTAAATGGTTTAAGAAAAAACACTCAGGACTAACTAGAGCAACATTTACCAAAATAGGATTTATGAGTAATTTTTCCAATATAATGACCACACTTATTATTATTATTATTATTATTATTTTCAAACAATATATAGATAGACACACAAACAAAATGGTTGAGTGATAGCAGCTGAATAGAATAGCATAGGTTTTACAGTTTCAACAAATCAATAACACGTTCTTCATCTTTCCTCTTCTCTCTCTCTATCTCTTGCTCTTCCATCTTCTCTCTTTATCTTCCCTCTTCTCTCTATCTCTCTTCCCCCATTTTTAGCTTCTTTTTTTTGTGTTTTTTTCGAAAGATGCAGTTTGGAACCGTTACGTAACGGTGCGTAACAGGCCGTTACGGTATCGTTACGACTACTACAGCAGCCGCTATAGCCGACACACCTGTGAATCTCAATCACACTACAAAAGCGGCCGTAATGGGTGGCGGTAACCATCATAACCGTTACGTAACGGTTGCGGCTGCTTTTTAAAACCTTGTGTGTAACTGTTGTTTCGGTGTTACGTAACGGGTTGTAACGCCCTCAAAATAATACATAAAACACATTATTTTAGACATGCAATGATATAAAAGAAACCAACCATTTCTATTTATCAGAGTAATTCTTACAACTGTATTACATGTTAACAACAAAAGCAAATGCCCTATGGGCTTACAGCTTTCCAAGTTAACACTTGGTCACAAAAAGAAGAGTGCTAACTCAATACATATTAAGCCCTTGGCTTGAATTTACAAGTAATACATCAAAATAAACAAAAAAAGTCTTCAACTCTCATCCTCACCCAAGCTATGTTCTTGGAGGTGGCGTACTACCTGTACCTGAAAATAATGTCCCATAAAGGGTGAGCCAACGCCCAGTAGAGATATGCTAAACACAGTATGAGCAATAACTAAGACATTAACAATTGATAAATATTCAATTTTCATAAACCAATTCATAACCCGTTTCTATTTCATGACCACTATGTTCATGTTTCATTTCAATTTCCATTTCTTATCAATTTCACAATCCACATCAACGGCTTAGAACCTGGCCAACCACTTACATGAGACAGTGACTCATATTAAACATTTCCCATTTTACAATAGATAAACATATTAGTTGTATCAACATCTCAACAGATAAGCACACAAGCTGTATCCACATTTCCACAGATATGCATATTAGCTATATCAACACTTCCAGTGATAAGCATATGAGCTGTATCAACACTTCCAAAGATAAGCATATGAGCTATATCAACACATTATCTGACAAGCATATGAGCTGTATCAGTGGAGTCCATCCCCTATCTCCTCCCAAACAACATCCGGTTTAGAGGTCCATCCCCTATCTTCCCCTAAATCGTGGAGTACATCCCCTATCTCCTCCCACACACACAACGTATATACTCAAAGGTCATATACACAATCAATCAATACATAACGTTAATGTATTCTATCAACCGTCATACTCTATGACATACCCAATTGATTAGTTTTAGTTTGCCTAATCATCATTCATTGTCTACAACAATCAAAACTACCCTCCACCGGTAGCCCAAGCAATTATTTCTAAACAGATAATAAAAGCTTCAACAGATAAAATATCAATGTTTTCAAAAGTGAGCGATTTATAAATCCAACTCCACCATTTCACAACATAATGAACCAATTTCATTATTTCCAATCCAATTCCATAAGTCTACTACTTTCCAAATTAATTATACCAATTAATTTATACAACAATTTAGGGTTTTCTACCCCATTTCCCAATATCAACTCAAAGGTTCAAATATCACCAATCAACAACTATATCATCATTTTGAAACCCAAAATACATATTATGAGCCCAAAATCACAAACCCTCTTTAACACATTTTGAAACCCTAAGTCCCAAAATCAACCATTTAAACAATAAGCTCAAAATCTAGGTTAAAACCCATAAGAATGAGTAGGAATCCCTACCTCAAAAGATGACACCCAACGAAGAAGATGGCGAAAACGAAGTTGCTCCAAACCACGAGTTTCTCGGATCAAAAGATAGCCCTCGACGATCAACAACCTTTTTGTAAAGCCCAAAGGTGGGGAAACAACTCTTACCAGATCAATATCTAGAGAGAAGGCAAGGCTCTAGAGAGAGAAGCTCTCAAAATGGCTTTTTCGGAAAAGTAAGAGAGAAAGAATGAGAAAAAGTGATTTAAAACTGCCCCACAGCCAACTGATATACGACATTCCCGCTCCGCTCGAGCGGAAAACACAACGCTCGAGCGTTAAGAACAAAAACTAGGTACGCTCGAGCGCAAGAAGACCCGCTCGAGCACCAAGACACAAGAATAAAGCACATCCGCTCGAGCGCGAAAACCAGTCCGCTCGAGCGTAGATTTCCCCCTCCCAGAACTTACACCAAAAGGTACTACCTGCTCGAGCGCCAGAGTACCCGCTCGAGCGTAAAGAAACCCGCTCGAGCATAAAAATCACACCGGCAGAAGTTTTGCAGGGACACGAAAAAGTGGGAGTGTGCAATCCCCGCTCGAGCGCAAGAAGACCCGCTCGAGCGGACCGCCTAAAAACTGGGCAACAAGGAATTGAAACCAAGGCCTAACCAACCTGTAACAATCCTGCCCAAAACATCCTAAAACTCAATCAAGTGGAATTAAGGGACGACAACAAGATAGATACAACTACCAACTTCACGGAACCGAGTTCGGAATACAACAGAACAGTAAAGGGACAACCGGGATCGCTATACGGGTGGTACTGTAATGGCTTGTTGCACACCATTACAATATTCTAAATAGTTTCTTTTCCAAAAAAAAAAAATCTTACAAAAAAAGAATGAATACTCAAGTGATTCAAGTCCAAAGAAAAAAAATTCATTATAATTTATTTTTTAATTTTTATTTCATTTTATTAGCATGTAAAATAAAAATATATAAATAGTGGTTGTATTTATTTTTATAATCATTTCACTTAATATTTAATTGTAAATATTTTTTATTTTGTTACTATAATGTGTTGTCTAAAAAATGTCTTTAAAAAAAATCTCAAAAATAATTTTTGCTTATGGCACAATTTTTATTTTTATAATCATTTCATTTAATAGTTAATTGTAAAGAATTTTATTTAGTTAGCTGTAAAGTGTTGTCTAAAAAAATATCTTTAAAAAAAAAATCATTAGCTCAAAAATAATTTTTGTTTATGGCCCAATTTTTATTTTTATAATCATTTCATTTAATGCTTAATTGTAAATAATTTTATTTAGTTAGCTGCAAAGTGTTGTATAAAAAAATATCTTTTAAAAAAAAATCATTAGCTCAAAAATAATTTTTGTTTATGGCACAATTTTTTTTATTTATTTATTATAATCATTTCATTTAATAATTGTAAATATTTTTTATTTATTTAGTTCAGGTATTCGTCAAAAATAATTTTATAGACATTTAAAATCAATTATTCTTAAAGTCATTAACTATTGAAATAAAATGTAAAAGGCTCTTTTTATAGTGATTTAAAAATATGAAATATATTGGATTATACTTAAAAACTAACAAAAATTGATTAAAATCTATTTTAAACCCTAATAAATTTTATTTTGAAAAAAAAAAATGTGTATCGGTAAGTTTTTTTCAAATTGTGTGAAAATTAAAAAATTCACGATTTCGGTTACCCGTAACCGTTACTCTACGGCCTTTACACTCCGCAATTGCAACTGTTACGGTGACTGCAACCGCTTTTTGAAACTCTTAATTATTTTAAATCCCTGATTAACACTTAATTTGGATTAACTCTTTTCATTCCATTATATTACATGTTGTCCTTATTGTGTGTGAAATTTTAGGTTCAAACTTATCTGTGTAGTAGAAATAATATAAATTCTTGATATTTATTATGAACAAGGTTTGGAAAAACGGTTGTGGTCGCCGTAACGGTGGCGGTGGCGCAGTTGCGGCTGCGAGGTGTAAAGGCCGTAGCGTAACGGTTGCAGTAATCGGAACCGTGAATTTTTTTATTTTTTACACAATTTGAAAAAAAATTATCGGTACGCATATTTTTTTCCATGATCATATTTATTGGGTTTAAAATAAATATTGATCAATTTTAGTAAATTTTTAAGTATAATCCAATATATTTCATAATTTTAAATCACTATAAACTGAGTTTTTTACATTTTATTTTAATAATTAATGACTTTATATTATATAAAAAATCAATCACTAACTATTATATGTAAGATAAACAATGACAAAAGTAAGAAAATAAATAAGAGCTTAAATATATATATATATATATATATACATATTTTAACTAAGCCAAATAGGTAATGACCACATTTATTATTATTATTATTATTATTATTATTATTTTCAAACAATATATAGATAGACACACACAAACAAAATGGTTGAGTGATAGCAGCTGAATAGAATAGCATAGGTCTTATAGTTTCAACAAATCAATAACATGTTCTTCATCTTTTCGCTTCTCTCTCTCTATCTCTTGCTCTTCCATCTTCTCTCTTTATCTTCCTTCTTCTCTCTATCCCTCTTCCCCCATTTTTAGCTTTTTTTTTTGTGTTTTTTTCCGAAAGATGCAATTCGGAACCGTTACGTAACGGTGCGTACCAGGCCGTTACGGTTGTTACGGTACCGTTACAACTGCTACGACAGCCACTACGGCTGACACACCTGTGAATCTCAATCACACTACAAAAGCGGTCGTAATGGGTGGCGGTAACCACCACAACCGTTAAGTAACGGTTGCGGCCACTTTTTAAAACCTTGATTATGAATTTTAAATGTCCCATGGAACATTTCCTTGGGCTTCCACAAATCTTGAGTGACACCAAGCAACATATTATGAACATACCAGATATTATGAATATACAAAATGAGCCCTTCTAACTGTTAACATATATTCAATCCTTTCATCGTATAATGTCTCAAAAGGTCATTAGGACATTGAGGTTTGTCAAACCCCTAACTCCAGTGGCGGAGGGAAGTGAGGACCAAGGGGGTCACGTGGCCCCCATAGATTTTGGGTTTTTTTTTTTTTTGCAAATATAAAGAAAATATTTTAAATAAAAAAAATTACAAAAATATTATTAGAGTGAAATGTCAATGACATTTTAAAAATTATGAGAATAATAATGGTTATTTTGATTGAAAATGAAGAGACTATTATAAACCATATTATCTATGAAATTTTTTGAATGTAGCGGTGATGTCATTATTATTGGCATGCAAGTATAAGTAATTGTTAAAATTAATGTATAGGAAAAGAGAGAGAGAAACAATTATGTATGTATTATGATTGATGTATTATTGATTGATGTATGTTCTATTACAAATGGTGAGGGGCTCCTTATATGGGAGATATAGTGGAGTAGGTGGAGTAGGTGGTAGTGGTAGGTGTGTAGTAGGTGGTGGTAGGTGTAGTAGGTTTTGGTACATTTTAACAGCCCCCCGCAAACTCAAGGGGGATAGGAACTAACCAACTTGAGTTTGGAGAGAGTAACAAAAACAAGAAAATAGACTAATACATAAAATAAAAGAGGATAGGAGACACTGTATGGTCGTGTCAGACCGTTGTAGAAGACTGTATGGTTATGGCAGACCGATGTAGAAGACACTGGCTCGTGTCGGACCGATGTAGAAGACAGTTTATAGGGTCATGTCGGACCGGTGTAGAAGACAGTTTACGGAGTCTTGCTGGACCCTTGTAGAAACTAACCGGAATCAATGTCGGGACAGTTTACAGAGTCTTGTCGGACCCATGAAGGAGCTAACCGGAATCAATGTCGGGACAGTTTACAGAGTCTTGTCGGACCCATGAAGGAGCTAACCGGAATCAATGTCGGAACAGTTTACAGAGTCTTGTCGGACCCTTAAAAAGTCGCACCCTCAAAAGGTGTGCCCAATCTTTCAAAAGGCGTGCCATCAAAAGTCGCGCCCTCAAAAGGCGTGCCCACTTCATCAAAAGACGTGCCCGACAGAAAGCGTCGAGCCATCAAAAGGTGAGCCGGACACGCGGCGAGGCACGTGAACGACAGAGCGGCGTGTCGGCCGCGTCGTCAGTGTCGATATAAACCAATGCGGAGGCTGTGGAAATCAAACCAGGCTGAAACCTCTGAACATTGGCATTCTGAAACACTCGGTAAATACTCTGTATCCAACCCTTCTCTGAAACACTCAGCAACCCAAAAAACATGGCCTCTTCTTCCCGTGGTCTGCTCACTCTCTTTCCCGACCTCAACGAGTCAACAGGAGAGATAACTGGTGCGGTGGCCCGTGAACCTCAACCAAACACCTCTGGTTTTGCTCCGTTGAACTTTCCGATGCGGTCGGTGGAGCAAAAAATGGCAGTGCAAACGGATATTGAGGCCAATCAGTATACATTGAAGTCATGTGTGGAAACCATGACTGCGGTCACAAACTTGTCGCACCGGCTGCAGAGTAGGACAAATGAGGTGCAGCAGTTAAACGCCCAACTGGCGCTGCTCCAGCGCATGTATGAGGATGCGCGAGCAGAGATAAGTGTGCTAAAGGCGGAAAATAAGGAGCTGAAGCGGAAGGCCACCGTGATGTTCCGATTTGGAGATCCACCATATGCTGCAGTGGAGGAGCAGGGGGGAGTGAACGTGCTCGGCGGCGTGGGAAACACGGAGGCAGCACTGGCAAGGGCCGCCCAGGACGGAGGCAAGAAGAAGAGACCGGCGGCAGAGTAGAGAAGAAAAATCTCACTGTTCCGATTTGTGTTTTTTTTTTTTTTTTTTTTTTTTGTGTGTGGTGTAAAATGGGGATCGGGGTGAGCCTCGACATGAATAAAATGAGTTTGGTGTGCAGTTCGTCTTCTTTTTTTTTTTCTTTTTTTTTTTAATGAAAAATAAATAAAATAAAATAAAAGAAAGAAAGTGGAGCAACGTGGGTGAGGTGCAAAAGGTGAAGATTGATTGTGCAAAAGTGGACATGGTGAGAGCTTGAGGTAATATATTATAATAAACATATATATATATTAAAAGAAAAGAAAGTTGAGTGGGATTGGTGTTGGTGAAAGCAAGATCAAGATCTGTGAGTGGGGTATTAAAAAAAAAAGATTAAAGGTGAGTGTCCTGTAAAGTGATTAAAAACAATGTGTTTATCTGAGAAAGTTGTGTTTGGAACCTGCGTCTCCTCCCAATTCTGCAGATCCATAGCCTCTCTGGAAATAATGTGTTTATCTTCTGCACATAAGTGCGCATGGGTTCGTACCCCATAGCCAGCGTATGTATAACGGGATTAACACAGGAAGGAATAAGTCCCAGATCTTCCCCACAAGCCAGACTCGAATCACCGTCCACGCGAATGTTGCTGAAGCTGCTGCAATGTTGAGGAAGGTGGTGGCGCCGGCACGGAGCTCCGTTGTGAAGGTGGTTTTGCGGTCGGCGAGCTTGAAGTGCTTTCCAACTTTGCTCTCTGCCCCCCACAAGAGAGAGATAGAACCTGTATGTTTCCATGTGGGTTGAGTATGGTGTTTTTCTTTGATCATTTCTGGTGCCATCCAACGGTAAGTGCTCGTGAATCCCTTTGCACTGCCGCATTGAGACTCCAAGCATGAGATTCCAAAATCTGCTACCTTCTGCCCCCCAAGCAATAAATTTTCTGATTTAAGATCCCTGTCAAGTATCCCCAGAGAATGAAGAAATTGCATCCCACGTGCAATGTCGAGGGCCAACTTCAGAACTAGGTTGAGAGGAAGTGAATAAGGCTCCTGCTGATGAAGGTATTTTCTGAGAGAGCCCACAGCCAAATACTCAGTGATGATACAAAACACGGGGGGTTTGTTACATGCTGCAACAAATAGTTGATCCACCAACTGTGCAAGCATCATCAGCATCGCCAAGAGGATTTTGTGTGGGAAGGTTCAGGAAAGTGAAGGTAAGTGTAGAAAATAAGCGGACTAGGTTGAGGTCCGGCGGGCGGCTAAGGTGAGGTTGCCGCCCGCCGGGGAAGCGAAAAATAGTAGGTTCTAAACCTGCTCTGATACCATATTAAAATTAATGTATAGGAAAAGAGAGAGAGAAACAATTATGTATGTATTATGATTGATGTATTATTGATTGATGTATGTTCTATTACAAATGGTGAGGGGCTCCTTATATAGGAGATATAGTGGAGTAGGTGGAGTAGGTGGTAGTGGTAGGTGTGTAGTAGGTGGTGGTAGGTGTAGTAGGTTTTGGTACATTTTAACAGTAATCCTACTATAAAGATATGAAATTTGTTAGATTGTTAGTTACATTTGACATGCGAGGTTCACTCTCTATGTGTTTATTTACTGTTAGTTGGTGATATCACATACTAATGATGACGTGTTATTCCCATTATGTTGAATTTTTAATCACATTTTGTATAAAAAAATAATTTATCATTATATAATTTATTTTAAGACATCTATATTTTTTTATATTGTCCATGATATACTAGTTATAAATAACATTATTTTTTTTATGTTTCTCAAAATCAATCGTAAAAACTTGTGTGAAATATTTTTGTAAAAATTTTTGATATTGTAATTAATAAGTGCCCCCTCTAATTTGATTTTTTGGCTCCGTCTATAGCGATCCCAGTTGTCCCTTCACTGTTTTGTTGTATTCCGGACTCGGTTCCGTGAGGTTGGTAGTCGTATCTATCCTGTTGTCATCCTTTAATTCCACTTGATTTAGTTTTAGGATGTTTTGAGGAGGGTTGTTACAGGTTGGTTAGGCCTTGGTTTCAATTCCTTGTTGTTCAGTTTTTAGGCGGTCCACTCGAGCGGGTCTTCTTGCGCTCGAGCGGGGATTGCATACCTTCAGTATTTCGTGTTCCTGCAAAACTTCTGCAGATGTAATTTTTACGCTCGAGCGGGTTTGTTTACGCTTGAGCGGTGGCACTCGAGCGGGTAGTGCCTTTTCGGTGTAGGTTCTGGGAGGGGGAAATCTACGCTCGAGCGGACTGGTTTTCGCGCTCGAGCGGAAGTGCTTTATTCTTGTGTCTTGGCGCTCGAGCGGGCCTTATTGCGCTCGAGCGTGTCCAGAATTTGTTCTTGGCGCTCGAGCGTTGTGTTCTCCGCTCGAGCGGGTTATGCGTATATGAGTTATCCGCTGGTTCATTTTAAATCACTTTTTCACTTTTCTTCTCTCTCCTACTTTTCCAAAAACACCATTGTTGAGCTTCTCACTCTAGAGCTCTACCTTCTCTCTAGGTATTGATCTAGTAGGAGTGATTTCCTCACCTTTGGCCTTTACAAAAAAGTTGTTGATCGTCGAGGGCTATCTTGTGATCCGAGAAACTCGTGATTTGGAGCAAGTTCGTTTTCATCATCTTCTTCGTTGGTTGTCATCCTTTGAGGTAGGGATTCCTAATCACTCTTATGGTCTTTTACCTAGATTCTTAGTTGTTTTGATAGAGTGTTGAACTTGGGAAATTTTGGGACTTAGGGTTTCAAAATATGTAAAAAGGGTTGTGTGATTTTGGGCTCATAACTTGTATTTTTGGGTTCCAAAGTGATGATATGGTTGTTGGTTGTTGATATTAGGCCATTGGGTCAATATTGGGAAAGGGGGTGGAAAACCCTAATTTGTGGTATAAATTAATTGGTATAATTAATTTGGGAAAATGGTGAACTTATGGAATTGAGTTGAAAATAATGAAATTGGCTCTTTATGTTGTGAAATGATGGAGTTGGATTTATAAATCGCTCGCTTTTGAAAACACTGATATTTTATCTGTTGGAGCTTTTATTATCTATTTAGAAATAATTACTTGGGCTACCGGTGGAGGGTAGTTTGATTATTGTAGACAATGCATGATGATTAGGCAAACTAAAACTAATCAATTGGATATGTCATAGAGTATGACGGTTGATAGAATACATTAACGTTATGTATTGATTGATTGTGTATATGACCTTTGTGTATATATGCATTGTGTGCGTGTGGGAGGAGATAGGGGATGTACTCCACGGTTTAGGGGAAGATAGGGGATGGACCTCTAAACCGGATGTTGTTTGGGAGGAGATAGGGGATGGACTCCACTGATACAACTCATATGCTTGTCAGATAATGTGTTGATACAGATTATATGCTTGTCATTGGAAGTGTTGATACAGCTCATATGCTTGTCATGGGAAGTGTTGATATAGCTAATATGCATATCTGTTGAAATGTGGATATAGCTTGTATGCTTATTTGTTGAGATGTTGATAAAACCTGTGTGTTTATCTATTGTAAAACTGGAAAATGTTTAATATGAGTCTTGGTCTCATATAAGTGGTTGGCCAGGTTCTGAGCCATTGATGGAAACTGTGAAATTGATAAGAAATGGAAATGGATTATGAATTGGCTTATGAAAATTAAACATTTATTAATTGCTAATGTCTTAGTCATTGCTCATACTGTGTTTAGCATATCTCTACTGGGCTGTGGCTCACCCTATATGGGAATATCATTTTCAGGTACAGGTAGCATGCCACCTCCAAGGACATAGCTTGGGAGGCTAGAGGCGGACACACTTTTGTTGTCTTATTTCTTTTTGTTGTATTACATGTAAATTCAAGCCAAGGGCTTAATATGTAACCGAGTTAGTACTCTCTTTTGTAACCAAGTGTTAACTTGGAAAGCTGTAAGCCCGTAGGGCATTTGCTTTTGTTGTTAACATGTAATACTTTTTGATGAATGGAAGAATGTGGAGTTTTTATATATCAATACATGTCTATATTGATGGGTTTAATGTTATTATTTTGAGGGCGTTACACCGCCACTACCTAACTCAATCATGTGTCTAATCTAATGCATATCAACTTGTATTGGTGAAATTAGAAACTCCTTCTAATTATTACTTTGCCTTGACCAAGGTATTTCTCAAGTTATATCCTAAAAGATCACATATATTCTATCTCTTTACTTGAGAGTGATGGATCAATTCTTAAACACTCAGGTGCCTCCATGGGTGTCTCACTAAGTCCTATCTATATAGGTTCATATTTCGTTGTTAGAATATAAACATATTGTATTGTCAAAACTTAGCAATGCACACAGGATAATCATGATGCTCTCAGTCTAAGGATTGTACACACAACTATAACATATAAGCGAACTAGATATGTTCCTGGGTGGTCACTTGTTCTCTAACAAACACACACTGGTTGTTTGATTGTTCCACGCAAGTGACTTGAGACTACTCCCTCTTCCAATTGAACAAACATAATACAGTGCTAGTCCATTTGGTTTGGATTACTAACATCCAAATAGTAATCGTATAACTAGGAACTTTTAAGAATAAAATACTGAGAAGTACATGTCTCTCAATTTTAACTCTTAAGACATAAATTCTGAACTTTAATTGTATGGGCTTACAATGTAAACAATAGCACAAAAAAGATAGTATGATAAAAATAAAACTTTTCCCTTCATTAATTAAATGACAAGGGCATACCACTAATAGGAGCCCACCATCCATCAATGTTTAACTCTTATCCTCACTTGACGACCACTCTGAGTTGTTAGCGCTCTAGTAAGGTATATCCTAAATAATGAAAACAAAAAGAAGCGTTTAGGCTTTAGCCAATAGGTTGTTAACTTTTTCTGGATTTCCTTTGAACACTTTCCCATTTCACCAAATTATCAAGATCATAATTCTTCCCAATGTTGATATCTATCAAGGGAAAAAGAGAAGGGACACTTTAGGAAGGCCTTGGTCGATTATTGGCTAGGAATATTACTAGAATAGAATCGAACCTTAAAATTTTTCACGCTTTGTGACTTCCTGCCACAAAATAAGCCTTCTACCCCTTTGGTATTTACCAGAGTGGGATAAAGCATGGCGATGTTTCCACCTTGTCAACGTCTCATTCTTGCAAGGCCCTATACAACTGGGCCAAACCACTGTACCATCTACTCCACTAACATTGCCTGGTACCATGGCTTCCTTATATGATGTGATTTTGAAGAGATTTGGAACTAGTAGTCTGTGGAGCTTACTACCATACAGTAGTCATCATGAAATCTCATCTTTGCAAATTTCCTACCGAAAAGTAAATATGTTTGGAGAATTCTTCTTAGCCATTCCTTTAGTTCTTCCATAATTTCACCCCAAAAGACTTGTACAAATTTTATTAGCCCTTACAGTATTCCTTATTCTACACTACCCATATCTTCCTTAGCATATCTCCCTAGCCATTTTCTAACATTCTTTGTTAAAAAACCTCAGTTTCCTAAGTCCCAACGCTTCATCCTTTAAAGGATGACATGTTAAATCTTAATAAGTTAGTAATACTTGAATTCATTCTCAATACAAAGTGAGTAGTGATGTAGGAAGAAAAAAAATGAAGAAGGACAAAAGAATAAACCTGGGATTATGGGTGTGCAATTTACCTGCCAATCCACCCCCCCAACCCAACCCAACCTGCTACCCGTAGTTTAAGAAAGGTTATTCTCTTGAAAGTATCAGTATTGACATGTTGGATAGGGATAGAGCTCATCTATTGTAGTACTTATGCAGCTATGCTACATAAAAACATTATTTATCGGATCTCCATTATTGATGGTTGTGGTTATTGTTAGTATGGTGTTGAACATCATTGGGTTGTTGGGCTTTGTTGTTGATAGAAATCACGAAATTTCGGGATGAAATTTCCTTAAGGGGGGGAGATTGTAACATTCTGTTCTAGGAGACCGCTCGAGCGATCAAGTGGTCGCTTGAGTCGTGATTCGAGGCTCCTAGTATCTTGCCTGTTTACAGGCGAGACCGCTCGAGCAGTCAAGTCTTCACTTAAGCGTAGATGTGAGGCTCCCAGTACTTTCACTGCAAACCTGCAAAACTTCTGTAACATTGTATTTACCGCTAGAGCAGTGAAGTGTTTCGCTCGAGCGGTATGTTCGAAATCTCTTCATCACTCCCATTCTTGCAGTCTTCATAGACGACAGATACATCTTTGAAGTAGAGAGGAGGTAGCGGAATAAACTGCAATATGAGCAATCAAAACTACCAGGTACTCACTCCTCAAAAATCACCCAAACTAAATATATCAAAATTATTATTTTATTATTTTTATCAATGCTAACACTGTCGCAATCTCCTCATCTCATCACAATAGAGCCTGTGTATTACTTATAATATATATATATATGGGGAGGTTGGGCTATGTTTTTTTTTTTTATTTTTATTTTTTATCATAGCAGTTTTCCTTTTTAAATGTAAAAAAAAAAAATTTAAAAAAAATAAAAACATTGAATTTGAAGGGTTGAAATTGAAAAAAAATTAAAAAAAAGATGAAGCATTTGAGATGAATTTTTTTTCATCAAATTTGATAGAAAGAAAAAATTGGGATAAGAGGAATTTTTTAAAAGATTTTGATGTAAGGATTGGAGTATTTCATATCAAATCAAACTTTTTATTCAAATTTGGAGTCAAAGTAGATGAAAAAATTGGTGAAGGGGTTGGAGATGCTCTAACTTGATGGAGGTTGAAGATAAAGAGGCCAAATTAATTTCTTAAATATATATATATATATATTATTGAAAAACAAGAGAATTCCATTTCAAGTGTTCTCACTGTTGGTCTCTTGCCAAAAAACCACTGTATTCTTCTTCATAGAGGGATTTTGGGCCTATGTTCAGAGTTTAAGGTGGTTTTATATGCTGCCTGTTTTTTTCTATTCTTTATTATCCCTTCCCCGTGTTTATTTATTGATTGTAATGATTCACATTATTATTCATAAACTCTTTTTGTTTTCTGATAAAAAAATAAAAATAAAAATCATATTGCAGAACGGTAATTTGTTTTCTCACTTTAACAGCCCAAACACAATTAGGATCACATGCCCAATCACAATATATTTCTTTTTCTTTTTTAATTTTTGGGTTGGAGCATTGATTACTTACCTAGAATTTATGTATTTTCACCATGAATCATTGATGTCTTTTTGCTTTGTCTACATATTTTGTTAGATCTTCGTTTTGTGGCAATCACTAACCCAATTACTTTTCAATTTTCAGCAATTTTTCTACTTAAGTGGTGATGCCTATGGATGACAGTGTGGTTTAAGGGTTCTTTAATGTTGAAGTTCTATTTCTTTCTTTCCGCTCTTCCAAAGCTCAATGTAAGCATTATCAAATCTGACTCTGCATCTAATATATTCTTTCTTTTATTTTTGTAAAATTGTTTCTCCACCTATGATTTTGAACTGATGAAGTAGAACATGAGTGAGGTTTGTCAAGTTTTTAAATTCCTAACCTCATTTATTTGGTAGACTCATCAAATAATGGTTTTTGACATGACTTTCATTTTGTTCATTAACGTCTAAAAGGAGACGGGCATGTTCTCTTTTGTATGTGTAGCTTTTGAAATGGATTCTACTTCAAACTCTACTCTTAAATCAACATTGGAATAGGTGAAGTGCAGCACCTTCTGCTTGCATCACGCACGTGCCACTATGGCCCCTGAAAAATCTAGAAATCCCCTAGATGTTGATTTGTGATTATGTATCAATTTTAAGCAGAATATAACAATCCCAATCAAACAATCAAACAATCAAGACAAAGAGACACAACGATTTTAACGTGGAAAAAACCACAATTGGACACCTCCAACTGTGATCAAAAAACCACGGGCAACAGCCACAAGAACAATCCACTAAGAAGAATTAAAGGAATTACACAGGTATACTCTCAATTACCTAGCGAATCCACAACGCCTAATTGAACCAACCTCTATGTGCCTCTTCCAACCCCATCTTCACCACGGAATTGTCTTTCTGATGAGCCACTCCGGATTCCACCAAAGCTTCAGGCTCGAATTCTTCAGAATCCACAACTGAAGAATAACTCTCTCTTTTGTGTATAACAAACAAACTTTTGATGTACTCTCTTTAGATCATGAGTTGAATACTCAATAAAAACATCAAAGAAAACTCACAAAGTATCCCCAGATATAAACCCTAGAAACCAAAAAGAAGATCTGGAGAAGTTCTACTCAAAATCTGACCCAATACGCGAATTTATAGAATCTGTCCCGCGATCTCCGCTCGAGCTCAACACAGCCCGCTCGAGCGGACTGACCAAAAACTGCGTGCGAACAAACTGAGATGCGCTCGAGCGTAGGAGCATCCGCTCGAGCGTAAAATCACACCTTCCAGTATTTTTACAGGCGACTGCAGAGATGCTGAGAGCTTCCAATCCCCGCTCGAGCGTCACTTTCCCCGCTCGAGCGGGAAGGCCAAAAATGGAAAAACTGGAAAAATATAACATGCTCGGACAGGCAACTTTGAATGCATTTTTGCATTTTGCTTCGGGGGCGCTGCCCCTCGACCCCGCCGTGGCGCTGCCCCGGACCCGCCAAGGGGCGCTGCCCCCTGGACCCCCGCGAGCTGATCGGGCAGCTCGATCCCCGTCATAATCAGCGAAGTGGCAATCTTGAAAATATTTGCATCACAAACTTTTCTGAAAGGCTCAATTCGGGTTGGATTCGCATCTAAACACTCATAGCCTCACTGAAATAAATGTGCAAAAAATAAATACAACTGAAAGGAGTTTTGTCAAACGGGATTGCCAATAATAAAACATAACAGCCCCGTTTGGTGTAGCTGTTAAAACAGATTATAGATTATAGCTTAACAGATTATAGATTATGACTTTAATCAGAAGCTGTTAATCTGTTTGGTGTAGCTGTTGGATTATAGATTTAAATTGCTGAGTATTGTTTGTTAAATAAGCTATGAAGTAGCTTTTTCAATTACTTTTATTTTTTGTTATTCACTACTTATCTACATTTCTTATAAAAAATAATAATAATATTCTATAGTCCATTTGGGTCTTTTTCTATTTTAAAAAAATAAAAAATAAAAAAATCTAAGAGTATAACCGCAAATTAACATGTCTATAGCAGAAGCTGAAGGAGTGAGCAGTTTCTTAGAATCAGTTTTTTTGACTTAAAATAGTTGTTAGAATCAGAAGCTGTTTGAAATAAGTTTAACCAAACAGTCCAAAATAGCTTTTCAAAAGCTAGAAGTTATAAGTTGGCTCAGAAAAGCCCAAACAAACACCCTCTATATTGGGCATACATGTGGTTATGCATGTACAACTAAAACAATTTTTTTCAAATGAAAAAAAAAGAATCGAAGTATGGATTGCACAAATATTGTTTCATCGTGTTGGTTGTACAAAGTGTTTGTTTGCTTTTGTACCAATGTTTATTTTCTGTAGTCCTACCTCACACCTCCTTTATATGGCTTTCATTAATAACAATTCTTCACATGAAGTAAATGAGCCGGTTGATCCATTATATATCCTGAGAGTCTATCAAGAATTGACCTATTGAACACACCCTTCCTTTCAAATAGCAGGCATATATCAATGTGATGCAATGATTTTGGCCATTGTTCACATTTATTTATCAAAATTTCAATAAATTTAATATGGTTATTAATTCTGTTTAACTTGACATATGTACTATGTTATTCATCTTTATGGCTAAACAAATGATGAAAATTGTAAGCTTATTTTGAAAAATTGAACACACCAAAGCATGTAACATGGTTTTACTTGAAGTTTTGCCTGTATTCCATTTCATAGAGATTTGGTTTGTTAGAGATTGTGTCTTCTCATGACTATCGAAGAAACTACAAATTTTACCATAGGTTACGGATATGGCTATGTGCTTAGTTGCTTACACCGACTCCATTGTTCATATTTGATTTCACTATGTTTAGGCATTGTGTATCTCTATATCTTTTAGTGGCATATAATAACTTCTTTTGGTATATGGTTAGTCTTGCTCTCATTTCTGCATTACTAGAAGCTTATGCAAATAGTAGTTTTATGATGAAATGCTTTTTCCTTCCCGTCAAAGAGTCATAGACTATTTATTTTAGTGCTTTCATAATTCACCATAAGTTTGTTGCTAAACCACTCTTTTATTTTATTTATTATTATTATTATTTTTTCCCCTGTGGTGTTTCTAGATTTTAGTAAAAATTGTTCAAGGTGTAAATGTCATCTATGCCAACTAAATGTTATTTAGGTTTCATGTGGTTTAAGTTTCGGTAGATGCTTGTCAAATATTTGTTTGTCATTGTATTTATCACAAAAAAAAAAAAAAAAAAATCTTTGTCATTGTTGTTATCGTTTTCATTTACAGGTTTGATACATTCATTTATCTGCTCTGCCCCAACTACTGCTATCCTTGGGAAACCAACAGAGCTTCCGGAGGATGGTATCAACTCTTTCAATCATTTTCTGCTGCGTCCGGTGAAGTAAATGTTGCATCTGATTTAAAGAAATGTTGCATCTTATTGAAGACCGAAAAAAGGTTTGACGAATCTAGATATGAAGTGGCTTGATGATTCTGTATTGTTGTTGTTTCCTTGGTTCTAGTCGTGCTGCTTCTTTTATCAAACTCTATTTGCTTTTGTGCACGTGTCACATATAAAAGCTCAATCGTGAATTGACTGGTTTTATGCTGATGCTACTGTTGTTGCCGCTTTGGCTTTCTAGCCTTTCTGTGCAGCTATTGCTATCTTCTCATGGTCTGTATGTTGTATCTGTTGTACATATGTTCATGTCAGATGTAAACAAGGCCTAGATTGACTAAATGGTATTGTCCTCATGTTTTGCTTGCTTAGATGATTCCCATCCTTGTTTGTGTTGTCCGTGTATGCTCCTTGTACTATGTATTTACTTTTGATCTTTGGTATATATTGACTTACCCGAAAAAAATGATGTTTTGTTCATCAAATAATTTGAGTGTTGAAATTTGATTCATATTGTTTGGCTTCAGTTGCAGTCAGCATATTTTCACATTTTGCAGCAGTAGAGAGTGAGTAAGTGACGGCAAACTAAAGATTGAAGTATCTAAGAATTACAAGTTCTGTCGAGGGGATGTCCACCTAGAGAATTTTTTTCTAAAAGAGAAGGGTGAAAAGATTTCACCTTCTAAACTCAAATCATATGAACAATGTTACTGTATAAATTAGTAATTATGTGCCTGAAATGGCAAAGGAAACTAGAGAATACTTCGTAATCTTTCAACAGCCTCCTTAGCCCTGCCTACTATGAGTTTGAGTCTTTCTGTCAAAACAAATCGAGCCAATAAACATTGAATACTAACCCTGTGACTATAATTACAGTGAGTCTAATCTCATATGATGAAAGATTCATTACATAGATTTATGGTTCTAGGTAGTTCTAATCTAAAAATCAAGAATGAAGCTCTCTTGATTAAGTGGTGGTGCAGGTTTGCATCTGAACCAAATCTCCTTTGGAAAAGAGTGATTTGTGAAAAGATAAATTGGGACAACAAGAGATGGGATATTTCATTTCTTAAACGATAATGCAGTTTTTTTTTTCCCTGAACATGTCCCCAATAATGTGCTACTAAAATTGGGAAATGGAATGAGATTTCTCTTTTTGTTTGATATATGGGTGTCTGATGTAACAAAGATGGTCTCATTAATGATTTCATCATTATGAGTATGTCATAGAGGAAGATTTTCTTGGTATGGGAGGAGGAAGACCATCATAGGTTGTTGCAAATGCTGCCAAAGGTTGATCAGGTTAATGCCAATCAATGGATCAATTAATTTTGAGAGTGGATCCATCAGGTAACTTCTCACTAAAATCTTAACAAAACCTGTTTACCTCATCTCAATGTTGTATTATTCCTACAATAGAGTTTGTGGAAAAGCATTGCCCCCTTTGGAGGAGTTGTTTTTGCTTGGCTAGTCCGGCGCAAAAGGATTACCATTTGTGGTCTTTTGATTAAAATGAATTCTCTGGATGAATCCTGTTCTAGGCTCTGTTAATATTTGTGCGAATGAGTTACTATGTAGAAGATCATGGAAAATTTGGGGTGATTGTTAAAATCCACCTACTCTCCACCTACTTCACCCACTTAAACCTACTCCACTAAACCTAACCCACTACACCACTACCACCTCACCTACTCCACTAAACCTAACCCACTACACCACTACCACCTCCACTTCACCTACTCCTTACCTACTACACACTCACCCTCTTCTATATATAGGAATCATGAATCATTGTAATAGAAATCAATTATTAATCAATCAATAATACAATTCTCTATTTCTCTTTATACATTAAATTTTCTACATGGTATCAGAGCAAGGTTAAGCATTTAGTATTTTTCGCTTCACCGGCGGGCGGCAACCTCGCCTTGGCCGCCCGCCGGACCTCAACCTAATCTGCTAGAATTTTCTACACATACCTTGAAATTTCTTCGAGTCCACCACCACTGCCTCTCCTCTCACTGTTGTCCTCCCATACACCACCGTCTCAATCGTCTTCATCTACAATGTTGCAGTGAAGGATCTCAAGCGTGGTTTTGTTGCATCCAACTCAAAGGATGATCCAGCCAAGGAAGCTGCAAATTTCACCTCCCAGGTTATTATTATGAATCACCCAAGTCATATTGGTAATGGGTATGCTCCAGTTCTTGACTGCCACACCTCCCACATTGCTGTCAAGTTTGCTGAGATTGATCGTCGATCTGGCAAGGAGATTGAGAAGGAGCCCAAGTTCTTCCGTGAAGATGCTCTCCTTCCTTTTACTCTTGGAGTGAGGCAGATGATTTGCTGCTGTAACAAGATGGATGCTACCACTCCTAAGTACTCAAAAGCAAGGTATGATGAAATTGTGCAGGAAGTCTCTTCCTATCTGAAGAAGGTTGGTTACAACCCTGACAAAATTCCTTTTGTCCCCATCTCTGGTTTTGAGGGTGACAACATGATTGAGAGGTCCACCAACCTCGATATGATTACACAGCCCAAGAGGCCATCAGACAAGCCTCCTCTTCTCCACATTCTTGATAACACCAACAGCAACAGTTTGACGCATTTATTAGAGAAAAGGTCCAAAGGCAGCTCCTGTCAAAGCTGATGCTCAGCAGGCTGTACCACCTATTGAAGTGCCAGCACTATCCTTGCACATGGGGGGCACCCACTCATTTCTTTATTGTTTTCTTTTACTCACCCATGTGACCCACGATGCAACCTATACTTTTTCTTTTCTTTACACTCTTGTTCCCCACTTTCTTTATTATATATATATATATATATATCTCTTTTTATTATATTATATTAAAAAAAAAAAAAAAAAAAAAAAATCTTCATCTCTCCTCCGTTTGATTTCCAACTCCATTATTTTTATTTTTATTTATTTTCTCCAAACCACTTTCCTTATTTCCTCCATCTTTCATTTTTTGATTTCAAATATATTATTATTATTTTTTCTTTATTTTTCTTTCACATTCTTTTTAATCTTTTTCCAATTCCCTTCATACCATATAGCTTTGCACACCAAATCATATTTTATTCATCTCAGGGATCAACCCCGATCACAATTTTACACAAAAAAAAAAACAAAAAAAAAAAAAACCAACAAACAAACAAACCACCACAACACACCCGCACCCACAGTGGGATTTTTCTTCTCTACTCTGCTGCAGGTCTCTTCTTCTTGCTTTTCTCTTGGGTGTCCCTTACCGGCGCTGCCTCCATACTACCCACTCCACCGAGCACGTTCACTCCACCCTGCTCCTCCACTACAGCATATGGTGGACCTCCAAATCGGAACATCACGGTAGCCTTCCGCTTCAGCTCCTTGTTTTCCGCCTTCAGCACACTTATCTCTGCTCGCGCATCCTTATACATGCGCTGGAGCAGAGCCAATTGGCCGTTTAAATGCTGCACCTCATTTGTCCTGCTCTGCAGCCGGTGCGACAAGTTTGTGACCGCAGTCATGGTTTCCACACATGACTTCAGAGTATACTGATTGGCCTCAATATCAGTTTGCACCGCCATTTTTTGCTCCACCGACCGCATCGGAAAGTTCAACGGAGCAAACACAGAGGTGTTTGGTTGAGGTTCACTGGCCACCGCACCAGTTCTCTCTCTTGTTGACTCATTGAGGTCGGGAAAAAGAGTGAGCAGACCACGGGACGAAGAGGCCATATTCTGGGTAGCTGAACGGGAAGACGAGGCCATGTTATGGGTTGCTGAGTGTTTCAGAGAAAGATTGGTTACAGAATGGCAACAGAGTGTTCCAGAATCTCTTTCTCAGAAACGGAAGAGTTTTTTCAAAGGATTTTCGGCGGTTTCAGACTGGTTTGCACAGCCTCCGCCTCAACCTTGGTTAAATAGCCGAGGCCGACACGCCACTCTGTCGCTCACGTGCCTCGCCGCGTCTCCGGCTCACCTTTTAATGGCTCGACGCTTTCTGTCAGGCACGCCTTTTGATGAAGTGGGCGCGCCTTTTGAGGGCGCGACTTTTGAGGGCTCACTATATATATCCATATATATATATATTTGGGCAGCCTATATACACCATCATACAGTGTATTTTTTAAGGGTCCGACAAGACTCTGTAAACTGTCCCGACATTGATTCCGGTTAGCTCTTTCATGGGTCCGACAAGACTCTGTAAACTGTCCCGACATTGATTCCGGTTAGCTCCTTTATGGGTCCGACAAGACTCCGTCAACTGTCCCGACATTGATTCCGGTTAGTTTCTACAAGGGTCCAGCAAGACTCCGTAAACTGTCTTCTACAACGGTCCGACATGACCCCATAAACTGTCTTCTACAAGGGTCCAGCAAGACTCCGTAAACTGTCACCACAACTGTCACAACATTGTCTGCTACAACGGTCCGACATGACCCCATAAACTGTCTTCTACATCGGTCTGACACCGCCATCCAGTGTCCTCTACACCGTTATGACACCACCATACAGTGTCCTCTACATGGTTATGACACCCCCATACAGTGTCCTCTACAACGTTATGACACCAGCATCCAGTGTCTTCACCAATGGTCTGACACGACCATACAGTGTCTCTTATCCTCTTTTATTTTTATGTATTTTCTTGTTTTGTTACTCTCTCCAAACTCAAGTTGGTTAGTTCCTATCCCCCTTGAGTTTGCGGGGGGCTGTTAAAATCCACCTACTCTCCACCTACTTCACCCACTTAAACCTACTCCACTAAACCTAACCCACTACACCACTACCACCTCACCTACTCCACTAAACCTAACCCACTACACCACTACCACCTCCACTTCATCTACTCCTTACCTACTACACACTCACCCTCTTCTATATATAGGAATCATGAATCATTGTAATAGAAATCAATTATCAATCAATCAATAATACAATTCTCTATTTCTCTTTATACATTAAATTTTCTACAGTGATTGTTTGTCTTGGTGGGGAATGGAATGAGTTTTTTTTCATCAGTTAGTGCCTTACTTGATTGGTGGTTTCGAATGAAATTCAAGAATGTGAAAAAGCTCTTATGGGAGGCTATAATCATCCATGACAGTTTTTTGGACCATTTGGAAAACCAGAAATAGCCTTATCTCCAATAATGGTTTAGCTTCTTGGGAAAATGTCTTGGAGTTAATTAAAGAGAAAGTTGCAACTCAGGTAAAAGGATATTGAAATATCCCTTGCTATACAGTTGCTGATTTAATCTTAAAGATGAAAGAAGTCAGAGGCCTACACTTCCCTTTAAAAGGCGAAGGACTTTTGTGATTTTCAAGTTTTCCCTCGACAAGGATCTGCTCGGTTCTCTTTGTTCTTAGTGGTGTTAATGGCGATTCAACTTTGGATGATGATAAGGACTGATTCAATATTGGAAGATGGATGAGAGTGGGAATGGAATGCAAGATGGCGTGGAATGAAATACTCATTCTCACTCTGCTGGTTGGTTTCTAACATTGAATGACGTGGAAATGGACACTTGTTAAGCTACTGTATTGGAATGAAAATTCTAAACCAAAACACTGTTCAAAGAAAAAAATTCTAAACCGAAACTGATGTATACTATTAGGAATTGAAAACAATACTTACACAAACTTTCTTCTACAGAAAAAGGAGTACCTAAAAATTGAGTTGGTTGGATTGGTTAAGATTAAAAATCTTATGCTTGAATGGTTAAAAAATCCAAATAAATGAGTTATTTATCTTGTGTGGACTCAGCTAATGTCTATATATAGCTCTCATAAAGTTTGTAAGTCCATAGAGTAAAAGCTTTTCTGGTTGGTTTTGTGGCTCATTTTTGTTACTAATGTTCCCCATATATCAGTGACCAGGTTTTGAGAATTGACTTTCAAAAGGTTATAAACATGAAGGAAGGAAACTCACAGAAATCATCCAAAGTTTTGGAGCTCAGCATCATCAAGAAACTTAACTAGTTGCTGTCTTGGCAGCCACTATGAGGCATTTGGCTCAATTGCCTGTGTAAGTCATTCATGGTTCTGCTTTGCATTGTTCGGAAAGGCTTTTTTGGTTTTCATGGTTAATTAAGAGCCGTCAAAATAGTGTAATTTTTTTTTTTTTTAAATTCTGATGCTTCACCTTTATTTCAGTACTAATTTTACCATATATTATATCACCTTCAGTTTCTTTTTCAAGCAGTTCATTCAGAGTCTGAGCTAGATAGATAATGCCATTGAGACTTGGGTTTTCTCTTTTCCATGTAAATTGTAAAAAAAAATTTCTAGCTTGTATACTGTTGTGACATGTGGTGTTTATCCAACTCAGGTTGTGTCTCTTTTCAGTTTCAATTGGCATAGACTTTGTGGACCTTCTTTCACATTTTATAGCATCACGACATGTAACATTGTAGAAACCATGAGTTTGATCGGTAAATCCTTTAGATTAGTTATTTAGATCTCTCTATATTTGTAGAAGTTCTCATAGGTGCATGCAAGTCGCCACCAATACCAAGATCCTAATGCGCTATGCAGGAACGTACCAATTTCTTTTGAAATCCTTGAACCTGGAATGTACAAAATTTCTTTATTCATCCAGAAGTTTACAAATTATGACTGTATTATAAGCAAAATAGCCTTTTAAATAGTTTACGAATGTGCTGGCAGGCCTCATAGTGACAGGAGGCTCATGAACTGAAACTGCATTTTTTTTTTAACGTGCATGTGCTGTTGAAGAGCATTAAGTTATATTGATATCATTGTCATATGCAAGCTCAAAACAAATTATGTTTGAAGCATTTGTGCAGTCATCCTCTTGAGGAATAACTAAAAAACATAGCATCCACAATTTTGTTTTTGTTTTGTTTTTTTTCTCCCAATTGGTCTTATTTGGTAATTGAAAGTTGAAATTGTCATATTCATAAGAGGCTAGCTTTTTCAGTGTTATATGAACTTCCTTGTCTTTGCAGAAATTTAATCTAAAATTATTTCTTAATTTCAGACAGTAGGTAACTCCAAATTCCATCAAATTAAATAAATATGGATGGAGGGTTGTTATATATCACTTAAATATTTCACTAATTTTTTTCATTTCTTATGTGACTTCTCATATGGCTTGACGGGTTGATGATAAACATTAATTTTTGTCAACACACGATCATGAAGTTAACATATTTAGAAACTAGCCATACACTTCATTGTTTCATTCAATCTGAAAAATTAGGTCCCTTTCTAGTTTCCTCTAAAATTTTATAAGTGTAACCCAAAAATTTTAAAAATATAAAAATGGTGAAAAAAGTTATAGGTACAAAAAACTATTCACAAAAATATGAATTATTTTATTTATTTTGTCCTTTCCTGCTAAGCATGAGCATGAGTCTATAGCTGAAAATATAGGCCAACAGCCAAAAGGTGACGCTAATCTAATTTAGGACATGTATTAACTACATTATCTAATTTAGAGCACCAAAATCGCCCCTGAAGTCGGGAGAGAGAAAACCTTCAGAGTGTATGGTTCAGAACCAGATTCTTCATTAAAATTGAGGTGTCTCATTTACTTGAAATGACTACTTCTCTTCAGCAGATTGTGCTCCATCACCCTTCAAACACTTTCCCAAAATGTCATATTAAGATCCCATTAATACACATCAATAAAAAGCACCAAATGGCATTTAAACATACACGCAAGACCAAAGGAAACCATGACAAACACATATATTCATATTAATTGAACACTTGCAATTTGCTCAATTTTCGCTGAGTGTATGAAAACAATATAAATAAATAAACAGTGATCAAGCACAGATAAAAAGAGTTCCAATGATAAAAAAAAAAAAAAAAAAAAAGAGTTCCAACGAAGACAATATTTGGTTTCTTCTTCAATACCTTGTACTGTTTTTTTTTTTTTCTTTTTTTTTTTTTTTGTACTCAACAACCAAATCTAACATGTATGTTGTGTTTGTTTGCTGCGAATTACAAGAAACAGAAAGATCATGAGTTTTATGACCATAGGATGAAGTGTGTGCATTGTTGTTATCCTTCCTACCTTGTCCATGTTTGGAACAAGCTCTTGTAGTTTCCTCATTCTTTCACTGATCTGGGTTCTCCTTGACTGTGAATTGCATGAATAAAGGAAGAAAACAAGTCACCAATGATAGATGTAAGCAGGAAAAAACTAGCTTTCGTTCTGGAAAATCAACAATAAGAAGATTTGAGGACATATGAAAAATGACATGCCTTGTACCAACTTATTTAAAGATCTCCTGACCTCAAGTAAAGCACTCTACTCGCGATTGGGATTTTGATATAACTAGCAGGTACCAAAGATGAAAACCAAGCTTGAAAGCTTTAAACCCACAACAATGGTGGAAAAGGGTCAGACGAGAGAGAAAGAACAAGAGAGAATGAAGAAAAGTGGACCAAAAAGTGACTTTTAAACATACTGAATTCGGACACTTCGCTTGAGTGACCAATCCTTCGCTCAAGCAAAGAACACGGATTCCCAAAAGTTCAGATTCAACAAGACAGACCGCTCGAGCAACTACTCATGCGCTCGAGCGGACATCGACAACTCACAGAATCTCAGACAGACCTGCAAAAATACTGGGAGCTTTGCGAGACAGCTCGAGCGAGCATTCCTTTGCTCGAGTGACGAGAAAAAGAAAAAAAATTCTAGAGTGCTATAACCTCCCCACCTTAAGAAATTTCATCCCCGAAATTAGGGAACGACTGAAACCAAAGGACAAACCAATACAGATGGAAACACAACCTCTGACTTAATACACGTGGGATATATTTCCGAAATAAAATCGGAGTCAAATTAGAAGCTATTCAATTCTGAGGGCAAGACATAACTTCCAATCAAAAGCTAGACTCACACTCGATATAAATTCTCGAATTCAGACTCAAAACCTTAGCGCCCCAAAGACACCCAAACAAGAAGAAACACGAGAAAGAGATCATAATTTATCAGTATACTCATCAAAATCCAAGAGACAAGGAACAACACCAACCATTCTACTCCCCTAATGACAACACCACGCAAAGATGACCACGGAGAGACCAAATCCCAATGCCGAAGGGAAAGGAAACCACCATAAAACAATACTTGGACAACACTTAGGAAAGAAAAGACGCCCCATACTCACTGCCCAAAACACAAATTGATATAACAACTGCAATCGCATTATATTTCCTCAAAATAAATATGCCAATATATATATATATACACATACACAACAAGCAATTCAACCCAGGTTTCCATACAACCCCATTATAAGAGATAGAACAATGAACGGTCGCAATTTTGTAAACAAAATTCTCCATTCCTCTTGAAAATCTTTTCATTTTTATATATATTCCCACTTAGATTAGATCTTCCACATTAATTTAACTATGCCATCCTAGGCCACAACACAAGGAAAAGAAATTTTCATTTTCCAAACCATTCTCAACATTCATTCGATGAATCCCAACCATCACCCAACAACCTCCATCACCCATCCGGTGATGTTACAACCCATTTACCACACACATCTGTAATAACAATGAATAGAAACAATAATAACAGTGCATTCAAGGCATAACACAGCACATTCGACTTCCCGAAAGTTGGAAGTTCCCAATCACTACAAACATCATCACTAACAATCGATAGTACACATTGGCACAAGTGCGATTACAATAATCTACATTCAAACAATTTGATTCAATTTGAGTCATTTCACAGGTTCATATCAACAACATACACACACAAGCGAAGCTCAATGCCCTCCAGTACTACCTAAGTACCACCAAACCGTACAACTTTTTACTCAAACCGAATCAATTCCCAAGATGACTATATGTCAATAAACTTCGAATACCACGCATCCAGACCACCGATTCCAAACCAAACCAAGCAACCAAACCAAATCAAACCAAGTCTTGAGTCCCATTAAAAGGGATCGGCCACAAGGATCCATTTGCTCTACATGACTTAATCCACTCATCGATTCTCTACTCTCACAATTCAAACATCGACAGGCTAACCAACATGTATCACCCCTATCCAAGTTTCAACACACACCCACTTCATACCTGAGTCCAAGTTGGACTCCCTAAAACCAAATCTCACAGCTCAGCGCCAAACCACTAAAGTGACTATTTGTCACCCAATCCAAATATCAACCATCCGACCACCCATCAATTAAAACACAGTCCATATTTAGTACCCAACCACTAAGTTCCCTTCACATTCATAAACTCCACACAACTCTTGATCATGACGTTCACTACTTAAATTCCATACTCCTTTGCACCCACACATGACTACCATCTCTCAGCAAACTTTACCACTTCCTCGTCATTACAAAACACAACCCTCACATCCCTTCCAAGCACTTTCACAATCTTCTGAGTACTCAGATTAATCTCATACCATCCTAAGGTTCTACCTCCTCCAAACCATGCACTAATTGAACCATATAACTCTCTCTTTCAACAAATGTTTTTAAATCAAGTCAAGACTCATAAGCCAATACATGCTTCATTTAGGAAATAAAATCAGCTACACAACAAAATGCTAAAATTACAAATTCATATAGCACTATCCACCGAAATGATCTTATTCTAACATATAATTTACCCAAAAGCTGTCACAATACTATTTTAAGTTCACATAGAACTCGTCATGACTAGGTACACTTCCTAACTGTACTAAGGTACTCCCAATGAAAAAGTTAACTCAAAGCCACACTCATTCATTGAAACCAATGCCATGCCACTAACTCCAAATTTGCAACACGACTCCACACTATACTAATATTATGATGATCCACAAGATTAAACTTAAATTCAACAACTCCCATAATACAAACTCACCCAATGATAAATATTAATATCACTCCCAAGACCAACTAACTAAAAATTTTACCTCTCATCTTAGAAGTATCTGGAGCAATCACAAGGAAACAGCTGTAAGAGTATTGAACAACTTAGAAACTAATCTACTCCAACTAACTAAAACGCAAGGAAAACATAACCTAATTCTTACAACTGCTCGTGTCACAAGAAAAAGGTGCCAATTGCCAAATAAGACAGAAGGGTATGCCAATGAATAATCATGTTCTTGTAGTCACTTCAAAATCCCACCTAAAATCTATAGTCAAGTCATCTTTACCCAAACTCAAAAAATAAATAAATAAACAAATTAAAAAAAAAAAATACAACCACGAGCTATAATGCCATCCATTCATTCTAAGAAATCTTATGTCAACAACGGATATTTCAAAACATTTTTTTTTCTTTTTTGTTTCAAGACTAACAAAATGATAAAAGTATTTCATACCAACTTACCCCCCAACGAGAGATCCGCCAAATAACTACTTCTAAGATAATGTCACCACAAAACACGATGGAATAAAAATTAAAATAAAGAATCACCTTCCATCAAACAAAACTAAATACCTCTTAATTAGGACCACCACTAACCACCTAAGATCAAATGCACCCAAATTAAATCCAATGATAATACTAGACCAACATATCAACACCACAAATTCTCATCACACCGCACCACACCTATAGCTAAACGAAATATCAATATAAGGGATTCACAATACTTATACCAATGATACAAGACAATCTTATAGCTAATAACTAGGGATACAAAAATAATCTCCATTTAAACACATTGTTTGGGAAGGGTTAAAATAGCCCATCCCAGATTAAAATAGCTAATTAAAAAAAACATCCCACCACATCACTCCCCTCCCTACTTTTTTGCATGTCTTTTCATGAAATGTCAAATAGCCAACTAAAATAGCCTATTCCTAAACGGGGCTTATTTCAATCCAAAATACTCACGTATTACCTCTAGTCTTCACAATTTCTAACTTATAGCTATGGATAACTATAAATGTTAATATTAATTATCCTTATCAAGCATATAAATTTTCACGAAAATATCCAAATCACAACCACACCAACTATCTCAAAATATCTAGTCATAATCTCTATAGAATCACAATATTCTCACAAGATCATTTCAAAAATTTTCTCCAAGGACATTGGTCATCAATCACATCATATCCCTAAACACTCATATATTACACTTGAGTACATCAACAACAAATTCTGAGACAACTGATTCCACAAATTCAAAAGCATACGAAATTCGACTACATATCCCAAAATGTCAACTCACAAGTCACCATTTTCACTACTAGAAATTCAACCAAATGGCACAACCCAATCAAATTTAATCTTATCCCGATTTATTCGAAAATTCTTTATCCAGTTCGTTCACTTATAATATGTTACAAGATTCCAAACTAAACAAATTCAATAAGCAACACTTTCCTTAATACACTTTACAATTCCCACCATAATAAGACCACACCTATTTCCGAATACATACCAAGATGATCAGCCTGAGGCCTAACACTAACCTCACAAGTAGTCAATCAAACAAGTGGAACAACCCAACCATAACTAATTTCATCTATCCCAAGGAAACTTAGAACTAGTTTTACATGTTCCGATGTCAACACTCCAAAATAATCTCTTAGGTCACTTTGATCATCATCAAGGTCTCAACCAAATCAGACTACTACAAGTTTAATGTTTAACTTATTCTACTTCCAAGACTCTTCATCTAGCCCACTTCCACAAATTTGATTTAAAGATCAGAAATAATTAACTCTTCATAACAACAAACTATTTGCTATGTAGCGTAATCTCTACCATTCTAATGTCACACTTACACTCATAAACATACATAGTTGGTTGACCTACAGTTCAATGCCAATTATACGGTTGATTTCTTACACAATGGAAATGATTAACTTGCCAAGTAAGGTGGCACAAAGAATCCAAGTCACAAATATCTCCCAATTGGGTCATTCACATCACAACTTGACATATGCATCACAATTCACATCACATAAGCACATAACCACACAGCACATAACGGATTACTCTTCAAGGATTATTATTCGCCTCAAGAACATTTCAAGAGTTCCTATTGGAATTGGCGTTGATCATGTGCTTCTTCCAATGAGACTTCTAAGAATTTCCTAGGTTTAAATAATACCTTAGAAATTTAATCCTATATCCAAATAGCCACATAATCATGTTGTCAAATAGAACATAGTATGCAATCATTCCTCACTCATGCATTAAACTCATTGTGGTAAAAATCATGTCCCACGAGCCTAAGATATTCATACCCGGTGAGCTCTGATACCAAGTTGTAACACTCCGATGATTCGAATAATAAAACAAATCGATTCTTTATTTAATTTAGGAAAATTATAATTATTTTTTTAGAGAAAAAATTTAAGATTTAAATAAAAACATATATGGAGCAAATTATTGATTGAATCCACAAAATAGAACAAACCACTCTTCGACAATGCATTGCATTCACTTCATGAGAATCTACGAATCTCATACATTTCATATTCAATCACTACGTGGCATGAAGATGAAACATGCAAAAACATCATATTTAACATTGCTCGATTATTCAAATAAAGTGTCTTAAAGACTTACATGTATAAGGGACATTGCGCTATTTACAACAAAAGAGAATCTCAACCCAATACAAAAAGAGCACAAGGCTTTACAAATAAACAAAAATAAATGAGCACCCCTCCTCTTATAATCTATCTCTCTCCTCCTCCAGTTCTCCTCCTATGTTATCTCACCTTTCGTTACATTTTTTTACCAACAATAAAAATAGAGGATGCAACCATCACAACCGGCCAACCCCTCGTTCTTAAGCTCTTAACCAAGCTGACCCAAATTGACATCAACATGACAAAAAAAAAATCAAATCAAATCCCTGTTAGTCTAGCAAGATAATAAATCAAATAATTGGCACAAATATTACATAAACAATGACAATAAATAAATAATAAATATTATATACAAAAAAAATAATAATAAGAGTAGGAAAATATAGCTGTGAGACTTTGGGAGTCGCGTTGTCACTGTCCTAAAACTACTTCCTTCCCTCGCGAAGAAACAACCAGAATGAAGCAATTCCAAGATATAACCCATATGGTGCTCACAACGTCTCTCATCTAGTGTTCACAACCACTAGGAGGCTTGAACCATACCACGAACCAGAGTTGTCCAAAACATAAACAATATATAAAGTATAGAGAACTCTCTTAAAGCATTTCAAAAAATAGGTTGATGAATTTATATAGGAACCTATGTAATTAACACGATTAACCACGATCAGTATTGAAATAGTTATATATTAAACCATATAATAAATTGTATTTATATAAAAAATTGTTATGTAATAAAACTTGTAATTGAATTTGTATTAAAACTCATTGACTAATATAATGAATATATTAAATATTATTTATTTTTGTTAAAATATCCCAACAGGTCCCCACTTTTAATAAAAATAAATTCTTTAAATATTTTCACAAAATTTATAATATACCCCCACATTTTAAAACTATAATCAAAACAATATAAAATAAAAAATATATAAATAGGCAACATATACTGTGTAATAGGTGTAGGTGTCTTCCGGATTTGAACCTCACTTAGTGTTAACAATTTCCTTCCGAAGAATCATAGTGAACTAAGTCTTAAACTAGACTCTTTGGACTGAAGGTCAACATGTCACACACACAGCACTGGTATTGGACAATAGTTCGTGGGTTAGTGCATTTAATGGCCACACACTCTGATCTTGATTTTCATAGGAAATTTAGAGACTAGCCCAAGTCCCACGGCCACGACTACGACGGTTCCCACTTAGTAGAATCCTCCAAGGCTACAGTGACGGAATGCACCTTGCGAAAGATTGTTTGCCTTGGATTCATTTGGGGTAAAAACTCTTCCTAACAAGTCACTCATCAGCACTATTGCCTTAGAGATGGGTAGGATAACAACTCTTGTGGTGTCTTCTAAAAATAAAGTGCTGGAATTAAATCACACCATAAGAATTGTTTCTACCCATTGAACCTCCTTCATACGGTTACCAATCATAGAGGTTGGGTTACTTCCTTAGGGCTTAGCCCATCCCCCTTGACAAATAAATATGGATTTAGCCTCGCTAGTGCAGAGGCAAAAACTCCTCGAAATTGTTAATAATATTTACGTCATAAACATTTTTGAGCTTCTCAAGCTTCAAATTTCATATATTAGTTTATCAATAATTTTCTCCATCACAGAGTATCTCATAATAAAGTCATTCTTATTCATTGCGCGCCACAACTTTTCCTTTTAGGGTTCATTAGGTAAATTCTTTAAATCAGACTCATGGGTGATGCTATGGTACATTTGGATGTACCATACATCTAGTTATGAGATTATGTGTTTTTATATTATAACCAATATCATATAGATCATAACCATTATTATATTGGCTCATAACTTAGTTATATTTAGTTATTCATACATATCATATTATGTCATAACCACCTCATAACTAAATTATTTTAATAATTTAATTTTCAATTGACAACAAATGTAACCGGTTACCAAAGGACGACAAAGGAAATCAGTCGAGGGGTGTAAAAATGGCCCGCGGCTCAGGATGGGCCTAGCCCGATTAGGCCCGGGACCCTGAACCTGGGCCTGGGTCATCATTTTGAAGCCCGGCTTGGCCCGTGGCCCGCTCAAGGCCCACTCAAAGCCTGGCCTGAGGCCTAGCCCACCCAAGTCCCAGTGTCATCTTTAGTAGAAATGAATAAAATTTTGGTGAAAAAAATAGAAAAAAAAATTTTAAAAATGTTCAGGCCTGGCCCAAGCCTAGACCGGAATACCCCCTGGTCCTAGGCCTAATTTTCCAACCCGTGGGCTAGCCCAGCCTAGCCAACCCGAACTCGAGCCTGGCTGGGCCAGGCCGGGCCAAATTTACACCCCTAGTCAAGGGGTCACAAGTCAATTGGCCTCCCTTTCTTGCTCTTGCTCTTCTCTTCTTCTCCCTTTTCTCTTCTGCCATAGTCAAAGCTTTAGCCATTGCCGAAGACCACCAGCCCAATCAGCGTCGGGGCCACCTTTCTCTTAGTGTTGACATCTTCACAATCTCTCACTCTCTCGACATCAAGAACTAGTCGCTTCCATTCTAATCGAATCTTTCCGAGAGATCTTTTTTGTAGCTCAGGTTTGTTTCTAACTCTAAACTTCATTTACATTAGGGCTTTTGATTTCAAAACCCTAACCCTTACTGCATATCTGATATTAAGTTTGGTTCTCAATCAAAATTAACATCTGTAGCCAATAGCTGTGCTACTAGAGCTTTGATTCCAAAGCTCTTAACTGTGAAGAATGAATATGTGGTATTAAGTTTTATTTTCTTAGCTTTTTCCTTTGAAAAAAGTCAAAATTTTTAATCCAATTATTGGCTCTATCTTTGACTTCATCTATAATACAATGTCATTGATCACATTCCCAAATCATCCTTTGTTTCTTTTGTTTCTGTATCATCCTCTGTTTTCTGGGAATTTATCAAGTCTTTGTTTATTGGGGGATGCACCAATAAATCCCAAATTAATAACTTATACACTGTTTAGTCCTAAAAGTTTCCTTATAGACTGAAAGGTCCCATTACAATGTTTCAAACATCAGATTAATGTTTCGAACATTAGATTTTGAACATCAGATTAATGTTTCGAACATTAGATTTCGAACATCAGATTAATATTTCAAACATTAGATTGATGTGCAAATGGGACTAAATGGAGCATAAGAAAACTTTTAGGACTAAATGGTTCAACTTTTCAGAAACTAGGACTTATGAGTAAATTTTCCTTGTTTATTTGTTTTTTAATTTTTATTTTTTACATTTTAATTTTTTTAAAACCAATATAAAAATTTTGGTTTTTAAGCTACAAAATTTCTTTGTTAAGTTTTTTGTAATTTTTTAAAAAGTTTTTTGTATTTTTGAGTTTGGAATTTTCAAATAAAACCAACACTAATTTTAACTGAATAATGTGTAAAAGAAAATTAATATTTGGTTTGGAATTTTCAAAAGCAATTTTTTGAGTTTTTAATTTGTATATTGAGACATTTAGATTGTTCCTTGTTGCTTGTTTATTTTCCTGTATTATTTTTGGAGAAACTCAATTGTCTTCAATCTTCTCTTCCAAACTAACCAGCCCAAGAACTACACTCTGGGGGGGATTAAACTTTACCTATACCAATTTACTGGTTAACAGTTGTGGGCCAGAACTTGCTTGGATGAACACCTGTGCTTGAGGCAGCCCAAAACAGATTATCAACAGGAGCTGATGCTAACGAAGTTTTGATACTTAAAACCTCCACTTTTCCTAATCATAAGCTGCCTTCTAAACTGAAACTCCCAATCACCTGCACTTTATTTAATCACTGACATTGAGTTGAAGGACACCACTTTATCCACAATCAATCTATTTAGAATAGAAAACTCTTCTTTCAGCACCATCTGTCAAACCAGAATTTTATTCTATGGCCATCCATTTATTTCTTTGTATCCAAATCTCGAGTTTAAAGCATCGAACGTCCCCTTCCCTCCAGATCAGATTGAGCTGGTTTCCCCCTAATCACACTAATCACATAACAAGAAGGATTGACAGTCTTAAGCCCCCAACTCTTATTTGACAATTATCTAAGCAAAACCTCAGTAGGATATTACTCTGGTTTGTAATGGACACAATGTCATTCCACACTCAGGAGAAATTGCTGGTAAATTCTATATTTGGCATCCAACTACCCACCTCCAATTTGTATTTGCTACAAATAATTCTTCTCCATAGTGCATCTTTCTCTACACCAAATCTCCACCACTATTTAATCAACAAGCATGTGTTAACTTCTTTCATTCTCCTTATCCCCAAACCTCCTTGTTCCATACTTTTTGCAACTTAGGAGAGAGAGATTCTAAGAGAGAAAGGTGAAGCAGTGTGCCATGCATTCTAATCACCTTATCAGATATTTTCTTTGGTTCTTGGTTGTTTTCCAAAGAGCTTATTGACTCATAAGAAGTATATTCAGACTAGAGAATCAAATCAAGAAAATCAGTTACAATATAGCCATAGGAATAAACAACCAAAATTCATTAAACTAAGGGAGAAAAATCCATGAATCATCACCTTGTTGCCTACACTTGCATCCACCAGTACAATTGCAGACATGCCTGTGTTCGGGCTAAAATCACCATTAAATGTGTTCTCCCACATGCTAACCTGGTGGTGGATTGGCTCACATAAACCTGTCATTCCTGAAGTGGCAAATTGAGTTGATGAAGAGTTCGTAACTTAATTCACAGATAAAAACGCAAAAACAATAATTCAGCTGAAGCATCATACAAATGATGTAACTGAAATTATGCAAAATTGCATCAACCCACAGTGAAAGAAGACGTCTCAGACGAAACTAAGAAATTAATTGAGTGACCAACAAGAAAGTAAATGAAGAAACAGAACTTGACCAAATTACAGAATTATAGACAAAGCCCACCAATCACAGCCTTTTAATTACAACTCTTGCTACTGTCATTTGCTATGATAGTATCAGGCACTTAACCCCTTAATTGTAAGTGGGTAAGTGCTACATCATTAGATCCAATTTTCAACCCCTTAATTAAATCCTGGTTATGAGTCCTTAAGAGTAATGCACTTAACCCTTCAGCTACAATGTTAAATAAGAAGGGGGATAGGGGATCCCCTTGTCTTAGGCCCCTTTGTGGACTAAATTCCTTTGTTGGAGATCCATTAACAAGCACAAATAACCTTGCAGTAGTTACACATTCCTTCATCCAGTCTACCCATTTTGATCCAAAGCCAAAATTTGAAAGCATTGAGAATAGGAAATCCCAATTAACTGAGTCGTAGTTGTTAACCAGTTAGCTAGAAAAATGAAAAAAACTAATAGTAAATTAGAAAGACATGTCAATGAAGTAATTATATAGTCTATTCAAATATATAAATATTTGGGGCCTCTTCAATGTTGGAGGCCTTAGACAAATGTCTTAATGGCCTATCAGTCAAGACATTACCAATTAAACACATTGCATTGCAGAGTTGACTATGTTTTTTCCCACTCCCCTATTCTTGATTGATTCTTTTTGTTATTCAATTCGTAAATACATTTTAAGGCTTTTTGGACTAAAAGTAGTCTCTGTTCTTCTAACTTTGAATGCACTATTTTGTCTCTCTTGGAAATTATATTAAATTATTGCTATTGTTTATTGCTTTTTCTACAAGAGCATGAAGATACTTGAAACAGAGTAATGCCTTTAAAAAATTATTCACCATGCTTGGTTTGAGTTTTCAGAAAACTCTTTTCAGAAAATTCTACTTTCTTATTTTCCATGTTTTTTTATTTTTACTGAATTTTTTTAATATTTTAAACAATTTTTTTACTTTTTAGACACACCTAACATAAATACACCTAAAAAGTAAAAAATTTGTAAAAAAAAACTTTTAAAATTCACTAAATACCAAAAATACAAGAAAAATACAAGAATTTAGTACATTTTTTGTATTTTTATGTATTTATTAATTTTTTAAAATATTTTTTCACAAATTTTTTACTTTTTAGATACATGTAACTAAGGCGCATCTACAAAAGTAAAAAAAATGTTTAAAATTTAAAAAATATTCACTAAAAACAAAAGAATACGAAAACCAAAAAACTCAATTTTCAAAAAACTTAATTCAGAAAACTCAAACCAAACACACTGATTGTTCTTCTGTTTTTGGGGACTTTGATTTATTGATTCATTCCAAACTAGAGTTTATATGGGGTTTTGTGTGGTATGTATGGTCATGCTACCACGCCCCTTTTGGGATGTGTACCATATGCAAATTATAACATTTGTGACGTTGATTACCACAAATGTCATAACTAAATATGAGTCATAAGTAAAGAAAAAAATATGATATGATTATATGAAAGAATAGGGGCATTGCTCAAGTGTGAGCATGAAGGTTTGAGTCTTCCTATCTTTTACACATCCCAACATCCTCAATTACTGGGACCAACAATGGGTAATGTTCTTTAGGCTCTTATGAAACAATCAATCTGAGTACCTCCCAAATTCATAAATTCAGTAGTTCCTTATACAAAATTGAAAAGATTTGTATTCTAATAGATAAATCCAAAACTGTTCATTATCCAATCCAATTATGATATACTATGAACAGAGATTTATGAAACTGATGAGAGGACCATGTGATAGGGGTTTGTTAAAAAATAAAAAGAAAAAAGAAAACAGAGCTGCAATGTATATATATAATATAATATAATAAGTAGTCAGAAACTAAGAGGGGAATAGGCATTTTTGCTAGGACACTAAAGTAGAGTTGAGGCTGCTTGAAAACATCCCACATATATTGATTTATTAGTGCAGAAATTTGGCCTAATTTCCAAAGGATTTACACTCTAACCTGTATCCTAATTAATATGCTATATACTTATTAGAGTTCTATAACCCCTCCTGTGCAATTGTAATTATTTCACATTTTTCCATCAGTTTGTAACATGGTGCCCTTTTGTATATACTATTTTCCCACCACCTCATTAACTCTTTTGCAAATAACAAGTTCATTTTGGAATTTCTAAAGTTTTGGTATGTTCTTTTATGTCTTTTCATTTTTTTCCCTCTCCCTTAGTTTTGTGTTTTGGTTGAAATGCTTGATTCCTTATTTTTGTTAGGTAAAAGGAGAGCCCAATACCTCTTACATCTAAGCTTATATTTCGAGCGACGGAGTACACTACAACTATTGACGTCTGGTCTGTTGGTTGTGTTGCTGCTGAACTACTTCTTGGACAGGTACATATTTTGTCCTACTAGGTCCTTTAAGCTTCAGTATATCTAAATTATATGGTATGCCTGATGGCCAAATTGAAAAGCAAAATTTTTATGATATAACTTGTACAGTCACACCCTCATTCGTCATAGTTTTTGTATAAAAAAAAAACTGAGATTAAAAGTTTAAGGTCACAGTCAAAAATTGTGACCGTTAACCAATTTTGTAGTAGTGCTCATATATTAGTAGTATGTATTATGAATCTAAAGTATCAATGATAGAATAAATGTAAATAATAAAATCAAACAATAAGCATAGCATTAATACAAGGCGTGCTCTATTCACAGCCCAAGATTCATTGTGAGTAGTAGTGGGTTGCAGCGGTAAGCAAGGGTCCTGAAGATCACACCCTTCAACTTCTCAGACCTCAAAAAGACCTTTATTGTATATATTAATTGTTTTATATATTTTTTGTACATTAATTTTTTGTGAGAAATTTTTTTTTGTCAACAATAGTCCCAAAACTAAAAAACGATGTTGTTCTTATTGCCTATTTTTTTGGGACAAAATAATTTTTGTCACCAATCACCTATTTTAGGCGCGCTCAATTTTCATATGGTGCCAAAACATTTGGCTCCTTATGCGAAAAAAAAAAAATTTCTTACCAAATTTGTGACATTTTGTTCTAGGTGACCGCTCGAGCGAAGGAAATTGCACTCGAGCGGAGAATTGTTGCTCCCAGTATCTTGCCAGTTTACAGGCCGGACCACTCGAGCGTAGAAAGCTGCGCTTGAGCGTAGAATGTGAGCTCCCAGTAGTTTCACTGTAGCTCTACAAAACTTCTGGGAATTGTCATTTTTCGCTCGAGTGATAGAGTCGTCGCTCAAGCGATCCCCTCGTCATGGTGTTGCCCGCTCGAGCGAAGGAAGTTGCGCTCGAGCGGTTTGCACGATTCTTCACTTTAAAAAGTACGATTCTAATCATTCTCTCCACTTTTCTTTTCTTCTCTCTTCCCCCTTGTCTCAAGCCCGAAGAACCCTAAGTTTCCTCTCCAAAATACTCCTCATTCTCCTAAGATCCAACCTAAAATCTCTTGCAAAGGGTGAAGAACACTTGAAGATCATCATCCTTACCGATTAGAATTTTGTTTGGTGAAGAGTTCATCTAGATGCTTGGTTCTTGTGCTCATAACTTGAGGTAGGGTTACTTTTAACCAAGTATTTCTTTGATTTGAAGAAGTTTATATGGTATTGTTGTGATTTTGAAGATTGATTAAATGATTGAGTTGGATATAAACTTTGGATTTAACAAAAAGGGACATTCCACTCACTTGTTATTAAAATGTCAATTAAATCTACATAAAAGAGGAGTATTGATGTTAAGACTTTATATATATATATATAAATAGAGGGAAAGCCCCAAAGGTAGCAAAAAACCCTAATTTCCAACTAAGTAGAGAGTAGAATTTTAATTGGAATTTCCTTACAGTCTTGGAATCTTGTGAACAATAAAGGATAAAAGATGTGAATATTGTGATGACAATGAGATTGTGGCTTGGAGATTAATTCTTCTTGAGTGTGATTATGTGTTTCATCTCATATTGTGTTAAATATTTGTTGAATGAATGAAAGTTTAGCAAATTGAGCATGAGTCTTTTGTTATGATTGTATGTGTTGATACCTGCGCAGGGAGTCAAGGTGCGCAATTGCCCTGTCTTGAGCTTATCGTCGGACGAATGTGGGAAAAAAGGTTTTTGGGTGTCTACTGGTCCAGCTGTATTATAGTCGGTAAAAGTGAAAAAATGGATGATTTTGGGTGCCCACGTCCTGCCGTATAATTGTCAATAAATGTGGGGATGGTTTTTAAATTAAAGTATAACTTGCATTTGGTTTATCTGGACTCTTATGGGGTACTCATGGTGTGTTTTCTTTTCCAATATGATGATGTTTGGCGTGAGATAGAAATGTGATTATTCAACGGGTCATTAGTTACATATTAACTATGTTTATAAGTGTACTTTAATTACTCACCCTGTCTTATCTTAATGGTGTCGTGGGCTTATTCAAATGATTAAATACTTGGTCAAATGTATTCCTACTAGGCATATAGCTCACCTCTATTTATTTTACAGGAGATAATGACATACAACTTTAGAAATGAATTGGATTTAGCAGTGGTTCAGTTTGGACTTGGCATATCAAGAACTTTTTGGTTGTTAAGACTTAGAATTTTGTATTAAGACTTTAAAAACGTACTTTGTTGTACCAGGCTAGTACTTTGGAATGTTGTATGCCCTTGGGGGCCTGTCTTTTTTGTAATATCGTCTAGATCATTGAACTTGGAGATGAGTTCAAGGTATTTTGAAAATATAAACTTTGTAGTTGTAACTTCTTGAATCTTAGTTCAATGGGAAAGATGGCTATTTTGTATATTGCTGCACTTGTGGTGGTGTATTCATGTGTAAATTTGCAAGGCGTTACAAAATTAAAAATTTCGTCTAAAAAAAATCAACTTCTTTAGTCTGTTTATTAGGGTAATGCGACCTAACAGCTGGGGTATCACTTTTTGTTTATTATTAGATTTTTTTTTTAGTTTCTTTTTTTTTTCTTTTTTTTTTCTTTTTTTTTGCATTGGAAACTTAGTCTCAGTATTTGTTAACTACATTATTATTAAACAAATCCATTCATGTGTGCATGTGGTGCACTTGATGTATTTACTGTAACCATTAAGATTTTTGTTTGTTTGTTTTTTTCCTAATCGAATATATTATAAATTTATTTTTCTTGTCTTTCTTCACAAGGAATTCTGATTGAAGCATGATGGATACATCAACTGGTCCTCAAAAGCGCCCGATCGCTCCATTCATTTTCTTTTGGTATTCCGTTAATATCTATTTGTATGTAGTTATATATTTTCCATTATACGAAATCTTATATTCACTTTCATATGTTTATAGCCAAGACCAATCAATGGAGTTGAAAAAAACCCAAATGAAAGTACACATAAAGGTAAATGTAACGTATTCTTGTTGCTTGTAGTATTCCTCTTGTACTTGTAAGCTTGTATGTAATTGTTCATATGGTTTTATGCATGCAATGTAGGATATTGGACACAAATGGAATCAACTTCTCGAAGAAGAAAAAAATAAGTACATACAAATGGGAATGTTGCAATCTGAACGATATATGCCCAATTAAAATTGTGGTCCAACAAAAGCCTCCAAAAGTAAAAATTCAAACCCGGATTGAGCTTACATCGATTTGTAAGATTATTAGAAGGTTGGACAAAGCACAACAATAGGCAATGACTAGAATGGGGTTTCACGGCATCCTAAGCCTTAGGTGCACGCACATAGAACAGGACTTGTGCCATTGGTTAGTTCAGAACTTTGATCCTTCAACTTGTTCATTGAATCTCCATAGTCTTCGAATGCTTCTTACCATAGAAGATGTTCATGTGTTGATGGGATTACCTTCCAATGGTCTAGTTGTCGAGTCAACAGGGTTCGCGGTTGAAATTACAAACCTATGTGATGACCTTGCGGTGAAGAATAAATTTGTTCCGTTCACATCTCTAAAATCTTATCTGATTGAAACAAAAGATATTGGAACTAAATTTAAAAGGAAATTTGTTCTTATACATCATAGGAGCCCTCTTATGCCCACCACGAAGGCAAGCGTACACCAATCATTCATTGAGATGGTTAAGAATGTTGAGTCCATCAGTCAATTCAATTGGGCAAAGCACACACTTGATTTTCTCATCGACCGCATTGATATTGCCAAGGTCAAAGAGCAGTCTGATGTGTAAGGCTATTTGCTTCTCCTAATGGTACCTACCCTCTACGTGTAATTATTTCATCTATTAATTTTTATTGCATATTGTCTTAACCCTCCCCAAACCAATCCCATACTTTTCATTTATTACTAGTTACAATATAAAAAAGATAAATCTTTATTTTATTTATTTTCTTTTTTATTTTTGTACTCTAATAACTACTCTTTATTTTACCTAATGACACACAAACGCTTTAAAGAGTCTTTCAAGACTATTCAAATGTAGTAATCCCTGAAGAATTTTGTTAAAAAAGCTATTATAATAGCTAATCCATTAAAGTGACTAAAATATGATAATGCTAATTATAATTGCTAACAAGTCTTGTTTAAAGACTCCCTTAGAGATTCTGATATATATATATATACACACTAGCATTACACCCATGGGATGCACGGCCTTAAAACAAATAATTGAAAATTTATTTTTTAAATTAAATAGTAACAATTTTAATATTTAAAGGTAAAATGGTTAAAATCATGTAAATTAAGTTGTTTTTGAACTACACTCAAGTGATGTTTTAATTATGTCGTCATTAATATTATATTGGGCAAATTATACCAATGGTCCCTATATTTTACTCATTGTGTAATTTTGTTCTCTACACTTTCAATTGACTCGATTTTAACCCTTAATTTTAAATTTTGCGTCAATTTGGTCCAATTGATAAAATCGCTAGTGTATTTTAAGAAAAATTATCACTAAATTAGTTGAGGTTAAGTTACTGAATTTGGTAAGTTTATAATTTCGCCTATGACACATGATAGTTATGTGCATAGTTTTCATTTAAAAAAATGCTAAGAGTTGTAACCAATTGGATCAAATTGGGACAAAATTATAAATTCAAGGTCAAAATCGTGCTAATTGAAATTACAGGGACTAAAATGACACACGGACCAAAGTACAGGGACTACCGTCATAATTTGCCCTATTATATTTTAAGTATTACCTAACAATAATTATGTTGCAACCTGACTAATTGATATTAAAGCAACGAAAAATTTCACTTAGAGTTAAAAATAAACACATTGTTTAACGTCAATATCCTGTCACGTGACAACCTGAAGCTTTTAATTTACAATTACATATTGAAACTCAAATTAGAGAACGAAATGAAAGAAAATTGAGAGGAAGTAATACTGACCCATTTTCTTAAGTCACTCTCTCAAATCAAATTCATCTTATCCTACATCAAGCCCTAACTATAAATCATTTCACACTCCCTTCTCATCGCTTCCAATTGCCTTTTTTAGTATCTTTTTCTAGTGCCTTTCTCCAGTCACCCTTACAACTTTCAACCCAACAATGCAATTTGCTAGAGCTCCTAAAATATTCTCCAATCTATACTCCTGTTAACTAAACTAACTCTTTGTGAATAATATCCTTAAATTGTTAATTTTAAAGTTAAAGGAGATTTTTGTAATTTTAAAGTAGGAGATTTTTTATCCTGATACGGTTAGCTTTAGTTTGGGGAGCTTCTATATACACACACCTAATCCCCTCAATACACACACTTAATGATATTTAATTTTATTACAATTTTATCCCTAAGTGAAATTACCATTTTAGACACCATTGTTAATTGAAAACATCTCAATGCACACCTCAGAGTTCACATTGTTGCATCGTGTGTGTAAGCCACTGGTTTGGCATGCTTCTTTGAAAATGGCTTTGGCATTTCTGTAGGGTTTTCATTTTTTACAAAGGGCTGTGGCATTTCTGTAGGGAAAATATAATTGTGATGGAGGATTTGTCTTCTGAAAATCAGCAAATAAGCATTCATGTGAAGCAGAGCGAAGGAAATGTGAGTTTAATTTTTTTTTTTCGCAGCGTCGTTCGAATAACCAGAGTTATAGCGGTCCCGGTATTTCCTGTTGTTGTTTAACTATAATCCGGACTCGGTTCCGTAGATTCGTTGTTATCTTATCCTCATTTCTATCCCTTACTCTTTTAATTAGAGTTTTAGGTTGTGTTGGGCAAGTTGGGAATAAGTGGGTCGTGTTTTAAAACTTAGAAATTTTGCCCAGGTTTTGGTCTCTCCGCTCGAGCGGCGATTTGACGCTCGAGCGGGATTTTGTTGTTGCCTCTCCGCTCGAGCGGACGTTTGGACGCTCGAGCGTGAATTTCCTTCTCTCAGCATTTTGGACATCTGCAGAAAATTCTGGGAGAGTGCATCCGGCGCTCGAGCGGATCTTGGGACGCTCGAGTGTGAACCTGTGTCTGACGCTCGAGCGGGGTGTTGTACGCTCGAGCGGACCTGTTTTTATATCAGTCCGTGAAATCACTTTTTTGATCACTTTTTGATTTCCTTTCTCTCTCTTACTTTTTCAAAACCTCCATTGGAGAGCACCTCACTCTAAAACCCTAACTTCTCTCTTAGAATTGATCTAGTAGGAGTTGTTTTCTCACCTTGGGCCTTTACAAAAGTTGTGTTGATCGTCGAGGGCTATCTTCTAATCTGAAAATTTCAGGATTTGGAGCATTTCCGTTTCTTCATCTCCTTCGTTGAGCCCCATCATTCGAGGTAGGGATAACCTACTCCATCTTATGAGCTTTGTCTTTGAATTTTATCATTTTGATATGTTGGGGGTTGTTGGGTAATTTTGAGAAAGTTTGGGCCTTTGTGTAATTTTACAAAAGTTGGGGTTTTAAATATATAAACCTATATGCATGTTAGGCATAGAGAAATGAGATTAATGTTGGGACATTGATGGAAATGGAACCTTAGGGTTGTTTTGTGAACTATGGTGATTTGCCCTAATTGGATTAATTAATTAATGCATACGATTAATTGAAGAAAATGAGGAATTGAATTGAGAATGTTAAAATTGGGAATGTATGTGACTAAAGAGTGTAGATGAATCTTTTATTGCTCATCTAGTTGAAATGTTGATATATTATCCATTTGTGCATTTATTTCCTGCTTAGAAATAATTGCTTTGGGCTACCGGTGAAGGGTAGTGTTGATTGTTGTAGACAATGCATGATGATTAGGCAAACTAAAACTAATCAATCGGATGTGTCATAGAGTATGACGGTTGATAGAATACATTAACTGTATGTATTGAGTGATTGTGTATATGACCAATGTGTTTATATGCATTATGTGTAGACGGTTAGTAGAATACATTAAATTTATGTATTGATTGATAGAGTATGTGATTTTGTGTTTACATGCGTTATATTGTGTATAGAACCTTTGTGTTTATATGCATTGCTTGTGTAGAGGAGGAGATGGGGGATGTACTCCGCGGTTTAGGGGAAGATGGGGGATGTACCTCTAAACCGGATAGGATTGGGAGGAGATGGGGGATGAACTCCGTAGACACAGCTCATATGCTTGTCTAGAGAAGTGAAGATACAGCTCATATGCTTGTCTTTGTGAAGTGTAGATATAGCTCATATGCTTGTCTAGAAAGTGAAGATACAACTCATATGCTTGTCTTTGTGAAGTGTAGATATAGCTCATAGGCTTGTCTAGTGAAGTGTGGATACAGCTTATATGCTTATCTGTTATGGTATTGATATAGCTCATATGCTTATCTGTTGTGGTATTGATATAGCTCATATGCTTATCTATTGAAAAGTTGGTTTGATTTGATATAACACTAAAATGTATATCATCATCGTTTGTGAAGTATGGAAGTAGTTTGTGTGTTATTGATATAACATCAAAATGGGTATCCACCGTGAATTTCGAAGGTGTTCTAGTGATGAACTATAACCTCATCAAATGTTTTGGCCAGAGTACTGAGCCTTGTTTTCAAACTCAAAGTTGAATAAGAAATGAAAATTGAATTGTATCATAGACTTAGTTGTCATGGAATTGAAATAAGATATAAATGGAGGTATAAGTATTGACCATCTTTCAGTTGCTAATCTTTTAGGCATTGTTTATAATTGGTTTAGTATATCTCTGCTGGGCTGTGGCTCACCCTATATGGGAACATCATTTCAGGTTCAGGTGGCATGCCACCTCCAAGGACATAGCTTGGGAGGCTAGAGGCGGACAGACTTTTGTTCTCTTATCTCCGTTTGATGTGTTACATGTAAATTCAATGCCAAGGGCTTAATGTGTAACCGAGTCATTACTCTCTTTGTAACCAAGTGTTAACTTGGAAAGCTGTAAGCCCGTAGGGCATTTACTTTTGTTGTTAACATGTAATACTTTTGCGATGAAGTACTCTGATGAATTGAGGAAATGTGGATCTTTTGTATATAAATGTATGTTTATATTGATGGGTTTAATGTTATTATTTTGAGGGCGTTACAGCCGAATTTTGTTATTTTGTTCGGAAATGTACTACCGAAATAATTATGTATTTTCGGAAGTTGATGTCCGAAAAAAGTGATAAATTTCGGAAGTTGTTGTCCGAAAAATGTATTCAAATTCGGAAGTTGTTGTCCGAACAAAGTTAACTTGTACAACATTCAACTTCCAAAATTTGAAAAAAAATTCGAACAACTACTTCCGAATGAAGTAAATTTTTTTTTCCATTTTATATTCCAAATTTGCAAACTGCATACCAAATTTACAGTTTCAAATTGCAAATTAATCTTTATAATGCCATTAAAAATTTGTAATGTTATACAAAACATGCAGGAATATGTGTCAACTCAAGGAAGTCAGGTTTGCGCGGATTTTGTGTTAGATTACACCACTCATTTCACAACTGAACAGGTTCAGTCTACGAAATTATAACGATTATGTTTTGAATTGCTCACCAAATGTAAATGTTTGATAATATTTATTTAACTTTGTAGGTATTCAAAAGTAAGGATGAATTGCTCAACTGGGTACGTGAAGTTGGAAAGAGAAATGGTTTGGTCATTGTAATCAAAACATCAGACTATGGTGGAGGGAAAAAAAGACCCAGGATGTATCTTGCTTGTGAGAGGAGTGGCCAATATAGAGCAACAAAGAAGTTAAAACATGATGGCAACAATACATCAAGAATAACCGGTACGAAGAAGTGTGGTTGTCCTTTTGATATGAGGGCTCACAGGTTTACCACATATGATGAATGGACATTGACTGTAATATGCGGATTGCATAATCATCCACCTGCGGTGCACCTCAAGGGACATTCATATGCGGGGAGGCTATCAAAGGATGAGAAAGCATTGTTAATGGATATGTCAAAGAGCATGGTTCGGCCAAAAGAAATCCTAGTAACCTTGAAACAGCGAGATGCCCTCAATGTAAGCACACTTAAAACCATTTACAATGTACGCCATCGAAACAGGGTGGTACAGAGAGCTGGAAGATCACAGATGCAACACTTATTGGGTGAATTGGCCAAGTATAATTACATTGAGCGCCATCGGTCTGAAGAGTCCACGATGACTGTGACAGACTTGTTTTGGGCACATCCTACCAGTTTAGACTTATTTCGGTCTTTCCCACGTATATTAATTATGGATTGCACATATAAAACCAACAGATATCGGCTTCCTCTTCTTGAAATTGTGGGAGTGACATCAACTGAAATGACATTCTCTGTAGCTTTTGCATACTTACAGTATGAAAGGGTCGATAACTATGCGTGGGTGTTAGCCACATTACGTGATGTCATGGATGGGTTTGTTGTGCCAACAGTTATTGTTACTGACAGAGAGCTAGCCTTGATGAATGCCATACAGAAGATATTCCCGAGTGCCAGACATTTATTATGTCGTTGGCATATCAGTAAGAATGTGTTGACCAAATGCAAGAAAATGTTTGAGACACAGCAAAAATGGGAGAAGTTCAACCATGAGTGGAACTCTGTAGTGTATTCATCTTCTGAAATTCAATACGAGGAGCGTCTTAAATCATTACTTAAGGAATTCAGTAGTTATCCTGATGCAGTCAAATATGTCATGGATACTTGGTTGGTTCCTTACAAGGACAAATTTGTGGCGGCATGGACAGACACGTATATGCATTGTGGCAATGTTACAACGAACCGGTAAGATTACTTTTCTTCAATATGTTATTAATAACTGCCATGTACTTGATTTTAACTTGACTTACATTGAATTGAACAGGGCTGAGAGTGCACATGCAAAACTTAAAAGATAATTGGGTTCATGTCAAGTCTCATTTCAGGCATCATTTGAGAAAATACACAGTCTGCTTGAGTTGCAACACACTGATATCAAGGCTTCATTTGAGAAAAGTCTAACTATTGTGCAACATCAATTTAAACCTTCTCAATTCAGGGAGCTACGGGGGAATGTGTCTATCTCTGCATTGGAGTATTTGCTTGTCGAGAGTAAGAGAGCCAATTCCATTGGTATTGATGTTGAAGCTTGTGGATGCATCCTTCGCCACACTCATGGTTTACCTTGCGCCCATGAGATTGCTGACTACATCAGACAAGATCGTCCTATACCACTTGCTACCATACACTCACAGTGGAGGCAACTTCATATCTCCATATGCAACAAAGAAGAGGAAACAGAGGTGACTTGTCATGCAGAAGTAGAGTTGTTTGTCAACAAGTTTAATGAAAGTGATAGAACCATGCGATTGGAGCTTTTGAAGAAGTTGAAAGAGATTGTATATCCGGAAAGCACTTTTCTTGTTGAGCCGGAGGTGAAGCCCAAAATACGTCCTCGGGATCATAAGAAGATCAATGTTTCTACCCGTCGTGACCCGTGTGCATTTGAGTTAGTGCAATCTGGACATGATTCCTTCTCACCTAGGGACACTCAAATCACTACATTAGCTTCTACTCTGCAAACCAAGAAGAAGCGACCTGTTAAGGGAAAGGAGAAGGTGAACCCGAAAGGGAAGGCATACATTACTAGAACAGTGAAGCCTGGTGCATATGTTGATGCTTTCCCTACTGGATTAAAACCATACATTAAGTTTGTCAAGGATGCAGCTGCAGATGGGAATTGTGGTTTCAGGGCTATAGCTGCTTCAATTGGTCATACAGAAGATGATTGGGCTCAGGTTAGGCGTGACCTATTGGGTGAGCTGCACACACACAAAGACGAATACATTACACTTTATGGGTCCTATGAAAGGTTTGAAGAATTGACAAGCATATTGTCATACTTTGAAGACAATCCTGGATACTCACATTGGATGACTATGCCAGACATGGGGCATCTTGTTGCATCGTGCTACAATCTTGTGTTATACCACTTGTCTTTACAGCAATGTCTCACCTTTTTACCTCTTAGAACCGTGCCAGTACCTCAACTTGATAGACGTGAGATTGCCATTGGGTTTGTCAACGGAAATCATTTCGTCCAGGTATAACAGAAACTTATCAATTGCGTTTATGCATGTACAAGAAGTTATGAGGTATGACCACTAAGTCAATTGATATTTGGTGCAGGTTTTGTTGCAGCCAGGCCATCCAGTTCCTCCTATTGCCACGAATTGGAGAAAATACCGTCACCCTTGCGCTGTGGACTGGGATGATGCATATGTGCGTCGCATTCAACATTTCAAGGACATTATTCATGATAATGTAGCTACTCGAGAGACTTTTGATGTTGTTGATGTCGCATGACACATGTATGCATTTGACAATGTTACAATTATGGAAGAAATTAATGGATGTGTTTTTGATGTTGATGTGTTATGTTTTGCAATGTGGATTGAATGTTATCGACCATTGTTACCATTCCATTGTAATAAGAAAATATCATTTACAAAATCAACGACCATTGTTACCATTCCATTCTAATAATAAAATGTCATTACAATGTCATTACAATACCATTGTTGCCATTCCATTCTAATAAGAAAATATTAACCACTGTTACCATTACAACAATGTCATCTTACAAAAAACACCAAACAATATTCATCAACTAACAAAATAACATGTAACAACATAACATGTCACGAATCAGCTGTATGCCTACGCCTAGGCCTACGACTGTATGTCAATGTCGAAGATGGAAAGCGACCTCTAGCAGAACTAGGTCCAGCAGAACTAGGTCCAACTTCGTCAATGTGCTGACCTTCAAGAACATGTGTCATACTCTCGATAGCCTGGTAAAGTCGATAAGGATGGCAAATCCCCTTCTGATAACCAGCGTCAATAATAGGATGTGAAATCTGTAGTGCATGTGCAATACGCTGCATTTGAAAAGAATATCACATTTTAGGGAACATATCAGAAAAAAAGAAAGTAAGTTACATATGCATCAGAGAGGATAATAGATTACATCCGCATGTTCGCTGAAATCCTGATGGTCATGGACACGCGGTTCATCAGTGTGCTCGACATATAGGTGCGTGATATTCTTATACCAATCCATGTAACCCGGTACACATTACCAAGGCTGACGAACTGGTGTGCTCCTCCGTTGCGCAGACAACACGTGGTTATCCCAAGCCTTCCACATCCTATCCAAGTATCTGTACATGACGGTATATCGTGCAGATATGTTGCCTCGTGCACCACGACTGGGAGCTAGCGGTGCATCTGGGATGGTTTGAACCCTGCCAAACTGCCTCAAAACTCTATCTGGATGATAGGGTTCGACAACGTCTAAGCACTTTAAGCATCCATGGTAGAACGTAACCGGGTTACATGGATGCCGGTCTCTGCAGCTGTGGTATGGATCCCAGATAACCTGTAAACGTAAACTGTTTTTGCATTAAAGTACATGAAGGGTAAGATAAATGGAAGTCTTAAAATTATCGCAGGATGAGTAAACTTACATCAGTAGCTACTAAACTGTCAAGCTCGGCTCGAAAAGATTTCAAATGGTCAATGGAGGAATCCGCCTCTCTCCTAGATGCCCAATGGTACACGTGTGGCATGTCTTCATTGTAGCCGATGTTCTGATGAGGTCGGAATGCTCGGAAGTGCTCATAAATCCACGCCTCGAAAAGAGTCATATAACCACCCATCTGCTTAACCCCAGACCGGCTAGCAAACCCCAACTGTCGATATAAAAATGCTAATGCAGCAGCACCCCAGGCATAAGTATGTATAGATCCCAAATCCATCAGCAAGCCGAGGTAAACAATGGGAACCCTGCCGCTACTCTTGTCACTGAAGAATGTACATCCCAACAGAAACAATAAATAAGCTCTTGCAGCGCACTGTATAGCCTCCTCGGGGTCTGAATCTGTGACACCAGCAAACTGACTTCGCAACCATTCAAGCCTGACTGAATTGCCACCAGTAGAAGAAACCTCTTCATGTGCTGCACGTTCAGTAATCCCCAAGCCATAAACGAGTAATGTAACTCCATGATAATCTGTCACATCTGGTATGCTGACTGATTTGCCTACAATGGGAAGGCCAAGAATAGTGCCAACATCATCCAGGGTCAAGGTCATCTCATCAACTGTCATGTGAAATGTGTTCGTCTCAGGTTGCCATCTCTCAACAAAACATGAGACTAGAAGCTTGTTGACGAACCGATAAGTGCAACGAGCTAACTGTGATAGTCTAGACTGCTCAATAATGGCTTTGAATCTGATGTTGTTCTCTACTAACCACCATGGCCATGCAAGGATCTTGGAAGAGTGATTATGACACTTTAGGGGCCCTCGTTCCTACAACACAAATGATATCTCATTACAAACTGCCATACAACACACAAAAAAAAAAAAAAAAAAAAACTCATATACAAATGAATTTCAGTTTTACTGAGGAATGTTTACCTCTCCATGCCAAATAGCTATAGCCACATGACTATTGAAACTCCGCAGTATTGATGGATCAGTCGGTCCACTTGGAAAAGCATGAGTAAGGTACTCTTCCTGAACAGGAGGAGAATCAGGTAAAGAGGTATCCTCCACAGCAATGTCAGGCATATCATAACCTTCAACTCGTCTTTGGCTTTGGCCCCCACTTTGACTGGCACTGGGAATATCATATTCTACCGAAACTGGATCACGACCTCGACCATGACCTTGACCTCGTCCTCGCCCACGCCCTCGTCCCCGTTGATGGTCTACATCTAATTCACGACGTCGTCTATTTGAAGCAGTAGGTGGGACACGTTGTTGATATTCAGAATCCATATTATCTGCAAAAAATACTAAGTGTGTGTAATGAGTGTGTGCGTAAATAAACATAGTGTGTGTAAAATTAATGAGAGTGTTTTAAATTATAAGTGTGTGTGTAATGAGTGTGTGTGCAAAATTAATGAGAGTGTGTGTGTAAATAATAAGTGTTTTAAATTATAATGAGAGTGTGTGTAGTGAGTGTTATAAGTAAGTGTTATAATTAAGTGTTAGAATGGGAAAAAAAAAAAAAAATTGTGTTCGAAAGTTGTTGTCCGAAAACACCTATTCTGTTCGGAAGTTGTTGTCCGAAAATACCTGTTCTGTTCAGAAGTTGTTGTCTGAAATTATAGCTAATACTCGGAAGTTGAAAACCGAAAAAAAAAATTATTTTCGGCACTTGAAAGCCGAACCAAGTAAATATTTTCGGAACTATAGTGCCGAATAGAAGCAGAAATTTCGGAACTCTAATGCCGAACAAAAACAAAAATTTCGAATAACCAGTTCCGAATGAAACACGACAATCACTTACATTGGAGTGGACTGAAAATTTCGAAAATGGTAAAAATTAACCCTACATTACAAATAAAATAGGAATGAGAAGATTCTAATCTGTGTAAACTAACCTAAAATGTGAAAATTTCAATGCTCTTCAATGCCCTTCAATGCCAATACTTCAATGACACAAATGGATGGATGAAGCTTTTGGGGAGGAACGGTGGAGAGTGTAAGAGATGGGTGTGTGTGTGAGAGGGGTTCTCAGATGGGTGTGTGTGTGTGAGGGGTCTGTCACGGGCGTGTGTGTGTGAGAGGGGGTGTGTGTGTATGATTTACATTTGGGGGTATATGTGGAATGATAGGTGTGTGTAGTGAGTCAAATTTATTAGGATTTATTTTTTTAGTGTGTGTATTGAGAAGGATTTGTATAGAGAGGAAAGGGTGTGTGTATATAGAAGCTCCCTTTAGTTTGACATAACTGAATAATACAATATTTGAGCCAATTTCTTTTGCCCCAAGTTCAACTATTTTAAGTTATATATATTTTTGACGTATATTTGAAATAATTACATAAGATTTTAACCATGAGATTCTTTTGTATGACATTTATGTTTTGTTTGAATAATGAATTTAGGAGAAATAAAATGAAATTAACTAAACAAAAAATATATTACTTTTTTTTTATAACAATTATCTTTTCTTTTCTTTCACTTCATTTTATTTTCCTACGGTTTTTTTGTTTTTCATGATTCTTTTATTATGTAAATCCAAGATCCAAACAAAAATTTAAGTCCATGATAATAAATTTATAATATTATAATAATTCCAATTATTTTGTCTTAACATGAAACATAAAGTGACAAATTAATCTTACTTGAATAATACCTTTGCGCCTATTTGATAGATTATTATCTATATGCATATTTGCTTCTTTCTTTTTTTTTTTTTTTGGAGAAGCGTATTTGCTTGTTGTAATAAAAAAATCATATTTTCTTGAATTAATTTATCTAACAATATTTAGTTTGTCTTACACTAATAACTAGGTATCATAAGATTAATAAGAAAGATGGACCATTTTGGTCAAGTGAATCATTTGACTCTTTAATAATAATTTATAAGAACATGTTAATATTGCAAAATAAATAAATAATAAGCTTATCCAGGCTCGTTTACTTAAAAAATTAATTTCAAGCATATTAGAGTTACGCTATAATGTTAAGTCAAGTTACTTGGCTCATATTCATACTTAATTACATGAAAATTATGATTTTGGGATCAAACTAATTTTTTTATGAATGATATATATGGAGGGAGGGCCTACGAAATGAATTATTTGGATTATCGCGTCTTGTGGTGGATCCCAAGTTCTCTCAATTTTAGATTTAAACTTGAGAGAAACCTAACCTAATAAAATTCATATGATAGTATGGCTAAACTCAATTTTTATACTCAATTCTCTTGTATTTTAAGGGTATATTATTCCTTTTTTTTTTACTCTTTCACATTATTTGTTACCATTAATCACTTAATTTATAAACAAAAACGATAAAAAAAACTTGTCTTTTTCTTATAATTTTTTTCACCAATCACTACATCCAAACAGAGTATTACTCTAATATTTTCCCTTTCTTTTTTGTTGGTTTTCCAATTACGCTGTCATGACTGTGATACAAGCAACAGACAAGTAGCTCTAGCTACTAGAACGAGGAGGAAAAGAAAAGGGCGGAGGAACAAACTCACTCTTCGGTGCTTGGCGCGGAGGACCTCCAGCGAGATCTTGTAGGGATCTTCGTCAACAGCTTTCGGAGCTTTTCTCCACAACGGAGGATGCGACGGCGAAAGCCAAATAGGTCTCGGCAGTGGCAATGGGCAGAGGCGACGACCGAGAGAGAGAGAGAGAGAGAAACTTCTGAAAACGCTTGGGCTGAACAAAGGGTCTAGGGATTTGAAAAAAAAATTAAGAGGGAATTTGATTTTGACAAAATCATTTGTGGAATTTTTCGTATTTTTTTTGTTTTTACTGAATTTTTTTAATATTTTAAGCAATTTTTTTTGCTTTTTAGACACATCTAACATAAATACACCTAAAAAGTAAAAAAATTTGTAAAAAAAATCTTTTAAAAATTCATTAAATACCAAAAATACAAAAAAAATACAAGAATTTAGGATATTTTTTTGTATTTTTACGTATGTATTAATTTTTTAAAATATTTTTACTTTTTAGATACATCTAAGTAAGGTGCATCTAAAAAAGTAAAAAAAAAAATTAAAAATTTAAAAATATTCACTACAAACAAAAAAACATGAAAATCAAAAAACTCAGTTTTCAAAAAACTTAATCCAGAAAACTCAAACCAAACACACTGAATAGTGTTGAAATAGATAGAGAGAGCAATGACGAGTTCAAATATCTATTGCAGAGACAAATGAGTAGAGAGATGAAGAATCCAGTGAGGAAGAACTATCAACGATGGTCGTTCGATAATCTGAGTGAAATAGAAAAGTCTGAGTAAGAAATAGAGAGAGCTCAGGCACAACTAAGACAAGTCAAGGGAAAGAAAATAGAGCAGAGAAAGAAAAGAAGAAATAGTGGGAAAAAAATTAAGGAAGAAAATGATTTAGTAGAACAAAATAAAATCATGTTGTAGATAATTTTTTCAACATATTTTTTTTATTAAAATTTAGTTAAATTATATATATGTGTGTGTGTGTGTGTGTGTGCGCGCGCTTGCTCACGTGTTTATAGATATTTTAAAAAGTATATTGTTTGTCTATTACTATTTATGTTATGTTCAATCAAGACACTATGACTAAAAATAAATCTAAAATAGAGATATGTGATCAATTGCAATTGTCACTTAGGGATGAAACTTTAAAATTAATTAAGAAAGCTGAGAGTTGAGAGAGAATGAGAGTTTGAGAGAGAGAGATTTGTTTGTGAGAAATAAAATGAGAGAAGGGTGGTATTATATGACTTGGGGAAGGAATGGGTTAATTTATAAAATAAAAAATAAAAAATTGGTTGTTGGTGGAATTAACAATCATATGACCGTTTCAATTTTTTTTTTTATAAATTTTTGACCATTGTACTTACAGAAGATAGGGGGACGTTGGGCCTGGTCGGGCTAGGTAAGAAAAAAAAATTTGGCCTCACAGGATGGGTTGCACTTCGTAACACACCCGGGCCAAGCCGGGCTCCAGAACACAAGACCTAGGGTCTTGGGTTAAGCTTAAGCCTGGGCCTAGCTGGGCCCACCCAAGGCGCGAGCGGGCTTCGAGTGTGCCGCTGGCCAAATTTACATAGCAATATGTGGGTGGTGGTTATGAGATATGTGATTAATGGTTATGAAATATGTAATGTTGGTTATAATCAAAGTGGTATGGTTATGAGTCAAATGGTATTAGTTATGAGATATGTGATTAGTGATTATGAGCAAAGTAGTGTGGTTATGAGATATATGGGTAGAGGTTATGAGATATGTGATGTTAGTTATGATCAAAATGATGGTTATGAGTCAAAGAGTGTTAGTTATGAGATATGTGATTAGTGGTTACGATATATATATAATGTTGGTTATGAGGCAAAGGGTGCTGGTTATGAAATGTGGTTATGACATTTGTGGATAAAGGTTATGAGATATATGATTAGTGATTATGCGATATGTGATTTTGGTTATGAGCAAAGTGGTGTAATTATAAGTCAAATAGTGTTTGGTTATGAGATATGTGATTAGTGGTTATAAAATATGTTATTGTAACGGCCCCAAAATCCATGTCACATTTATCTTTATTTATTATGCGTTAATATGAATTAATTTGAGAATATCTATCTGAAGTGGGAAAATATCTGTTGGAGTTACGACTTCGGAACTGGAATTGGTGATCTTAATGGGTTTAAAAACCAAAATGAAGTACATGGATATGCTAATGGGAATTTTTAGAGCCATTTGGGAAGTTTAATTGAAAAGTGATTTTGTTTGATTCGCTAAGTCATGTTTGGCTCATTTTTTTGTAATTATATATGTATATATGAGATATGAGCTTATTTGAGTCAACAAAAAGAAGAAGAAAAATCTGGGGAAAGAGAGAGTTCTAGAGAAAGAGAGGAACCAAGAGGAATGTGTAGAATTTGAAGGAGAGGCTCAAGATGAAGCTTGTATTCAACAAGATTATGCAAGATTAAGTAACTATAAAGACCCTAGGTAAAAATCTAATCCCCAATTCTTGAAGATTAAGTGTTATGGAGTTGAATTTATGAATTATGTGTGAGTTTTGCATGTATTCTTGCTATATAATGTTATGAACATGTTGTATCCTCATGCATGGCATAGATGCATGGAAATCATGTTTATAAACTTGTTTTTCTTGCATGATTCTTGAGATTTGAAGAATAACTCCATGGATTTCAAAGATGGGAGCTTACTTTGCACATTTTGTATTTCAACTCAAGGGTTTGAATGTGTTGTTTTAAATTTAAGCTCCATTTTGAAGTTATGCTTTTGTTTAAACTAGATATGTTGCCTTGAATATGTTTTTGTAAGTTTTTGGCCTTGAAATACATGGAAATGAAGTTTGATTTTGGCAAAAATGAGGTTCCATTCAAGAGCAGAATTTCGAATTGAAATTGTGCCCAGACTGCTCGAGTGGCCTAGGCCACCGCTCAAGCGGCCAATCCTTTTTTGGCCAAAATTGCATTCTGAAGTTCCACCACTCGTGCGGCCAAGGCCACCGCACGAGCGGCCAGACCACCGCACGTGCGGCCCAACAGGGTAATTTTTCCAGTTTTGTTTCCTTCCTGTTTTCGGACTTCCGAGCCTTTATTTACACGGTTTTTACGTGTCATATACATCCATATGCATTGCATGAGCATAAAAGAAATTAAGAAATAATAGAAATGCTTTATCGGATATGTAACGAATGAACCGATTGAACGAATTAAAGAAAATGTGTTTTGTTATGCTTGGTTCTATTTTTGCAGGTTGACCCGTTAAGGTGGATCATCCAGCCAAGCACTGTGAGTAACAAAGTTGTAAAGTTATATTTAAGTTCTATTTCCTTTCGACTGCCATTGTTAAGGACTGCTTCGATATGATTTACTGAATAAATGAGCTCATCCAATATGTTCACGTGGCCCTTACCCGAGGGTAATAATACCGTGGTTATGTTTACGTGGCCCTTACTCGGGGGTAATAATACCGTGGTATATGTTCACGTGGCCCTTACCCGAGGGTAACAATACCGTGGTATATGTTCACTTGGCCCTTACCCGGGGGTAACAATACCATGGTATATGTTCACGTGGCCCTTACCCGGGGATAATAATACCGTGGAATATGTTCATGTGGCCCTCGCCTAGGGAGTAATAATGCCATGGCTTCATGTATACAAGATATTGGTTTATATGATCGTCTGTTCTATGATCTTAAAGACCACTACATGTACACGTGGCCTTACGACTGCTATGCTTGCATTTAACGAACATGCTACTGCTATGTGAACGAACTTGCTACAGTAACTGATTGATTTTAATGTCTCATTCATAACTTCTTTATGCATTTGTTATTCACTGGGCTTTTGTTCACTGTTTTTTGTATATGTATGTATAGGTGAGTGTCCTGGAGGTTAAGCCTAGACAAATACCGTTAGTCAAGCCACCGCCTAAAGCCTATTGAGTTGTTTTGAGTGCCTCTAAGTTGGGGCTAGGCCTGGAAGGCCGTTGGCAAGGTTTTGATTTTGATGTACACCTTCGGCGCGCGCATATATATTGTTTAAGATGTTATGTTATAAATTATGAATCGTTATGTGGGTAAATTAACGATTTTGCATTTAAATATTTGTTCGTATAGATGCACAACTCTTTGGACCATTGGTATTTTCGTATATTGCTTCCGCTAGCCCCGATTATTTTTTATTATACAGAAAGGCCTTTGGTAATCTCAGATTACAGGCCGATTACGACACTATACCTATTGGGGCGGGTTTGGGTCGTGATAGTTATGTTGGTTATGATCAAAGTGGTGTGGTTTTGAGATATGTGATTAGTGGTTACGATATATGTGATTTTGGTTATGAGTCAAAGGGTGTTGGTTATGAGATATGTGGGTAATGGTTATGAGATATGATTAGTAATTATAAGATATGCGATTTTGATTATGAGCAAAGTGGTGTGGTTATAAGTCAAAGGGTGTTTGGTTATGATATATGTGTTAGTGGTTATGAGATGTGTGATATTGGTTATGATCAAAGTGGTATGGTTATGAGCAAAATGGTGTTGATTGTGAGACATGTGACTAGTGGTTATCAGATATGTGATATTGGTTATAACTCAAAGGGGTAGGTTATGAGATGTGGTTATAATCTATGTAGGTAGTGGTTATGAGATATGTGATTGACGATTATGAGATATGTGATATTAGTTATAATCAAAGTGGTGTGGTTATGAGATCAAGGGTTTTGGTTTGGAGATATGTGATTATGGTTATGAAATATGTGATATTGGTTATGAACAAAATGGTGTTGGTCATGAGATGTGGTTATGACTAAGTTATAATCAATTTGATTGTAATTATGAACAAATATGATTATGGCCCATAATTATAAAAAGTGATAATGACGAAACTCAATCTTAGCCATTAATTTTCAATATACCATACATTTTTTGAACAAAATGTACCAATAGTAATATCATTTTGCTAGATCTACGCATAAATTAGAAAGAAAACTAATTTTGGATTGTTAGTCTAGCAAAGTAATAAATCAAATAATTAGCACAAATATTATATAAATAATGACAATAAATGATATATATACATATATATAACAACACGAGTAGGAAAACATAACTGTGATATTTTGAGAGTGGCATTATCACTGTTCTAAAACTATTTTTCCTTCCATCATTAAACAGTTCTGAAATAAAACTCATGTTGCTTACAACGTCTCTCATCTAGTGTTCACGATCACCAAGAGGCTTGAACCAGACCACGAACCAAAGTTGTCCAAAACATTAACAACATATAAAATATAGAGAATTTTCTTAAAACATTTCACTTTTATAATAAGTCTTCTTCACCATTTTCTCTTTTCTATGAAAACACTTTTCCACGATAGATTATAAAAGGGTTGGGCTTCCCTTCAGTCGATGATCGGACTGGAGAGTGCTATTGGGCCCGTGGGGGCCCACCACGAGTCCCGTTTTGATAATCTGAATCGTTGAATGTGTAAAACTCGTCGAATACTATACACATGTGAAAAATCACTTTGATCGGATATCGATAATTACGTGATCAAATCAGTATTGTATAAAAAAAATGGATAGTGAAAAAATAAACGATTGATAAAAATCTGATCCGATGAAATAACTATCGATATCCGATCAACGTGATTTTTTATAAACATTTAGTACTCGACAAATTCTACATATTCAACGGTCCGGATTATAAAAACAAGACCCTGATAGATCTCCACGAGCCCAACAACACTATCTAGTCTGACACAGATCGGAGGGAAGCCAATCCCACTATAAAAAATCAATTGATAAATTTATATAAGAACTTATGTAATCAATACAATTAATCACCATAAGTATTGAAACAGTTATATATTAAATCATATAATAAATTGCATTTATATGAAAAATTATTATGTAATAAAACTTGTAATTGAATTTGTATTAAAGCTCATTGGCTAATATAATGAATATATTAAATATTATTTATTTTTATTAAAATATTTCAACAATTAATCAGTGCCATTTCCTCCGTAATTAAAACATCATCCTCTCCTTTATCATATTAGCACTAACCATCAACTCACCAAACCTCCACCATGTTGCTGACTGCCATCTCCATCATAACCCCTTTTTTTTTCCTTTCAAAACCATGATTTTTTCTTTTTCTTTTTTGTTATTCCACTATTCAATCTCTTTAATTGGACTGTGTGAGATTAACTTTTCATATCTGATTGGAACCTCCGAACCATTCCAACATGCCATAACCCACTGTGGGGATATATTTTCTGAGTCCCAACACGTGGCCAAGGTGACGCCAACGTGTCAGCCGAGGTGCCACATGTCTAGGTTATGACGCCGAGGTTATCTCGGTTAGGCCAAGGTTATCTCCGAAGATATCGGAATCCGAGATAAGAGGTTAAGGGACAAGAGTCCTAGAATGAGGAAGGACTTCAGCCTGGATAAGGATAACACTCTTAGGGAGTTTATCTTTATCTCTTGGAGAGTCCAGGATAAGCACTGAGCAAGAGTCCATTGAAGTTAGGTTTCTAGTGGGACAAGGATTGAGTTAACTATAAAAGAGAGGCACCCCCATGGGTCTAAGGTACGCAATTTATATTCTGAGCAGTGAGTTTAGCACTATTGATTATCTTTGAGAGATATACTGACTTGATCGTCGGAGTGCCCCCGGGTGGATGAACCACCGCCGGAATCTTCTCTTTCTGTTGCAGGTCAGCAAGGTGTCATCTATTTTCCAGTGTTCTCCAGCTGAATACTGAGTTGGGCAGTGTGATCAAAAAATCACTCACACAATTTGGCATCGTCTGTGGGAAAGAAAGAAGAATAGATGGCCAGTGACGGACAGAAGGAAAAGATTGGGGACGACACTCCTGCTGGAAGTGCAGGCATATCAACCTTGACGTCAAAGGAGTCAACCGCAACACAGAAACTCGTGACCAGAATCACAGCAAGAAAGACGTCGGCCGGGATGGTGACGTACCAAATAAGCCAGATCGAAGTGGGTACTACAATGAGGATGACCTCCAGGTGTGGAAGGATAGATGCTTGCGAAGGGACGAAGAGGCAAAAGAGATGGCAAACAAATTGGCAGACCTACAATCGGTCGTCAATTTTATGATGCAAAACAATGTCATGCAGCCACCATACCCGCTGCAGGACACGCCAATCCCAGCGGCCAATGCCCAGAAGGGAGGGCAGAAGCAAATCCCAAAAGCCCCTCAGCATACCAGGAGTGAAAAACACTCTCACCGGCCTTCAAGGGAGGTCGGACGAGGAGAGTCAAAGAGAGAAGAATCGCGGAGGACGCATCGCGCGAATGAGGCAGACCCTAAAGAACATCGGCATGTTCAGGGGCAGGCACTCTGCTTCGACACAACCCATAGAGAAAGATCAAAAATGACCCACCATGAAACTGAAAGTAGTATGCTGAAAAGACTAAAATCAGGAGATTGCCAAGCTCCTGGGCGGAGCAAAGAAGACTTGAGAGATTACCTCAAGAGGAAGCAGCAGAATGCCGATGCCGAGGTAACTTTCCCTGAAAAGCCGAGAACACCATTCTCAATAGAGTTAGACAAATTTGAGGCTCTAAAAAGATTCAGTATGCCGAGGTTCCAAATATACGATGATAAGTCAGACCCCAACTTCCACGTTGGATTATACTTGAACTCGATGGCATTGTATAGCGGAAACGAGCCATTGCTCTACAAAGTGTTCCCCTCATCGTTCGAGGAGATCGCATCAGATTGGTTTCACAAACTACCAAAGGGATGTGTGAAGACCTAGGAAGGCCTGGCCGAGATGTTTGTGGCCAGGTTCGTGACAAACAAGCTGCAGCCATTGAAGGTGGATGCATTGATGGCTTTGAAGATCAGTAAGGATGAAGGCCTTAGGGCCTATGCAAAAAGGTACTATGAGGTGTTCAACCGAATACCAGAGTGTAATCAAGAGGTGGCGGTCGTATCTTTCAAGAACGACCTAAAAGACGACTGCCCACTACAAAAATCTTTGGCAAAGACATTACCAAAAAGCATGGAAAAGCTCATGGCAAGGATCGAGAAGTATGCCAGAGCCGAGGAAGATACATCGGGGGCTAAGGAGGCAAAGCAAGAAAAGGGAAACGGCTCGCCGAAGCGAGGCCGAGGTAACAACGGATCCAACAAGCAAGAAATAGGACTGAGGATTACACAGACAGTGACAACTGTGTTTCGAATCCCAATTCACAAAGTCCTGGATCAAATTCGGAATCAACCCTACTTCAGAACACCAGAAAAGGCACCAGGAGAATTCATGGGAAGAAACCTTGGGAGGCATTGTGCTTACCACAATGAAAATGGGCATATGACTCAGGGTTACAGAGTCCTGAAAACATACTTGGAAGACCTGGTGAGGCAAGGCCATCTGAGAGACCTTGTCGATAAGGCTAGGACAAGGGAAGAACAGACAAAATTGCCTCAGGCGACAGCAGCTCCACCTCCCCCAGCACAGCAACCACAAGCAGGAGGACCTCGGGTAATTAATCGAAAATCAGCGAAAACGAAATTAGGGGGGAGACCCAGAAGGTAAAGCACCTGCAACATGTCTACCAAGTCGGGGAGAAGAGACATCGGGCAGAGGAGTGCCAAGGGCTAGTAGTGTCCTTTTCTGAAGCCGACTTTGAGATGGTGCAGCATCCGCATAATGATGCCTTAGTAGTATCCCTCCAGGTTGGGGAGTGCCAAGTAAAGCGCATCCTGATTGACCAAGGCAGCTCTTGTGACATCATGTACGTCCGATGTTACAAGGAGCTTGGCCTTCACCCAGACGATATGGAGCTATCCAATAGCCCAATGGTCGGGTTCAATGGAACGCTAACATGGCCACTGCGAACAACCAGCTTGGAGGTGCAGGCAGGCACTAGGAAGATAACAACAGAGTTTATCGTAGTTGACACACCCTCCCCTTACAACATCATTTTAGGAAGGCCATGGTTGCATGCAATGAGGGTTGTTCCCTTAACTTTGCATCAACTATTGCGGTTCTTAACAGAATATGGGATTGAGGAGGTCAGAGGAGATCAGATGCAGGCAACGAATTGCTCTATGGCAGCAATGAAATCCACTTGCAGCATAAGAGAACCAGAGAAAGCATAGATCGAAGACGAAGACGTGGAGGTCTTAGAGGATGTCGGCAAGGAGCCAGCCGAGAAGAGTGCAGAAGCACTGAAGAAAATCCTCTGCTAGGAGGGGGATGAAGAACGTTTCTTTCTTCTTGGCTCGGGCTTAGTCGAAGAAGAAGAGAAAGAGTTGGAAGCTTTTCTGAGAGCAAATATTGAGGTGTTTGCTTGGACACCTTATGAAATGCTTGGCATTGACCCCGAGGTCACTTGCCATAAATTGAATGTTGATAGGTCGGCAAAACCAGTGATCCAACGAGTAAGAAGACCGACGTTGATACACGTCGAAGCAGTGGAAGAGGAAGTAGACAGACTTCTGGAAGCCAGGGCCATTCGAGAGGTAAATTACCCGACATGGCTATCAAACACAGTGGTGGTGAAAAAAAGAACGGTAAATGGAGGGTCTGCGTGGACTTTACCAGCCTGAACAAGGCCTGTCCCAAAGACAGTTTTCCTCTATCTAAGATTGACCAGTTGGTAGACGCCACTTCGGGGCATGGAAGGATGAGCTTCCTAGATGCCTACAGGGGATACCACCAGATAGCCATGTATCCCCCAGATGAGGAAAAGACTGCGTTTATCACCCCAAAAGGTCTGTACTGCTACAGAGTGATGCCTTTCGGGTTGAAAAACGCAGGAGCAACGTAACAAAGACTGGTAACCAAGATGTTCAAACACCTAATTGGCAGAACGGTGGAAATTTACATCGACGACACAGTCGTGAAGACCAAGGAACCTAAAGGTCATCTGGCCGACCTGAAAGCAGTCTTTGACATCCTCAAAACATATCGGCTCCGACTCAATGCAGCAAAATGTGCATTTGAAGTGGGATCTGGTAAGTTTTTAGGATACCTGGTGACCAGAAGGGACATTGAGGCCAGCCCAGATCAGATTAAGGCCATCCTGGAATTGAAGAGCTCGACGTCGGCAAAACAGGTACAAATGTTGACTGGAAGGGCCGCAGCCCTGAATAGGTTCATAAGCAGAAGCTCAGACAAGTGCAAACTTTTCTTCAACTTAGTGAAAAAAGCCACAGACTTTATGGACAGAAGAATGTAAGGCCGCCCTGGCCGACCTGAAGAAGTATTTGACCACAGCTCCAATTCTTTCAAATCCAGAACTTGGGGAGGAGTAGTTTTTGTACTTAGCAGTCTCAGAACACGCAGTAAACGCAGTGGTAATCCGAGAAGAAAAAGGGGAGCAAAGGGCTGTTTACTATGTAAGAAAAACCTTGGCCGATGCAGAAACAAGGTATCTACCCTTAGAGAAATTGGCACTGGCTTTAGTAATGGCTTCAAAGAAGTTGAACCATTACTTCCAGGCCCATAAAATTGTGGTGCTAACTGAACACCCATTGAAGTCTTTGCTACAACAAGGAGACCTGACAGGGAGAATAGCCAAATGGACAGTGGCCTTGGGACAGTATGACTTGGAGTACAGACCCAGAACAGCAATCAAAAGCCAAGTTTTGGCCAACTTCGTGGCCGAGTTCACACCAGAATCCATCGTATATCGGGCTTCGTTGAACCGAGGTGAACGATGTCCAAGCAAGCAAGAAGAAGCCCAGCCGAATGCAACAGAGCAAAGGAAAAAGGAAAAACTTAGACCCCGCAGCATTTACATCGGCGACTCTTTTCGACTGTTTGTCGATGGGAGCTCAAACCGGCAAGGAGCGGGGGCAGGAGTAGTACTGGTATCTCTAGATGGAGAGGTATTGGAACAGTCCATTCGATTGGGGTTCAAGGCCTCAAACAATGAAGCAGAGTATGAAACATTGATTGCAGGACTAAAGCTGGCGGTAACAGCAGAAACAGATGAAATAATAGTCTTCTGTGACTCCCAGCTCATAGTCAACCAGACAACGGGCGAGTTTGCAGCCTGAGATGAAAGGATGTCAGCTTACGCAAAGGAAGTCAACAGGTTAGTAGCTTTGTTTCAGAATTGCCAACTACATCAGGTTAGCCGAGATGATAATAGTCACGCTGATGCATTGGCCAATCTGGCTAGTGCAATACAACCTGGAAAAGCAAGGACGATAATGGTCGAATACTTGTCGGGCCCGAGCATTGAACCACCGATCGCAGAACACGAAGCAATGTGTGTGGATATGGGACCAAGCTGGATGGATGCAAATGTTGCATTCTTGAAAGAAGGAAAGCTGTCAGATGACCACAAGGAAGAACACAAGATCAAATTGAAGTCGGCAAGATTCAGTCTAACAGCAGAAGGACATCTCTACAGAAGATCCTTCACTGGACCCCTTTTAAGGTGTGTACATCCTTCACAAGTTTAAGATTTTTTATATGAAATTCATGAAGGAATTTGCGGAAGCCACGCTGGGGGCAGATCACTTGCCCATAGGGCCATTACCCAAGGGTATTGGTGGCCCTACATGCAGAAAGATGTAGAAGTCTATGTGAAAAAATGTGAAAAATGCCAAAGATTTGCAACACTGATACACCAGCCAGCAGCAAACCTGAACCTAGTATCCAGTCCTTGGCTGTTTGCTCAATGGGGCATGGATCTCGTTGGGCAACTGCCCCAAGCAACTGGACAAAGGAAGTACCTACAGGTAGCAACAGATTACTTTACCAAGTGGATAGAAGCTGAGCCCCTAGCCAAGATCCGAGATGTAGACGTAAAAAACTTCTTATGGAGAAACATCATAACCAGATTTAGGATTCCAAGAGCAATAATTGCTGACAATGGAACACAGTTTGACAGCAAGTTAATCAAAAACTTCTGTGCAAAATTCAAGATCAAGAATTATTTTTCAACCCGAAACTTTCCCCAAAGCAATGGACAAGCAGAAGCATCCAACAAAGTTATCTTGGATGGGATAACGAAGAGGTTGCAAGTAGCAAAGGGAAAATGGGTGGATGAACTACCAAGTGTGCTCTGGGCATATCGGACTATGCTGAGAAGATCAACGGGGGAGTCCCCCTTTGCCATGGCTTATGGCACAGAAGCTGTCATTCCACTGGAGATCGGCATCCCAGAGATCAGAACCCAGGGAGTAGAGAATGGGACTAATAATGTACTCTTAGCCCGAGATCTGGATCTACTAGAAGAAAGAAGGGAAAAGGCTGCAATTCAGTTAGCAGCATACCAACAACAACTTGCCAAGGCTTACAATAAAAAAGTTAACCCAAGGGAGTTCCAAGTCGGTGACCTAGTATTAAGAAAAGTCGTCGGCAACAAGAGGGATCCTAGGGAAGGCAAGCTTGGCCCAAACTGGGAAGGACCCTACAGAATCACTTCGGTATTAGGCAATGGGGCATATCGGCTTGAAGATAATGAGGGCAAAGAGTTACCAAGGCCATGGAACACTTGCAATTTGAAATTTGTCTATCATTAGAATTTTTTGTCATTTTTTCCGAAGTAAATGAATAAAATTTTAGCAGAATTCTTCTATATTTGTGATTGATAAGATACTTGCCGATGTTTCAAAAATGCATGTATAATGAGAACCTAAGTGGAACTCAGGTTCACATCAGGGGGCAGAGAGAGAAGAGAGATGATGTTTAACACTTGTTGAAACTTGAGAAAAGTTTACAAGTTGAAGTTAAACCAAGATGATGTTTAACACTTGTTGAAATTCTGAGAGAATTTACAAGTTGAAGTTAAACGGAAATGATGTTTAATACTTGTTGAAACTTGAGAAAAGTTTACAAGTTACAGTTAAACCAAGATGATGTTTAACACTTGTTAAAATTTTGAGAGAATTTACAAGTTGAAGTTAAACCGAAATGATGTTTAACACTTGTTGAAACTTGTGAAAAGTTTACAAGTTAAAGTTAAACCGAAATGATGTTTAACACTTGTTGAAACTTGAGAAAAGTTTACAAGTTGAAGTTAAACCGAAATGATGTTTAACACTTGTTGAAATTCTGAGAGAATTTACAAGTTGAAGTTAAACCGAAATGATGTTTAACACTTGTTAAAACTTGAGAAAAGTTTACAAGTTGAAGTTAAACCGAGATTATGTTTTAATACTTGAGAAAAGTTCACAAGTTGAAGACTAAACACTAGTTGAAATTTTATGCAAAATTTACAAGTTGAAATCAAGGTTATGCTAAGAAAATTACTTGGGTACTTGCCGAAGTAAATCGTCAGTTTGTATAAACCAAGGTATGTCACCCCGAGAAGGTTGCACAATATTGATGTATATATTAAAGATATGCAAAAATATTCTAAGTGTGAAAGTCATACAAGAGCAATACAGAGAAGACAAACATACAAGCTTTCAAAACAAAAGAGTTGAATTGAAGGCACATCGGCCAGATAAAGAGTTTACATTACTTCAAAAAGGAAAACAAAGTACAAAGTACAGAGGAAAAAGAAGTCAAAGTTAAGACTCTTCAAGCGACGACAGATGGTTGAGTCTGAAGATCGGACGATTGTTGGGAAGACACCTCGGCAGCCTTTTCTGTCGCAAGCTCAGCATCAATTTCTTGAAGAGTTTGATCAAGGCTCTTGTCGGCAAGAGGCACATCCAAAGATGCCTGCTCAGGGGGTAGCTTCTTTGGGCACCTCCTCACCCTCCTCATCTTGGGTCAAGTCCAGGACTTGATCATTTAGAGAAGGGGACTTGGCGCTAGCAGCGTCTTTCGATTTCCTCACCAAAACCTCCTCCTCAGATTTAGAGTCGTCAACAGATTGAGTTGGAGTGGGAGGGAATAGAAGAGGAATGTCATCGGCATTCCTGAACGGCGAGTCCTCGGGGACCTCCAGCTTTTTTAGCAATGTCATCCAACCAAGGGTAAAACCCTTGTTGCATGCTTGCTTTACTTGCTTCTCGTAGTCTGCCGTGACATTGCATGCTTGCTTTACTTGCTTCTCGTAGTCTGCCGTGACATCGGCCACCCCTTCGTTATAGCCCTTCTCGTCGACAGCTTTGACTTCGGCCTCTTTGGTAGCCAGGGCTTCTTGAAGTTCGTTTTGGGCTTGGGTCATTTTTTCTTCGGCCTCTCTTTTTTCAGACTCGAGTACCTTCTTAATGGCCTAGGCGGATTTTGCATTTTCTTCGGCAACATTTTGGGCCTTGACAGCAGCCTCGCCCTAGTCTTCCAATTTTTTCATCTTTGACTGTAAGCTTTTGTTGGCCTTTTGAAGACTGGAGACCTCCCTCTTCATCTGGGCCAGCCTCTCCCGGTTCTCGAAAGATTGTACTGAGAACGAATGGGCATGTTGGATGGCCTGAAAGTAAACATAACAAAAGTTGTTAGACAAAATTACAAGTATGGAATGAACAGAAAGAAAGAAAAAGTTGCCAGATAAAAGGCACTTACTTGAACGGAGCGTTGAAGCATCAGAGCGTAGTTTTCATACTCGCTCAACTCGGCGTTTCGGTCAAGATCGCCGGGAAAAAACAGAGCAGTGCTGAGGGCTACGCCGACGTTAATGTCATCGGCACTATCATTGGCCATAACTGGCTTGTCTTCCAGAGTAATTTTGGGGGCCCAGGGGGCATCATGTTTTCGAGACCCCGAGGTAGTTGCTGTGGACGACCTCGGCTTCTTTGACTTTGGGGATTCAGATAGTTGGGCGTCGGCAGGTCTCTTCTCCGCAGCAGAGTGGGACTTACCACTCTCAGCTAGTTTGGAGATCGGCAAGGTGTCCTCAGTATCAACCTGAGTCACCTTTGCCTTTGGCTGAGCCTTTTTTATTCTTTTTTGCTTTGGTGGAGGCTGGGTTTGTATTGGCTGAGCGTCAACGTCAGAAGGGATGCTGGCTAAGAAGTCTTTTGCGACAGCTTTCTGGCGGCCCATTTTAGCAACAAAAACTGTTCGTCGCCGATGTTGGTGTTGGGATATTGGGATCAGATAAGGAGCCGAGGTCGACGGCTGCTCAGCTGGATCCGAGATTGATCCTTGGTCTGTCCGAGATGTGGACGCGACTTATGGAGATGTGGCAGAAGGAGGAGAAAGGCTTTTTTTCTTCTTTTTTGGGACGTCGGGAAGAGTCGACTTATAAGTGGGGATGAAGTTGAGAAGTAGAGGGGCCTTCCATTTGTGAACTGGCAGATCCAGAAGTTTCCTCAAGTCTTTGCTGGGGAAGAAAGACTGACGGAAGCCCTTTGGTGGCTGAGGAAGAGCTGCAAGCAAAACAGACGTTAGAAGCAGATAAAGAATTAAAGACTTTATAAAAATTTGAAAGCAAGTAAGTATGGGCGCAGGGCTCTTACCATTGCCCTCTACAAAAACGGTTCGAGGAAGAGGGTAGAGATGGAGGGCCTCGTCTGGAGAAAACTCCCAGTTCCCCGAGGTAATGAAATAGTCATCCCCAGCTCCCTTGTTGGAGTATGGGAGGTCGGCTACGATTTTGTACTCCGTGGACCTCGGCTTAAGATAGTAAACGTAGCCCGTATCTTTTTTGAGGCCACACATGGTGTAGCAGTATTGGATATCGGCTAAGGTGATCCTAACATTTTTTTTGTTTGGCTAAAGCAATTATATCGTTTATAACTCAGTAAGAATTGATGGCAAACTGCATTGGCTTCAACTTATAGTAATTGATCTCGCGAAAAAGGATGTTGAGTGGGAGCCGAAGTCCGCACTCGATAAAAGCGACAACAGGAAGGGGAATGGAATCAGTGGTGGGCATAATGGAATCGTCATCCCCAGCCAACCTTAGATAGACGTCGGCAGGGATGTCAAACTCACGCCTAAAGTGATCTAATTTGCTCGGGGTATCTACTCTATATTTCCACATACCCATGATATCGGCTTAAAACTGAAGGGGTTGGATTTCAGAAGGGGTGTTTCTAAAGGGTTTTATGGACCTCGGCTACAGCTAGAAGATGCACAAAATTTGTGGAAATAGTTTCAGTTTTTCTTAATAATCGTGGGTTCTACAAGCAAATCCCAAACCTAGATCTATGGAAACGAAGATTGAAGGCACGAAATCTGGAAAACAAAAAAGCAAGAATGTGCTTCAGAATCAAGAACAGAGATGGACTATCAAGAACATTGTAAATACTAAGGGTATGAGGCCAAGAACAGTGCAGAAAAGTTGTGAATAAGTGTGAATATTCAAGACATGGGCAAGGAACAAAATCGTGAACTAAATATGCTCAGATACAAGATTCATAAGTCCAAAACTTGAGTAAAACAACAATGACGACTAATAATGAAGTAGAATTTCTTGAAAAGCAACAAGAAATAAGAACTAGGAGGAACAGTGACTTACCAGAAAGAGGGAAGCCAGAAAGGGATTTGCCGAAGTCTGACAATGGTTGCAGAGGCGGAAGATCGGTGGAAGTCACGCCGGAGGTGGTAAACGGAGCAAGTTACAGAGCTAAGAAAGCTTGAGCAATGGCAGATCTGAGGAAAAAAAGCTAGAGAGAGAGAGAACTTCAAAAACGATGAAAAATAAAAAGACAGGGGGAAAGAAAGAAGTTTTGATAAAACAGAAACCGCAGCAAAAGGGTCATAAATGTGCCTAGAAGAACGTATGCGCCAGAAGTCGCACGTGAATGATTCGATTTACAGATGCGTATCAGGTACGATCCGGTAAGAAAAAGACGCGTGGCTAAAAAACGGTTGAGTTGTTATGCATGACAGCTCATGCGCGTGAAGAAGTTCTTGGAGATCTTGATCTTTAAGAAGACATGTCGGCCAAATAGTGATGAGCTCAGCTTAAGCCGACGTACTGGCAGGAAGTACTGATATAAGTTCCATCACCTCAGAATGCCGAGGTAATAGAACCTAGGGGGCTGTTGTGGGAATATATTTTCTGAGTCCCAACACGTGGCCAAGGTGACGTCGACGTGTCAGCTGAGGTGGCACGTGTCCAGGTTATGACGCCGAGATTATCTCAGTTAGGCCGAGGTTATCTCCGAAGATATCGGAATCTGAGATAAGCGGATAAGGGACAAGAGTCCTAGAATGAGGAAGGACTTCAGCCTGGATAAAGATAACACTCTTAGGGAGTTTATCTTTATCTCTTGGAGAGTCCTAAGAGTTTATCTTTATCTCTTTGAGAGTTCAGGATAAGCACTGAGTAAGACTCCATTGAAGTTAGGCTTCTAGTGGGACAATGATTGAGTTAACTATAAAAGAGAGGCACCCCTATGGGTCTAAGGTACGCAATTTATATTCTGAGCAGTAAGTTTAGTACTATTGATTATCTTTGAGAGATATACTGACTTGATCGTCGGAGTGTCCTGAGTGGACGAACCACCGTCGAAATCTTCTCTTCCTGTTGCAGGTCAGCAAGGTGTCATCTATTCTGTCAGTATTTTCCAGCTGAATACTGAGTTGGATAATGTGATCGAAAAATCACTCACACGCCAACTTATATTCAAGAAATGGAACAATGGAATTAATTAGGGTAGTTTATGTATTTGATTTTTCCGTCAGATTTTGGTAATCTGTAAATCGTAAAAGTAGTAACTGAATGGAATAATCTTGCAGTTGCAGTGGTGTTATCAAATGAAAAAAGACTGAGCCAAAAAAAAAGAAAAAAATAATGGATAGACGAGGCAGCAAAAAAAAATTAGAATGATAGAGGATAGATGGGACGGGAGAGAGAGAGAGGACAACAAAGTACGGAGATAATAAGTAGCAAAACCAAGAGGCGTATCTGTGAACCGTTGCCAACGTTTAGCCATATCTGGAAACTGTTGATAACGTTCCAATTGCGAGGTGGACCCAAGTTTGTATGTAATTTCATCAACTTCATAAGATATTTGTGAAACAATAATATGTATGAAACACTTGGACCCGTTTTGGGGTGAAGCTTTTTGACTAGTATACAAAGTCTTCTTGGTCAGGTTATTTGAGTAATTTTTTAATTTTTTAATTAAAATATAAGATAAAAAAAGTTGATGTATTGGAAATAATTTTTTAATTTTTTAAGAAAGATGTGTAAAAAGTAGAGAGAAAATAGAATTTTTGATTTTTTAATATAGGTTATTGGCTAGAGAGAAAAGTAAATTCATGACTTTTAGTATAAGTTGTTGCCTTTTTTATTTTTTAGTGACTTTTTAACTTTCAAGCTAAAATAGTTGCATACTAAACGAGGCCTGATCACATTATTTTATTTATTTTTTTAGAGTAATATTAGAGATTCTAAAAGTTCTATCAAAATTTCTACTAAATGTTTCACATGAGTGTGGCACATTCATATAAGACGTTTGGTAAAAATTTTAGTACAACTTTTGAGATTTCTAATATTTATTATTACAATATATCACAGTATGAGGTGATTGTGAGGTGTATATATATATATATATATGTAGGTGTCTACATTTTAGAAAATATTATTGTGTGCATCTCATTAAGAGTGTATATTATATACATATTACATAAAATATGTAATTTTCGTATAAAATTTTGTAACATTAATCACAAAATATATAATCTCGTCATAAATTGACGTAATAAAAAAATGTCATAATTAAGTTACAAATTTTTATAATATTAATTACAAAATTTTAAATATTTTGTTACATCAATTTATAATAATATTATATATTTTATAATTAATATTATAAAATTTTATAATAAAATTATATACTTTTATAATAGGATACATGTAACATGGACTCATAAAAAAATGCGAACCTAGGATTTTCCTAAGTTTTATAGGGTGTCACTGCACTATTTATGGTGCTCCATTTTTCGTACGTAGTAAAATATATATTTTTTCTAGGATGTTGTATTTTTAATGAGTAGTGTGAGGATTAAAAAATAATTATCAAAAAAAATATTAAACACTCACATGGGTGTGATGTGAGTGTTTAATAATTCATTTAATAAAAAATTTGGAATTTATAACATTATTCATTTTATTTGGTTTGATTTGATTTTTTAAAAATTGAGTTTTTATATTTTTTTGTTTTTAGTAATTTTTTTAATCTTTTATGTAAGTTTTTATTTTTTGAAAACACCTAATTTAGATGCACTTAAAAAATATAATATTTGTGAAAAAATATCTTAAAAAATCCACCAAATATAAAAAAATACAAAATAAAATAAAAATTCAATATATTTTTGAATTTTGTTATATTCAATAATTTCTTTAAAAAAAATTGTACAAATTTATCAAGATTAATGGATCTAAAAAGTAAAAAAAAAATAATAATTAAAATATTTTAAAAAATTATAAAAATATAAGAATACGAATTAAAATTTTAAAAATCTATTTTGAAAATTTCAAACCAAGTGATTGATTTTTAATTTTTAGTTGGTTTGATATGTGTGTTGTATCCACTCTCTATTTACGAATTTGTAGTGGCACAGCTGTTTAGGGATTAAAGCCATTAGGAAGTAAAGCACTTTTAATGATAAATTATGGGTTTGCTTTTTCATTTTTTTTTTTTTTTTGCTTTTTTTGTTTTTTTTTTAAATAATGTTTTTGGTAAGTGTTTATTTAGAAATGTTTTTGCTTTTTCGGAAATTGAGAATATATGATGTCCCATCATAAGTTTGCGTAGGAAAATTCTTATTTTATTCTCACGCCTTGGGATAATTCGAAAGTTTTACAGTCATTTTGTATTTTTGACTATTTTCTTATTTCGTAACTTTCCAAACATATTTTGTATAATTTACTTCTTCCTTTTTGGCTTTTGGCCTTTTTTGAAAAATAAGTAAATAAGCTGCTTATTTAATACTATATATTTTTAACTTTTCTCTCTTGAGAAGAGAGATAGTTTTTTATTATAGAGTGGTTAAACCCTGTGATGCTTCAAATTTTTTTTTGAAACGTCATAAGATTTAAATAACAATAACTTCTTAGATAAAATTTTAACTACTAGTTAGGAATTTTCAAGTTCTTACAAAACCAAAGTCCAACGACAAAATAAAATTACAAGTTCACACACAACGTCACAACATAGTTTAATCATAATACAAGGGATAACAGGATTTTATTCTGACAAAATCTTGACTCTAAGTCAGCCAAGGTTCGATATTGGCAGCAGCTCCAATTTCAACCTCAGTCCCTTCTTCAACATAATCTGGCATGAAACGCTAGGGCAACAAAATATATGTCATGAGTTTTGCAACACAGTAAGAAAACGTAGCCAACCTACCATTCTTTTTAAGAGACAAATAATGATATTCTAAACATGAGATAACAATATAATTATACACAGAAATTACAACCATTAGAATAGTTTCAGTAATTTTAATAAATTAAGTGACACTCGAAATCTCACCAAAGAGATTTAACTTACCAACCACTAAGCATGGCAACGGTTAATTTGAAACCCTCCCTTGGTCAAATATTTAAGTGTTACCAACCGTAACTACCAGGGATGCCCACGTTCGGAGTTATATACCCAAGTAGTGGCATCCGTGGTCTGCCCCAAGGAAACGGTCTGCCAGGGGTAAGGAACCTTCCTGTGTGCCACCTGCACATCCACCTTTATTCCAAAACCGAATACCGAAAAGGGTTCAAATAAGTTCCGTGCCATCTTAGAGTTTCGCAACACAATTTACATGAGAATTCTCAAAACCAGGGCTCACCCTGAACAACCGGTGTTAATCGTCAACCCTTAATTTCGTACAGTCTTTAAACCAAGACTCACCCCGAACAACTGGTATTAACCGTCAATTATTAACTTTGTATATGCCGTTAATCAGTTAATTTTGATATTGATCACAAATAATTCCAAATTTTTAATCACAAGTAATGTTATACCAACTCATTAAAATTCTCAATCATAAAATATTGCATGTGTCACACAATACTAAATAAAAGTACGGAATTTAAATAAACAAATTATTTACACCATGGTATGAAATAATAACTTAGATACAAGAATTAAACCCTAAATACACACATGCACAAATTTTTGATTTACAAAATTAGACTAGCATAATATTAAAGTGGTGATTTTATCCTGTCCAGAAAAATTTTCAGAGTATATATCTTGCAAATAAAATTATAAATACATTACTTATACAACTCTAAAATTCATATAAATCTACAGGATACTCAATAAACATGTTATGGTTATTTTTCAGAAAGTATTTTCCAAAAATAACTTATAAATAATTCTAAACAAATTCCAAGGGTGTTTATGACACAGATTTGTCACATTTCCTTACATTAATTCCATGCTTAAATTTATAGATCAAACCCATAATCTAAAAATTTATCATGAAACTAGACTTCTCAAATTTCATATTTTAGTTAGAAATCACCAGATTTGGCTTAGTATAGAATTTTAAATAAATTTTCAAATACATGGTAAAATCTGTCTCACAGTTTCAGATTTAGTTAGAAAATTTTTATAAATTCGTAGAAAGCTCAAAAATTGTTTTCAAAACTTTCTAGATAAACTAGACATCATTATCAACAACTTTGTAGAAGAAATCATCTCGAAATTTTGAGTGTAAAATTATATAAAAATTTGGGTAAACATGTTGGCAGATTCAAAACAGTTTATTCTCAACACAGTTTCAGATTTAGTTAAAAATTTGTATAAATTCGTAGAAAGCTCAAAAATTGTTTCCAAAAATTTCTAGATAAACTAGACATCATTATCAACAACTTTGTAGAAGAAATCATCTCGAAATTTTGAGTATAAAATTATCTAAAAATTCGGGTAACATGCTGGCAGATTCAAGACAGATTATTCTTGACACAGTTTCAGTTTTAGTTAAAAATTTGTATAAATTCGTAGAGAGCTCAAAAATTGTTTCCAAAAATTTCTAGATAAACTAGACATCATTATCAACAACTTTGTAGAAGAAATCATCTCAAAATCAGTATTGCCTTCCATAGACTCATCCTCAGTGTCTGACTCAATCACAATAACCTCCGGGGGTTGTATATTGGTACAACTTCTTCAACTTCTTCAGACTCAGGTTCAGGCTCAAGTTCAGGATCAGGTTCAGGGTCAAGCTCAGGCTCAGATTCATAGTCTTCTATAGGCATTTCCACTTCTTCACTTGGGTCGGATTCTATGTCATAATTTTCCACCGAATTTTCCTCGTTAGAGTTAATATCTGATGACCCTGGGATCCTACAAATAAAAAGGTTCTAACTTAGTTAGGTCACCGAGAATTACAAATTAACTTAAGGTTTTCTTAATTGTAAAAATAATAAACTACTACCCATGGCCCAAAGGTTCAAACCTAGGCTCTAATACCAAGCTGGGCAAGGTTCTAAGCCTACTCAAAATACTCAGACCAACAAGGGGCAGCCACAAGCCTTTAGGAATGAAGGCCGACCAAGAACACAACCACAAGGAGCTGGAAATGGGAAGAAACCAGGAGAGACTAACCAACAAGCAGTAGGGAGAATGTATGCTCTCGAAGAAGAAGAAGATGTTGATAACCCATCAGTGATTCAAGGTATGTTAATCCTTATGAATTCTTGGGTTAAAGTATTGTTTGATTCTGGAGCTTCGCATTCTTTTATATCCACTGCATGTGTGACAAGTTTGGGTCTAGAGCCAGAGACGCTAGGGATAACTATGAGTGTCGCTTCGCCCTTAGGAGGTCAAACCCGAGTAAATCTAGTATGTAAATCTTGCGAGCTAGAAATCTCCGGTTCACAATTGATCTGTGATCTAAGAGTTATGGATATGTCTGATTTTGACGTCATCTTAGGAATGGACTGGTTGTCAGTTCATCGAGCCATTATTGATTGTTACTGTAAGACAGTGACAGCATCCTCCCTTAACGGCACGAAAGTTCAATTTAAAGGGGATAGACAAGATTCTCTAACTCCAACATGTCGCAAGTCGCAATGGCATGATCAACTAAACAGATGGTTGGCAAGCCTAATTTTGGAAGACGAAAATCGAGAGGGTCCAGGATTACCCCATGTGGTGTGCGAGTACGCTGACGTTTTCCCTGACGAATTACCAGGATTACCTCCAAAACAAGATGTAGATTTCACGATTGAGCTTCAACCCGGGACTTCACCGATTTCAATAGCACCACATCATATGGTGCCAGCTGAACTTCGAGAATTGAAGGAGCAGTTGCAAGAACTGTTGAGTAAGAAGTTCATCAGACCAAGTACGTCCCCTTGGGGAGCGCCAGCATTATTCGCAAAGAAGAAGGATGTGACCTTAAGATTATGCATCGATTATCGACAACTAAATCGAGCCACCATTAAAAATCGATATCGCTTACCCAGAATTGATGACTTGTTTGATCAATTAAGAGGTTCAAAATGTTTTTCCAAAATTGACCTTAGGTCGGGATACCACCAACTTCGTGTTAGAGGAGAAGATATACCCAAAACTGCATTTCGAACCCGTTATGGCCACTATGAGTTTGTGGTAATGCCATTTGGTTTGACAAATGCTCCTGGGGTATTCATGAGTTTAATGAACAAAATTTTTACCCCCTATTTAGACCAATTTGTGATAGTATTCATTGATGATATTTTGATATACTCACGATCGGAGGAAGACCACGAGCAACATCTGAGAACCGTTTTGCAAATTCTAAGAGAAAACCAATTGTATGCTAAAGCTAGCAAATGTGAATTTTGGTTGAAGGAAGTAAAGTTCTTAGGTCATGTTGTGTCTGAATCAGGGATATCAGTGGATCCTGCTAAAGTAGAAGCAGTAATGGGGTGGAAACAACCTAAGAATACGTTTGAGATTCGTAGTTTCTTGGGATTAGCAGGTTATTATAGGAGATTCATTCAGGATTTCTCCAAATTAGCCAAGCCAATGACATGCCTAACACAAAAAGGAGTAAAGTTTGAATGGAACGAAGCGTGTGAGCAGTCATTTCAAGAACTCAAGAAGAGACTGACAAGCGCTCCAATATTAATCATACCCGAACGTGACGTTGGGTACACTGTTTACTGTGATGCCTCTAAAGAAGGGTTAGGTAGCGTGTTAATGCAAAACGGGAAGGTAGTGGCTTACGGATCAAGACAATTGAAGAATCATGAGAAAAATTATCCTACTCACGATCTGGAGTTGGCAGCTATGGTCTATGCACTTAAGACTTGGCGACATTACCTTTATGGTGAAAAATTTGAGATATTTACCGATCACAAAAGCTTGAAGTACTTGTTCACACAAAGAGATTTGAACATGAGGCAGAGACGCTGGATGGAGTACCTTGAAGATTACCAATTTACCTTGTCTTATCATCCCGGAAAGGCTAATGTTGTAGCAGATGCACTAAGTCGAAAGACAAGGGAGATTGTAGCCAACATATCAATTAAAGAATGGGAAATGGTAAGCACTGTGAATGGGTTTAAGTTACAACCAGAGACTCAGAATGGGAAGGGTAGGTTGTTTACAATAGTTACAACACCCCAACTTCTTACCAAAGTGTTGGAAGGCCAAAGATTTGATCAGGAGACCGACTTCATCAAGGCCCGATTAGTGACCGAGGAATCTTCACCGAATTGGACACTCCATCAAGATGGTAGTTTAAGGTATTTAGGTAGAATTTTTGTGCCAAACATCGAACAATTAAGAGAGGAAGTACTTAAAGAATTTCACCATTCGATTTTTGCGGTTCATCCGGGAGGAAATAAGATGTACCAGGATCTTAAGCGACAGTATTGGTAAAGTGGAATGAAAAAGGATGTTGCTCAATTCGTATCTAAGTGTTTGACGTGTCAGCAAGTGAAGGCAGAACATCAAAAGCCGGCAGGGAAACTGTCACGACCCAAACCCGGCCCTATGGATTTAGCACCGTAACCGGCCAGTAATCCGAGATTACCGAAGGCCTGCTTAACAGTAATACAGTAAAAACAGAGTACAAGGCCTGGCGGAAGCCAATACAGTAATTAAACAATGTCCAATGAGTTGTGACAGTCTGTATGCCAAAAAGATTTTTCATGCATTCATACATACACAAACAGTACAGTCTATACAGAATTTACAATCACACAGTACAGGGACCTAATCCCTTGATAACAGTACGGTAAACATTCAGTCTATACAGAACAGTTAGACAGTATGAAGGCAGGCGAGGGAAAACAAACAAAACACCCCCCCAAGCCATAGCATGGCAACTCGGAACCTCGCAGTGAGGCACAAAGGCTGGCTTGACAAAACTGGAGTTACCCTGACGCTCCTAGCTCCGATCTGGTGCCTGTACACCTACATATATATATGAGCAGTGAGCTAAAGCCCAGTGAATAACATAAAGTGTAAAGGGGTTTAGAATGAATGTCCTTACAGTAATGAAAACAGTTCAATTCAATCAGTATTTCAGTCGTTCAGTACAGTAAACAGTCATATGTGGTACATCCATTAGCATAACAGTAACAGTAGGTCTTGAAAGACCGAACAGTAATGATGGCCATCAGTCAGTAACAGTAGTGGTTCCAACAAGGGAACCGACAGAGATCTCTGTAACAGTAACAGTAAACAGTAGGTGCTAAGGATGCCACAATACAGTTCAGAATATAGGACATACATTCATTCAATTAACAGTATTCAATTTAGAAACAGTACAGTTCAGTTGTTCAGAAAATAATCATTTTTGAACATATCTTTACACAATCGTTACTCACAGAGTTTGGGCTACGGTATGCTAGAGCGTGTCTCCCCAGTCGCCAACCCTACACAGTTCACAGGTTGAACACACACTAAGCTACACAGTTGGGAAATATCATAACTTAATCCCTAATTTGCCTTGGTGTGTTCTACAATGATATCCTCATCAAGATGTCTTAAACTAGGCCTAAGAATGCCTAGGATGGGATGAGGATGCAAAAATACACTTAGAAAACATTTCGCAAACTTTGCTGAAAATAGGAGCCTCGCTCGAGCGGGACTTTCTCCGCTCGAGCGTGAGTCCAAAATCAAAGGCTTCGCTCGAGCGAGGAATCCTTCGCTCGAGCGGTCTGCAAAACAGTAAAAAATACTGGATGCTGAGATTTTACGCGCGATGGTCGCTCGATGGTCGCTCGAGCGGAGCCCTAGACAAAGGTGCTCGCTCGAGCGGGGAACCCTTCGCTCGAGCGAGGAAGCCAAATATGGAATTTCCAGATCTGCCTCCCAAGCTCAAACCAAGCATTCTACCACTCCAAACTCGACCTCTTGGGCCCAAAATCTGGAAAACATAACTAAATTCAATGTATAACAAGTTTCAAAGCTCAATTTATGAATTCAAGCCCCAAAGGTGAGTCAATTAAAACCATATTCAAACTCATTTTCAAGAATATGAAGAACATGCAAACATGCATGGATTCAAATCAATTCAAAGCTTCAATTTGATGCTCTAAGGAGCCGAATCTTTCAAAACATGATGAGTTCATGGTCTCTTGTAAAAATATGAGCATGCATGTACAATTTATGAAAGACAACTTCAAAACTTCAAAATAAAGGCATGCATGCATGAACTAGGCTCCAATTCAAGGCTCAAATCACTAGAGGCTCAAGAACTAAGCATGAACAAGTTCAAATACATTACTAGAAGGTTAAATCTCTTACCCAAGTCTAGAATTATAGGCAAGGAAGCTCAATTATGCAATCTATACTTCAATTCCTTCAATTTCCAAGCAAAACCAAGCCAAAAGAGGTGAAATCTAACTCTCTCTCCCTTAACTCTCTCCCTCTAGTCGGCAAAAGCAAGAAATGAGCTGAGCAAAATGTTTGATTCAAGCATACCAAGGCTCTAACATGTTATAATAAGGGTCCACTAACAATGGCAAAAGTGTAATTACGTCAAACTCTTTAATTAGCTTATTTTAATCTAATTTAATCGTACCCAATCAATTTTCAGATAAATATACCATAGAACACATTAATTCTGAGGATCATGGAACATCAATCGGTTTCTAATTCGGCCGCCGATATGGCCTTCAATTAGCAGTTTAAACATATAAGCATGAACAGATAATCATACAGTCAAACAGATAGAATGCAATTTAACTAACATATACTCAATCAATTCGGTTTCCAATTTCAGTCAGTCAGTTCAGTACTTTTAATCAGTTCAATTATCAGTCAGTTATCAGTCATTATCAGTTTCGTTTAATAGTAATCGGTGATTATCGGTAATCAATCGGTCATTAATCAGTAAACAGTATGGGGGTTGTTACAGTCTCCCCTCCTTATAAAGAGTTTAGTCCTCTAAACTCGAGTTACCTTCATTCTGGAAGAAAACAGGATTCAGTGGAAACAGTTCAGGATATCGTTTGGCCATGTCATCTTCCCTTTCCCAAGTGGCATACACGCCACCGTGGTTTTGCCAGTCAACTTTCACTAACGGGATCTCTTTGTTCCTCAGTTTCTTGATTCGTTTGTTCACAATCTGTATAGGCCGTTCCTCGTAAGTGTAGTCATCACTCAACACTACGTGGGTAGGCTCTATTACATGGAAGGGGTCCCGGAGATAATCTCTTAACATAGAAATGTGGAAAACATTATGCATATGTTCCATTTCAGGAGGAAGCGCAACTTGATACGCCACCGGATTGATTTTCTCAATAATCTCATACGGTCCGACGTATCTTGGTGCTAACTTGCCTTTGACTCCAAAACGAGTCTGGCCTTTCATCGGTGTCACTTTCACAAAAACGTGATCACCCACTTCATACTCTCTGTCCCGTCTTCTGACATCTGCATAACTTTTCTGTCTACTCTGTGCAGTTTTCAGTCTCTGCTGTATCAGTTTCACTTTTTCAGTTGTTTCATACACAATCTCGGGCCCAAGCAAAGGCCTATCTCCAACTTCTGCCCAGCAAATCGGAGATCTACATTTTCTGCCATACAATGCCTCGAAAGGCGCCATACCTATACTCGAATGGTAGCTGTTGTTGTAGGCGAATTCAGCCAAAGGTAAATGACTTTCCCAGTCTCCCTGAAAATCAAGGACACACATTCTCAGTAAATCCTCTAGAGTTTGGATGGTCCTTTCTGATTGGCCATCTGTCTGAGGATGATAGGCACTACTCAGTCTCAGTTCAGTACCCAATGCAGTCTGTAGGCTTTGCCAAAACCTCGATGTAAACTTCGAATCCCTGTCAGAAACAATAGACACAGGCACTCCATGCAGTCTCACAATTTCATCAATATAGATAACAGCCAATTTGTCCGCATTATAGATTGTCTTGGCAGGTAAGAAGTGAGCAGATTTAGTCAGTCTATCAACAATAACCCAAATTGAATCCATACCTTTTCTGGAGCGAGGTAACCCAACGATAAAATCCATCGTGATATGCTCCCATTTCCACTCTGGTATGGGTAAGGGTTGCAATAGTCCGGCAGGTCGTTGATGTTCAGCTTTGACCTGTTGGCAATGAAGACATTTGGATACAAAATCAGCAATTTCTTTCTTCATTCCCGGCCACCAGAAACTTTGTTTCAGATCTTGGTACATTTTCGTATTTCCCGGGTGAATAGACAATTTCGAATTGTGGCCCTCTTGCAGAACTCTTCTTTTCAGTTCGGTATCATTTGGTACACACAGTCTTTCTTGAAATTTCAGTACATTATTCTCAAGTTTGAATCCCGGTCTCGGTCTAGATTCTCTTTCTTCGATGATCTTTTTCAAGAAGTCATCCAGTTGCTGTTTCTCTTTAATCTCCTCAATCAGCGTCGGTTGAGCAGCAATAGCCGCTAAGATTCCACCTTGTTCTCGTAAAACAATTTCGATTTCAGATTTTTCAAGGTCACAAAGCAACTCTTTCTGTCCTGTAAGCAAACAGGCTAAGTTTCCAATCGATTTCCGGCTCAATGCATCGGCAACGGTATTGGCTTTTCCCGGATGGTACAATATCTGTAGGTCATAGTCTTTAATCAGTTCCAGCCATCTCCGCTGTCTCATGTTCAGTTCTTTCTGTGTGAAGAAATACTTTAAGCTCTTGTGGTCGGTGTATACTTCACATGTCACCCCATACAGATAGTGACGCCAGATTTTCAGTGCAAACACCACTGCAGCAAGTTCCAGGTCATGGGTCGGGTAGTTCTTTTCATGGGGTCTCAGTTGTCGGGAAGCATAAGCAATAACTTTCCCATTCTGCATTAAAACACACCCCAAACCCTTATGAGAAGCATCACTAAATACAGTATAGCCATCCGTACCTGAAGGTAAGGTAAGAACTGGTGCAGTCACTAATCGAGTTTTCAGCTCCTGGAAAGCAGATTCTCTTTGGTCAGTCCAGTCAAATGATGTCCCCTTCTGAGTTAACTGAGTCAATGGTAGGGCAATTTTGGAGAAATCTTTGACAAATCTTCTGTAATATCCAGCCAGTCCCAAAAAGCTTCGGACTTCAGTCACATTTGTCGGTCTAGGCCAGTTCACTACAGCTTCAATTTTCTGCGGATCAACAGAAATTCCATTTTTGCTAACAACATGCCCCAGAAACATAACATGGTCAAGCCAAAATTCACATTTAGACAGTTTAGCATACAGTTTCTGTTCTCTTAAGGTTTGTAGGGCAAGTCTCAGATGATGTTCATGCTGTTCTATACTTTTGGAGTAAATCAATATGTCATCGATAAATACTACAATGAAGTCATCAAGGTACGGTTTAAAGATTCTGTTCATAAGGTCCATAAATGCAGCAGGGGCATTCGTGACTCCAAAAGGCATAACTAAAAATTCATAATGGCCATACCTCGTTCTAAAAACAGTTTTATCAATGTCTTTCGGTTTAACCTTCAGTTGATGATACCCCGATCGGAGATCGATTTTAGAAAACACTTGTGCACCCTGTAACTGATCAAATAAATCATCAATACGCGGTAATGGGTATTTATTCTTTACAGTTACCTTATTCAGTTCACGGTAGTCAATGCACAGTCTCAGTGAGCCATCTTTCTTCTTGACAAACAAAACAGGAGCACCCCATGGCGAAGTGCTAGGTCTGATGAACTTTTTGTCTAGCAGTTCTTGCAATTGCACTTTCAGTTCTTTCAGTTCAGTTGGAGCCATTCGGTAAGGAGCTTTAGAAACTGGTTGTGTTCCGGGAATCACATCAACGGTAAATTCAATTTCCCTGTCAGTCAAATCTCCTGGAAGATTATCTGGAAAAACATCTGGAAATTCTCTGACTATAGGAATACAATTCACATCAGTTTTAATACTATCATCAGTAGACACAGTCAGTACAGAACACAGATATCCTTTACACCCCTTTCTAATTAATTTAACAGCTTTCACTGACGAAATCAAATACGGAGGAGGTACTACTCCACTCCCATTAAACACAAATTCAGGCAAACCAGGTGGACGGAAAACAACTTGCTTGGTCACACAGTCAATAGTGGCATGATATTTTTGTAACCAATCCATCCCCAATATTACGTCAAAATGATTAATGTTCAATGGCAGTAAATCAATAAACAGATGCATATCCCCAACAATAATTTCACATGCGGGGTACATATAAGCACATGTCATGGATCCCCCTACGGGTGATGATACGGCTAGCAGATAGTTCATGGGTTCTAAGGGTCTATTCAATTTCCGTGAAAAAGCATGCGATACATAAGAATGTGTAGACCCCGAATCAATCAATACATATGCATTTTGCGTACAAATAGAGAGGATACCTGACACAACGGTCTCAGTATTTTGCACGTCTCCCGGTACTAGGGCAAACACTCGGCCCTGCCTCATGGGCTCTTTCCCGGTAGCTTTAGGGTTAGGCTTTGGTGGAGCATTTGATGCTGCGCCGCTGGCTGCAGCTTTGCTATTGCCTTGAGGAGTAGAAGGGCAATCTTTAACCATGTGGCCCACCTTGCCACACCTGTAACAGGCTCCAGATAATTTGTGACAAACCCCTTTGTGCCTGTTGCCACATACAGAGCAGGGTGGTATGAATCCACTCCCTTGGCTGGGGCTAGTCGTTGACCCCGTATTCTGTTTCTTGTTGGCCGGGTTATGCTTGCCTTTCTTGAATTTGAAACCCTGCCTTTTACCATGCCATTCAGTTGTTGGTGTTTCAGATTGTTTCACTGCTGCAATGTTCGACTCGGCCATCAATGCCCGGTCGAGAACACCCACAAAAGTCGGTAGTTTCAAGACATTTATCCGGTCAAGTATTGCCACATTAAGGCCACCTTCAAATTTTCTGGCCTTCTTATATTCAGTATCCACCATGTGCGGTGCATAACGGGCAAGTTCAGTAAATTTTGTTTCGTACTCTGCAACGGACATTGTGCCCTGTTTCAGCTGTTCAAATTCAGTCACTTTTCTATCCCTGACACATTGTGGGAAGTACTTTTCAAAGAAGGACTCCTTGAACTGAGCCCAAGTCATAACAGTATTTGTATCACGGATCAACATCCACCACCTTCTAGCCTCTTCTTGTAGGGTGAAGGTAGCTAATAATACTTTGTTCGCTTCTGAGCACGGAAACACTTCGAATAATTTTTCTGTTTCCAGAACCCAAGCTTCAGCTTTTAACGGTTCAAGGCCTCCCTGAAAGGATGGCGGTTTCATTTTGCTGAACTTCTGGGTCAGAGCAATTATATCCCCATCATTCACATTCACATTAGGTTCCGGTTGAACCGGAGGAGGAGGAGGCTGTTGGTTCTGTTGCTCAAGTCTAGCAGTTATCAGTTCCATCATTCTTTCCATTCTTTCCATTCTTGCCTCAGTAGATGAGGACTCAGGTTCATTTGCATTGTCCATTTCACTATAAGCAGTTATAACAGTTTTAAACATAAGCAGTCATTTGTTTAACAGTTTAACACATTAACCTGTATTCAGTCATAACATAACCACACACTTATCATGCTCATGAGATGCCCTAATAACTTTTCTAGGACACCCTATAGCTCATTTGGACACGTGTGTGCGGTATAACTCGTGGTAAGTATCGCTCTGATACCACTCTGTCACGACCCAAACCCGGCCCTATGGGTTTAGCACCGTAACCGGCCAGTAATCCGAGATTACCGAAGGCCTGCTTAACAGTAATACAGTAAAAACAGAGTACAGGGCCTGGCAGAAGCCAATACAGTAATTAAACAATGTCCAATGAGCTGTGACAGTCTGTATGCCAAAAAGATTTTTCATGCATTCATACATACACAAACAGTACAGTCTATACAGAATTTACAATCACACAGTACAGGGACCTAATCCCTTGATAACAGTACGGTAAACATTCAGTCTATACAGAACAGTTAGACAGTATGAAGGCAGGCGGGGGAAAACAAACAAAACACCCCCCCAAGCCATAGCATGGCAACTCGGAACCTCGCAGTGAGGCACAAAGGCTGGCTTGACAAAACTGGAGTTACCCTGACGCTCCTAGCTCCGATCTGGTGCCTGTACACCTACATATATATATGAGCAGTGAGCTAAAGCCCAGTGAATAACATAAAGCGTAAAGGGGTTTAGAATGAATGCCCTTACAGTAATGAAAACAGTTCAATTCAATCAGTATTTCAATCGTTCAGTACAGTAAACAGTCATATGTGGTACATCCATTAGCATAACAGTAACAGTAGGTCTTGAAAGACCGAACAGTAATGATGGCCATCAGTCAGTAACAGTAGTGGTTCCAACAAGGGAACCGACAGAGATCTCTATAACAGTAACAGTAAACAGTAGGTGCTAAGGATGCCACAATACAGTTCAGAATATAGGACATACATTCATTCAATTAACAGTATTCAATTTAGAAACAGTACAGTTCAGTTGTTCAGAAAATAATCATTTTTGAACATATCTTTACACAATCGTTACTCACAGAGTTTGGGCTACGGTATGCTAGAGCGTGTCTCCCCAGTCGCCAACCCTACACAGTTCACAGGTTGAACACACACTAAGCTACACAGTTGGGAAATATCATAACTTAATCCCTAATTTGCCTTGGTGTGTTCTACAACGATATCCTCATCAAGATGTCTTAAACTAGGCCTAAGAATGCCTAGGATGGGATGAGGATGCAAAAATACACTTAGAAAACATTTCGCAAACTTTGCTGAAAATAGGAGCCTCACTCGAGCGAGACTTTCTCCGCTCGAGCGTGAGTCCAAAATCAAAGGCTTCGCTCGAGCGAGGAATCCTTCGCTCGAGCGGTCTGCAAAACAGTAAAAAATACTGGATGCTGAGATTTTACGCGCGATGGTCGCTCGAGCGGAGCCCTGGACAAAGGTGCTCGCTCGAGCGGGGAACCCTTCGCTCGAGCGAGGAAGCCAAATATGGAATTTCCAGATCTGCCTCCCAAGCTCAAACCAAGCATTCTACCACTCCAAACTCGACCTCTTGGGCCCAAAATCTGGAAAACATAACTAAATTCAATGTATAACAAGTTTCAAAGCTCAATTTATGAATTCAAGCCCCAAAGGTGAGTCAATTAAAACCATATTCAAACTCATTTTCAAGAATATGAAGAACATGCAAACATGCATGGATTCAAATCAATTCAAAGCTTCAATTTGATGCTCTAAGGAGCCGAATCTTTCAAAACATGATGAGTTCATGGTCTCTTGTAAAAATATGAGCATGCATGTACAATTTATGAAAGACAACTTCAAAACTTCAAAATAAAGGCATGCATGCATGAACTAGGCTCCAATTCAAGGCTCAAATCACTAGAGGCTCAAGAACTAAGCATGAACAAGTTCAAATACATTACTAGAAGGTTAAATCTCTTACCCAAGTCTAGAATTATAGGCAAGGAAGCTCAATTATGCAATCTATACTTCAATTCCTTCAATTTCCAAGCAAAACCAAGCCAAAAGAGGTGAAATCTAACTCTCTCTCCCTTAACTCTCTCCCTCTAGTCGGCAAAAGCAAGAAATGAGCTAAGCAAAATGTTTGATTCAAGCATACCAAGGCTCTAACATGTTATAATAAGGGCCCACTAACAATGGCAAAAGTGTAATTACGTCAAACTCTTTAATTAGCTTATTTTAATCTAATTTAATCGTACCCAATCAATTTTCGGATAAATATACCATAGAATCACATTAATTCTGAGGATCATGGAACATCAATCGGTTTCTAATTCGGCCGCCGATATGGCCTTCAATTAGCAGTTTAAACATATAAGCATGAACAGATAATCATACAGTCAAACAGATAGAATGCAATTTAACTAACATATACTCAATCAATTCGGTTTCCAATTTCAGTCAGTCAGTTCAGTACTTTTAATCAGTTCAATTATCAGTCAGTTATCAGTCATTATCAGTTTCGTTTAACAGTAATCGGTGATTATCGGTAATCAATCGGTCATTAATCAGTAAACAGTATGGGGGTTGTTACAGAAACTCCAACCTTTACCAATACCTAAGTGGAAATGGGAACACATAACAATGGATTTTGTAACAGGATTACCCCGGTCGCCGCAAGGCCATGATGCCATTTGGGTGGTGGTTGATCGATTAACTAAGACGACACATTTCCTACCAATAGGACCAGCAGGCACACTCGAATCTTTAAGTCGATTATTTATTCGAGAAATCATTAGATTGCACGGAGTACCAGTCTCAATAGTGTCAAATCGTGATTCTCGTTTTACATCACAGTTCTGGCAAAGTCTGCAAAAGGCCTTGGGTACAGAGTTGTGTTTTAGTACAACTTTTCACCCTCAAACTGACGGTCAATCGGAAAGAACAATTCAGACTTTAGAAGACATGCTTCGAGCTTGTGTGATGGACTTTAAAGGTAGTTGGGAGAAATATTTACCACTAGTCGAATTCTCTTACAATAACAGTTTTCAAGCAAGTATTGGTATGGCACCGTATGAAGCTTTGTACGGACGGCCTTGCCGATCACCCATATGTTGGACAGAAGTCGGAGAAGCACCTCTTTTAGGGCCAGAGTTAGTTCAAGAAACTACCGAGAAGGTGAAACTAATTAGGCAAAGGCTTGAGACCGCTCAGAGTAGGCAGAAAAGCTATGCAGATCAAAGGAGAAGACCTTTAGCATTTAAAGTTGGAGATCATGTGTTTCTGAAAATACAGCCTCGTCGAGGAGTTGTTCATTCCGGAAAGAAGGGAAAGTTATCACCTCGCTTCATTGGACCTTTTGAAATTTTGGACAAATTAGGAGAAGTAGCGTCCCGTTTGGCTCTACCGCCTCAACTGGCTGGAGTACATAATGTTTTCCACGTCTCTATGCTACGGAAATACGAGCCACACCCTTCTCACATCATCAATTGGGAGGAAATTAATCTTGATGAAGACGTGACATTTGAAGAAAAGCCTGTCAAGATTTTAGATCGTCGCGAGAAGAAATTACGAGGCAAAACTATACCATTGGTTCGAGTTTTCTGGAGACATCGTGGGACGGAAGAGTCAACGTAGGAGCGAGAAGATATGATACGTGTCAATTACCCTCAACTATTCGAGTCTAAAGGTACGAATTAATTTCGAGGACGAAATTTTCTTTTAGGAGGGTAGATTGTGAAAACCCATCTTTTAATTATTCCTTAAAGAAAATTAATTAATTAATTAATTTTGTCTACAGTCTATCTGAATTATATATTAGTGTAAAAGTTAGTTTTAAATTGGCTCAATTCAATCACTAACAAGACATTATTAAGAATAATAATATTTTGTGGGTGTTCAATATTTGTTGTTTATAAATTATTTTAATTAGGATTCAATATAATAACTATTTTTACTAAATATCTTAGTTAAAAATCTTAGTGTGTCAATTTTCAGAAACCCACACAAAAAAAAAAAAAAAAAATACAAACAAACAAACCGTGGGCAAACAACCCACAGCTCCTACCAAACCCACCATCTTTTATAAAATTTAGGGAAAGCTTGTAAAATTTAGGGAAAAGTTTATAAAATTTAGGGAAAGCTTGCTCTTAGAAATTGGAGAAAGGGAATGGAATTTTTTAGAGAAAATAAAATAATGGAAAGAATGAGAGGGAGAGAGAGATGTCTTCAATTTATATATATGCATGCAAGCCTTCCTTGTGCGTGCAAGCATTCGGTGAGAAAAAAGAAGAAGAAGAGAGAAATCCCCAAAGCAATCAAGCTTAGTGATAGGAGAGGAAGAAGAGTAGGAGATTAAGGAAGCCAAAATTCTCAACCATTTTGTCACCCTACTACTAAGTAAGAAAACCCTCTCAACCCTCTCATTTTTTTTATATAATTGAAATTTTTCAGATTATGTACATTTGATACATTGTATAAAACTGTGTTGAATCTGCCAGCATGTTACCCGAATTTTTAGATAATTTTATACTCAAAATTTTGAGATAATTTCTTCTACAAAGTTGTTGATAATAATGTCTAGTTTATCCAGAAATTTTTGGAAACAATTTTTGAGCTCTCTACGAATTTATACAAATTTTTAACTAAAACTGAAACTGTGTCGAGAATAATCTGTCTTGAATCTGCCAGCATGTTACCCGAATTTTTAGATAATTTATAATTATCTAAAAATTCGGGTAACATGCTATTATCTAAAAATTCGGGTAACATGCTGGCAGATTCAACACAGTTTTAGACAATGTATCAAATGTACATAATCTGAAAATTTTCAATTATATAAAAAAAATGAGAGGGTTGAGAGGGTTTTCTTACTTAGTAGTAGGGTGACAAAATGGTTGAGAATTTTGGCTTCCTTAATCTCCTACTCTTCTTCCTCTCCTATCACTAAGCTTGGTTGCTTTGGGGATTTCTCTCTTCTTTTTTTTTTTTTTCTCACCGAATGCTTGCATGCACAAGGAAGGCTTGCATGCATATATATAAATTGAAGACATCTCTCTCTCCCTCTCATTCTTTCCATTATTTTATTTTCTCAAAAAAATTCCATTCTCTTTCTCCAATTTCTAAGAGCAAGCTTTTCCTAAATTTTATAAACTTTTCCCTAAATTTTACAAGCTTTCCCTAAATTTTATAAAAGATAGTGGGTTTGGTAGGAGCTGTGGGTTGTTTGCCCACGGTTTGTTTGTTTGTATTATTATTATTATTTTTTTTTTTTTTGTGTGGGTTTCTGAAAATTGACACACTAAGATTTTTAACTAAGGTATTTAGTAAGAATAGTTATTATATTGAATCCTAATTAAAATAATTTATAAACAACAAATATTGAACACCCACAAAATATTATTATTCTTAATAATGTCTTGTTAGTGATTGAATTGAGCCAATTTAAAACTAACTTTTACACTAATATATAATTCAAATAGACTGTAGACAAAATTAATTAATTAATTTTCTTTAAGGAATAATTAAAAGATGGGTTTTCACAAACCCTTCCTAATGTATACAAATAAAAGTACAGTTCTTTAAATAAGGAAGGTGTTGAAGAAGAATTTTTTTGTGTATTTAAAGTATGAAAAAATAAAAATAATAAGATGTTTGAGATGCTCTTATATAATAAGTACTTTATATAATTTTATAAATTTAATTTTAATTAATTAATTTTATTATATTAGAATATAAATAAATATAATTTATCTTACATATGTATCCTAATGCTACTACTCTATACTCTCCCTATATAATTGGATTGTTTACACAAGACTCTTTAAACTATTGGGAAATATCACTTTGACTACGTAAATTATAAAAGTTTATACATAGACTCCCTAAACTATTGAGAATCACTGTCTCATAAATTATAAAAGAGTATAAATTGACCCCCTAAATTAAAAGAAGAAAAAAAAAATGTACAAAATTTTGGCCCCTAATGAAAGGAGTCCAAGTAAAACAAATCAATAGTCACTACAAAAAAATTAAGGTTTTGGGGATCAAAATTTAGGGACAAAATTTTTTTTTAGAGACCAAATATTTTTGTTGCAAAAAATGCCGTCATTATATTTTTAGCAATGAAAATTAGACATTAGTGATGAATTATTATTTATTTGGGACAAATTTTGTCTCAAAAAATAAACCATTTTGAAACCAAATTATTTTGTCTCTAAAAGTCTATTTATTAGTGACATTTTCAAAATTTTGTCGCTAAAAGTCTTATTTTTTACTTTTCAGGAAAACCTTTTAGTGACTATCCTCACGATGATAGAAATTGGTCCTTTTAAATGTCTTTTGCAACAAAATTTCCACTTTTAGAAATCAAAATATTTGATCTTTAAAACTCTTATATGTTGTAGTGAGTTTAAGAGTCCATTTGTACACTTTTATAATTTAGGGAAAAAATGATATTTTTTAATAGTTTAAGAGATCTATTTATATACTTTCATAGTTAGGGAATGATATTTTTTAATAATTTAGAGGGTCTGTATGTAAATAATCATATATAAGGTTGAGAAGCTAGCTATTATAAAATGCAAAGAAATGATTAAGCTATAAGAATAATTATTTGGTGATTTTAGAGTATTGTTTTATACTATTTATTACTTGACACTTTTTAAATTGTCACTCAAAAAATCAACAAAAAATATTGAATTCTACTATTTTAACCAAAAAGCACCGCATGTATTTGTTCTAAGAACAAAATTTTTTTTTTTTGTTAGTGGGGCCTAAATTGGAAATGGGTCATCCGAGGAGGAAAAGTTATTCGATGGATCTAGAATTTCACATTAGCAGTTTGACCATCGAAAACAATATACGGAGGAAAAAGGTTATAATACATAGAGATTTTTAAAACTTTGTTATGTGTTATTAATTTAAAAAATAATTACCGCATTTTATAAAATGAAAAAAAAAAAAAAAAAAAAAAACTTGAATGCATGGTGACACTACGCCATTGATATCACCATCTGATTATCTTTTGGCTTTTACTTTTCATATATATGTGACAAGATAATTATATTAAAGAATGGGATAGACCCTATGTAATTTTATTATGTATTAATAAAATCACATCATTAATATTACTATTATATTAAATTTTTATTTTTTTAAAATTTTATTAATTGAACACAAACCATTTTAATAAGATGCGTTTGAACACACTAGTTCAGCATATGATACGTAACGGGGTGTTAAAATGGCCCGTGGCCTATAAGGTAGCCCGAAACTCGCTCGTGGCCCAGGGTGAGTCTGGCTCGGTTAGGTCCAGGTCCGAGCCTAGCTTGGGATCGTGGGCCTAAGCCTGAGCCATCATTTTGAAGCCTAACTTGCCTGGCTCAGCCAACTCAAGACTCAGTGTCATTTTTAGTGAAAAAATAGAAAAAAAAAATTCAGACCCGCCCAAGGCCGAAATACCTTTTGGGCCTGGGCCTGAGACTAATTTTCTAGCCTATGGATCAGCCCAGTCTAACCCGAATTGACGAGAGCTCGCATAGCTTGACATGGACCAACCCTGGCCCAGGGTAGGCCGGGCCAGGCCAAATTTACACCCTTAGATATATTGTGTATTTGATCTATTTTATCTATTGAACAATTGGACACACTATTATTGACTCTTCTTTTTGTCTCATTACGCGATCTCGTTATTGACTCAATTGTCTCTTTGGGTCCAACAATAGTACTTGAAAAATCTAGATTTAGTAGGGAAAATTCTTTTGTAAAATTTAAATACATCCCGTTTAACGTGATTATTTCAAAAAAGATCAAGATTCATTTTTGAGGCATGCTTTGAAAAATTTCTTCAACAAAATCTCAAATTGATTATGTCAATAATCAATTGACCCCAAAGTCTTTGAGCCACCAAAATTATCTTGAATTGCAATATTGAGCATGAAACTTCCAACCATTAAAAACAATTTAAAAGGCCAAGAATAATGAGATCAAGAAGATAATGAACAAGAATTTGAACCAATAATTAAAAATAAGTTTTGGCGAAAGATATTGTCAAAACACAAAATCTTTTAGGATAAAAATCTTAATAATCTCCCCTTTTAACAATGCCAGGACAAAATTTCATAAAATGTTCCTATAAAAGAGATTAAACAGAAAATCAAGATTTTGTCTTTGGAACTAGATTACAAACTTGCATTGAAATGCACACAATTAGGATTCAAATCCTAACTGTACCCAAAAGTGGTATTTGTGTACATACATGAAAACAATTTAAAACCTTTTAGATGGGAATCTAAAATTCTGACCATTCAAAAATGGGTAAATTAGGCCTATACTTGATGAATACGTATCACTTTTTAACATTTGGAAAATTATGTTGATTCTTTTGTCATTGTAATTGTTTAGACGAAATTAACATTGGTATCAAAAGACATTAAATTTGTACACTCTCCATTTTTTTACTGTGCTTTATTTTTTTTTCTTTTCTTTGCTTTACTTTTTTTTTTCGATATAATTTCCTCTATTTTTTACTCGGAGTTGTTGTCTTTTATATAAGAAGAGGGTTTATGATATGAAACTATTAACTACAAAGACGAGAATATAATTTTTATAACGTTAGGTGATGAGATGTAATCGGATCAAATTTAAGGAGGTGTCAATGTAGGTGACGAGAATATAATTTTTATAACGTTAGGTGATGAGATGTAATCGGATCAAATTTAAGGAGGTGTCAATGTAATTTATCCAAAAATAAAAGATGTGACTTGTTAGGTAAAACAAGTCTCTTCTCTCCCTCTCTCTCTCTCTCTTCCTTGTTCATCTTCTCTCTCCTTGCCTCTCCTCCCCCTCTCATTGCTCTGTACTTCCATGCCCTTTTTCTCTGCAAAACAGATACACTCGTTCCTTCACTCTTTTTCTTCTTTGCCTTGCCTTCCTCCTCTCATTCTCTCCTGGTTCTTTGAGTGTTTGAATCCAATATCTATAGCTGAAACTTCCTCTCTCAAATAGAAAATTCGGTGTTCTAAATCAGGCTTTGTTACTTCGAGGGCTTAGAATTAATGGCTGGTTGTCTGGATAACTGGGTGATTTTGGTATTGGAGAAGTGATTCAAACAGATTCGTATGGAATTGGTGCTCTAGATCTGAGCTCATTGGCTAGGAAGGTGGCTGAGACCTCAAAAGGGTTAACGTTTTTATATATATAAAAAAAATAAATAAATGAAAATTGACAAAGTAATTCATTGATTGCTTGGCCTAATTCAACGTGGAGGACACCAGAGGACTTTATCATTGTTTTTTTTGTTCCAGAATAATTATATTGCGGTAGGGGTATATACACCAATTAGTATATCAATATGTATTATGATATTATTACTATCTATATTCATTATATAAATTATAAATATTTAAAACCTTTAAAATTATGCTACATTATTTATTAATACACTAATTAATATACCAATTGATACATATAACATTATTCATTATATTGAGATCGTAGCATGTAATGGTTTCTTTTATTATTAATTTATTTTGTGATTCTAGCAAGAAAAAATATGCAATTAACATTGTGCTGGTTGACTTGTACATGTATTTTTGATCATGTAAAGAGCATTTTCGATGTTTATTATTTTTTTTTATAAAATTTGTGTAAAAATTTGAATAAAAGCTTGATTTCATATTGAGCTTTTTAACGGAGAATTCTGAATTTTCATTAAATCACCAGGCAATCGAGGGAACATCTGGCTTGTCAACAGGCCAATGTATATTTTTACTATAAATTGCAAAGAAGTGTACTTTCGTGGGAGCAACTAGCCGAACATTCAGCTGGTCGTCTGGTGCTGCTGCCTGCTCTGTATCTCGAATAACTATGTACAATATTTTAATAAAAGGCACCAGTCATCCCCAATTTGATAAAAAGTTTAAAATATTCTCAATTTGATACTGATTTGATGACAACATTGGAGCACCAAAATTAGAGTCTTTTCACCATATTTAAATTTGATGAAAGAAAATATGCAGCGTTGGAGACACTCTAGCATCCATTTGATTATCTAATCAAATATGTTTTCTCACTTTAACTAGGGATTGGTATCATGTTGTGTTGGGTTGTGTCATTTTGGATGCGTGTTAGAATTATTTTAATGCTAACCCAACTTCGTGTCATGTTTTACTTATGACGTGTTCATGTTATATTAATGTGTCATGTCAAAAAAATGTTATTCAATATAATTTCACTTACAACTCATTAGCAAAGGGGTGTTTAGGAAGTTAGTTTTTTTTCACTTACGTGTTCATGTTTCACTTACGTTTTTTTTTACTAAAAGTCAAATTAGTTACAAAACTAAAAAAAAAACAAATATAAACAAAATATCACATCAAACTCCATAATCATTTCACTATGTCTCTCACAAACATCACATCAAATCACAAAAAAACCTAACTATCTTTCCAAACACAAAAAAAAATTTCTCTAATAATATCCTACAACTAAAAATTTTTACAAAAAACCCACTTTCTAAACACCCACTATGTACCATTTATAAAATCTAACTAATGTAGAGAGTCTCACACGAGTAGTAAGTCATTTCAAAACAAGTAGTATGTTAATTCATAATGAGTGGTAAGTCACTTTTAAACAAGTGATGGTAAGTAAGGTCAAGTTTGACATGATTGAAAAAGACAAAAAGTTAAAAAGTCACTATCCTATTTAAGTCACATTATCTTATTTAAGTCACATCACCTCTCTAACACATCACTTCAAACCTAACCCAAATCCAACCCATATTTCATAAAAAGTCAAAAAGTGCACTTATTTAGTCTTCCCAAACTAGGCCTTAGAAATAAGTGATAAGTTATTATACACAAAAGTAGATTATTGTATTATGAAATATGATCTCGCTTGTCACATGTTAACAAACCACTTACCATTAAACAAAAACTAAGTTATTTTAGGAAAATTTATTAATAAATCTCATTTTAAGGAATAGTAATTTATTTAGTCTCAAAGATTTTTTTATAGACTAATTAGTCTAATTGATTTTGAAAAGGTAGATTTAATATACTATTTGAAAATTAAATTTAATGTTATACCCTTATTTCTATTGTGTTTCCTTTTTTTTTGTTTTTGTTTTTTTCTTTTGTGCTAAAAAGGTAAGATACACAATCTATGTGAATCAAATCTGGAATGAATTTTTATATGGAAATCTTTTTTATTTGGAATGACTTAAAATGTGAGATTCTTCAAACATTTCAAAATGAGTACAAAAATGACTTGAAATATGAGATTTTTCAAACATTTGAAAAATATGTGAAAATTTTCAAATTATTTCAAAAGAAGTACAAAAACTCCTTAGTAAGTTTTCAACAAATGTATAATTTCAAATTGTAACACTCAAATGTAATATTCTAATGTAACACTCCAAAAAAAAATCCTTAGTATACTTTTACCAAACATAACACTCTAAAAAAACTTTTTAATATACTTTTCCTAAACATAATATTCTAATTTAACACTCCAAAAAAGATCTTTAGTATAATTTTACCAAACGTTACACTCCAAAAAAATTCCTTAATGTACTTTTCCTAAACATAACATTCTAATGTAACATTCCAAAAAAAAGATGTGGGATTCTTCAAATCATTCCAAAAGGAGTACAAAAATTCCATAGTAAGTTTGGGCAAATGTATAATTTCAAACTGTGAGTGTTATGTTTAAGAAAAGTATATTAAATAGGTTTTTTAGTGTTTTTGTGTATGTTACATTGGAATATTACGTTCGGGATTACATTGGTTGGAGTGTTACGTTTGGAAAAAGTATACTAAAGAGATTTTTTGTGTGTTATATTAGAGTGTTAAGTTGTTACGTTTGAAAAAAAATACACTAAGTAGTTTGTTAGTGTGTTATATTGGAATGTCACATTGGAGTGTTGCGTTCTTGTTCGTATTTGTTCCAGAAGGAGGAAAAATCCAAAACCTCTATAGTACAGATGACCCAAATGTATAATTTTACATTTAGAGAAACTCATTTTTATCTCTCAAAAATTAAACCCAAGCGTGCAAATGACTACCATTATATGTAATTTCCCTCTTAACGAGACTTTTAGGTTCATAAGAAAAAAAGATAGGATTAAACCATTCACAAGATTACATTTTGAAATTTATTGATGTTTCACCCGTTATTTTACTATTAAATTATGTTTTATCATTAGAAATGATAAGTAGATTTATAACGAAATTATTTTACTTACCACTAGTTATATGAAATAGTAAGTGTAATTATATCAAGTACTGAGTGTATTTAATTGTTGTGATAATTTTTTTTTTATTTTTTTATTTTCGGATTTGATTCATATAAGATATTACAATGAAATTTAATGAATTACCATTATAGTAATGAAAATTGAATATAATACAAACTCTAACAAAAAACTTCCAAAGTGAGAAAAATATATGAGGAATAAGACTCACACGCAGGTGAAGAGGTTTGAACTACTAATCTCTTAGTAAAGTGTATAAGTTTTGACAAATCAAGTTAACCTCATTGGTTATTGTTGTGATAAATTGAACAATTATTTTTAGTTTTGTATCAGTTTTGTATCACTTATATGATTTGATTTATGTTAGGTTTTCTAAATCTATAAAAAGATTTGTGTCAATTATCACTTCACTTACTATTCAATTAAACCCTACTTATTAGTGAATGAGACTCAACTTATTACTCATTAATACTTAGCTTTACTATACTATCAAATTTGACTTACAACTTGTGATGATCCCAAAATGCAAATCATGATTACAATTAATTAATTATGTGTTAAATTTTAATTGTCAAATGAGCCATGTGATTAATTTGTACCTATCTGTCTGATTTAGAAATTATCTGGTGAGATTCCTATCTAGAACTTAAAATTGATGGCCTAAATGACGTAAGAAACTGAAATTGGCCACATGAATAAGCTAATTGGAATTTTTAGAGCCATTTGGTGAGTTTAATTAAAAATTGATTCAGTGTGATTAATTAAGTTGTGTTTATTAATTGGTCCAATGTTCTAATTATTGTAATAAGCCACTCTAACTCTATATATAGAGCCTTAAGCTCATTCTTGAGCTCATTCTCTTCATTCCTTAGTGTAAAAATCTGAAAGAGACATTTTAGAGAGAGAGAGAGAGAGCGAACTCACTTGTAGAAAGAGAAAGTGTGTAATTGAAGAAGAATCTCAAAGATGTGCTTGAATTCGTCAAGATTCTGAATCTAACCTATAATTCTTGAAGATTATGTGATTTAGAGTTGAAATCATGAATTATATGAGATCATTTGTATGTATTTAGTTAAAGAATGCCAAATAGATGAATAAGGCTTGCATGCATGAATGATTTTGTCATGATTCTTTGCTTTTGATCATGAATATGTTGTTTAAGTTGAGTTTTGAAACTATTTTATACATGCATTCACGAATTGAGTTGTTTTGAAGTTAATCTCCATGATTTGAAAGTTAAGAAAAAGAATTTGGAAAAGATTTCTACATGCGTGCATAAATATGAAGAGGTTTGCCATGTTGAGTTTGGTTTTAAGCATCTAAGTTGTTATTGTCAGTTATTTGGCACATGCATGTTTGAATCATCATGTTTTACCATTTAAATTCATATTTTGAAAAGGAATTTCTTACATGCACGAGCTTTTGAACTCAATTTTGGAAAATTCAAAAGATTTTGAGCAAATGATTTGTGAATGATCTTGTATTTGAGTTTTCTAAAATGTTTTTATGATTATCAAAGTGTTTCCATGAGTTCGAAATGGTAATGCAAGCTTTTAAAATGTTAAAATGCATTTTTGGAACTCAAATTTGATGTTTTGAAACCCAGAAAATTCATAGATGGCTCGAGCGACCAAGTGGTGCCTCGAGCCAACATTATGAGCTTTTAATACATTTGCAGTCTGCAAAAGTTGGCTCGAGCGAACAATGGCTCTAGTGACCAAAAGTTGACTCGACCGAACGATGGTTCTAACGACGAAAAGATGGCTCTAGCTATCAGCTCATTTTCAGCATGTATTCAAAAAATGTTTTATGTAACGCCCCAATTTTTATACCCAAATGATAATACGATAACCATGGTTCTTTAAAGTAAAATTGAAAATAAATTCCCACACTTGCATTACATGATACAAATAGTCTTCAGGCGATAATACATTCATTTCAAATCAAAATAACATAAACAAATAAATACCCCTAAGGGTTTACAAGTTTCTAAGGCTTAGGCCTGGTTACACAAAATGGTTATTCAAACCCACACAAATACAGCCCCTTGGCTTACAAACAGAGTTACATCAAAATGAGAGCCTTGTACTCTCAACACATATTTCCTCGCCTTTAATTTGGCGGGATCACCACATCTTTTCCTGCACAAAAATCTCGTACGGTGAGCATAAAGCCCAGTAGGAAATCCTTAACAAAGTATATACATTTTATACAAGTCTCAAGAGATGAAATGCACATGTCATGCTATGCCCTTTTTTTAAAGTAAATCACATTTTCATCTTTTGAAAACCATCATGCTCAATGATGTCATGCAATTTCAATTGTTCAAAACTTAACAATTTATTTCAAGGGCGGTAAATACGACTCTGATAATCTCTAGGTCGGTGTCTGCAAGTAGACTATACAAGTACCACCAAATTGTCATTTTTACCGGTATTAACTGGAAGACTCGACACCTATCGACGCAGGTTTTCGATCTTTCATCCTGGACTCTCAGACCAAGTTATTCAATATCATCTACACCACCTATCAAGACTTACCGACGTATTTACCCCAAAACCATTCCATGAAAACTTGTTTCTCAACATTCTTTTCTCAATACAAGTTTTCAAATCAACTTTCAAAGTTTAATGTAATCAAATGAATTGATATGCTAATTTCACAAGATGAATATAAATACTTTTATTCCGATTCATTATCCAAGGAATAACACAATTCCCTCTTCTCAAGTATCCTCAACAATCAGTCATTTTAAGACTATTTCAACGTTTTGAACAATAATTTCCAAAATGAACAACAATTCTCATATTCTATGAAATTCATCATTTATATAAATATAAATAAGAAATTTTCCAAACATCCATTTATTTTGACACACAAAATAAATATAACAATATCATTCATGGATTTTCAATTTCTTTTAAAAATCTCCAATTTCTAGGTTTTCTTACCAAAACTATACAACTCAAATCTTTTGAAAGAAAACCTTCCAAAATCATCTTTTCTTCAATCAACGAAGATCAAAACCCATAAGATCATTTTAAAAGAACAAGAGACAAACCCAATTTCAAAATCGCTCAACTTCTTGAATCAACAATCAATTTTCAAAGCATTGAAGGATGGTTTCGAAAATCATCTAGATCTTACAAAAATATATATACATATATATATAACTCTAAGAAAATCCCTACCTCAAGTGTTGAAGAAGAATTGAGTTGAAACTTCAAAATCAACGATGCCTAAACTTGATCTCCACCTCACACAACAAAGCCCTCGAGATGATAACCAACTTTGATGAAAACCTTAGGTCTAAATCCCAATGGATTTGGAGAAATCAAAGAGATAAGATGACTTCTAGAGAGAGAAGCTCTAGATCTGAAATTCTGGAGAGTTTTAGAGAGAGAGGGAGAGAGAACTGAAAAAGTGATCTGAAATATCATATTCACGAACTGATATAACATGGTCCGCTCGAGCGTCAGACACAACCTCCCGTTCGAGAGTGAAAAGCTTCGCTCAAGCGTCGAATACACTTTTCCAGTACTTTTGCAGACATGTCAAACTTCTGGGACCAAACATTCTCCGCTCGAGCGCATAAACGGCCGCTCGAGTAGACAAGCAACTTCGAATGCATTTTGCATTTTGGCTTTGGGGGCCCTGCCCCTCGTCCCTGCTTGGGCACTGCCCTGGACCCGCCAAGGGGCTTTGCCCCTTAGACCCCTGCGAGTTGACCGGGCAGCTCGATCCCCGACCTACTCTACGAAGTTGCAAAACTTGAAAGAATTAACTTCTGATACAACTCTACAAGGCATAATTCGGGTTGGATTCGTATCTAAAGGTTTGAAGGCATTACTTGTTCCAAACACACCGTTACAACCCGATAACCAAAATAAGAGAAATACAGGGAAACTAAGATACGTAACACTATTCAAAACCATACCAACCCGAGCCCGGAACACCACACAGAGACGGGTCAAAACTGTGATCGCTACAACCTTCCCCCCTTAAAGAATTTCGTCCCCGAAATTTCAAATCAAACTACCCAAGCAAGGGGGTTTCTAAAGATCAAAACCACACAATTTCATTTTCAAATCACAATACCAACTCTCAACCAAATTCCACCATTTCCACTATGGTTATCTCATTAACAACAACCTCCCAAATAAACATGAAATTTCCCAAAAAGTAACGGTAACTCTCAACAACCTTATGCTTAAAACATCAACACACATATCAACATGTGGTTAACAACTTTAAACACGTTTCCCTCAACACTAGGGAATATTACAAAGAAAAGCAACTTGAGCATTTTCAAATAAATCCAGATATTTGGAACGGACTTTTGCCTCCCGTTCCCATGTCGCTTCTTCAACCCCATGGTGTCTGTACAACGCCTTTAGTTAGTTTTGCCCCGTAGCACTTGTTCCTGGGTATCTAATATTTGAACCGGTCGTTCTTCGTAAGTGGCATCCTTATCTACCTCCAAGTCAGCCCAATCAAGCACATGAGAAGCGTCGAGTTCATACTTCCTAAGCATAACTATATGAAATACATTGTGAACTCCCAAAAGTTGTGGTCTCAAATTCGCTCTAAGATCTCAAAAGGCCCAATAAATCTTGGAGATAATTTACCGCTCTTACCAAATCTCATCAAACCCCGCCTTGGTGAGATTTTAAGAAACACATGGTCACTAACTTCGAAAGATAAAGGTTGTCTCCTCTTATCAGCATAACTCTTTTGTCAGCTTTGGGCCGTAGCCAACCTCTTCCAAATGAGAACAACTTTCTCGATTGTCTCTCTAACAGTTTTCGGACCCAGTAACGATGCATCACCCACTTCGGCCCAACAAACCGGTGATCTACAAGGCCGGCCATACAAGGCCTCAAATGGTGCCATCCCAATACTAGCTTTGTAACTATTGTTGTAAGAAAATTCAATCAATAGTAAGTGTCTTTCCCAAGGCCCCTTAAAATCAAGGACACAAGCTCTAAGCATGTCCTCCAAAATCTGAATAGTACGTTTCGACTGTCTATCGATTTGAGGATGATAAGAGGTGCTAAGAGTCAATTTAGTTCCCAACGCCTCTTGAAGGCTTTGTCATAACCGGGCAGTAAAACAAGGATCCCTATTCGACACAATAGTCACAGGGACTCTATGAAGTCGAACTATCTCTGTAATGTGCAATTCTGCCAAGCGTTCAACTGAGTCGCTGGTGCACATCGGAATTAAATGGGTAGACTTAGTCAACCTATCAACAATCACCCAAACGGCGTCATTGCCTCGTTGTGTTCTGGGAAGCCCAACAACAAAATCCATGGTAACACGCTCCCATTTCCATTTGACTATCGACAAGGGTTGTAATAAACCCGCTAGTCTTTGGTGTTTGGCCATCACTTGTTGACAAGTAAGGCACTTCGATACAAATAAAGTGACATCCTGCTTCATACCCCTCCACTAAAACTGACGACTAAGATCATGATAAATTTTAGTGCCTCCCGGGTGTACCGCACGGCGTGAGTGATGGACCTCCCGAAGTACTTCCTCTCTACAAGATTCTGGTACAAACAAACGGTCTAGGTAACGTACACTCAGATCTGAGTGAATGTTCAAACCTTTCTCTTCCTTCCCATTGGAAATCTTAACACGGATTGATTCCACATCACGGTCTCCTTATTATGCCTCTATGATCTTACTAACCAAGGTAGGTTGAGCATTCAAAGTAAATAGGGTAGCACTCTCTCCGGATTTACCCAAGTGCAAATTAAACTTGCCAATAACATCTAGCATATCTTATTCCCAAATGGCCACACTTGCCAAACTACTCATAGATTTTTTACTCAAAGCATCGGCCACCACATTGGCCTTCCCCAAATGATAGTGTAACTCAAAGTCATAATCCTCCATAAATTCCATCCAGCTCTGTTGTTGTAAATTCAAGTCTTTTTGAGAAAACAAATACTTTAGACTCTTATGATCAGAGAAAACCTCAAACTTCTCACCATACAAGTAATGCCTCAATTTTCTAGGCAAAAATTACCACTGCTAATTCTAAATCATGGGTGGGATAATTCTTCTCGTGAGTTTTCAATTATCGTGATCCGTAGGCCACAACTTTTCCCTCTTGCATCAAGACACAGCCAAGTCCATCCCCGGACGCATCACAATAGAAGGTGTAATTCAAACCCCTTTCTGAAATTATCAAGACTGGTGTTATAGTCAATCTAGTCTTAAGTACTTGGAAAGACTTTTCACAAGCCTCATTCTACCAAAAAATTGATACATTTCCTAGTCAACGTAGTCAAAGGTGCAGCTAGTTTAGAGAAGTACCCTGTTAACCCCAAGAAACTTCGGATCACAAAAACATTCTTGGGTTGTTCCCAATCTTATACCGTGTCTATCTTTGATGAGTCTATAGTCACTCCTTCACTCGACACTACGTGCCCCAAAAATTTTACCTCGGTGAGCCAAAACTCGCACTTATCAAATTTGGCATACAAACGGTGCTCCTTAAGCAATCCAAGCACTACCCGTAAGTGAGCCTCATGTTCCTCCTCGGAGGTTAAATAAATTAAGATGTCGTCCACAAAGACGACCACAAAAAGGTCCAAGTATTCCCGGAAGATTCGGTTCATCAAATCCATAAAGGAAGCTAGTGCATTAGTCAACCCAAAAGGCATTACAAGGAATTCATAGTGGCCATAACGCGTACGAAAGGTCGTTTTCTGGATGTCTTCCTCCCGGACTCTCAATTGATGATACCCTGTCCTCAAATTTATCTTTGAGAAGCAACGAGACCCTCTAAGTTGGTCAAACAGAATATCTATTCTAGGTAGAGGATACTTGTTCTTAATGGTAACCCAATTCAACTTGCGGTAATCAATACACAACCGCAATGACCCATCCTTCTTCTTTGCAAAGAGAGCCAGCGCTCCCCAAGGCGATGTACTAGGGCGAATGAAGCCCTTGTCTAAAAGTTCTTGGAGTTGAATCTTCAATTCATGCAATTCTACCGGTGCAAATCTGTATGGTGCCATGGAAATCGATGTCGTGCTAGGCACTAAGTCAATGGAGAACTCTACCTTTTGGTGGGGTGGCAAACTAGTAAGATCCTCGGGAATGATATCCTAGTATTCACAAACTACCCTTGGCAATTTAACACGGGCCCCGTCACTCTCATTATTCAAGAGAGTTGCAAGAAGGCCACTAAGCTTGTTCTTACTACGAGGGTCAAAGATTGGTGACAAGACCCTATCAACTCGGTTCCCTAGAAAGTAAAAACAATCACCACCTGAGGTGCAAACTGCAACTCTCTGACGGTAACAATCTATCACAGCTCGGTGCGAACATAACTAGTCCATGCCTAAAATGACATCAAAATTCGACATGTCTAGCAACACAAAAGCAAACGGAAGTCGACGCTCGGCGACTTCCATCTCATAGTCATGACACCCCCGGTCTAAATCAATCATATCCCCAACAGGTGACTTTACTCTGAGTGGAGACTGTAACACCCCGAAATAATTCGACATGAACTACCCATATGTAATCAACATTCACTCAACAATAACAACCATCTGCCCATCTTTACATAATTAATAAAGAGTCTTTACAAAAGTTTTACATGCGGGTATACATTCATCGAGACAAAACATATGAATCTATAGCATGTAAAGCATCAATTCTCAAAACAATACAATGCCCTTAAGGGCTTACATCTTCCAAGGCATAAGCCTGGTTACACAAAATGGTTTCTGCAACCCATACACATTAGCCCTTGGCTCAAAAGAATATCACAAAATAAAAGAGTTCTGTACTCTTCTCAAAATATCCACGCCCTCAGTTCGGTGGGATCACCACATCTTTACCTGCACCAAATCCCACAGAGGTGAGCACAAAGCCTAGTAGAGAATTCTTACAAATTATATACAGTTATGCTTTTTCCTTAACACAAAAAAAAAAAAAAAGTGATTGCAATGTCATGCCAAGATTAAGGTACTGAGGAAAAAAAAACATTCATTTCAATGCACCATTTCAAAATCACCATATTCTCAAAATCACCATGTGATCTCATCAATTTCAAATTCCCATTTATTAATTCAATAGGGTTGGTAAATACGACACTGGTAATCCCTAGGCCGATGTCTGGAAGTAGACTCTACGAGTACTACCAAACTGTCATTTTTTTACCGGTACTAACCGATAGGCTCGACACTTATCTGCGCGGCTTTCAGGTCTTTCACCTTGGACACTCAAGCCAACTTAACAAATTCATCTACACCTCCTATCCGGACTTACCAACGTATTTAACCCTTACACATTTTCATAGTTCTCAACACAATAACTATTTCTTTTCCTCATAATGGAAATCTCAATGATTTAGATTCGCAATGCACTATGATAAAGGAAATAACATGCAATGCAAATGATCCTTTCCATATCTCAAGACATTTCTCCACTCTTGAGTATCTCTACTACAATTCCAACATTTACATTCTCATCTTCTCTTTTCAATGTTCATCCACATGATTAATATATTTCATCAACACATAGTCACAATTTCCATATCACAAGACATAACAAATTAGTCTCGCCACAACCTTGCTCATTTATGTATTGTCAACAATTTAACATTACACCTCATTTTCATATAACAACTAAATTTCGATTTTGCCAAACATTGGTGCAACTCACTCTCTTCGTCCTTTTTAACACAAGAAAATAAGAAATTTCAAAGACGTTGGCCATATTACCAAAATTCCCAATTTCTAGGGTTTTTCTCAAAACAATCACTTCTCATTTCATGGTTAAAAACGTCACCCAAAACATTTCTTTTCTTAGGCCAACAAGATGAACCCTCAAGGATTGACCAAAAATTTAGAGTTAAAAGAGAAACCCTCTTTTGAGGAAAACCTTTACATTTTGAAAGCACAAGGTTAATATCATCACAAACTAGAAAGAACTCTTAAATCATCATAAAAGGGCAAAACTAGTATATATAACTCAAGAATATCCCTACCTCAGAGTAGAAGCCTAAGGAGAAGGGTTAGACAAAGGTGAAGCTTCCAAAAATAGCAAAACCCACTTCTTCTTGGATGGAAATGAAGATCTTGAAGAGTTCAATCTTATTATCTAAGGAAGGGGGAAAGAAGATCACTAGATCTAGGTCAAATATAGAGAGAGAGGATATTTCTAGAGGGAGAAGCTCTCAACTTAGGGTTTGGATGAAAAAGAGATGAAAATGTTATGTAAAAAGTCGCTTTTACGATTTGATATACGCGAATCCCGCTCGAGCGGATAGTTTCATGCTCGAGCGTCAGACACAGTAACAACAACTCGCTCTAGCGCAAAGAGACCCGCTCGAGCGTGGATTTCACCCATCCAGTATTTCACAAATTGTAGACAGCCACTCGAGCGCCAGAAGGGCCGCTCGAGCTCAGACACGCTCGAGCGTAAGAAACGCTGCTCGAGCGTGAAAAATACTCTTGCAGCACTTTTGCAGAGACACTCGATACTGAAAGGTTGCAAACTCCGCTTGAGCGCAAGAAGTCCTGCTCAAGCGGATGATTGAAATTTTGGACAACAAGATTCTAGACCGAAAGGCAACCAACCTATTCTAAACACGCTCAAGTCATTTCAAAAATTCAAATTCAAGAGGTGTAAGGAAGAAAGACATAACAAGCAGCAACAAACAACAAGATTTGGATCTAGAATACCATGACGGTCGGGTAGAGACCCGAGGTCGCTATAGAGACACTAAATGTTACCTCTAACCCCAATACAGAAACAAATGCAGCAGATATAAATGAATGAGACGCACCCGTGTCTATCAACACATTAGCCAAAGTATTGCACACAACGAAAGTACCTCTCACAACTGAGGATCTCGGTAACTGCTCTGGTGCGGTAACTGCTCTGGTGCGGTAACAGCATACACACGCCCCTGTGGCCCCTGATGAACTTGCTCCTCTCTCAGAGCATAGGCCTGGTGCACCGACTGAGCCGAAGCGGCTCCATAGTTAACTCATGAGGTCTGAACTGAGTGAGCCTGCTGGTGGCTATGAGTCTGCCTCGACCCTAATGCGCCAGATGCGCCTCCCAACTGTGCGCAAGTCCTCTTCATGTGCCCCAGCTGACCACACTGAAAACAATTAAACCCATGACCTCTATTCTGGGACTGAGATTGACCTTGAGATCGATTAGGTGGCGATGGTGGTAACATCAATTGCCTTCATCCCTTTTGTGGGCATGCAAAGGCTTTGTGACCCGGTTGGCCACATTTGAAACATGAAAAACCACTCTGTGTACTCTTTCCTGGGCCTGAACTAGGCAAAGAAAAGGTAGACCTAGATTGTTGAGGTTGGGACTGGGATGAGGAGTTGCCTCTGCTCCTCTTATTCTGCCTATAGTCCCCCTGTGGTTCTTGGCCCCTAGACCTCAAACCCCGAAGTCTTTCCTCCTCAGCCTGCACTGTAGTGTCTACATGTGTCGTCGCCTCCACAAGACGGGCATAGTTCCGAATCGTGTTTTCGGCAACTTTGTATAAGATCTTGGTTCTTAACTTTTTCTCAAACTCAATACAACGACGCTCTTCTGTTGCCACTAACTCCGATGCAAATCGGGACAGACTAGAAAAAGCTGCCTCAAACTCGGCCACTGACATGTAATTTTGTTTGAGGTCCAGAAACTCTTGCCTCAATCTCTCCTTAGCAGTGGGAGGTAAGTACTTATCTTGGAAAGCAATCACAAATGCTTCCCATGTCGGTTCTACACTACCCTTGGCATACTTCCACCATTGACCCGCATCTCCTTTTGGGTAATAACTCGCTAGGGTCACCCTTAGTTCACTGTCTTTAATGTGAAGCATCTCAAATGTCTTCACTGTTTGTTTGAGCCACTCATTCGCTCTCTTGGGCTCGGGGCCACCAAGGAACTCATCCGGCTTGGCCTGCAGAAATTCTCTAGTAAGGAAACTAGACTTTGCCTTAACAGTGTTCTCTTGGGCTTGGTTCCCAGCCCTCAACAAGTTCATAGCCCCCGCTATTTCTCAGGCTAGGGTCCTCATTGCGGTTTGACCCGCTTGTTCCACTTGTTCGACCACATTAGTTTGGCCTGACTCTTTCTCTTGTACCGGAATCCCATGGACACGTACCTCATGCACACCCCAACGAGCCCTACCACGTCTCCCGCCTCTACCACCACGGGTTTGACCTCTTCCTGATATCCTATACAGGACAATAGAAATAATTTAGCACTCTAACCCATACGTGCCCGTAATTTTCCTTACACGTTCAATCACAAAAAAAATTCTATATACTTCTCTACCATATAGACAATTTAATTTCACTCCACATAAACACTTAGCCATGTAAACACATACGGTTTATCCTTTTACGATAAAATTCGTCCCACGAAAAACCAAGAATTCTTAGTAGAACGAGTATTGATCAAGTACCCTTCTAAGAAGACTTCAAGGAATTTAAAAGGTGTAAACAACATCCCAAAAGTCCAATCCCATACCCAAATAGCCACATAAGATGTTATCACATAGTAACAAAATTTATAACATCTTCCTATCATGCAACCTATCATGCAGCATGAACCCATGGTAGTAAAACAACCACTTCCCACTAGCTCCAAGTATTCGAACCTGGTAGCTCTGATACCAAGTTGTACCGCCCCAATTTTTATACCCAAATAATAATACGATAACCATGGTTCTTTAAAGTAAAACTGAAAATAAATCCCCACACTTGCATTACATGATACAAATAGTCTTTATGCGATAATACATTCACTTCAAATCAAAATAACATAAACAAATAGATATCCCCAAGGGTTTACAAGTTTCCAAGGCTTAGGTCTGGTTACACAAAATGGTTATTCAACCCACACAAATACAACCATTGGCTTACAAACAGAGTTACATCAAAATGAGAGCCTTGTACTCTCAACACATATTTCCTCGCCTTTAGTTAGGCGGGATCACCACATCTTTTCCTGCACAAAAATCCCGTAGGGCGAGCATAAAGCCCAGTAGGAAATCCTTAACAAAGTATATACATTTTATACAAGTTTCAAGAAAAGAAATGCACATGTCATGCTATGCCCCTTTTTGAAAGTAAGTCACATTTTCATCTTTTGAAAACCATCATGCTCAATGATGTCATGCAATTTCAATTGTTCAAAACTTAACAATTTATTTCAAGGGCGGTAAATACGACTCTGATAATCTCTAGGTCGGTGTCTGCAAGTAGACTATACAAGTACTACCAAATTGTCATTTGTACCGGTATTAACCGGAAGGCTCGACACCTATCCGCGTAGGTTTTCGGTCTTTCATCCCGGACTCTCAGGCCAACTTATTCAATATCATCTACACCACCTATCAAGACTTACCAACATATCTACCCCAAAACCATTCCATGAAAACTTGTTTCTCAACATTCTTTTCTCAATGCAAGTTTTCAAATCAACTTTCAAAGTTTAATGTAATCAAATGAATTGATATGCCAATTTCACAAGATGAATATAAATACTTTTATTCCGATTCATCATCCAAGGAATAACACAATTCTCTCTTCTCAAGTATTCTCAACAATCAGTCATTTCAAGACTATTTCAACGTTTTGAACAATAATTTCCAAAATGAACAACAATTCTCATATTCCATGAAATTCATCATTTATATAAATATAAATAAGAAATTTTCCAAACATCCATTTATTTTGACACACAAAATAAATATAACAATATCATTCATGGATTTTCAATTTCTTTTAAAAATCTCCAATTTCTAGGTTTTCTTACCAAAACTATACAACTCAAATCTTTTGAAAGAAAACTTTTCAAAATTATCTTTTCTTCAATCAACGAAGATCAAAACCCATAAGATCATTTTAAAAGAACAAGAGACAAACCCACTTTCAAAATCGATCAACTTTTTGAAACAACAATCAATTTTCAAAGCATTGAAGAATGATTTCGAAAACCATCTAGATCTTACAAATATATATATATATATATATATAACTCTAAGAAAATCCCTACCTCAAGTATTGAAGAAGAATTTAGATGAAATCCCAAAATCAACGATGCCTAAACTCGATCTCCACCACACACAACGAAGCACTCGAGATGATAACCAACTTTGATGTAGAACTTAGGTCTAAATCCCAATGTATTTGGAGAAATCAAAGAGATAAGATGACTTCTAGAGAGAGAAGCTCTAGATCTGAAATTCTGGAGAGTTTTAGAGAGAGAGAGAGAGAGAGAACTGAAAAAGTGATCTGAAATATCAGATTCACGAACTGATATAACATGGTCCGTTCGAGCGTCAGACACAACCTCCTGTTCGAGAGCGAAAAGCTTCGCTCAAGTGTCGAATACACTTTCCAGTACTTTTGCAGACAGGTCAAACTTCTGGGACTAAACATTCTCCGCTCGAGCGCATAAACGGCCGCTCGAGAAGACAAGCAACTTCGAACCCTCGTCCCTACCTGGGCACTGCCCCGAACCCGCCAAGGGGCTCTGCCCCCTGGACCCCTGCGAGCTGACCGGGCAGCTTGATCCCTGACCTACTCTGCGAAGTGGCAAAACTTGAAAGAATTAACTTCTGATACAACTCTGCAAGGCAAAATTCGGGTTGAATTCGCATCTAAAGGTTTGAAGACATTACTTGTTCCAAACACACCGTTACAACCTGATAACCAAAATAAGAGGAATACAGGGAAACTAAGATACGTAACACTATTCAAAACCATACCAACCCAAGCCGGGTACACCACACAGAGATGGGTCAAAACCGGGATCATTCCCAAAACCGAATTGCATGGCCAATTATAATTATAGAATTGGATTAATGAGATAAAAATGGATTCCAATATATAGAGAGTTACATTCGGCCCCTTTTTATGACCAATTATAATTAGTTAAGATTGAAGTTGGGCTTGCTTTTTTAGCGAAGCATTTTATTAAATTATCATACTAATAATCCAGTTTATAGACTTTGTTCATTAACTTTTCAAAATGGACATTTATTTTGGGACATTTAAAAATGAAAAAGTGGACTAACAAAATGGGATGGATTATTTATTTAATACATAAAAATCCACTTTAAAGGCATTATATATACCTGAGTTAATTAATGATACATGAATTGGAGATGATGCATGGGTTCTGATGCCATATATCCTATCATAATATTGGCAGCCACCAACACTGTAAGACCCAAGATCACTTTTCTACAAGTTAGCAAAATTAGTTAACTAATCGAGTGCACATCTAACATTTTGCAAAAGTATCAATTCACCAATCAATTGGATGGATTGGCCAATACTAATCAATTGTTCAATAAAAATAATAAACAATCATGCTATCATGCCTCCTAATGTTCTAAAACCAAGGAAAAAAATCTTGTTACTATGCAATCACTAACCCCTAAAGTTTAAGCAATGTGAAAACTTTAATATGGTAATCCAGTATCAAAACTCATTTTCTAATGTCAACAAAATATACAAAAATAAAGGTTTAAGCAAGAAAATTAGGTAAAAAAATATCACTTCAAGAACTCCAAAAAAATCGAAGGGATATAATAATGTTCTTAAGGTTACCTTGTGCTCAATAATAGTACCACTAGTAGTGGCTGAAGTCGGGAAGGGCATAGGTGAGCTGCAGTGGGAGAGAGGGTAAGAGAGAGGAAAAATGGATCAGAGAGGAGGTCTAGTGCGAGAGGTGAGAGAGATTAGGGATGGAAGAAGGAAAAAGCATAAGAGAAAGGACAACAGGGGGCAGGAATTTGTCCAGCAAGTACTCTATAATTCTAAAAAATTAAAATTAAAATAAAAGACCAAACAATGCACATGACAAGTTATTAGCTGCAACAAACAATATGGACGAAAAAGATGATGTCATGATCACCATTATAATTTCTCACATGTAACAGCTTTGAGAGAGCTTCCCATTTGGCTCAACTTTTCTTTTCAGTAGAGCATCTACTGAAAAAACTTGAGAGTAATGACAAAATCATCTTTTTCTACCAAAAAATAATATACAACGCTATTTTACTAATAGTTAGCAGGCAACAAACGAATAATTGGACTTGAATACAATGATAGTGGGGTTGCATGATCCAGTTAAATCTCTTGGCACAAATGTAACTAAAATAAAATCAAAAGTAGAGAAAAAAAAAAAAGACAAAAACAAAAACAAAAACAAAAGTTATAGTCAAACTCCTTTTTTTTTAAATCAAAAAACCAATACCATAAAAGATGTTATGACAAAACTTAGTTATTGGTTCGTAAAAAAAAAATATTTTAAAAAATGCAACTATAATTAACTTATGAATTTACCTTTTATAGCCATAACTCATTCATCAACCTCAAAGTGCTCACACCACACTCGTAAATCAAAAATCACAAAATGACAAACAATTCTAATCATAGGAACCATAAAAAAATAAAGAAAGAAAGATGAAGAAGGATGATGTTATTAGCCAAAATTACATTGATCAGTCCAAACACTTGCAAGAATTTGATCATTTGGAATTAAACTACTCAACCTAAATTAAACTATAAACCTTTCCCAAACTATGAACTTTTAAATCAATGAATTGTAAGCCCACTTCTTGTAATGATATTTGGAAGATTCAATCCGAAGCATCATAGCAAACCAAAACAAAAAAGAATAATAATAATAAATAAAACAAAAAACCTGAAACCTGAAACCAAATTTGAACTACTACCCCTTTACCCTTAAACATTAATCAAGAGGTTTTAAGATGATTAATGTTTGTTTTGGTGGACTAATTGCATACATTTTTTCTATTGTGAGGTGCCTTGTTAGTCCTTTTCCTCATGTTCAAATAATATACAAAACCAATCCTACATAAGAAATTACACACATTATAGCAGTGCAAGTCAATAAATTGATTAAATAGACTACTACAACACAAGAACCAAATTTTTAGTTCAAACTAGGTATTTTCTTCCAATAATTCATGTGCACATCCAACATAAATATATTATGTGTTTAACTGAATTTGTAATTGATCAAAGAAACATAAATGGGAAGTACCAACACAAAATACTCCTCGAATTACTAAATCTGGAAATTAACATATACCCAGAACAATGGCAAGAAGCAAGAGAGGATGTAGAGGGACAACGGTAGCGACGGAGGGGGTACAGTTGTATTCAGACGGTGCCAACGGTGGCGTGGTGCGGTAGTGATTACAGAGCGGGAGAGAAAGAGACAGAGAATAAGATCCAGAGAGAGAAAGAGAAATCAACTTACCTTGTGAGAATGAAATAATCCAAGTTCATGAATCGGCGGTGTCGACTTTGGATTTCAGGCGTTACAACGGTGGAATGGGACCAACAAAATCGTCCATGAGGGAGGAGGAATCAAATCATATAATATAGTTGTGTGAGAGAGAGGAAGAGAAAGAGACATGAGAAACCTAGGAGGGATTAGGGGCAAAATTTTGAGGGTCCTAAATTTTGAGAGGGAATTTTAAATTAAGGTAAAATTTCGTGAAAAAATTTGTTTTTAAATTTTTTTTTTTTTTTGTAGATGTGAAAAATATGTTATGCTTGTTAAATTAATTTTTTTTAATTATTATTTATTGTTTATAATTTTTATTTTATTAGAGTTTTATGGCTTAGTGTGAGAAGAAAAAAAAGTACAAAATTTAGATAAATTTAAAAGTATAAATTTTATTAAAAAAATTAAAATTACACCAAATATAAAACTATACAAAATTATTTATTTTTTTATTTTACGTATTTATAGGTTTTTTATAAATATTTTACTTTTTAATTATATCTAGATTAACTAAATTTAAAAATTAAAATTTTTAATTAAAATATTAATAAAATTCACTTAAAAAAAATGTATTGAAAATTCAAAAATAACTTTTGTAATTCCAAATCAAACATAGTATTAGTTTTTCAATTTTTTTTTTTAAAAAAAAGATATATTATTTTTTATTGTCATAAATAAATTATTGAATATCCATAACGATTGTCTATCACTATACAAACTCTGTCTCATGACAATACAGCACCATGCAAACTCTGTCTCATGATTGTCTATCACCATTGTTGTAGCAATAAGATTTTAGATCTACACTCATTTAGATCCATCACAAGCCTTTATTTTTTTTCTACCTTCTTCTTTATGTCTCTTTGTCTCTATTTTGTCGATAGAAAAAATAAAATTTGTTGCGGCAATTGTCAAAGGGTTCAAAACATATTTTTCTCTCATTGAACTCGTGATTCTTCTGCAATTCTACGTCATTATAAGCCTTTCTTTCGCTATACGAAAATGTCCCACACCCCTTGTATTATTTGACCTTCCTAAAGCTATCATGAGGTATCAATTTACTCATCACCACTGAAACTAACATAAAGTCTCACTTTACCTCTCCCTCTTTGAAACTATCACGAAGTATTACTTTACTACATAAACTATAAAATGATACCATTAAACCCTTCAATAAATATACTAATTTATTCGTTATTCCGTCTTTGGCATTTAATTTTATAAGTTCTACTCATTTTTTAGAAATTTCACTTTGCTAATAGTTAAATTACACCTAAACATTAAGGCTAAATTTCACTATTTGAAGAGAATGAAATTTCACTAGTTGAAGATAATGAAATAATTATTACTATCAAGTTTTAATTAAACAATATTAAAATTTTAGTAATTACACACATTATAAAATTAATTAGACAACAAATTAATTAAGAAAACTAAATTATCTTTAGCTAATTAAAAATATAGTGACAATCACTTGTTGCTCCAACGAAATCACTGGTGACATCTCTCTTTAACTCATAAGTCTTCCATTTACTTGCTAGTTCGTCTTTGTCTTTTATTTTATAATTTTTACTTCTTTAGTAGAAATTTCACTTTATTAATAATTTCACCTAAATATTAAGGTTAATTTCACTATTTAAAAAGAATGAAACTTCACTAGTTGAAATGATGGTATGTTTTATGATAATGATGACAATGATAATGAAGGTGGCGGTAATAGCAATGGTGGCTTCATAACGGTGGTGGTGGTGGTGGTAAGGTGGTAGTGGTGGTGACAGTAACAGTGACTGTGATGATGGGTGCAGCAATATTAGTGATGATTGTAGCGATTATGAGGTTATAATGGTGTATGTTAATGCTTGTGTATAAATATTTATAAATTCAATTAGCATTAAATAATTATATAATTTTATGTGAGAAATTCATCATAATTTAAATGACTTTTATCTTACAAACTCAATTATAATTGGATTCAAATGGATTGAATAAAGGGTATCGCCTCTTATACCAACACCACCGAATTATGAAAATGATTTTTAAATAATATATACTTCGCAAAAAAATATAAAAATTATCATTTAGAATTATCTTGAGACTTGAAGCATGGGTATGTCGACAAACATGTCATACCCATACCGGATAGTTACCGAATTATGAAATTTTTTTCCCACTCAATTTTAAAATTACTATTAGTTAACCAAGTCTATTGAAATTAATTAGGATAATAAACTAGTTATAATTGCGCACACACACACACACACATAGTACGCAAGAAATTTTCACCTCAATAATTTTCAATTGAGGTTCGACATAGTTTGGATATATACTAGATATGTTTGGCTAAACCAAAAATTAAGAAGAAAAAATTTGAATACATTTTTGTGTACCCATGCAGAAATAACATACTTTAGTAAGTATTCGGTACGAGTACAACATATTTGTCGAATTATCCATACTTCATTGTCTTATGATATTTTGTGGAAAAAAAAATATTTTCCAAGAGCTTACTCGTATTTGTGATCGTTGATGCATTTTTGGGAAATCAATTACATCAATTGTGAAAACTTACGCATTTTATAGCGATCCGATTTTCCCTCCATTGTTTATTGTATCTCGGACTCGGCTCCGTGGATGTCTGTTGTAGTATATGTTGCATTTCCGTCCTTTAATTCTTTGTATTTGAGTTTTAGGATGTGTTGGGCAGGTTTGTAACAGGTTGGGTGTGTTTTAAAAACAATTAGTTACTGTCCAGTTTTGGTCTCTTCGCTCAAGCGAGGACTCTGTCGCTCGAGCAAGCCGTGTGTTTTTGCTTCTTCGCTCGAGCGAGGGTTTGTACGCTCGAGCGAGTATTGTGGGTCTTCAGGTTTTCTTTTCAGACGCAGCTTTGGCTCGAGCGAGCTTTTCTTCGCTCGAGCGAGCTCGGTCTGGTGTGTCTCTTCGCTCGAGCGAGAGGTCTTGCGCTCGAGCGTGTGTCTGCGTCTAGTTTGGACCTGAAGGTTGTGTTTCTTGGCTCGAGCAAGCGAGCTATATGTTTTGGGTTTCTTCGCTCGAGTGAGGACTCCTGCGCTCGAGCGTGCTTCTGGGTAGCAGACCTCAAGCTTCGTGTTGTTGGCTCGAGCGAGGCTTTCTGCGCTCGAGCAAGGCCCATTTGTGTCTGGTCGCTCGAGCGACCACTCCTTCGCTCGAGCGAGCCTCGAGTATATCAGTTCGCAGCAGCGTGTTTTTACACACTTTTTCACTCTCCTTTTCATCTCAAACCCTAGATCCAACTCTCTCTCTCTCTACATACACATTCTCAACATGAATACCCTTGGTTCTTGGGTGTCTTTACCCTAGTCTCTTTGAAGAAAAGATAGAGCTTGGTGTGGGCTTCGCTTTGATCCGAAAAACATTGGGTTCTTGAGTTTTCACCCTCATCTCCTTTGAGTCTCTTCTTTTGAAGTAGGGATAAACTACTCCATCTTATGAGTTTTGTCATAAATTTTAGTCATTTTGATTAAATGGTGAGTTATGGAAATTTTGAAATGTTAGGGTTTGAACTAGAATTTGTAAAAGAGGGGTTTTTCAATTGATGAGCTTCATGTGTAAGTGAGACCTTGGAAAATGGGATTAATGTTGTAAAAATTGATGAAATTGAGCCTTAGGGCTAAAGTTGAGAAAATGGGGAAAATGCCCTAATTAAGTTTAATACATTAATTTGTATAATTAATTTGGGAAATATGAAATTATGAAATTGAGTTGAGAATCACGAAATTGGATAGAATTGGGGTAGAATGGTGTGCTTGGATTAATTTATCACTCACCTATGAAAATGTTGATTATTTATCTGTTTGATGAATTTATTATCTGTTTAGAAATGACTATTTTGGGCTATCGGTAGAGGATAGTCGTGATTGTTGTAGACACTGTATGTTGATTAGGGAAAACTGAAACTAATCGACTAAGTTATGTCATTGAATATGACGGTCGGATTAATACATCGAATATGTGTATTGATTGATCATTGTATATGAGGAAGTGTTTAAATACATTGCATATGTATATTTGTGTGGGAGGAGATAGGGGATGTACTCCATTGTATGTGAGGAGATAGGGGATGTACTCTATTGTTTGGGAAGAGATAGGGGATGGACTCCATTGATAACTAAGTTGGCCGGAGTGTCCAGGGTGAAAGTCCCGGAACCTTATATGCATCTGAATGATGTTGATATCGGAAGTGTTTTTAATATGAGTTGTAGTCTCATTTGAGTTATGGATATTGGAAGTGTATTTAATATGAGTTTTAGTCTCATTGAAATTGTTTGGTTAAATAATGAGCCATGTCTATGAATTGAATTGGATAAATAAGGGGACGTAAAATGAAACACGAATGTAATTGTCGTTGAATTGAGAAATGTTGTGAGTTGGTTTACAAGTGTTAACCATTTGTCAAATGCTAATGTTTTAGTCATTTCTTATATTTGGTTTAGCATATCTCTACTGGGTTTTGGCTCACCCTATATGGGACATCATTTTCAGGTGCAGGTGATATGTCACCTCCAAGGACGTAGCTTGGGAGGCTCAGAGGCTGAAAGCTCTTTTGTCGTTATCATTTTGTATTGCATGTAAATCAAGCCAAGGGCTTAATATGTTTAGAGTTAGAACTCTTTTTTTTGTTGTTGAACCCAAGTGTTGACTTGGAAAGTTGTAAGCCCGTAGGGCATTTACTTTTGTTGTCAACATGTAATACTTTTGTACTTAATACTCTGATAAATGGAAATATGCTTTATTCTTTTATGTCTATGGATGTTATGAATGTTGGGTTTATATGTATTATTTTGAGGGCGTGACACATTTCAAGAACAAACTCACGCGTAATTTTGTGTTAGCCACCCTAAGTTTGGTGACACAACTTACGTGACTTTGTGAAAACTTACACAATTTTGTGAAATAAAAGTGTTCTTCAAACACTTACTCGTATTTGTGATCACTTACTCATTTTTAAAAAAAATCACTTACGTCAAATGTGAAAACTTACGCATTTTTGAGAAATAAAAGTGTTATCCAAAAAGCTTACTCGTATTTTTTGGGAAATCAATTATGTTAGTTGTGAAAACTTTCGTACTTTTGTGTTGTTGAAAAATTTTAAGAACAAACTCATGTGTAATTTTGTTTTAACCACCCTGAATTTTGTGACAAACCATATGTGACTTTGTGAAAATTTACGCAATTTTGTGAAATAAAAGTGTTCTCCAAAGACTTATTCGTATTTGTGATCACTTATGTATTTTTTGGACAATTAGTTACGTAAATTGTGAAAAATTATGCAATTTTGTAGAATAAAAGTGTTCTCCAAAGACTTATTTGTATTTGTGATCATTTACGTATTTTTTGGACAATTAGTTATGTAAATTGTGAAAATTTACGCAATTTTGTGCAATAAAAGTGTTCTTGATAGACTTATTCGTATTTCTGATCACATACGCATTTTTTGAAAAAGTAGTTATGTTAGTTGTGAAAACTTATGCATTTTTGTGTTATTGAAAAATTTTAGAAACAAACTCACGCGTAATTTTGTGTTAACCACACTGAGTTTTGTGACACAACTTACGTCACTTTATGAAAACTTACGTAATTTTGTAAAATAAAAGTATTCTCCAAACACTTACTCGTATTTGTGATCACTTATGAATTTTTTCGGAAATGACTTTATGTCAGTTGTGAACACTTATGCATTTTTTTGTTGTTAAAAATTTTTAGAAACAAATTTACACGTCATTTTGTGTTAACTACCTTCAGTTTTGTGACATAACTTATGCGACTTTGTGAAAATTATGTAATTTTGTGAATGAAAGTGTTCTCCGAAGACTTACATGTATCTGTGATCACTTACGTATTTTTTAAAAAAACCACTTACGTCATATGTGAAAATTTACGCATTTTTGTAAAATAAAAGTATTCTCACAGAATATACACATCACCAAATGCAAAACATTAAAATCTGATAATTCACAATAACAATGACTTTAGAGGATGTGCACATTCACATCCACAAAAATATCCAATCGATAAGCATACATACACATGGATATATAATACCATATCAATCCATCTCGAAACAAAAAGTCAAATCCAACTTTAATAAATTATTGAACAATTCTAAACATTCGTCCCCACCAATACATATCTCAATGCAGGGGCAAGGGCAGAGGCACGTTGGGACCAAGAGGGGGGAGCTTCTATATGCACACACCTAATCCCCTCTTTGCACATCCTTCTCACTACACACACCAAGAAAATTAATTCCTAATTAGTTTCCTCAATACACACACGATGAGTTCCAAATGTACCCTCATACACACACATACACGCACACACACACACACCCGACCCCAAATACACACACCTATTGAATCTAAAGCACATCTTCAACCTTGAAGCATTCCATCACATACAAGTAGGGGTGTACACGGTCCGGATTGGTTCGGTTCTGAGAAAATCCAAGAACCGAACCGATCCTAACGGTTCTGTGATTTTGAGAACCAGACCAGACCGTTACACTTGTAAAACCGGACCAGAACCAAACCGAAAAAAACGGTTCGGTTTCGGTTTGGTTTACAGTTCCAAAAATTTCTATTTACAAAAATAAATTATTAATATTAGCAAAATAATTACTCAAACTAATTACATTTAACTCATGATAAAAATTAATAAGATTAAGGGATTACTTAATATTACATATCTATATCATCCTAATATCATTAAAATTATAAAAAACCAATTAATAAAAATAAAACTTGATATTATATATATATATATGTTTTAAAATTCGGTTCGGTTCGGTTCGAACCGCGATTTTTTCATAAAATCCATTAACCGAACCATTTTTACGGTTCTCATATTTCTTAATCCGAAACCGAACCAATTCTTAATAGAACCAAACCAAACCGTATGATTCGGTCTGGTTCGGTCCGGATTACCGGATCGAACGGATTTTTGAACAGCCCTACATACAAGCTGAAGCACCTATTCAAACTGAAGCACATCTTCAACCGTGTGCAAATACATTGAAGCATTCCATCTTATTACCGTGTGCAACCCAGGTGTGCAAATACATTGAAGCATTTCATCCACGAAGCTGCATCCCATTGAAGCATTCCATCAGATTTTCAATCCTCATTAGGTGAGTTTACTTTTGAATCATCATTCCTATTCAATCCTCATTTTCATCTGTAATGTAGAGTTATTCACTTGGAATGTAGAGTTTTTGATTTGGAACCGTCGTTCAGAACTGGTTAGCCGAAATATAACAATGTGTTCGGACGTAGGAATCCGAAAATAATCAATAATTTCATCAGTAGATTTCCGAAAATGTTACATTGTTTCGATAGTCAACTTCCGAAAAAATTGAATTTGGACAACACTCAACCTCCGAAATTATGTTTTTGTTTCGGATTTCAACTTCCGAACAGAATATGTATTTTCGGTTGTGAACTTCCGAACAGGTTTTTTTTTTTTTTTTTTTCCCCTTCTTAATTAAAACACTTAATTATAACACTTAATTAAAACACTTATTATAATTTAAAACACTTATTATAATTTACACACACTTATTATAATTTTACACACACTCTCATTAATTTTACACACACTCCTTTTATTTACACACACACTCATTACACACACTTATTATTTTTGCAGATAATATGGATTCTGAATATCAACAACGTGTCCCACCTACTGCTTCAAATAGACGACGTCGTGAATTGGATGTAGACCATGAACAGGGACGAGGGCGTGGGCGAGGACGAGGTCAAGGTCGTGGTCGAGGTCGTGATCCAGTTTCGGTAGAATATGATATTCCCAGTGCCAGTCAAAGTCGAAGCCGAAGCCAAGGACGAGTTGAAGGTTATGATATGCCTGACATTGTTGTGGAGGATACCTCTTTACCTGATTCTCCTCCTGTCCAGGAAGAGTACCTTACTCATGCTTTTCCAGGTGGACCGACTGATCCATCAATACTGTGGAGTTTCAATAGTCATGTGGCTGCAGCTATTTGGCACGGGGAGGTAAACATTCCTCAGTAAAAGTGAAATTCATTTGTATATGAGTTTTTGTTTTTTGTGTGTGTTGTATGGTAGTTTGTAATGACATATCATTTGTGTTGTAAGAACGAGGGCCCCTAAAATGTCATAATCACTCTTCCAAGATCCTTGCATGGCCATGGTGGTTAGTAGAGAACAACACCAGATTCAAAGCCATTATTGAGCAGTCTGGACTGTCACAGTTAGCTCGTTGCACTTATCGGTTCGTCAACAAGCTTCTAATCTCCAGTTTTGTTGAGAGATGGCAACCTGAGACGAACACATTTCACATGACAGTTGGTGAAATGACCTTGACCCTAGATGATGTTGGCACTATTCTTGGCCTTCCCATTGTAGGCAAATCAGTCAGCATACCAGATGTGACAGATCATCATGGAGTTACATTACTCGTTTATGGCTTGGGGATTACTGAACGTGCAGCACATGAAGAGGTTTCTTCTGCTGGTGGCAATTCAGTCAGGCTTGAATGGTTGCGAAGTCAGTTTGTTGGTGTCACAGATTCAGACCCCGAGAAGGCTATACAGTGCGCTGCTAGAGCTTATTTGTTGTTTCTGTTGGGATGTACACTCTTCAGTGACAAGAGTGGCGGCAGGGTTCCCGTTGTTTACCTTGGCTTATTGATGGATTTGGGATCTATACATACTTACGCCTGGGGTGCTGCTGCATTAGCATTTTTATATAGTGCACTTCCGAGCATTCCGACCTCATCAGAACATGGGCTACAATGAAGACATGCCACACGTGTACCATTGGGCATCTAGGAGAGAGGCGGGTTCCTCCATTGAGCATTTGAAATCTTTTCGAGCCAAGCTTGACAGTTTGGTAGCTACTGATGTAAGTTTACTCATCCTGCGATAATTTTAACACTTCCATTTATCTTACCCTTTATGTACTTTAATTCAAAAACACTTTACGTTTACAGGTTATTTGGGATCCATACCACAGCTGCAGAGACCGGCATCTATGTAACCCGGTTACGTTCTACCATGGATGCTTAAAGTGCTTAGACGTTGTCGAACCTTATCATCCAGATAGAGTTTTGAGGCAGTTTGGCAGGGTTCAAACCATCCCAGATGCACCGCTAGCTCCCAGTCATGGTGCGTGAGGCAACATATCTGCACGATATACAGTCATGTACAGATACTTGGATAGGATCTGGGAGGCTTGGGATAACCACGTGTTATCTGAGCAATGGAGGAGCACACCAGTTCGTCAGCCTTGGCAATGTGTACCGAGTTATATGGATTGGTATAAGAATATCACGCACCTATATGTCGAGCACACTGATGAACCGCGTGTCCATGACCATCAGGATTTCAGCGAACATGCAGATGTAATCTATTATCCTCTCTTTTGCATACATATGTAACTTACTTTTTTTTCTGATATGTTCCCTAAAATGTGATATTGTTTTCAAATGCAGCGTATTGCACATGCACTGCAGATTTCACATCCTATTATTGACGCTGGTTATCAGGAGGGGATTCGACATCCTTATCGACTTTACCAGGCTATCGAGAGTATGATGCATGTCCTTGAAGGTCAGCACATTGACGAAGTTGGACCTAGTTCTGTTGGAGGTCGCTTTCCATCTTCAACATTGACATACAGTCGTAGGCCTAGGCGTAGGCATACAGCTGATTCGTGACATGTTATTTTGTTACATGTTATTTTGTTAGTTGATGAATTTTTTTTGGTGTTTTTGTAAGATGACATTTTTGTAATGGTAACAATGATTAATATTTTCTTATTATAATGGAATGGCAACAATGGTATTGTAATGACATTGTAATGACATTTTATTATTAGAATGGAATGGTAACAATGGTCGTTGATTTTGTAAATGATATTTTCTTATTACAATGGAATGGTAACAATGGTCGATAACATTCAATCCACATTGCAAAACATAACACATCAACATCAAAAACACATCCATTAATTTCTTCAATAATTCTAACATTGTCAAATGCATACATGTGTCATGCGACATCAACAACATCAAAAGTCTCTCAAGTAGCTACATTATCATGAATAATGTCCTTGAAATGTTGAATGCGACGCACATATGCATCATCCCAGTTGACAGCGCAAGGGTGACGGTATTTTCTCCAATTAGTGGCAATAGGAGGAACTGGATGGCCTGGCTGCAACAAAACCTGCACCAAATATCAATTGACTTAGTGGTCATACCTCATAACTTCTTGTACATGCACAAACCCAATTGATAAGTTTCTGTTATACCTGGACGAAATGATTTCCGTTGACAAACCCAATGGCAATCTCACGTCTATCAAGTTGAGGTACTGGCACTGTTCTAAGAGGTAAAAAGGTGAGACATTGCTGTAAAGACAAGTGGTATAACACAAGATTGTAGCACGATGCAACAAGATGCCCCATGTCTGGCATAGTCATCCAATGTGAGTATCCAGGACTGTCTTCAAAGTACAACAATATGCTTGTCAATTCTTCAAACCTTTCATAGGACCCATAAAGTGTAATGTATTCCTCTTTGTGTGTGTGCAGCTCACCCAATAGATCACGCCTAACCTGAGCCCAATCATCTTCTGTATGACCAATTGAAGCAGCTATAGCCCTGAAACCACAATTCCCATCTGCAGCTACATCCTTCACAAACTTAATGTATGGTTTCAACCCAGCAGGGAAAACATCAACATATGCACCAAGTTTCACTGCTCTAGTAATGTATGACTTCCCTTTCGGATTCACCTTCTCCTTTCCCTTAACAGGTCGCTTCTTCTTGGTTTGCAGAGTAGAAGCTAATGTAGTGATTTGAGTGTTCCTAGGTGAGAAGGAATCATGTCCAAATTGCACTAACTCAAATGCACACGGGTCACGAAGGGTAGAAACATTGATCTTCTTATGATCCTGAGGACGTGTTTTTGGCTTCACCTCCGGCTCAACAAGAAAAGTGCTTCCCGGATATACAATCTCTTTCAACTTCTTCAAAAGCTCCAACCGCATGGTTCTATCACTTTCATTAAACTTGTTAACAAACAACTCTACTTCTGCATGACAAGTCACCTTCGTTTTCTCTTCTTTCTTGCATATGGAGATATGAAGTTGCCTCCACTGTGAGTGTATGGTAGCAAGTGGTATAGGACGATCTTGTCTGATATAGTCAGCAATCTCATGGGCGCAAGGTAAACCATGAGTGTGGCGAAGGACGCATCCACAAGCTTCAACATCAATACCAATGGAATTGGCTCTCTTACTCTCTACAAGCAAATACTCCAATGCAGAGATAGACACATTACCCCGTAGCTCCCTGAATTGAGAAGGTTTAAATTGATGTTGCGCAACAGTTAGACTTTTCTCAAATGAAGCCTTGATATCAGTGTGTTGCAACTCAAGCAGACTGTGTATTTTCTCAAATGATGCCTGAAATGAGACTTGACATGAACCCAATTGTCTTTTAAGTTTTGCATGTGCACTCTCAGCCCTGTTCAATTCAATGTAAGTCAAGTTAAAATCAAGTACATGGCACTTATTAATAACATATTGAAGAAAAGTAATCTTACCGGTTCGTTGTAACATTGCCACAATGCATACACGTGTCTGTCCATGCCGCCACAAATTTGTCCTTGTAAGGAACCAACCAAGTATCCATGACGTATTTAACTGCATCAGGATAACTACTGAATTCCTTAAGTAATGATTTAAGATGCTCATCGTATTGAATTTCAGAAGATGAATACACTACAGAGTTCCACTCATGGTTGAACTTCTCCCATTTCTGCTGTGTCTCAAACATTTTCTTGCATTTGGTCAACACATTCTTACTGATATGCCAACGACATAATAAATGTCTGGCACTCGGGAATATCTTCTGTATGGCATTCATCAAGGCTAGCTCTCTGTCAGTAACAATAACTGTTGGCACAACAAACCCATCCATGACATTACGCAATGTAGCTAACACCCACACATAGTTATCGACCCTCTCATACTGTAAGTATGCGAAACCTACAGAGAATGTCATTTCAGTTGATGTCACTCCCACAATTTCAAGAAGAGGAAGCCGATATCTGTTGGTTTTATATGTGCAATCGATAATTAATATACATGGGAAAGACCAAAATAAGTCCAAACTGGTAGGATGTGCCCAAAACAAGTCTGTCACAGTCATCGTGGACTCTTCAGACCGATGGCGCTCAATGTAATTATACTTGGCCAATTCACCCAATAAGTGTTGCATCTGTGATCTTCCAACTCTCTGTACCACCCTGTTTCGATGGCGTACATTGTAAATGGTTTTAAGTGTGCTTACATTGAGGGCATCTCGCTGTTTCAAGGTTACTAGGATTTCTTTTGGCCGAACCATGCTCTTTGACATATCCATTAACAATGCTTTCTCATCCTTTGATAGCCTCCTCGCATATGAATGTCCCTCGAGGTGCTCCGCAGGTGGATGATTATGCAATCCGCATACTACGGTCAATGTCCATTCATCATGTGTGGTAAACCTGTGAGCCCTCATATCAAAAGGACAACCACACTTCTTCGTACCGGTTATTCTTGATGTATTGTTGCCATAATGTTTTAACTTCTTTGTTGCTCTATATTGGCCACTCCTCTCACAAGCAAGATACATCCTGGGTCTTTTTTTCCCTCCACCATAGTCTGATATTTTGATTATAATGACCAAACCATTTCTCTTTCCAACTTCACGTACCGAGTTGAGCAATTCATCCTCACTTTTGAATACCTACAAAGTTAAATAAATATTATCAAACATTTACATTTGGTGAGCAATTCGAAACATAATCGTTATAATTTCGGAGAGTGAACCTGTTCAGTTGTGAATTGAGTGGTGTAATCTAACACAAAATCCGCGCAAACCTGACTTCCTTGAGTTGACACATATTCCTGCATGTTTTGTATAACATTACAAATTTTTAATGGCATTATAAAGATTAATTTGCAATTTGAAACTGTAAATTTGGTATGTAGTTTGCAAATTTGGAATATAAAATGGGGAAAAAAAAAATTTACTTCATTCGGAAGTAGTTGTCCGAATTTATTTTCAAATTTCGGAAGTTGAATGTTGTAAAAGTTAACTTTGTTCAGACAACAACTTCTGAATTTAAATACCTTGTTCGGACAACAACTTCCGAAATTTATTACTTTGTTCGGACAACAACTTCCGAAAATAAATAATTATTTCGACAGTAGATTTCCGAACCAAATAACACAATTCGGCCCTGGTTATCCGAACGACGCTGGAAAAAAAAAAATTAAACTCACATTTCCTTCGCTCTGTTTCACATGAACACTTATTTGTTGATTTTCAGAAGGCAAATCCTCCATAACAATGATGTTTTCCCTACGAATGACGAAGGTTGATAAATGAGTGCATTGAGAAGCTGCAGTGCATGTGCAATACGGAAATGCCAAAGCCCTTTGGTTTCACTTCTAGCTCAATGAACTTGGAAGAAGCTATGAATGACTCTGCTTTCACTTCTAGCTCAATGAAGCTACAAACACGATGCAACAGATGTGAACTCTAGAGGGAGGTGTGCATTGAGATGTTTTGAATTAACAATGGTGTCTAAAATAGTAATTTCACTTAGGGATATAATTGTAATAAAATTAAATATCATTAAGTGTGTGCAAAGAGGGTATTTGGTGTGTGTAGATAGAAGCTCCCCCAGGAGGGTCACGTGTCCCCCCTTAATTTTTAGAAATTACACTTTTACCCCTATTTGAAAAATAATTAATTTTTAAAATTCAAAGTATGTCATAATTTTTTATATCTCACCTTCAAATTTTTTTTTTTTTTGGTGGATAGTCTTTGAAAAACCAACATGGTTAATCTATTAGTTAAAATTCTTACATTTTCATTATAAGGTTAGTGGTTCAAATATCTCAATTTGATTATTAATTGTATTTTCCATATTATTTATTTATGATTTCTTTCTTATTTTTGAAAATATTTATCTATATTAGTTATATGGTGTATTGATTTTCATTATGATTATAATTCATTAGTTTCATTATAACATGATTCATTAATTAAAAATAAAATACAAATTTTTGTAATTTGTCACTCTAAATATTTAATTTTGCTAAAATATTTTCTTTAAATTATATATTATTTCTCTCTTTTCTCTTGTATCTTTCTCTTCCCCTCTCTTTTTTCTTTGGGTGTATTTTGGTGTAATTTTATCATTCTCATTTTTAATAATAATATGTGATCATATTTTAAATTATAATTATCATCATGTTCACAAAACTAAAATAACAAATCATATTAATAATAAATAAACAATCAAAAATCAAAAACATAAAACAAATAAATTAATTTGGGCATAACTTTAAAATTTTAAATATAAAACTATCTTCATTTTTAGTTATTTTACCCTCAATTACGGATTAAAATTATTTGTATTGCGACTATGATGTTAACTCGATGTTCCTCCTATGTCGAAATTCTATAGTGACTCTCTCTCTCTCTCTCTCTCTCTCTCTCTCTCTCTCTCTCGCTTTGTCTTCATAGCCGTCGGGTACAGGAGCATCACCGCCATCGCACCAACGTCAATCCACCATTGGAGCATCACCCCAGGTATCTCTCTCTCTCTCTCTCTCTCTCTCTCTCTCTCTCTCTCTCTCTCTCTGTTTTCTTCCATTCGCATGCCTTCACACAAACCCAGCCCCAAATTGACCCACCTACCGCCATTGAGTTTAATACAGATTCCTCTTCCACCATGAACAACCACCATCAGCCCCCTTTTCCCTTTTATCCCTGCTCTTCTCTCTCTCTCTCTATATATATAATTGTTATATAAATTTGGCTATGGTGAGAGTATGCGATGAAATTCCAAAATGGGTTTTGAATTAGAGAAATCATGATAGTCTGTTGGATGACCTGGGTTTGGACTGGTTGTCTTTTGATAGTCTGTAGAGGACTAGTTGATCGACATCCTTTGTTGTTGGAGGCACTGATTTGGCCTTCTCAGCAAATTCTTCAAACTCGTCCTGTCAATTGCCATATATATATATATATATAGTATTTAATAATTTGTGAAATATGCAATGTTTATTAGGGTTGATATCTTTCCAGATACAAGAGGAACAGAGCACAAAATTTTGTCACAATATAGGGATCGCACACACTAAAGATTTCCAAAACATTTAAAATTTTCAAGTTATACATAGTACAAATGCTACAACAAGAAGCTTTCCAGCAAAAGAAATATAACATAGTAGGCAAGGATGTACAATCTAACTAAAAGAAACAGAACCAAAAACTCCCACCAAAATAATGTTATACTGTTGTGACATCCTTTCCCCAATCATTAAAAAGTGCCCGAGACTTTTGGGTTTTCTTTGAGCTTCTATTAGTTGTTAGAAAAAGAGTAAGAGACATGGACGTAGAGTCTTGCTTTGAATTTGACTTATTGTGCATGTGTTTGATTTTTGTAATGGTTGTGATTGAGGTGTTCTAGGACTAATTTTGTAGAAATAATTTAAAACGAAAAATTTGTGTGTACTAAACATGTAAGGACTCTGATTTGGGCATATAGACTGAGAAGTTAACCATAAAAACCATCACATAATAGAGCATAGCAAGATGAGATGGCATGTTGCTTTGGATTTTCTTAATCGGTGCAGTAAGTGCATGACCATGGTTCAATCCCAAGTTACTGACAAGGGCTAGTTATACTTTAACTATGCCACCTCTAACCCCAATAAAGAAACAAATGCAGCAGATATAAATAAATGAGACGCACCCGCGTCTATCAACACATTAGCCAAAGTATTGCATATAACAAAAGTACCTCTCACAATTGAGGATCTCGGTAACTGCTCTGGCACGGTAATAGCATACACACGCCCCTGTGGCCCCTGATGAACTTGCTTCTCTCTCGGAGCATAGGCTTGGTGCACTGACTGAGCCGAAGCGGCTCCCTGGTTAACTCGTGAGGTCTGAACTGAGTGAGCCTGCTGGTGGCTCTGAGTCTGCCTCGACCTTGATGCGCCAGATGCGCCTCCCAACTGTGGGCAAGTCCTCTTCATGCGCCCCGGTTGATCACACTGAAAACAATTAAACCCTTGACCTCTATTCTGGGACTGAGATTGACCTTGAGATCGATTAGGTGGCGGTGGTGGTAACATCAACTACCATCTTTCCTTCTGTGGGCATGTAAAGGCTTTGTGACCCGGTTGGCCACACCTAAAACAAGAAAAGCCACTTTGTGTACTCTTTCTTGGGCTTGAACTAGGCAAATGAAAGGTAGACCTAGACTGTTGAGGTTGGGACAGGGATGAGGAGTTGCCTCTACTCCTCTTATTCTGCCTATAGTTCCCCTGTGGTTCTTGGCCCCTAGACCTCGAACCCTGAAGTCTCTCCTCCTCAGCCTGCACTGTAGTCTCTACATGTGCCGCCGCCTTCACAAGACGGGCATAGTTCCGAATCGTGTTTTTGGCAACTTTGTACAAGATCTTGGTTCTTAACTTTTTCTCAAACTCGATATAATGGCGTTCTTCTGTTGCCACCAACTCCGGTGCAAATCGGGACAGACTAGAAAAAGCTACCTCAAACTCAGCCACAGACATGTAATTTTGTTTGAGGTCCAGAAACTCTTGCCTCAATCTCTCCTTAGTAGTGGGAGGTAAGTACTTATCTTGGAAAGCAATCACAAATGCTTCCCATGTCAATTCCACACTACCCTTGGCGTATTTCCACCATTGACCTGCATCTCCTTTTAGGTAGTAACTTGCTAGGGTCACCCTTAGTTCACTGTCTTCAATGTGAAACATCTCAAATGTCTTCACTGTTTGTTTGAGCCACTCATCCGCTCTCTTGGGCTCAGGGCCACCAAGGAACTCATTCGGCTTGGCCGCAGAAATTCTCTAGTAAGGAAACTAGACTTTGCCTCAACGGTGTTCTCTTGGGCTTGGTTTTCAGCCCTCAACAAGTTTATAGCCCCGCTATTTCTCGGGCTAGGGTCCTCATTGCAGTTTTACCCGCTTGTTCCACTTGTTCGGCCACATTAGCTTGGCCTGACTCTTCTTCTTGAATCGGAATCCCATGGACCGGTACCTCATGCACACCCCGACAAGCCCTACCACGTCTCCTGCCTCTACCACCACGAGTTTGACCTCTTCCTGACATCCTATACAGGACAATAGAAATAATTTAGCACACTAACCCATACATGCCCATAATTTGCCTTACACGTTCAATCACAAAAAAAATTCTATATAATTCTCTACCATATAGACAATTTAATTTCACTCCACATAAGCACTTAGTCATGTAAACACATACGGATTATCCTTTTATGATAAAATTCGTCCCACGAAAAATCAAGAATTCTTGGTAGAACGAGTATTGATCAAGTACCCTTCTAAGAAGAACTCAAGGAATTTAACAAGAGCAAACAACATTCCAAAAGTCCAATCCCATACCCAAATAGCCACATAAGCATGTTATCACATAGTCACAAAATGTATAACATTTTCCTATCATGCAGCATGAACCCATGGTAGTAAAACAACCACTTCCCGCGAGCTCCAAGTATTCGAACCTGGTAGCTCTGATACCAAGTTGTAACGCCCCAATTTTTATACCCAAATAATAATACGATAACCATGGTTCTTTAAAGTAAAACTGAAAATAAATCCACACACTCGCATCACATGATACAAATAGTCTTTAGGCGATAATACATTCACTTCAAATCAAAATGACATAAACAAATAGATATCCCCAAGGGTTTACAAGTTTCCAAGGCTTAGGCTTGGTTACACAAAATGGTTATTGAAACTCACACAAATACAACCCTTGGCTTACAAACAGAGTTATAGCAAATGAGAGCCTTGTACTCTCAACACATATTTTCTCGCCTTAAGTTAGGTGGGATCACCACATCTTTTCCTGCACAAAAATCCCGTAGGGTGAGCATACAGCCAAGTAGGAAATCCTTAACAAAGTATATACATTTTATACAAGTCTCAAGAAATGAAATGCACATGTCATGCCAAGCCCCTTTTTAAAAGTAAATCACATTTTTATCTTTTGAAAACCATCATGCTCAATGATGTCATACAATTTCAATTGTTCAAAACTTAACAATTTATTTCAAGGGAGGTAAATACGACTCTGATAATCCCTAGGTCGGTGGCTGCAAGTAGACTATACAAGTACTACCAAATTGTCATTTTTACCGGTATTAACTGGAAGGCTTGACACTTATCCGCACAGGTTTTCGGTCTTTCATCCTGGACTCTCAGGGCAACTTATTCAATATCATCTACACCACCTATCAAGACTTACTAACATATTTACCCCAAAACCATTCCATGAAAACTTGTTTCTCAATATTCTTTTCTCAATACAAGTTTTCAAATCAACTTTCAAAGTTTAATGTAATCAAATAAATTGATATGCCAATTTCACAAGATGAATATAAATACTTTTATTCCGATGCATTGTCTAAGGAATAACACAATTCCTTCTTCTTAAGTATCCTCAACAATCAATCATTTCAAGACTATTTCAACGTTTTGAACAATAATTTCCAAAATGAACAACAATACTCATATTCCATGAAATTCATCATTTATATAAATATAAATAAGAAATTTTACAAACATCCATTTATTTTGACACACAAAATAAATATAATAATATCATTTATGGATTTTCAATTTCTTTTAAAAATCTCTAATTTCTAGGTTTTCTCACCAAAACTATACAACTCAAATCTTTTGAAAGAAAACTTTCCAAAATCATCTTTTCTTCAATCAACGAAGATCAAAACCCATAAGATTATTTTAAAAGAACAAGAGACAAACCCACTTTCAAAATTCCTCAACTTCTTGAATCAACAATCAATTTTCAAAGCATTGAAGGATGATTTCGAAAATCATCTAGATCTTTCAAAAAAATATATATAACTTTAAGAAAATCCCTACGTCAAGTATTGAAGAAGAATTGAGATGAAACCCCAAAATCAACGATGCCTAAACTCGATCTCCACCGCACATAACAAAGCCCTCGAGATGATAACCAATTTTGATGAAGAACTTAGGTCTAAATCCCAATGGATTTGGAGAAATCAAAGAGATAAGATGATTTCTAGAGAGAGAAGCTTCAGATCTGAAATTCTAGAGAGTTTTAGAGAGAGAGAGAACTAAAAAGTGATCTAAAATATTAGATTCACGAACTGATATAACATGGTCCGCTCGAGCGTGGAAAGCCCGCTCGAGCATTAGACACAACCTCCCGCTCGAGCGCGAAAGCCTCCGCTCGAGCGTCAAATACACTTTCCCAGTACTTTTGTCGACAGGTCAAACTTCTGGGACCAAACATTCTTTGCTCGAGTGCATAAACGGCCGCTCGAGTAGACAAGCAACTTCGAATGCATTTTGCATTTTTTCTTTGGGGGCGCTGCCCCTCGTCCCCGCCTGGGCACTGCCTGGGACCCGCCAAGGGGCTCTGCCCCCTGGACCCCCGCGAGCTAACCGGGCAGCTCAATCCCCGACCTACTCAGCGAAGTGGCAAAACTTGAAAGAATTAACTTCTGATACAACTCTGCAAGGCATAATTCGAGTTGGATTCGCATCCATAGGTTTGGAGACATTACTTGTTCCAAATACACCGTTACAACCCGATAACCAAAATAAGAGGAATACAGGGAAACTAAGATACGTAACACTATTCAAAACCATACCAGCCCGAGCCCGGAACACCACACAGAGATGGGTCAAAACCAGGATCATTCCCAAAACCGAATTGCATGGCCAATTATAATTAGAGAATTGGATTAATGAGATAAAAATGGATTCAAATATATAGAGAGTTACATTTGGCCCCTTTTTATGACCAATTATAATTAGTTAAGATTGAAGTTGGGCTTGCTTTTTTAGCCAAGCATTTTATTAAATTATCACACTAATAATCCAATTTATAGACTTTGTTCATTAACTTTTCAAAATGGACATTTATTTTGGGACATTCAAAAATGAAAAAGTGGACCAATTAATACATAAAAATCCACTTTAAAGGCATGATATATACCTGAGTTAATTAATGATACATGAATTGGAGATGATGCATGGGTTCTGAAGCCATGTATCCTATCATAATATTGGCAGCCACCAACACTGTAAAGACCCAAGATCACTTTTCTACAAGTTAACAAAATTAGTTAACTAATCGAGTGCACATCTAACATTTTGCAAAAGTATCAATTCACCAATCAATTGGATGGATTGGCCAATACTAATCAATTGTTCAATAAAAATAATAAACAATCATGCTATCATGCCTCCTAATGTTCTAAAACCAAGGAAAAAAATCTTATTACTATGCAATCACTGACCCCTAAAGTTTAAGCAATGTGAAAACTTTAATATGGTAATCCAGTGTCAAAACTCATTTTCTAATGTCAACAAAATATACAAAAATAAAGGTTTAAACAAGAAAATTAGGTAAAAAAATATCACTTCAAGAACTCCAAAAAAATCGAAGGGATATAATAATGTTCTTAAGGTTACCTTGTGCTCAATAACAGTACCACTAGCAGTGGTCGAAGTCGGGAAGGGCATAGGTGAGCTGCAGTGGGAGAGAGGGTAAGAGAGAGGAAAAGTGGATCTGAGAGGAGGTCTGGTGCGAGAGGTGAGAGAGATCAGGGATGGGAGAAGGAAAAAGCATAAGAGAAAGGACAACAGTAGGCAGGAATTTGTCCAGCAAGTACTCTATAATTCTAAAAAATTAAAATTAAAATAAAATACCAAACAATGCACATAACAAATTATTAGCTGCAGCAAACAATATGAATGAAAAAGATGATGTCATGACCACCATTATAATTTCTCACATGTAACAGCTTTGAGAGAGCTTTCCATTTGGCTCAAATTTTCTTTTCAGTAGAGCATATACTGAAAAAACTTGAGAGCAATGACAAAATCATCTTTTTCTACCAAAAAATAATATACAACGCTATTTTACTAATAGTTAGCAGGCAACAAACGAATAATTGGACTTGAATACAATGCTAGTGGGGTTGCATGATCTAGTTAAATCTCTTGGCACAAATGTAACTAAAATAAAATCAAAAGTAGAGAAAAAAAAAAACAAAACAAAACAAAAAACAAAAGTTATAGTCAAACTCCTTTTTTTAAAATCAAAAAACCAATACCATAAAAGATGTTATGACAAAACTTAATTATTGGTTCGTAAAAACAAAATAAAAAATGCAACTATAATTAACTTATGAATTTACCTTTTATAGCTATAACTCATTCATCAACCTCAAAGTGCTCACACCACACCTGTAAATCAAAAATCACAAAATGGCAAACAATTCTAATCATAGGAACCATAAAAAAATAAAGAAAGAAAGATGAAGAAGGATGATGTTATTAGCCAAAATTACATTGATCAGTCCAAACACTTGCAAGAATTTGTTCATTTGGAATTAAACTACTCCACCTAAATTAAGCTATAAACCTTCCCCAAACTATGAACTTTTAAATCAATGAATTGTAAGCCCACTTCTTGTAATGATATTTGGAGGATTCAATCTGAAGCATCATACCAAACCAAAACAAAAAAGAATAATAATAATAATAAATAAAACAAAAAACCTGAAACCAGATTTGAACTACTACCCCTTTACCCTTAAACATTAATCAAAAGGTTTTAAGATGATTAATGTATGTTTTGGTGGACTAATTGCATACATTTTTTTCTATTGTGAGGTGCCTTGTTAGTCCTTTTCCTCATGTTCAGATAATATACAAAACCAATCCTACATAAGAAATTACATACATTATAGCAGTGCAAGCCAATAAATTGATTAAATAGACTACTACAACACAAGAACCAAATTCTTAGTTCAGACTAGGTATTTTCTTCCAATAATTCATGTGTACATCCAACATAAATATATTATGTGTTTAACTGAATTTGCAATTGATCAAAGAAACATAAATACGAAGTACCAACACAAAATACTCCTCGAATTACCAAATCTGGAAATTAACATATACCTAGAACGATGGCAAGAAGCAAGAGAGGATGTAGAGGGACAACGGTGGCGACGGAGGGGGTACAGCTGTATTCAGACAGTGCCAACGGTGGTGTGGTGCGGTAGTGATTACAGAGCGGGAGAGAAAGAGACAAAGAATAAGATCTAGAGAGAGAAAGAGAAATCAACTTACCTTGTGAGAATGAAATAGTCCAAGTTCATGAATCGGCGGTGTCGACTTTGGATTTCAGGCATTACAATGGTGGAATGGGACCAACAAAATTGTCCATGAGGGAGGAGGAATCAAATCATATAATATAGTTGTGTGAGAGAGAGGGAGAGAAAGAGACATGAGAAACCTAGGAGGGATTAGGGCAAAATTTTGAGGGTTCTAAATTTTGAGAGGGAATTTTAAATTAAGGTAAAATTTTGTGAAAAATTTTGTTTTTAATTTTTTGTTTTTGTTTTTGTAGATGTGAAAAATATTTTATGCTTGTTAAATTAATATTTTTTAATTATTATTTATTATTTATTGTTTATAATTTTTATTTTATTAGAGTTTTATGGCTTAGTGTGAGAAGAAAAAAAAGTACAAAATTTAGATAATTTAAAAGTATAAATTTTATTAAAAAAAATTAAAATTACACCAAATATAAAACTATAAAAAATTATTTATTTTTTTATTTTATGTATTTATAGGTTTTTTTTATAAATATTTTACTTTTTAATTATATCTAGATTAACTAAATTTAAAAATTAAAATTGTTAATTAAGATATTAATAAAATTCACTTAAAACAAAAAAAAATGTATTGAAAATTCAAAAATAACTTTTGTAATTCTAAATCAAACATAGTATTAGTTTTTCAAATTTTAAAAAAAAAAGAATATATATTATTTTTTTTATTGTCATAAATAAATTATTGAATATCCATAACAATTGTCCATCACTATACAAACTTTGTCTCATGACAATACAACACCATGCAAACTCTGTCTCATGATTGTCTATCACCATTGTTGTGGCAATAAGATTTTAGATCTACACTCATTTAGATCCATCACAAGCCTTTATTTTTTTTCTACCTTGTTCTTTATGTCTCTTTGTCTCTATTTTGTCAATAGAAAAAATAAAATTTGTGGCGGCAATTGTCAAAGGGTTCAAAACATACTTTTCTCTCATTGAACTCGTGATTCTTCTGCAATTCCACGTCATTATAGGCATCGCTTTCGCTATACGAAAATGTCCCACACCCTTTGTATTATTTGACATTCCTAAAGCTAGCATAAAGTCTCACTTTACCTCTACTCCTCTGAAACTATCACGAAGTATTACTTTACTACCTAAACTATAAAATGATGCCATTAAACCCTTCAATAAATATACTAATTTATTCATTATTCCATCTTTGGCATTTAATTTTATAAGTTCTACTCATTTATTAGAAATTTCACTTTGCTAATAGTTAACTTACACCTAAACATTAAGGCTGAATTTCACTATTTGAAGAGAATGAAATTTCACTAGTTGAAGATAATGAAATAATTATTACTATCAAGTTTTAATTAAACAATATTAAAATTTTGGTAATTACACACATTATAGAATTAATTAGACAACAAATTAATTAAAAAAATTAAATTATCGTTAGCTAATTAAAAATATAGTGACAATCACTTGTTGCTCCAACGAAATCACTGGTGACATCTCTCTTTAACTCATAAGTCTTCCATTTACTTGCTAGTTCGTCTTTGTCTTTAATTTTATAATTTTTGCTTCTTTAGTAGAAATTTCACTTTTTTAATAATTTCACCTAAATATTAAGGTTAATTTCACTATTTAGAGAGAATGAAATTTCACTAGTTGAAATGATGGTATTTTTTATGATAATGATGGCAATGATAATGAAGGTGGCGGTAATAGCAATGGTAGCTTCATAATGGTGGTAGTGGTGGTGGTGGTAGGGTGGTAGTGGTGGTGACAGTAACAGTGACAGTGATGATGGTTACAACAATATTAGAGATGATTGTAGCGATTGTGAGGTTATAATGGTGTATGTTAATGTATGTATATAAATATTTATAAATTCAATTAGCATTAAATAATTATATAATTTTATGTGAGAAATTCGTCATAATTTAAATGGCTTTTATCTTACAAACTCAATTATAATTGGATTCAAATGGATTGAATAAAGGGTATCGCCTCTTATACCAACACCACTGAATTATGAAAATGACTTTTAAATAATATATACTTCGCAAAAAAATATAAAAATTCTCATTCAGAATTATCTTGAGATGTTGAAGCATAGGTATGTCAACAAACATGCCATACCTATACCGGGTAGTTACTGAATTATGAAATTTTTTTCCCACTCAATTTTAAAATTACTATTAGTTAACCAAGTTGATTGAAATTAATTAGGATAATAAACTGGTTACAATTGCGCGCGTACACACACATAGTACGCAAGAAATTTTCACCTCAATAAGTTTCGACTAAGGTACGACACGGTTTGGATATATACTAGATATGTTTGGGTAAACCAAAAATTAAGAAGAAAAAATTTGAAAACATTTTTGTGTACCTGGTACTTATGCAGAAATAACATACTTTGGTAAGTATCCGGTATGAGTAGTTTGGCAAGTATAGCCATTCGGGAGTGGATTATGTTGGGTGAAGTCTGCAAGTTTAAATTGCATTTGGGTGAGTCTGAAGGGAGCGCAACATTGTTTACCTTGAGTGCTCAACCTACCTTGATTAGTAGAGTTGTAGAGGCACAACGAAGGGACCGGGAAGTAGAGTTAATTCGTGATAGAATCACCATTGGGAAGGAAGAGAAGGGTTTGAACATTCACTCGGATTAGAGTGTACGTTACCTAGATCACTTGTTTGTGCCCAAATCTTGTAGGGAGGAAGTGCTTCGGGAGTTCCATCACTCACGCCTGGCGGTATATCTAGGAGGCACCAAAATGTATCGAGACCTTAGCGGTCAGTTTTGGTGGAGGGGTATGAAGCAGGATGTCACATCCTTCGTGTCAAAGTGCCTTATTTGTCAGCAAATCAAGGCCGAGCACTAGAGACCAGCGAGTTTGTTACAACCCTTACCCATAGCCGAGTAGAAATGGGAACACGTGACCATGGATTTCGTAGTTGGGCTTCTTAGAACGCAGCAGGGCAATGATGCCATTTGGGTAATTGTTGATAAGTTGACTAAGTCCACACATTTCGTCCCAATGCGTACTAGCGACTCAGTTGAACACTTGGCAGAATTGTATGTTAGAGAGATAGTTCAGCTTCATGGGGTTCCAGTAACCATCGTGTCGGATAGAGATCCACGTGTCACCGCCCGGTTGTGGCAGAGCCTTCAAGAGGCATTAGGAACCAAACTGACTTTTAGCACCGCTTATCACCCTCAAACCGATGGGCAGTCGGAGCGCACCATTCAAATTTTGGAGGATATGCTTAGAGCTTGCGTCCTAGATTTCAAAGGGTCTTGGGAGAGGCACTTACCGTTGATTGAATTTTCCTACAACAATAGTTATCAGGCTAGCATTGAGATGGCACCGTTTGAGGCCTTGTATGGCCGACCTTGTAGGTCACCAGTTTATTGGGCCGAAGTAGAGGATGCACCGTTGTTGGGTCTGGAGATTGTTAGGGAGACAACTAAGAAAGTTGCTCTCATTCAGAAGAGGTTAGCTACGGCCCAAAGCCGACGAAGAATTATGCCAATGGGGTTAGCTACGGCCCAAAGCCAACAGAAGAATTAAGAGGAGGCAACCCTTATCTTTCGAAGTGGGTGATCATGTGTTTCTTAAGATCTCACCTCGATGGGGTTTAATGAGGTTTGGCAAGAGTGAGAAGTTGTCTCCGAGGTTCATTGGGCCTTTCGAGATATTGGAGAGGATTGGGGAAGTGGCATATCGGATAGCCTTACCACCACAATTTTCAGGAGTCCACAACGTATTCCATGTGTCCATGCTTAGGAAGTACGAACCCGACCCTTCTCATGTGCTAGATTGGGTTGATTTGGAGGTAGATAAGGACGCCTCTTACAAGGAGCGACCGGTTCAAATCCTAGACACCCGAGAACAAGTGCTACGAGGCAAAACCATACCGTTAGTGAAGGTGTTGTGGAGACACCATGGGATTGAGGAAGTGACTTGGGAACAGGAAACGGAGGTCCGCTCCAAGTATCCGGATTTATTTAAGCATGCTTAGCGGTTTATTTTAAATTGTAATGTTTCCTAGTGGTAAAAGGAAAAAGTGTTAAATTGTTGATTATGTGTTGTTGTGTATATATTGTTAAACTAAACATAGAGATGGTGAAAGAAAGATATTTTGTCACAGACGTTTTGTTTCATATGTCTAGTGTAAGCAATTGTTGTTTTGATGAAATGATGATGAGAAGAATGGTAAACATTGGTTGAATATAGAGGTTGCAAGTTGTTAATGTTATTAAAATATTCATAGTTGTTAGAACACTACTGTTTCATGAATGTATTCAAATTTCGGGGACGAAATTTCCTATGGTGGGGAGGTTATAGCGACTGGGTCCTTTCTCCTCCCTTCTCCTCTTTTCTTCTCTTTTTTTCCCCTCGTCGCTCCGTTCTTCTTTTATTTTCGTTGGGTTTGAAATGTTCGGAAATAGTCCTTTAAATAAAGTTTTTGCTTTTGTTTTGCTTGGTATTGAATTTCACTTGTTCCGAAGAGCGTAAGGATAGATCCGGAGTGCCCGGGGGTCGAACCAAAAACTTTGCTGGACTGGTTGGCTTGCCTCACGTACGGGGGCCTAGGGTCGCACATGCGGAAGAGGGGCCGCACGTGCGGGAGGAAGGGGCCGCACGTGCGGATATCAGGGGAAGGCTGGGTGTGTACACTGCAAAATATGCACGTGCGTGAGTGAGGTACGGGATGTGCTGCACGTGCGGGAGTGATAGCCGCACGTGCGGGAGGGCACGCTCCGCATGTGCAGAGAAGGGCGCCGCATGTGCAGTCGGCCTAAGTCCGAATTTCTGCATTTTTGTATCTTTAAGGCCGAGTTGTATATCATTTTTAGGGTTTCACTCTCTCACTCTAAAGGCCATTTTGCTCTCCTTTCTCTCTAGAAAATCCCCTTATACACCAAAAACTCCTTGATTTTGCAAGCCCCTTGGATCTGGATTCATCATCATCATCATCTCTTTCTCTCAAGCTTTGGAGATCAAGCTTGAACTCCTCTTGGTGTTGTGAAAAGTTGAAGAATCTTCCATAGAAGCTAGGGTTTCATTCTCTCTCTTCATCAAAACATTGAGGTAGGGAAATTTCCTTGAGTTATATATACATTTATGTTAGTTTTGGTTGATTTTAAAGCTCCATTAATGATATTGAAAGTTTAGTCTTGTCTCATAAATGCTAGAGTTTCAAGATGGGTTTTGATCTCTCTCTTCCTAAACTATCTTCTAGAGGATTTTACTCACATAATAGGAGGATGTCATCTTGAGAGAAAACCCTCTCAAAAGAAAGGAGAAGGTTTGCCTTGGTTTTTGACATAAAACCCTAGAAAATTTTTGGGGATTTTTGATAAATATGAATATGTTTATGAGTATCTTGTGTTTTGTATTAAGAAAGTGAATTTTTATCATATGTTTAGCAAGAATGGCAAAATTATTTGATACATGAGGAATGAGGTGTCATTTCAACATTATTTTTAAACCTTTGAATGTGTATTGTTATGAAATAACAAATAATTGTGCATGATGGGAAAGTGTTGTTACTATGAGTTGATAACATGTAAGTTATCTTGTGAAAGAGCATTGAAGAGAAGAAATGAGAAATGTTGTGTGGCATGGAGAAATCGTGATGTTGCATATTCATTTAATTTAATTTAATTTTATGCATTGTAAACTTGGATTGAAGATGTTTATTCCATAAATGAGAAAGGCTTGTAATGAGAACAACGGTAATGTGTACGGGGTCAATACGTGGTAAGTCCAGATAGGGGGTGCAGTTGAACTTGATAAGTTGACCTGAGTATCCTTGGTGAAAGACCAGAAAACCGCGCGGATAAGTGTCGAGCCTTTCGGTTAATACTGGTAAAAATGAATGTTTGGTAATACTCGTAGAGTCTACTTGTAGACACTAGCCTAGGGATTACCAGTATCGTATTTACTACCCCGTTGATTAATAGAATTGGAAGTTTGAAATTGATGAGACCGGACAATGTTAATGACGAGCATAGTGATTTCTTTTAAGAAAGGCATAATATGAGATCATTTTGAAAAGGGCATTACATCGCATTTCACACTTGCATTTAATATTGGACGCCTTACATAAGTGTATATACTTTGTTAGGAATTTCTCTACTAGGTTTTATGCTCACCCCTATGGGATTTTGGTGCAGGTAAAGATATGGTGACCCTACCGAACTGAGGGCGTGATATGGTGACCCTACCGAACTGAGGGCGTGGGTATTTTTGTGAAGAGTAAATAGCTCTTTTATTTTTGTTGCAAATTTTGTAAAGTCAAAGGCTAAATGTGTATGTGTGCAAGAGACCATTTTGTGTAACCGGACTATTGCCTTGAAAGATGTATACCCTTAAGGACATTTTATTATTTTGAGACTAGATACTTCATAGGCTATAGATTTAGGTATTCTTTTATCGTTGAATATATATGCACATGTAAAATTTTTGTATAAACTCATTTATTAAGTAGGTGAAGATGGATGAATTATTGTGACTGATGAATGATTGTTAATTAATGTGGATAGTTTATGTTGAATTATTTCGGGCGTTACAGTTAAGGCGAAATTCTATAGTGACTCTCTCTCTCTCTCTCTTACGCTATCTCTCTCGCTTTGTCTTCATGACCGTCGGGTACAGGAGCATCACCGCCATCGCACCAACGTCAATCCACCATTGGAGCATTACCCCAGGTATCTCTGTCTCTCTGTCTCTCTCTCTCTCTGTTTTCTTCCATTCGCATACCTTCACACAAACCCAGCCCCAAATTGACCCGCCTACCGCCATTGAGTTTAATACAGATTCCTCTTCCACCATGAACAACCACCATCAGCCCCATTTTCCCTTTTATCCCTGCTCCTCTCTCTCTCTCTCTATATATATATATATATAATTGTTATATAAATTTGGCTATGGTGAGAGTATGCGATGAAATTCCAAAATGGGTTTTGAATTAGAGAAATCATGATAGTCTGTTGGATGACCTGGGTTTGGACTGGTTGTCTTTTGATAGTCTGTAGAGGACTAGTTGATCGACATCCTTTGTTGTTGGAGGCACTGATTCGGCCTTCTTAGCAAATTCTTCAAACTCATCCTGTCAATTGCCATATGTATATAGTATTTAATAATTTGTGAAATATGCAATGTTAATTAGGGTTGATATCTTTCCAGATACAAGAGGAACAGAGCACAAAATTTTGTCACAATATAGGGATCGCACACAGTAAAGATTTCCAAAACATTTAAAAGTTTCAAGTTATACATAGTACAAATGCTACAACAAGAAGCTTTCCAGCAAAAGAAATATAACATAGTAGGCAAGGATGTACAATCTAACTAAAAGAAACAGAACCAAAAACTCCCACCAAAATAATGTTATACTGTTGTGACATCCTTTCCCCAATCATTAAAAAGTGCCCGAGACTTTTGGGTTTTCTTTGAGCTTCTATTAGTTGTTAGAAAAAGAGTAAGAGACATGGACGTAGAGTCTTGCTTTGAATTTGACTTATTGTGCATGTGTTTGATTTTTGTGAAAATGAGACTTTGGCGATTATTTTTTTAGTGTCAGTTTCTTAAATAATTTGAAAAGTAAGTCAATTCTTTAAATTTTTTTTTTTAGAATTTTATAAAAAAAAAAAAAAAAATCTCTTTAAAGTTGATGTGTCTGTCATATGTGGGGTTGAGAAAAATGCTAAAAAAAAGTCCCACCCACTCATGGACAAGAGAATACAGGCTGATTTCCTGACTATGATATTTTCAAAACTTTATTTCCATTTTAGGGTGGTTTTTTATGTTTATTAACAATGTCATTTTTCAGAAAACGACTTTTAAAAAGCTGTGTTTCGCAATTAACATAATAATAAAATTTGAACATAGGAAACAGGCTTTGGAAAAGTAGGTTTTAATTAAGTTTTAATTAATTCTAAATTAATTAAAAATAAAAATAGTTTTGGTAAAATCATTTTTACACTAAATTTTTTTTAATTTATATTTTTAACATAAATATTTTTAATACAAAAATGATTTAAAAAAAGCACTTTATAAAACGGATTTAGAAAAACCGTTTTCACAATTTTTTTTTTTTTTTTTCCATGTGGGAAGGTTGTTGGACTTGGGAACCAAAAGAGGAGAAAAAGAGAGAGAGCAGCAATTCCAATGCATTCAAAGATTGCTTTCTTTAGAAAATACAACACAGACAAAACATAATCTATATAATACTCCTACATATCTCATCAAGATTCCACGCTCAATTACTTATTATATAAAACATATATTGTGGAGTTTAGGAAGTTGTTATTTTAGTAAGTTGTTTTAGTTGTTAGCTATTTTAATAGATTAAAATTTTTGTGTTTGGAAAAATAATTAGATTTTTTTATAATTAGATGTGATGTTTGTATTTTCAAATTAAAGGCTATTTTAATTTATATTTTCAACATAAATATTTTTTGACCAAAAATATCTTTAATACAAAAACAGTTTTAGAAAAGCTGTTTTATAATCAAATACGTCACTCAAAATTACTCAAAACTTAATTCAAAAATTAATTTCAAAACTCAAATCAAAACTTAAAACCAAACTCTTTTCAAAATTTTATTTTTAAAAAATATTATTTATTTTATTGTTTAAAATTATATTTAGAATTATGATTTGAGTGTGGAGTCGTGTTTTGAATCATGAGTTTTGAATTGAGTTTTGAAAAGAGAAAATTTGTTTGGTTATGAATTTTAAAAAGAGTTTTGAGTTGTATTTTGAGTTTTGAGTTGTCTTTTAAAATTTTTTAGATTTATTTTTTTATAAAATTTTAAAAAATTTCTTAATTTTATTTTTTTAGGATAAATATGTTTTATTTTAAATATTTATTTATTTATTTATTTATTATAATGTGCACTATATTTCATACATTTTTGTTTTGTATTTTTTAAAATATTAAAAAATAGAAAAAATTTATTTTTTATTTTAACTATATAATTTTTATTTTAAATATTTTTTATTTTTTATTTGAAACATCTTATTTTATTTTATAAAAATATTTTTAAATAATTTATTTTTTTTGTTATGTGTTTGGTTATGATTTAAGTGCAAAATTTTAAAAGTACTGTGGAGTTTTGAGTTATGTGTTTAATTATAAGTTTTGAAAATAATTTTTATGTGTTTAGTTACGATTTGAGACTCTTTTCAAAACTAAAAACTTTTTTCAAAATTTAAAATTCAAAAACTCCTTTCAAAACTCTTTTTAAAAAAAAATTCAAAACTCATAACCAAATAAATTTTCTATTTTTAAAATTCAACTCATAATTTCATACTCAAATCACAAATTCAAACTCAAATCATAATTTCAAAACTAAACCAAACACAATTCAAAAGTTTTGAATTTATGTAGACCCAAAAAATGACAGAAAGTTTTTGTAAAATTTCAAATCCGAAATTCTTATAATTTGGTCAAATGTTCTGATTTTACAGAGACCTTCCTAAGCTTATCACACTTGCTATTTGGTCAAATATTTTGATTTTACAGAGACCTCCCTAAGGTTATCACACTTTTTAGCTTAATTTAGGTTAAAATTTATAAAAAGATAAAATAGGTTAAAATAGTTAATTAAGATAAAATATCACATCAAATCCATAATTATTTCATTTTTCTCTCACAAACATCACATCTAATTATAAAAAAATCCAATTACGTTTCCAGACACAAAAATTTAGTCTACTAAAATACCCAAAAACTAAAACAGCACTAAAATAACTACTTTCCAAACCCTCACAATATATGTTTTATATAATAACTAACTAGCATATCACCCGTACTATGCACAGGATGAAATAATAGATTATTTAATAAAAACATGATAATTATATTTAATTTTTTTTATATTTTGTAAAATTAAAGTTAACTGGAAGCTAGCCAATCGAGATTTTCTTAATTGTTTAAAATTAAGAAAATCAAAAAAATTAGTATAAGATATTGATCATAAGGCTTCTCACTAAAAATCTCATTTTGCTTCTATAAATGGGAGTATAAGATTTACATTATGTGTAACGCCCTCAAAATAAACCCATAAATCATACATTCAAGACATCCATAAACTTAAGAGAATAAAGCATAATTCAATTTATCAGAGTATTCATTACAAAAGTATTACATGTTGACATCAAAAGTAAACGCCCTATAGGCTTATAACTTTCCAAGCAAAAAAGCCAACACTTGGTTATAAAAAGAGAGTACTAACTCAAAACACAAAATAAGCCATTGGCTTGATGTACACGTAATACACAAAATAATCACAAAAAGATAAGCCTTCAGCTTCTACAACCTCCCAAGCTAAGACCTTGGAGGCGGTATATCACCTACACCTGAAAATGATGTCCCATATAGGGTGAGCCAACGCCTAGTAGAGATATGCTAAACATATTATGAGCAATAACTAAAACATGAGCATTCGATAAATGTTAACACTGGTCAACCAATTTACAGCACAATCCAATTTCATGACAAATATGTCCATGTTCATTTTACTTTCCTTTGCTTAACCAATTTTCAATTCATAAACAAAGCTCAGAACCTGGCCAAACAATTTAATGAGATTACAACTCATATCAACAATACTTCCATTTCAAATGAGATAACAGCTCATATTAAAAACACTTCCATACTTCACAAATGATACACAGATTTGCTGTATCAATGGAGTCCATCCCCTATCTCCTCCCAAATAACATTCGGTTTAGGAGTCCATCCCCTATCTCCTACCAAACCGTGGAGTACATCATCTATCTCCTCTCACACAATACAATGTATATAAACACTTATCATATACAAGATCAATCAATACACATATTCGATGTATTATTCCAACCGTCACATTCAATGACATATTCAACGTGATTAGTTTCAGTTCACCTAATTATCATGCAGTGTCTACAACAATCAAGACTATCCTCCACCAATAGCCCAAGCAATTATTTCTAAACAGATAATAAATGCATCGATTGATAAATTAACAACATTTTCAAAAGTGAGTGATTAATCAATCCAACTCCACCATTCTTTCTCATAACTTCTCAATTTCATTATTTCCAAGCCAATTTCATTATTTCACAATGAAAGTCATTAATTACAATAATGACCCAATAAAACCCAAATATGGCATTTTCCCTATTTTCCCAATATTGACCCAAAGGTCTAAATATCATTAATAAATGTTCATAACCTCATCTTAAGACCCATATACACATATATAGTTCAAAAGGAACAAAACCCCTCTTTTCAATATTTTGAAACCCTAACCCCCAAAATTACCCAACTTCAACATTACATCAAAATGACTACAAGTTTATGTCAAAAACCATAAATATGAGTAGTTATCCCTAACTCAAATGGAGAGACCCAAAGGTGATGATGAAGAAATTCGAAATGCTCCAAAACCAAGGATTTTCGAATTGAAATGTAGCCCAAGCCAAGCTCTACACTTTTTGCAAAGGAACTAAGAGAGAAGATCACTCAAGCTAGATGATTTCTTAGAGAGAAGTTGAAGTTTAGAGTGAGTGGCTCTCAAGTTTGGGTTTTGAAAAGTAAGAGAGAGAGAGAGAGAGAGAGAGAGAGAAAGTCGAAAAAGTGATCCAAAAAGTGATTTCGCAGACTGATATACAAACAGGTACGCTCGAGCGTGGAACGCCCCGCTCGAGCATCAGATACAGACTTACGCTCGAGCGTCAAAAGCGCCGCTCGAGCGCCGGATGCACACTTCCAGAAGTTTTGCAGTCGATGGTCCCCGCTCAAGTGTGAAAGTGGATGCTCGAGCGTCCGATGACCTACAGAACAAAATACTGAAAGATGAATAATCACACTTGAGCGTCAAAATGCTCGCTCGAGCGGAGACGCAAAAACAAAGGACCCGCTCGAGCCTCAAAAGCCCCGCTTGAGCGTGAAGGCCAAAATCTGGGCATCAACTTTTGGTTTCTAAACACAACCAACCTGTTCCCAACCTGCCCAACACAACCCAAGACTCAAACACAAAGAGTAAAGTGTAGAAATGAGAATAAGACAACGACCAACATCTATGGAACCGAGTCCGGAATACAATTAAACAATGAAGGGAAAACCGGGATCACTATAACCTCCCCCCCTTAAAGAATTTCGTCCTCGAAATTAGATAAATAAGTTCCAAAAATATGATTTCTCAATTCTCAACAATATTACCATTAAATATTTCACAACCTGACCCACTACTGGTCATTCTGTCTCTTTTCAAGAGGCAAATTACAACATATGTTTACAACATGCATTATCAACATGCATTCCTTTGAAATTTATCAATTTCAACACATATTCCACAATTCAATTACATATTCAATGCCAATCAATATATTTGCATTTCTAAAACAGAATTAACATATGCAATGCTAAAATAAACTTCCATTTTCGAACCATATTCGATGGCTATAACATTTCCATAATCTAAAACATATACAATGTTTTCAAAATTCAACAACATAACAAAGTTTTCAACACAAGGTTAAACATTATCAAACAGGTCCGGATATTTCTCACGGATCTCCAACTCACGTTCCCAAGTGGCTTCCTCCACCTCGTGATGTTTCCACAAAACTTTTACCAAGGGTATCGTCTTGCCTCGCAAGACTTGTTCCCGCTTATCCAAGACCTGCATCGGTCTCTCCTCATACAAGGCATCCTCATCTACCTCTAAGTCGGTCTAATCCAACACATGCGACGGATCCAGCTCGTACTTCCGAAGCATACTAACATGAAACATGTCATGCACCCCGGACAACTGTGGCGGTAAAGCTAAACGGTAAGCAACCTTCCCAATCCTCTCAAGGATCTCAAAGGGACCAATAAACCGAGGGGACAACTTCTCACTCTTCCCAAACCTCATCAAACCACACCTAGGTGATATTTTTAAGAAGACATGATCACCCACCTCAAATACCAAAGGCCTCCTCCTACGGTCGACATAACTCTTTTGACGACCTTGGGCTGTAACAAGTCTCTTACGGATAAGCTCAACTTTCTCCGCCGTCTCCCGAACCAACTCCGGGCCCAACAAAGGTGCATCACCCACCTCGGCCCAACAAACTGGAGACCTATACGGTCGGCCATACAAGGCCTCAAACGGTGCCATACCAATACTCGATTGGAAACTGTTGTTGTAGGCAAACTCCACCAAGGGCAAGTGCCTCTCCCACGACCCACTAAAGTCAAGGACGCAACCTCGAAGCATATTCTCAAGGATCTGAATAGTATGCTCGGACTGCCTGTCAGTCTGAGGGTGATAAGTCGTGCTAAAGGTCAACCTAGTGCCCAAGGCACTCTGCAAACTCTGCCATAACCTAGCAGTAAAACGTAGATCTCTATCTGAGACGATCGACATTGGGACCCCGTGCAACCTCACTATGTCCCGAACATACAAATCGGCAAGATGGTCTACCGAATCTCTCACGCGCGTAGGAATGAAGTGCGCCGACTTAATCAACCGGTCTACAACCACCCAAATAGCATCACTACCGCGCTGAGTCCTCGGAAGACGCATAACGAAGTCCATAGTGACATGCTCCCACTTCCACTCGGCAATAGGCAAGGGTTGTAACAAACCCGCTGGCCTCTGATGCTTGGCCTTCACTTGCTGACAAGTAAGGTATTTAGATACAAAAATTGCCACATTTTTCTTCATACCCCGTCACCAAAACTGGCGCCCCAAATCACGATACATATTTGTGCCTCCTGGATGCACCGCAAGGTGTGAATGGTGAAACTCTCAAAGTACTTCCTCTCGGCAAGACTCCAGCACAAATAAACTGTCTCGGTATCTCACACTCAAGTCAGGATACACAGTCAGACCCTTCTCAACCTTCCTACTAGAGATCTTCTCCTTGAGAGATTCTATCTCAAGGTCACCTCTCTGTGCCTCTAACACTCGACTCACAAGTGTAGGCTGCGCAACTACAGAAAACAAGGCCACAACCTCAACAGATTCGCCTAGAAGCAAATCAAACTCGCCAAGTGCACCAAACATCTCCTACTCCCGGATGGCTATACAAGCTACATCACTAATGGATTTCCTGCTAAGGGCATCGGCCACAACATTGGCCTTCCCCGGATGATAATGCAACTCGAAGTCGTAGTCTTCAATAAATTCCATCTACCTCCTCTGCCTCAAGTTCAAGTCTCTCTGTGTAAACAGACACTTCAGACTCTTATGATCCGAGAACACCTCGAATCTTTCACCACAAAGGTAGTGCCTCCAAATCTTCAAGGCAAAAATCACAACTGCTAACTCTAGGTCATGTGTAGGGTAATTCCTTTCGTGTATTTTCAACTGTCGCGAGCCATAGGCTACCACTTTCCTCTTTTGCATCAACACACAACCCAAACCCTCTCGTGAGACATCACAATAAACCGCATAACCTGAGCCTCTCTCCAAAATAATCAAAATCGGAGCGGTGGTAAGTCTAACCTTCAACTCTTGGAACGACTTTTCACAAGTCTCACTCCATACAAATTTGACCCCTTTCCGTGTCAATCTAGTCAACGGCGAAGCTAGTCTGGAGAAATCCCTCACAAACCGACGGTAATACCCCGCTAATCCCAAAAAACTACGGATCTCAAAAACACTCTTAGGCTGTGCCCAATCTTGCACTGCCTCAATCTTGGATGTATCAACAGACACCCCCTCCCCGGAGACTACATGACCTAAGAATTTAACCTCTCTTCGCCAAAACTCACACTTCCCAAACTTAACATATAGCTTATGGGCTCTAAGCAACTCAAGCACCACTCTCAAGTGTTCCTCGTGCTCCTCCTCAGAAGGTGAATAAACCAGAATGTCGTCTAGGAAAACGACCACAAAACGATCTAAGAATTTCCAGAATATCCGGTTCATCATGTCCATAAACACTGCCGGTGCATTGGTGATCCCAAAAGGCATCACCAAAAACTCATAGTGGCCATACCGCGTACGGAATACCGTTTTTGGGATATCCTCCTCCCTGACCCTCAACTGATGGTAACTCGATCTCAAGTCTATCTTAGAGAAACAACAGGACCTTTTCAACTAGTCAAACAGATCATCTATACGAGGCATAGGGTACTTGTTCTTAACCGTAGCCCGATTCAGTTTCCGGTAATCAATACAGAGTCTCAAAGCCCCATCTTTCTTCTTAGCAAAGAGGACTGGTGCTCCCCACGGCGAAGCACTAGGGCGGACAAAACCCTTATCTAGCAACTCCCGGAGTTGAACCTTCAACTCACTCAACTCGGCTGGGGCAAAGCGATAAGGTGCCATGGAAATAGGCGCTGTGCCGGACACTAAATCAATAGAAAACTAATAAGATCCTCGGGAAAGACGTCCGAGTACTCACAAACCACTCTCGGCAATACAATCTAGGTCTCATCACACTCACCACTCATACAACTAGCGAGGAGACAACTAAGCTCACTCCGCCCTCGCGGGTCAAACACTGGTAGCAAAACACTACCAGCTCGGTCTCCCAAGAAGTGGAAACAATCCCCGCTCAAGGTACACACAGTAACCCGTTGGCGGTAGCAATCAATAACAGTCCGGTATGACGATAACTAGTCCATACCCAAAATCACATCAAAACCCGACATAGCCATAACTACAAAAGAAAATCAAAGCCGGCAGTCGGCGACCTCTATATCACACCCTCTACACCCCTATTTCAAAATTAATTCACCCCCAATAGGTGATACAACACAAATAGGAGATGCTAACTGCGCCAACTCCAACCCCAAAACAGATGCAAATGCAGCAAATATAAAGGAATGGGATGCACCGGTATCAATCAACACATTGGCAATCGAGTTGTAAAACAAAAAGGTACCTCTCACAACAAATGGAGCCGGTACAAGATCCTGTGCGGTAACAGCATACACGTGCCTTGAAGGCCTCTGATCTACTTGCTCACCTCTCGGAGCATAAGTTTGCTGCACAGACTGAGATGATGAAGCCCCCTGATTGGCCCTCGAGGCCTGAACTGACTGTGTTGGCTGAAAACTCTACGTCTGCCTCGAACCAGACGCACCAGACGTGTCACTCAATTGCGGGCACTACCTCTTTAGGTGCCCCGCCTGACCACACTGGTAACAAGAGAGCGACTGGCCTTTGCCTTGACTCTGGCTCTGAGGTCGAGCTGAAGATGAAGCTGCTCTCTGCCCTCCTCCCCTCTGCGGGCAAACTGGAGACTTGTGGTCCAGTTGACTACATTTGTAACAAGGAATGTCTCTCTGGCTGCCTTTCCCAGAACTTGAACTCGGCACTGGAAAGGTAGATCTCACAAAAGCACCCTGGGGCTGCTGAGGGTTAGAACCCCTTTGCCTCCTACCATCCCCCTGGCCATCCTGACTCCTCTTGGAGCCCCTCAACCTCTCCTCCTCCTCGTGCATAATAATCTCCATATGGGCCGCAGCATCCACAAGGCGTCGATACTCCCGAGTCATGGACCTAGCAACCCTAACCTTGATTCCGTGCCTCAACTTCTTTTCGAACTCTAGACAACAGCGCTCCTTAGTCGCCACTAGCTCAGGTGCAAACCTAGACAAACTGGTAAATGCGGCCTCAAACTCGGCCACTGATGAACTCAACTGCTTGAGCTAACAGAACTGGTCCCTCAACTTCTCCCTGACAGTGGGAGACAGAAACTTCTCCTGAAAGGCATCAATGAAAGCCTCCAAAGTCCCTCCAATACGGCCCCGAACGTACTTCCACCACTGACCCGCGTCTCCCTTTAGTTGGAAGGACGCCAAGGTCACCTTCAAAGCCCCATCTTTGATGCCAAGCATCTCAAATGTCTTCGCCATCTGCTCAAGCCACTCATCAGGCTTCAGTGGCTCCTTCGGATCCTCCAGAAACTCATCTGGATTAGACCGAAAAAACTCCCTCTTCAGAAAAGAAGGCCCTGCCTCAGTAACATGGGCTTGGACTTGATTCTCAGCTCTAAGAATGTCCATGGATTCCCTCAATGCTCCTGACATCTCGCGGGCCAAGGCGCCCATGGCCTGCTGACCTATTGGCTTGGCCATATTGGCCTGACCAACACCCTTCTGCTGTGCCGGAATCTCATCCGATATAGGAATCTCCTGCCTCCTAGGCCTACCTCGGCTACCACCACGTCCTCATCCTGACATCCTAATAAAGGTAACGAAGAACATTAGCACATTCACAAATGTGCCGAAGCTATAACACTCGCGTTCTAATGCATTGGGCAACAGTAATTCATTCCACATAAGCACATAATCGCATAAGCACTTACGAATTTCATTTCCGGATAATGACAGTCCCGTGGCGTTACTAGGGTTCCAGTTAGAAACAGCATTGATCAAGTGCTTTTCCAACAGGACTCCCAGGAACCCAAGGATCCAATCAGCATCCTAGAAACTAAATCCTATACCCATATAGTCACATAAACATATTATCACATAAGTACATAACATTACATTTAAGTCTCTAATAAGCAAGACAAACCCATTGTGGTACTAACCACTTCCCACGTACCCAAAGTATTCGAACACAGTACGCTCTGATACCAAGTTGTAACACCCTCAAAATAAACCCATAAATCATACATTCAAGACATCCATAAACTTAAGAAAATAAAGCATAATTCAATTTATCAGAGTATTCATTAAAAAAGTATTACATGTTGACATCAAAAGTAAACGCCCTACGGGCTTACAACTTTCCAAGCCAACACTTGGTTACAAAAAGAGAATACTAACTCAAAATACAAAATAAGCCCTTGGCTTGATGTATACGTAATACACAAAATAATCACAAAAAGATAAGCCTTCAGCTTTTACAACCTCCCAAGCTAAGACCTTGGAGGCGGTATATCATCTGCACCTGAAAATGATGTCCCATATAGGGTGAGTCAACGCCCAGTAGAGATATGCTAAACATATTATGAGCAATAACTAAAACATGAGCATTTGATAAATGTTAACACTGGTCAACCAATTTACAACACAATCCAATTTCATGACAAATATGTTCATGTTCATTTTACTTTCCTTTGCTTAACCAATTTTCAATTCATAAACAAAGCTCAGAACCTGACCAAACAATTTAATAAGATTACAACTCATATCAACAATACTTCCATTTCAAATGAGATAACGACTCATATTAACAATACATCCATTTCAAATGAGATAACTGCTCATATTAAAAACACTTCCATACTTCACAAATGATACATAGATTTGCTGTATCAATGGAGTCCATCCCCTATCTCCTCCCAAATAACATCCGGTTTAGGAGTCCATCCCCTATCTCCTCCCAAACCGTGGAGTACATCCCCTATCTCCTCCCACACAATACAATGTATATAAACACTTATCATATACAAGATCAATCAATACACATATTCAATGTATTATTCCAACCGTCACATTCAATGACATATTCAACGTGATTAGTTTTAGTTCACCTAATCATCATGCAGTGTCTACAACAATCAAGACTATCCTCCACCAATAGCCTAAAGCAATTATTTCTAAACAGATAATAAATGCATCAACTGATAAATTAACAACATTTTCAAAAGTGAGTGATTAATCAATCCAACTCCACCATTCTTTCTCATAACTTCTCAATTTCATTATTTCCAAGCCAATTTCATTATTTCACAATGAAAGTCATTAATTACAATAATGACCCAATAAAACCCAAATATGGCATTTATCCTATTTTTCCAATATTGACCCAAAGGTCTAAATATCATTAATAAGTGTTCATAACCTCATCTTAAGACCTATATACACATATATAGTTCAAGAGGGACGAAACCCCTCTTTTCAATATTTTGAAACCCTAACCCTCAAAATTACCCAACTTCAACATTACATCAAAATGACTACAAGTTTATGTCAAAGACCATAAATATGAGTAGTTATCCCTAACTCAAATGGAAAGACCCAAAGGTGATGATAAAGAAATTCGAAATGCTCCAAAACTAAAGATTTTCGGATTGAAATGTACCCCAAGCCAAGCTCTACACTTTTTGCAAAGAAACTAAGGGAGAAGATCACTCAAGCTAGTTGATTTCTTAAATAGAAGTTGAAGTTAAGAGTGAGAGGCTCTCAAGTTTGGGTTTTGAAAAGTAAGAGAGAGAGAGAAAGTCGAAAAAGTGATCCAAAAAGTGATTTCACGGACTGATATACAAACAGGTACGCTTGAGCGTGGAACGCCCTACTCGATCGTCAGACACAGACTTACGCTCAAGCGTCAAAAGCGCCGCTTGAGCACCGGATGCACACTTCTAGAAGTTTTGCAGTCGACGGTCCCCGCTCAAGCGTGAAAGTGGACGCTCGAGCGTCCGATGACCTGCAGAACAAAATACTGGGAGATGAATAATCACGCTCGAGCGTCAAAATGCCCACTCAAGCGCAGAAACAAAAACAAAGGACCCGCTTGAGCCTCAAAAGCCCCACTTGAACGTGAAGGCCAAAATCTGGGCATCAACTTTTGGTTTCTAAACACAACCAACTTGTTCCCAACATGCCCAACACAACCCAAGACTCAAACACAAAGAGTAAAGTGTAGAAATGAGAATAAGACAACGACCAACATCCACGGAACCGAGTCCAGAATACAATTAAACAATGAAGGAAAAACCGGGATCGCTATATTATGTAAGTGAAACAATTCATTTTTTCCTTCTTTTCTCGATGTGAGATTATAAAATAAAAGTTAAATGAAAGCTACCAATAGAGATTTTCTTAATTGTTTAAAAGTTAACAATTGTTTGGGCGTAAAGTTTATTTTGAATCAAGCAATCTTAGCCGTTTAATCTTTAATTAAGTCAATCTTTAATTTATTTCGAATCAAACAAATTTAACCAATATATTTTGATAAAATCGCTAAAATCATAATTAAATCAACGAATCAATCAAATCAAAAATGGTTCACCCTATCGGCTAGGTCAAAGGACTAACCAACTTATACAAAATTTAATTAATTAAAACTTTTTAATTTTATTTTAATTTTAAAATTTAAATTGTCTTGAATTGAAACATATAGAACATTACAATATTAAATGAGAGCATAAGGTTTTTATAGTAAAACAACTCATTTTCCCCTCCTTTTCCTGATGTGAGATTGTAAAATAAAAGTTAACAGTTGTTTGGACGGGAAGTTTATTTCTAATCATACAATCTCAGTCGTCCAATTTTTAATAAGGTCAATCTTAGTTTATTTCAAATCAAACAAATCTAAGCAATATATTTTGATAAAATAGTTAAAACTGTGATTAAACTAGTAAATCAGTCAAATCAAAAACGATACAGCCTAATCGGCTAAGTGAAAAGACTAATCAATTTACAACAATTTTAATTAATTAAAACCTTTAAATTTTATTTTAAAATTTAAATCATCTTGAACTAAAACATGCACAATATTATAATATTAAATTAGAGTATAAGATTCACTTTATATAAGTGAAACAACTCACTTTTTATTTGTTTTTTTGATGTGGAATTGTAATTATTTTAAAGTTAAATATTATAAGAGTTTTAAAATCTTATACAAAATTATTTTTAAAATCAAAACGTCTACGTGGGATTGTAAAATAAAATTAAGAAAAAAAAAATTGAGATTGAGTATAGGTCTTCTCACTAACAATCTTCTTTTACTTATACAAATGATAGCATAAGATTCACTTTATATAAGTGAAACAATTCACTTTTTTCTTTTTTTTTTTCTCGATGTGAGATTGTAAAATAAAAGTTAAATGGAGGCTAACCAATGGAGATTTTCTTAAAATCAATATGAGAAATCGTAATTAAACCGACGAATTGATCAAACCCAAAATGGTTCATCTCATTCGGTTAGGTCAAATGACCAACCAAATTATACAAAAATTAATTAATTAAAATTTTTAAATGTTATTTGAATTTTAAAATTGAAACCGTCTTGTATTGAAGTATACACAATACTACACTATTAACATTCACCTTATATAAGTGAAACAACTCATTTTTTTCTCTTTTGACGATGTGGAATTATAAAATAAAAGTTTACAATTATTTGGACGGAAAGTTTATTTCTAATCCAATAGTCTGAGTCTTTCAATCTTCAATCAGATCAATCTTTATTTTATTTCGAATCAAACAAATCTAATCAACATATTTTGATAAAACCGCTAAAATCGTGGTTAAACCAACAAATCAATGAAATAAAAAATGATTTAGCCTAATCGGTTATGTCATAATTAATTAATTAAATTTTTTAAAATTTAAACTATATTGTATTGAAACATGCACAACACTACAATATTAATGGGATGAGAGTATAAGATTCACTTTATATGAGTAAAATAACTCATTTTTTTCTTCTTTTTCTAATGTGAGATTATTAAATAAAAGCTAACTAATGGAGATTTTCTTAATTGTTTAAAATTAAGAAAATCAAGAAAATTAGTATAAGATGAAACTCTCACAAGGCTCTTCACTAAATGAGATGGGAGTATAAGATTCTCTTTATATGAGTAAAACAACTCATTTTTTTCTTTTTTTTCCCCCGATGTGAGATTATCAAATAAAAGCTAACTAATGAATTTTTTTTTAATTATTTAAAATTAAAAAAATTAATATAAAATATTAAAACTCTCAAAAAACTCCTCACTAAAAAGACTATTTTCCTTATATAATAGAAAGATTGAACGTGTAATCTTGATGAGATTTGTTGGAGTATTATATGAATTATGTTTTGTCTGTGTTGTGATTTTCTAAAGAAACCTATTTTTGAATGCATTGAAATTGTTGCTTTCTCTCACTCTTCTTTTGATTCCCAAGTCCAACAACCTTCCCACATGGGAAAACAAACCAAAATAAATAAATAAAAATTGTGAAAACGGTTTTTCTAAATTCATTTTATAAAGCTGCTTTTTTAAAATCATTTTTGTATTAAAAATATTTTTGGTTAAAAAATGTTTATGTTAAAAATATAAATTAAAAAAAAAATTAGTGCAAAAACGATTTTATCAAAACCTTTTTAAATTAATTCAGAATTAATTAAAATTCAATTAAAACCGATTTTTCATAGCCGGTTTTTTATGTTCAAATTTTATTATTATTTTAATTACGAAATATGACTTTTGAAAAATTATTTTCTGCAAAATGACATTACTAAAACTGTTTTACCCTACAATGAAAATAAAGATAAAATTCACCCTAAAATGAGAATAAAGTTTTGAAAATGTGATAGTGAGGAAATCAAGCTGTGCTTTAAAAGTTGTGCGTCTCGCATGTGGGGTTGAGATAAATGCTAAAAAAAAGTCCCACCCACCCACATAAGGACAAGAGAATACAATTGTGCAAAGTTGTTGTGACTCTTGATATTTGTGGCGATTTAAATTATTTATATGGTAGGATTCGATTATTTATTAAAAGAAATTAAAATTAATAAGAATATATAAAATGTAGGGAATAAAAAAATAATTTTTAATTTTTTTATTTGAATTTATTTTTTTAATTTTTTAAATAATTTTTTAATCTTTTAATTAAAATCCTTAATTGCCAAACAACCCCTTCGGCCTCGTTTGGGAACCCTCCATTTTAGCTAAAAATTCAAAAAATTACTAAATTAGCCAAAAAACCAACAACTCATACCAAAAAGTCAAACATTTTGTTTTCTCTCCACTTTTTTGCACATCTTTTCGTAAAAAGTCAAAAAGTCATCCTAAATATATTAATTTTTTTTAACTCATATTTTAACCAAATAACTAAAAAATTATTAAATTAGTTTGTTCCCAAACGAGGTCTTAATTTGAATTTCACCTTATTTTCACTCTTTTCTCTGTGATTGGAAGCTCACTTGGTTATTCTCTTCTACATGCTCCCTCCCTTCCCTTTCTTACAAGTCCTCTCTCTCTCTCTCTCTCTCTCTCTCTCTCTCTCTCTCTCTCTCGTTAATTTGCTTCTAGGTACTTCTCGTTTTCCATAATTTATCTCTTGTAATTTTCTCAAACTCTGTATTTGAATTATGAATTTAGATAGAGATTTAAAAATAAAAAGAGAAATAAAGAAAAATTATTCACATTTATCTCATTTTTAATATTTTTTATAAAAAATTTCTACTTAAATTTATGATCTAAACACAACTTCAATATATGTTTGTACAATGTTTGGTTCAGTTTAGGAAATTAATATGTAAGGATAAGAATGATTTCCCATTGGTTTAAATTTTAAAAAGAAAAATGGGTGGGTGCTCGAAATTCGTGGGTCGAATTCGAAGAGGGAGAGAAGAGAGGGAGAGAAGAGAGGAGAAGGAGAAGAAAGGGAGACGTCGGGTGCTGGTTCTGCCGACGCCGTCGCCTCGCTATCCTCGTCGCAGCCCTCCTGTGCCTCCGCCGCGAGGAGCTCGTCGCCTCCGCCCCCCGCCTCCGCCTCCAGCCCTAATAATTGGGCCCCCTCCAGTCCTCCTCCTCCTCCTTCCTTCCCTTCTTCTTCTCCCCTCTTCTTCGTTTCTGATTAAACACAGGAAAAAGAAAAAAAAGAAAAAAAAACAGACATCAAAACGACGTCGTTTTGGTGTCGAGACAAATTCGACCCACGAATTTCGAGCTACCAACCGGGGTTGTTTTAAAAATTTGAAATCATAAATACTTGGAACTTTTTCATTTTTTTATTTTTTTAGTTTAATTAACTAATCAATAAATTTTCTGTTTACATTTTAAATTATAAAAATAAAAATAAAAATAAAAATAAAAATTAGTTTGAAAACTTAAAACTCACGTTCATTCTCATTAAAAATCTTTTTTTCTTGATATATATAATTAGGCTTGGTTTGGGAAGTGAGTTGGCTTTTTGATTTTTTTGGTTATTTTAGCCTGGGTTAAAAAGCTTGGTTTGAGAAGGACTTTTTAACTTTTTAATTTTTTTAATTTTTTTTGTAAGAGAAGAGTGTAATGATTATAGATTGAATGTGATATTTTATTTTTTATGACTAAGATAGTCAAAAAAAAACCTCCAACCCAACTTGCCAAACGGAGCCTCGGTATAGATGTCATGGTCAGTGGTTCAATGAGAACTGGGAAAGGGGAAGAGAGTGATGACTGAAAAATGCTTAAAAAAAGTCCCACCCACCTCAGGACAAAGAGAACACAGCTGTCCTTTAAAGTTGTGCCTGCCGCATGTGGGGTTGAGAGAAATACTAAAAAAAAAAAAAGTCTCACCCACCCGCCTAAGGACAAAAGAATACAATTGTACTTTAAATAAAGAAAAATGTTTGGGAGCACTAATTAGTGCTCCCACTAATTAGGTGGCAGTGGGTCACGTCATTAATGATGTGATGTTTTGGTCTTGGAGTTGTGTTTTTTTTTTTTTTTTTTACTTTTTTAATGCATTAGTGCTATTAGTGATGATATTTTTAGTGGGATGAATAAAAATATCATCACTAATAGCACTAATGCATTAAAAAAGTAAAAAAAAAAAAAAAACACAACTCCAAGACCAAAACATCACATCATTAATGGCGGGACCCACTGCCACCTAATTAGTGGGAGCACTAATTAGTGCTCCCAAGCATTTTTCTTAAATAAACTTTAAAGTTGTTGTGCCTGTTGATGTTGTGTCGATTTAAATTATTTATAGGGTAAGATTCGATTATTTATAAATACAAAAATTAAAAGTAATAAGAACGTATAAAATGTAAAGTGAATAAAAAATAATTTTTGACTTTTTTATATGAATTTATATTTTTAATTTTTAAAATATTTTTTTAATCTTTTAACTAAAATCCTTAATTGCCAAACAATCCCTTAATTTGAGTCTCACCTTATTTTCACCCTTTTCTTTGTGGTTGGAAGCTCACTTGGTTATTCTCTTCTACTATTTGTCAGCAGGCTTCCTCTCTTCCCTTCCTTACAAGTCCTCCCTCTCTCTCTCTCTCTCTCTCTCTCTCTCTCTCTATTTCAAGTAAATTTGCTTCCAGCAGGTACTTCTCGTTTTCCTTAGTTTGTTTTTTGTAATTTTCTCAAACTCTATATTTGAATTATGTATTTAAATTATGAATTTAGATAGATATTTGAAAATAAAAAGAGAAATAAAGAAAATTTTAACTTATATTTCATTCACATTTATCTCAATTTTTAATTTTTTTTCTTAAAATTCTTATTTAAATTTATGATCCAAACACAACTTAAATATATGCTTGTATAATGTTTGATTCATTTTAGAAAATTAATAGACATACATATAAATGCATAAGTTTTCCTCCCATGGATTAGCTTCTCTCTTCTATTTTATCCTATTTATTATTATCATAATATATCTCAATATATAATGAGGTGTATATATATTATACATGCAAGTGTCTAGTTTTATAGAGTGTCGCTGCATGTTTTATGGGTGCTCAATTTTTCATACTTCATAATTTGTTGTTAGAAAAATAATTCAGACCTCTAAAAAAAGACCATTAATGGAACTTTAATTTGTCTTTTTCTTTCCCTTCTTTTGTCTTTTACTTCAGTGTTTTTTTTATTTTTTATTTTTTTTTATTTTATTACTTGACAGCTCACTAGAGTTGTACGGTTGCACCTCTAATTAGAGGTCTCCAGCAGCGTTGTTTGTTGTTGTTGTTGAATGTTGTGTTTATAATTTTTAGTTGGTTAGATATGTGTGTCCACTCTGTAGACACCAATTTGTAGTACCACAAATATGAAAGAGCAATTTTCCTAAAAACGATCATATATTTTTGTTTTGCTAATAGAAAATGATAAGTTGGTACTGACAATTTGGATAAGAATTTAAAAAAAATAAAAATATGAAAAAAAATGTGAACAATATATAAATTATTATTTTTTATTTTCTATCTTATAATTTCTTTTTAAATATTTTAATAATTTTTTTTAAATTTTTGGATCCATTTAAAATACACTTAAAAAGTATAAAAATCATATATTTTTTTAAAAATTCATTTATATTTTTGTTTTGTTAATAGAAAACGATAAGTTGGTACTGACAATTTGGATAAGAATTTAAAAAATAAAAAATAAAAAAACGAAAAAAAAATTTGAACAATATATAAATTATTATTTTTCATTTTCTATTTTTTCATTTCTTTTAAATATTTTAATCATTTTGTTAAATTTTTAGATCCATTTAAAATACACTTAAAAGGTATAAAAATTATATAATTTTTTAAAAATTCATTGAATACAAGAAAAAAAATATAAAAATTCAAAATATTTTTCGTATTTTTTTATATTCAATAAATTTTTTTACAAATTTTTGTAAGTTTTAAATGTATTTAAATTAAGTGGATCTAAAAAATTTATAAAAAAATTTAAATGTTAAAAAAAGTCAATAAAAATAAAAATATATATATGAATTAAAATTTTCAAAAACATTTTAAAAATTTTTAAACCAAACAGATTTTTTTCACAGTGAAATGTTGATTATATTCCAAACACAATGTTTGAAAATAAAAGATGTGTAAAAACTTGCACCTCTGTGTCATTCAACAAATGAAACCTTACACTGGGCGACTTCACATGGGAGGTGATAGCTTCCATGGCTCATCAAGCTATCAAAATTCTTCATAAAAAATGTATTTATATTATCAATATTTTACTTAATATAGTTTAATCTCATTAAAAAATTAAGGATCCCATCAATTAGAAGTTCAAGCCTGTTTAAGATCCACTGTAAATTCACTCTGTTTGGTTAATAGTTTTTAAATTTTTTATTTTTCTTGTTTTTTTTTTTTATTGTCTTTAGTGAACTTTTTAATCTAAACATTTAAATATAAAATAGTTGTAAAAAATTCACTAAATACAAAAAATTACAAAAATTCAATACTTTTTCATTTTTTTGGTTTTTATTGATTTTTTTAAAAAAAATTCAAAAATATTTTACTTTATTTGTTAAATGCATCTAAAAAAAATATAAAAAAAATTAAAGACAACAAAACATAAAAAACAAAAACTTGAGCAGTTTTTAAAAACTCAAAATCAAAAAGAGTGAATATTGTTTAGTTTATTTTTTTTCTTATAAAATTTGTAAAAATTAAGCTTATAGAGTGACGCTATCTATAAAAATTTATGTTGTCACTCCTGCCTTACACTATTTTTGTATACTTTGCTTTTGTTGTGTTTTCTCTTAAGCGAGAAAGAAATAGAAAAATGGCAAAAATTTGTCAGTTTCTATGCGTTCTTCATTAATAGGAAACCAATCTACACAGACAAAATTAAAAAGGACAATTATTATAAATAATAAAAAAAAACTTTAGAATTTAAGTCTGATAATAAAATAAATCATAAATTTTTAATTTTCAACCTAAATTATTTGTCTATTTTTGTTAATTAAAATTAATAGAAAAGAATAATATTTTAGTTATTAAACTGAATGAAAAATATACATTAAGTAAAATGTTATTTTCCGTCATTTTATGTATATATATACTGAGGTTAATGCCTAAAATATTAATATTTTTTTGATAATAGAAAACTAAATTATATAAAATAAAATAGTAAAGATAAAACGATCTTATTTTTAATGCTTAAAGAAAACACAAGGCAGGAAAATAAATTACAACATTAGAACATATTATTGATTTATTACAGTAAACTTTGGTCCACTGTAATTTATTGATTTGTTTGAGTTATGTCACTTATCTATTTCTTTATATGTCTTTTTGTAATACAAAAAAAAAAAGAAGACAAAAACAATAAGCCAAGCCACCTCTAAAACATATAACATTACTTCTTTATTTTTTCATATTATTTTCGTAATAAATAAATAAAAAAAAGGCATTATTTCAACCTTTAAGAAGTCACAGGCCTTGTTTGGTTTGTATTTGAGAAACATGTTTTGAGATAAAAAATACGAAAATTTGTTTGGTTTGATTTTTTTTTAAAAGGTGTTTTGAAAAATTATTTTGAGAGAGAGTTTTAAAAAAAGTGATTGATTTGATGTGTATGAGAGAGAAATTTGTTTGAAAAATTTGTAAACCAAACAAGTTTTGGAAAAAATTTTTAGAAAAATTTGTTTTTATTTTTGAAAACTTATTTATAGAAAATTTTTCTCAAAATATTTTGAGAAACACAGACCAAACAAGCCCACAGTTTTCTTATCAAAAATGTTTAAGAAGACTAAAAGTAGAGCTCTAATGAGAACTTTACTTATGGGAGTTTTCTTAAGTGTGCAAGTGCACACCATGTGCCACTTACACAAAAAGTGTAAGTGTAAGGTGTAAGTATAAGTATAAGGTGTAAGTGAAAGGTGTAAGGTGTAAGTGGGTTGCACATGGTGTGCAACCTCAAAAAAGGTGTAAGTGTAAGGTTTAATTTTTTACAAAAGGTGTAAGTGTAAGGTGTAAGTGTGAGGTATAAGGTGTAAGGTGTAAGTTGCACACCATAACCAAACCCTTACTTATGTGGCAATGAGCCTCACTTATGAATGATTTGATGTATATGTGTTTTTGTTTTTTTTTTTACTCCATGCCATATCATTAGAGTCATTGTTTGAGTTCTAAATTTAGAACTATGAATCATTGCTCTTTTCTTATTTTGTTACCAAACAGGCTCATCATCTCTAAAAGACCAAATGAAAAGAAAATGCAAACGTGAGAACTCTTTTCAAAACTCAACTCACAACTCTATATTTAAATTATAATTTCACATTCAAATCATAATTGTAAAATTAAATCAAACAGATCCATCAATTTTTGAAACCATTTGAAAAATGACTTTTTATTAAAATATAAAGTGAAAAAAATTAATATATTTGAAAAGAATTTTTTTAATTTTTGCAAAAAAAATATATATATATATATACAAAATGTAAAGTGAATAAAAAAGATTTTTTTAACTTTTTTATATGAATTATTCTATTATTTGTCAAGTAAGCTTCCTCCCTTCCTTCCTTACAAGTCCTCACTCTTTTCTCCGTGGTTGGAAGCTCACTTCATTATTCTCTTCTACTATTGTCAAGCAGGCTTCCCCCCACTACAACAAGTTGGGTCTTGAATGACGAATTTTTTTTGTCTCCAAAGAACTAATTTCGTCGCTATAGATATTTGTGAGGAAATATTTTCGTCACCGGTTTCGTCATTGAATGTTTGTCACTAAAAACCAACGTGACGAAAAATAATTTCGTCACCAATGAAATTACTTCAGTGACGAAATTTTTTGTCACCAATAAAACAACGTTTTGTCGCCAAAAATTCTCATTTTCGTCACCAAATAGTTATTCAATGCCATATTTATAACTTTAGTTGACGAATAAATTTGTCACGCATGTTGATCATTGATGAGGAAATAATTTTGTCACAATAAGATGTAAAGGTGACGAAATTTTTCATCTTCAAAAGTCATAATTTTTTGTCACCAATAAAACAAAATTTTGTCACCAAAAATTCTCATTTTCGTCACCAAATAGTTGTTCAGTACCATATTTATAACTTTAGTTGACGAATAAATTTGTCACGCATGTTGATCATTGATGAGGAAATAATTGTCACAATAAGATGTAAAGGTGACGAAATTTTTTGTCTTCAAAAGTCATATATGGGTAACGAAATATATTTCGTCACAAATATATATACACGTGACAAAATTTTTAGTCACCAAACAACAAAATAAATAAAAACTTTTATATATAAACTGCAGTAAATTTTGTCACAAAAAAAGTTTATTAGTGACGAATAATCACTTTGTCATAATAACAAGTACAAATGACGAAAAAATTCGTCACTAAAGTTGTTCTATATTTTATATTCAATTTAAGTTATTATTTCACAAATATCCCTGCTCAGATCCCAATAGCCTTTTAATTGTACTAAGAAATCCACTAGCTATTATACACCACTCCACACAAAAATTCACTAAACCATTATATTATAAATCAAAATGTATCCATCAAACAACTTTAATAATAATCCATTATGTAAAACAAAAAAATCATCAAAGCAAATCCCAAAATAAACTAATGTGGAGTCCACAAAAAAAATCAACACTCAATCTTGATTTGCAACTACAACTAAGTATCAGCTCAGGAAATAAATAAATAATTCAACACTTGATCTTGATTTGCAAATATGCTTCCAAACATCATCAAAAACCAATCTGCAAAGAAAATAAATAAGGAAGACATTAATATATTATTAACTACATCTAAAATCATATTTAAATAATTTTATTTTATAAACCAATTTAATAGAAATGCATATAACAATCCAAAACTTCAAAGAGTTGAAGTAATCCTTAATGATAAGCAACACAGATAACAGAAGATGACAAAAGATTGCAAGAATATCATGTATCACTAGCACTAATGCCAACAAGAACCAAAGAGAATCACATGACGTGTTCACAAACTAATCAATCCATAGTTTTTATAGGAGTTACCATTTTCATTTAAATCTAAATATGTTCCTATTTTATTTTGAACTTCAACGAGGTAAAAGGTCAAAACACACATGCAAGCAAACATAAAAACAAAAACAAATACACATGAATAGATATTGAAATAAAAACACAATTAGACCTCCAAACAGTTTGGGTTAATTATAGTTTATATGGTTTTGTCCAAAAACACTTTACCTCCTTCATGTTTAAAAATATACACATAACCCTCTTGAAATTTGGAGTAAAGTGCAAACGTTGCAAATTCTGGTTAAGTTAATCATGCGTTAACACACTAAATTGAGCGTGTGTTAAGAAATATATATAATGATACTTTTGCCCCTTTTTCAATTTGCCTTTTTCTATTATTTTCTTCTTCATTCCCTCTCCCTCCTCCTCCTTTCTATAGCAGCAGACCCACTCGCCATTCCCCTTCTCACTTCCTCCTATATTTCACATGCCACCACCAACCAATAGCCTCATGGGCCACCATGGCTATCAACCACCTCTAAAACAAAACCCAGTATCCACTTCCCCAAACACCTAGGTTGAGTGACTTAGCAAGACACAGTCCACCAGGACACCACCATGCATGGCCAAACCCAACCCTAACACCTAGTGGACAAGCACATTTCATCCCTCTCATCTTTCTCTTCCTCGCAGGGAAGTAAAATTTAAAACTCATCTCCCTCTAACAACCTAAAAATAGAAAGTTCTAAACTCAAGTTCTAAAGGCAACGAATCACCTTTTAAGTTCTGAATTATGAAAACTCCAAGAAAAGAAAAACAATGAAAATGAAAATGGGGTAGAAAATTTAGGGGAAAATGTTATATAGTTGAGTACGAGACTGAGGAGAGACATTGTCATTTTTTAAGGCAGCTAAGCTAAGAATTATTAAGATGTTATTAATGAAATCATTAAACCAATGATGTGTATTGATCAATCACTATAGCCAAACTTTATGTTAGGAACAAAAGCAATTACAAACAATTAACAATAGACTACTTAAATTAGTATTGAGAAAAAAAATCATTGTAAATAAATTAATCCCTCACGGCAAGAGGAGTTGTGTAGGTGTCATATGAGAGGAGGGAGAGGAATGATATGAGACAGACCATGGGACAAGAAAGGGAAGAATGGGAAGAAAAACAAAAGGAAAGAGTCCCATCTAACACTTTATTGTTGACCTTGAACTATGTTTTCTGAAGAATTAAACAAAAATCAACTTAGGTGTTCTTCGGTCAGAGTCTACAAGTCAACAGTTAACATTTAACATATGTTGTGATCTAATGTTCCCCATGACAACAAAACAATGTGCAATAAGTATATGCATTCAATAATCCAACACTATTGTCCATTTGGAGGTATTGACATCAACTTAAACAACCAAAATGTCCAGAAGGACCCAATTGACATCAACTTAAATAACTACAATGTCCAGAAGGACATCAACAGACCAATGTGCAATGAGTATATGCTAAGTGATTTCTATTAATATGAAATAGGACTAGACCATAGTAGGTATACTAAGTGATTTCTATTAATATGATCTATCTTCCACATACACAGAAAAACAATGTTCAATGCTCAGATGCCAATGGGAAGATAAGATACATGACAATCTAGTTTCTTGTATTTTGCATCCTATAATTTTGGTTTTTTATTTTTTTAAAAGAAAAAGACTAACTAGATTCTTATGCTTGCTTACTTGCTTTGTTTACGTTGTGATTTGCATGATATCTCTAATTTGCATGGGTTGTATAAAGTCTAATAACCACCCAACATTATAGTAAAGCAGTACTAAAAAAATAAGTTTAAATCAGAAAGTAAAACCTGAAGCACCTGAGCAGCATATCTCTGAGCTGCTGCATCTTGCTCAGCAAATCTGTGAGCATCTTCTGTTACCCTTTGTTCTTGCTCTACCCTCGTCAAAACCTATCAGATAAGTCATAATCAATATATTGTTAGAAATCTTTATCACATAAGAGAGAACAAGAACCAATTTTTTACATATTTAATTGTCAAACATAAAGCAATGCAAAACCTGAAGCATGACATTTTTTTGTTCTTACTTATCAGCAAGGGCATGTCGAAGCTCAGTAACCTCTCGCTCCAATTGTTCAACCTGAAGTTCATAAGCAAATAGTTAATATGAAAAATATTTTATTTAACATTTTAAACTAGGTAGAAGAATAAATAAGAACTCAACCACTAAACAAGCCTCTTGCTTACAAAAATTTTCATAACTACATCAAACAATTTTAGTAGATTTCGAGTAGAAAAAGGTGAAAAACTTAGTAGGAATTCCCCACCTCTCTCTCTTTCCTCTTCGGTTCAAAAACCACAAAATATGATCAGGAAAAAGAAATCAAAATACACCACAAAGAAGGTGAGGAATTTTGGCTGAATTCAGTGAGTTATGGGAAAATAATTAAACAAATTAAGAAAACTCACAGTGGAATGGAAATGCAGGGCCAGTCACAAGCTCACAGAGGAGTCGTGATCAACATGGAATCATTCAGTGGAATGGAAATGCAGGTTTACATTGGAAAACATCCTTATGTAGATGTCTATGGTGGCAAATTGTGGATTAATATCCTACATGAAATTGACACACAAAATTCATCAGCTGTTGATCTAGTTCTCAAATTGCGTAATGAGCCTGTTTGGTGCAGTATTTTTTATGTTTAATTATTCCAAGATCCCCTAAACTATTAGTGAGAACTAGATCAACAGATGATGAGGATTAAGATGGTACAATGTCGTCAAAGCCTCTAGGCTTGTATGCCATGGAGGAACAGCTGATGAATTGAAACTATTGTTGCTCATGTCCTTGCATACCATCATCTTATGGTCAGAAAACGCAAATAGATTTCACATGCATTGCTAACAAAACTGAATATCGAAGGAAATTGCAACAACTTACAGAGAGTTGAGAAAGTTCATCCCTGTGAGATTAGGCAAGGGTCCATTTAAATTATTGTTCGACAAGTACCTGAAAAGGCATAACCAAAACACTTTCTTAATGACACAACTTGAATTCTACATGAAGTTGGAAAATTTTCTGTGTGTGTACTTACAGCTCCCTGACACTTGTAAGGTTGTTGAGGTTTGAAGGAACAGGCCCATTTAATGAATTCCAATTGAAGCATCTGTTTGCAAGGAAAAAGTTTCAATCCAAAACAAGAAACCAAATTTGTTACTATAGGAACATGAAAGCCAATCACAGAATGGTTTCTGTAATAATCCATTAAGTATAACAAAAAAAAGAACTATCATAGCAAATCCCAAAATGAATTAACGTGGAGTCCACACAAAAAATTAACACTAGATCTTGGTTTACAACTAGAACTAAATATCAGTTCAGAAAGAAAAGAAAAAAAATTTAACACTTGATCTTGATTTGCAAGTGTACCTCCAAATGTCGTTAAAAACTAATCTGCAAAGAAAATAAACAAGGAAAACATAAATATATTAGCAATTACATCTAAACTCATATTTAAATAATTTATTTTATAAACCAATTTAGTAGAAATGCATATAAAAATCCGAAACTTCAAAGAGTTGAAGTGATCCTTGATGATAAGCAACATGGATAACAAATTTGAAAACAAAAGATTGCAAGAATAAAAACAAACTTCATGTTAGGAACAAGGGACAAGAAAGCAATTACTAACAATTAACAATAGACAACTTAAATTAGTACTGAAAAAAATCACTGTAAATAAATTAATCCTTCAGGGCAAGAGCTGTGTAGGTGTTATATGAGAGGAGGGAGAGGAATGATATAGGACAGACCATGGGACAAGAAAGGGAAGAAGAAAGGAAAGAAAAACGAAAAGAAAAGAAAACGAAGAAAAAAACTAGAGAGACAAAGTTGGTAGTGATGTCATAGACAAGGAAGTTTGACAAAAAATTAAGGGTAATATTGATTTGGTGGTTTGATAATGTGACTTTGATTTCAATTATCTTGCAAGACTTGTGGTCATTTGTTGTTCCTTTATTGATTTGGTGGTTTGATTATGTGACTTTGATTTCCCTCGACATGCACTCAATTAATTTCCCATGGCTGTTTGTGTAAGTTACTATATGTCAACTCTTGCTTCTCTTTTCTCAGGTTACATATATTCCAACAGTAGCAGATTGGCACAAAGGCTCATATTTGGCAATATGAAAGAAAATACTTGTGTGGATTTTTCGATACCATAGTGGGGGTATATTACACACTCCTTGAATGCATTTCTTTGTTTTAAAAAGCTATTATATTACTATTTCATTCTAGGTAAATCATCATTCACTACTATTATGTGCAGGAACAAGTATGTGCAGGAACAAGAAAGAAACAAGCAGTTAGGTTGAAATATCGAAATTTGTGGGAGTAGATAGGCCATCAGAGATCTTATTTGCGACTAATGTCTATCAAGAAGCTATAGGTGCCAAGGCAGTAGGTAAGATGCTTAACTTTTGATCTTTCAGAAAGGTTTAAATGATGCAAACCATTGATTAGGCAGAATGTTAGGAGAAGAAGACTTGATGACAGAAAAAAAAAGCTTTAGATCGAGTGATCATAGGGTGAGTGTTGGTAGGAGGAGGTGAAGGCTGGAAAGGAAGTTGTATATAAATGGACTATATAGGCATAGAAAGATTAGGGGAGACAACAAGATCAGATGGTCTGAAGAAGTAGGTTGCAGAGGGATAGAAGTAGCTAGAAAAAATGGACTAGGCTGTAGCAAAAGGGAACTAGGTTGTGGAACGGCAGCACTAGACTGTAGAGTTGGAGGCATAGAAGGAGACCTAGGAATTGCAGAATTGAGCTGTAGAGTTGGAGGCTGCAGGGCAGCATACCTGGGCTGTAGGACAACAGAACTGGGTTGCTGGACCAAAAAAATAGGGTGCAGAGCAGCAAAACCTGGGTGAGCAGTAGAACTAGGCTGTTTAGAAGTATGTCTAAGCAGTAAGGATCAAGATTTGCATATTTATTTTAATAGTAAGTTGGTTCTATTTTTTTTTTAAATCTATTGTAATGTATCTATGTATTCTTGCAGTTCATAGGATTTCTCGAGCCATACATGGAGGATGGCCACTCAAAGTGATGAGTACTGGTGGTGCTATCTATGGTTGATATGGTTCTTCCAATCCAAAGTGAGACCAATGTTAGTCAAACATATATAAGAGTGATATGTATGGGCCACCTCAACCATAAAGTAAAAGGTGGTTTTCGGGTATAGTATATTTATATATGGATAAGTACTTTCAAAAGCTAAGTGAATCAGAAAAGAATCCAAATGTGGCAGTTTCTGTTATATCTCTATTAATTTGACTATAAGTCATCAAAAGGTTGAAGATTTTGTTTTATTTTTTATAGGAATGTTGTATCATCAGAATTTGGCAATTAATTGAATGAATTCAGATTGATTAACTGAACTCTCTCAGCTAGCTTTTTACAAGTTACTTTTATCCTTGCTAAGGTGTTCTTATTGATTCCTAAGCATTTCCATGGCTATTTCATGATTATGCCCTTCAAATGCCTATTTTCAAACCTATGGTGTTATGTTTTACAATGGAAAGACCTTAAACCCTGTTGCCCCTGCTTCGAGTCAAGCTAAAAGCATCAAACAATGGAAGTGATCCATCTTTTGAAAATTAATCATTTTTACAAGCTAATCTAAATTACCCAAAACCATATGGTGCAATCTAAGGAGGAAAAAAGAAAATTTCATGGTGATAACTCATGAAATTGAATAACATTATAATTTCCTTGAAGTCTACTGCCCACATAGTCAAATTTTAGGGGAGAGAGAGAGAGAGAGACTATACGCAAAACAGAACTCCAAAAACATGTAAGAGACAATGTGTGTGTGTGTGAGAGAGAGAGAGACATACAATCGGAGTGTCCTTGATGCAGAGGTGAGGCAAAGGGTCATTGGTGCCAACTTGCACAGGGGAGAGAGGAGCACCCAAAACACCGAGCAAGAGTCTCAGATCAGACCGCTTGTAAGCATTCGAAGCCATTAATGGAGTCCTCGAAAGCTGCCCCTTCATCCACTGCCCTAACCCTAAGCTGCGCTTCGAATCCCTGATTTTGCCTCCATTTGGATCCGAACCCTCCATGACGGGCCTTAAGCTTCCGGATCTCCCGATCTAAGGCTCCGATTAGCCACGTGGTGGTGGCGGTGGTGCTTCCTCCGTCGGAGCAGACCCGACATTGGCGACCTGGTTCGCACAGGACTCTTGGCTCGCGATCTCGCTGACGATAAGCCTCGCACTACTTCTTCTTTCAAAGCAGAAAAGAATCCCTCTTTTCTCTCCATTTTTAAAGTCTGAGATTTTTTTTACAGAAAAAAAATTGTTCTCTATAGAGAAGAAGAAGAAGAGGAATGTGAGTGAACTCTCTTCATAGACGAATTTTCTCTCAGATGATCGAAGCGAGGTAGTCATTTTTAGGCAGGGTTTTGAAAACGAATAAAAGAAAGATAAGAAACAGAGGCAGAATGAGACAGTGATAGAGAACAGAGACAATAAACTCACATTGGAATAAGGCAATCGAAAGAACCGAAAGAATACAACGGCGGAAGGCCGCAACAACAATGGAGGAGGGTTTGCCTGTGCGATTGAGAAAGAGACCTACAGGAAACCGTATCGCTACTGTGAGAAGGGAAGAGAGAGAGAGAGGGGGGGAGTTGGGAGCTAGAGGGTTTACACTGATATGTTTATTTATTTATGTTATAAAGATTTGGGGGTTTTTTTTCTGTTTTTTTTTTTCAATTTTTTTTTTAATTTTTAAAACACATCAAAACGAAGTAGTTGCGTAATCTTCAAAAGTGGCTGACTTTCAGCAACACAAATTTATTTTGTCGCTAAAAGAAAAGCTTTTTGCCAATGCATGGTCATTGTTGCCAATACAAGGAGACTAACAGCGACACATAATGTGTCGCCAAAACTATAAAATCCTCGCTAAAACTAATTCGCTTTTGTCGCACATCCTGGTTTTTGGCACCAAGTGAATGGTTTGGACTTTTAGCAATGGATGGAAATGATGTCGCTAAAGGCTAACCTTTACCAACGAAATTGATCCTTGTGTTGCAAAAAATATGGCTTTTACTACGAAAAAATGACCTTGTCACCAAAATTGCATTTTCTTATAGTGATGGGACACTGTGTGTCTTAGTAGTTTTCAAAATTAGGGAAACCAATGAAATTAGTTTTGAAAATTAGGAAAAATAAAGATTGAAAAACAGAGAAATTGAGTGAGACAGAGAGGGCCCATACCTGAAAAGAGAAAAATAGAAACAATCGAATAAGCGACGCCGACAGCGTTGACGATTGCTCGGAAGAGAACGTGGGTGACGTTGGTAGCAGCACTGAAAGAGGAGAATGGGGTGATGTTGGTGGCGGCACTAAAGGAGGAGAACAAGCTAAAAGAGGAGAATGGGGGATTGAAGGCAGAGAACGTGTGTTTTGCAAGAAAGGAATGAGAGGAAAACTGAAGCACCAAAAAAAAAAAAAGGTAGAGGAATTGGTAGGGTTTTTTTTTTTTTTTTCATTACCACCAGTATCACAAAGTTCTCCCTCCAAAATTGGTAATAAAATAATTTTCTCCCCAAAAATTTTAAAATGTTAAAATTATTGACGACAAAAAATATATTCTTCATCAAATAGTTTCAAAATATTTAAAATCAAAATTTTCAAAAAAATGAAATAAAATTATTGGTGACGAAAATATATTCCTCACTAATAATTTTATAATTGGTGACAAATTTTTTTCTCACCAAAAGCGTCAAAATTTTGGCACCACCCAAAAAAATTAGAGGGAAAACCTTTGGTGACGAAATTTAATTTTTTCTCACCTAAAAAAAAAGTATTTATTGACGAAAATAAATTTCGTCACCTATTATTTTTACTTTTTTATTATATGTGACAAAATTTTATAATTCGTCACGGATTATTTATATTTAGTGACGAAATTTATTTTTTTCACTAGTTTTCGTCATATAAATTACTTAGAGAGCTAATTAACTTGTGCTTTGGTTTGAGAGAGAGAGAAAGAGGAGAGAGGAAAACTGATAAACAAAAAAAATGGGGGGAAGAAAAAGTTAGTAGTCTCTTTTTTTCCATTACAGCCCAATATGTCAAAATTTTCCCTCCAAAATTAATGACAAAATAATTTTCTCACTAAAAAGTCTCAAAATATTAAAAATTATTAGTAACAAAAATATATTTCTCACCAAAAGGTCTTAAAATATTTAAAATCAAGTTTCTCAAAATATATATATATATATATAATTATTGGTGACAAAAATGTATTCCTCACTAATAATTTTATAATTTGTGACAAATTTTTTTCTCACCAAAAGTCTCAAAATTTTGGCGCCATCAAAAAAAATTAGCAGGAAAACCTTTGGTGACGAAACTTAATTTTTCCTCACCTAAAAAGAAGTATTTGTTGACGAAAATAAATTTCGTCGTCTATTATTTTTATTTTTTTATTATATGTGACAAAATGTTATAATTCGTCACGAATTATTCTTATTTAGTGACGAAATTTATTTTCTTCACTATTTTTTGTCACCATAGGTTACTTTTGTTGTAGTGACCCTTTCCTTCCTTACAAGTCCTCTCTCTCTCTCTCTCTCTCTCTCTCTCTGTGTTTCAAGTTAATTTGCTTCCAGGTACTTCTCGTTTTCCTTAATTTATATCTTGTAAATTCCTCAACCTCTATACTAGAATTATAAATTTAAAGAGAGATTTGACAATAAAAAGAGAAATAAAGAAAATTTAACTTATATTTCATTCACATTTATCTCATTTAATTTTTTTTTTCTAAATTCTTATCTAAATTTATGATCCAAACACAATTTAAATATATATTTGTATAATGTTTGATTCATTTTAGAAAATTAATATACATGCATAAATTTTCTTGCCTTGGATTAGCTTATCTCTTCTATTTTATTTTATTTATTATTATCACAATATATCATATTATATAGTGAGGTGTATATATTATACATGCAGGTTTATAGTTTTATAGAGTGTTGCTGCATTTTTTATGGGTGGTCAATTTTCCGTACTTCATAATTTTTGTTGTTGTTGTTGTTGTTGTTGAATGTTGTGGTTATGATTTTTAGTTTGTTAGATATGTGTGTCCACTCAGTAGACACCAATTTGTAGTAGCACAGATATGAAAAAGTAATTTTCCTAAAAACAATCATATATTTTTGTTTTAGAGATAGAAAACGGTAAATTGGTACTGATAATTTGAATAACAATTTAAAAAGAAAAAATAAAAATGTGAAAAAATATGAATGAAATATAAAATTATTTTTATTTTTTTTAAATATTTTAAATATTTTTTAATTTTTACATCCATTTAAAATACACTTAAAAATTATAAAAATTATACAATTTTTTTTTTTTAAAATTCATTGAATACAAAAGTATAAAAATTCAATATATTTTCGTAATTTTTTTTATATTCAATAAATTTTTTACAAATTTTTGTACTTTTTAAATGTATTTAGATTAAGTGGATCTAAAAAATTTATAAAAAAATTTAAATGTTAAAAAAATAGTAAAAAAAAAATATATGAATTAAAATTTTCAAAAACTATTTTTAAAAATTTTAAACCAAACTGATGTTTTTCACATTGAAGGATTGATTTTATTCCAAACAGAGTGTGTTTACAAAATAAAAGAAGTGTAAAAACTAGCAGCTCTGTGTCATTCAACAAATGAAACCTTACACCGGGCGACTTCACATGGGAGGTGATAGGTTCCATCATCCATGGCCCATCAAGCTATCAAAATTCTTCATAAAAGATGTATTTATATTATCAATGTTTTAGTTAATATAGTTTAATCTCATTAAAAAATTAAGGGATCCTATCAAATAGAATTCACACCTATTAAAGATTTACCGTAAATTCAGCCCTCGTTTGGTTTTTATTTTAGGGTTAAAAAAACACAAAAGTTCAAAATAGATTCCCTAAGGTAATAAGATAAAATATCACATCTAAATCATAATCATTACGTTTTTTCTCTCACAAAATCAAAAAAGCCCAAACAACTCCTAAATTTGAGTCTCACCTCATTTTCACTCTTTTCTCTGTGGTTGGAAGCTCACTTGGTTATTCTCTTCTACAGACTTCCTCCCTTCCCTTCCTTACAAGTCTCTCTCTCTCTCTCTCTGTTTAGAGTTAATTTGCTTCCAGGTACTTCTCGTTTTCTTTAATTTATCTCTTGTAATTTTCTCAAACTCTGTATTTGGATTATGAATTTAAATAGAGATTTAAAAATAAAAAAAAATTAACTTATATTTTATTCACATTTATTGAATTTTTAATTTTTAATTTTTAATTTTTTAAAATTTATGATCCAAACACAGCTTAAATATATGTTTGTATAATGCTTGATTCATTTTAGGAAATTAATATGTAAGGATAAGAATGATTTCCCACATTGGTTTGAATATTAAAATTTGAAATCATAAATAATTAGAACTTTTTTATTTTATTTTTTTAGTTTAATTAACTAATCAATAAATTTTCTGTTTACATTTTAAATTATAAAAAAAAATTGTTTCAAAACTTAATTCTCACATTCATTCTCATTAATTTTTTTTTTTTCCGTAATATATATAATTAGTAATAGTATAGATGTCATGGCCAGTGGTTCAATGAGAACAGGGAAGGGAGAAAGAAAGTGATGAGAAAAATGCTAAAAAAAAGCACCAAGGATCCTCTAGAGTAAAATTTTCCTAAAGTTTCCTAGAGTGCTATATTGTGTGGTTGAGATTTACTGGCAAGTCACATCAGAAAAATTGATGTGACTTACTAGTAAATCTCAACCACACAATATAACACTTTAGAAAACTTTAAGAAAAAATCACTCTAGAAGATTCTTACTCAAAAAAAAGTCCCACCCACAACACAGCTGTGCTTTAAAGTTGCTGCCATATGTGGGGTTGAGAAAAATATAAAAAAAATCCCAACCACCCACCCACCTAAGGACAAAAGAATACAATTGCTTTAAACTTTAAAAAAGTTGTGCCTATTGATATTGAGTCGATTTAAATTATTTACATTGTAAGATTCGATTATTTATAAATAAAAAATTTAAAATTAATAAGAATATATAAATATAAAGTGAATAAAAAAGAATTTTTAATTTTTTTATATGAATTAATATTTTTAATTTTTTAAATATTTTTTTAATCTTTTAACTAAAACCCTTAATTGCCAAACCAACCCTTATTTGAGTCTCACCTTATTTTCACTCTTTTCTCTGTAGTTGGAAGCTCACTTGGTTTATTCTCTTCTACTTTTGTCAAGCAGGTTCCTCCCTTCCCTTCCTTACAAGTTCTCTCTCTCTCTCTCTCTCTCTCTCTCTCTCTCTCTCTCTCTCTCTTTGTGTTTCAAGTTAATTTGCTTCCAGGTATTTCTCGTTTTCCTTAATTTATCTCTTGTAATTTTCTCAAACTCTATATTTGAATTATGCATTTAAATTATGAATTTAGATAGAGATTTGAAAATAAAAAGAGAAATAAAGAAAAATTTAACTTATATTTCATTCACATTTATCTCATTTATTATTATTATTTTTTAAAAAATTTCTACTTAAATTTGTGATCCAAACACAGCTTAAGTATATGCTTGTATAATGTTTGATTCATTTTAGAAAATTAATATACATACATATAAATGCATAAGTTTTCCTGCCTTGGATTAGCTTCTCTCTTCTATTTTATTCTACTTATTATTATCATAATATATCTCAATATATAGTGAGGGAGGTGTATATATTATACATGATGGTGTCTAGTTTTTTAGATTGTCGCTGCATATTTTATGGGTGCTCAATTTTTCGTACTTCATAATTCGTTGTTGAACGTTGTGTTTATAATTTTTAGTTGGTTACATATATGTGTCCACTCTGTAGACACCAATTTGTAGTAGTACAGATATGAAAGAGCAATTTTCCTAAAAACGATCATATATTTTTGTTTTAGAGATAGAAATCGATAAGTTGGTACTGACAATTTGGATAAGAACTTAAAAAGAAAAAATAAAAATATGAAAAAAAAATGTGAACAATATATAAATTATTATTTTTTGTTTTCTTTTAAAATATTTTAATCATTTTTTTTAAAATTTTTTTTAGATCCATGTAAATACACTTAAAAAGTATAAAAATTATATAATTTTTTAAAAATTCATTGAATACAAGAAAAAAATATAAAATTCAATATATTTTCGTATTTTTTTTATATTCAATAAATTTTTTACAAAGTTTTGTACTTTTTAAATGTATTTAAATTAAGTGGATCTAAAAAGTTTATAAAAAAAATTTAATTGTTAAAAAAATCACTAAAAATAAAAATATATATATGAATTAAAATTTTCAAAAATATTTTAAAATTTTTTAAACCAAACAGATTTTTTTTCACAGTGAAATGTTGATTGTATTCCAAACACAGTGTTTGAAAATAAAAGATGTGTCACCTCTGTGTCATTCAACAAATGAAACCTTACACTGGGCGACTTCACAAGGGAGGTGATAGGTTCCATGGCTCATCAAGCTATCATCAATATTTTAGTTAATATAGATTAATCTCATTAAAAAATTAAGGATCCATCAAATAGAAATTCACGCCTATTTAAGATCCATTGTAAATTTACTCTGTTTGGTTAATAGTTTTTAAATTTTTTATTTTTCTTGTTTTTTTTGTCTTTAGTAAACTTTTTAAAATTTTAAAGCAATTTTTTATTTTTTAGATTCACTTAATCTAAATACATTTATATGTAAAATATTTGTAAAAAATTCACTAAATACAAAACATTACAAAAATTCAATACTTATTCATTTTTTTTGGCTTTTATTGAATTTTTTTTAAAAAAAAATCACAAATATTTTACTTTATTTTTTAAGTGCATCTAAAAAAATTAAAAAAATATAAAAAAATTTAATATAAAAAAATTTAAAGACAATAAAACACAAAAAACAAAAAAACTTGAGCAGTTTTTAAAAACTCAAAATCAAAAAGAGTGAATATTGTTTAGTTTATTTATAAATCATAAATTTTTAATTTTCTCAATTTAGACTCTAAACTTTTAATTTTCAATCTAAACTATTTATCTATTTTTGTTAATTAAAATTAATAGAAAAAATAATATTTTAGTCATTAAATTGAATGAAAAATATAAATTGACTAAAATGTTATTTTTCCGTCATTTTATGTATACATATATTGAGGTTAATGACTAAAATATTAGTATTTTTCCCGATAATAGAAAACTAATGAGGTTAATAACTAAAATATTAGTATTTTTCCCAATAATAGAAAACTAATTATGTAAAATAAAATAGTGAAGATAAAACGATCTTATTTTTAATTCTTAAAGAAAACACAAGACTGGAAAATAAATTACAACTTTAGAACATATTACAAGATGGGTTCACATGGACATACAAAAATAATATACAAGAAATAGATTAAATCTAAAAGTTTAAAGAATAAAAGATAAGGAATGTAAATCAAAACCTGTGATATATACAGTTTTCTTAAAACAAATTCGCTACCTCGCCAATGCGTGCTGGAGGAACACTGACGTCTGTTTCTTAAGATACAACAGTTGAAACTAGCGAATACAGAAACATCTTTTGGACAATTTCAGCGAACTTGACAATGACAACACTATTTCATTAACAAGAACCAAAGAAGGGGTTAACAAAAAAGAGATAGGAAAGTTTCTCTGAATTTTTCTTTGATGTAAGAAACGTCTCCAACTTCATCTAAAAGATCACCATTCTCCATACAAAAAAAAAATAAATAAATAAAAAAAATTAAAAAAAATTCTCTATAAACATCCTACTAAGTTGGAGGGGAAAGACTTTTATTTATACAAGTAGGGGAGTCTTCAGCCATGAAGTCTATCATCATGAGGGCAATCAAAATGCCATTAATCAAGACCATCAACTCTTGCTATTAGAGCTAGAGTTGCAAAGGTTAAAAACTCATGACTATTAATATGGTCATCAACTTCATCATCAAAATATGAGAGTTACAACAGTTTAAATCTCTCATGCACTTAATATATACAAATAAATATTTATATTATGTTATTTGAATAAATCCACCAGATGGGTCGCAAAATGGATACGGATGTTGGGTTATAATCCGATCCAAATCCAATCTCGAACACATGCACAAGCTAAGTCCAACACAGCACAGCTCAACTCAAGCTCAAACCTAAGTCCAAGTCCAAATCCAAGACCAAACCCAACACATGCCTAAGCTTAGGGCCAGTCCAAACTAAGACTAAGTTTAAATCTAAGCCCAACATTTATTGATACTCACTTTATGAGACAACTCTCATTTACAATCCAATGGTTTCGGTTCATTATTTTTGTATTGTAATCTTCTCACTTAAGAGAATACAAACCCACTCGAACCCACCGCAACCGACGGTTGAGTCCCACTTTAATCTTGAATTAAAGTTGCCAAAAATATTATTTTCCAACATAAAATACCATTTTTTCCATCTATTTTATTTAATGAAAATAGCTATGGTTTAGATTGGAAAAAAAATAAAAATAAAAAATTTAGTGTTTAAATTGAGAAAATTAAAAATTTAAAGTTATGTTGTTACAAAAGCCAAAACCTAAGTATTTTTTTTCGTAGTTTAACCAAATTAAAAATTACATTGAATCTCACTTTAGTTCCTAATTTTTGAAAGAATAAAACTACATGTACCAATTGATATACCAATTAGTGAACTAATGGATGATATAACATAATTTTGGAGACTTTGGATCTTTATAGTTTGTATAATGGATGGGATCTATAGTTTTGAAGTGATAATATTATAGTATATGTTGGTACACTAATTGATATGTCAATTGGAAGATGTCTATTTCATTATTAATGGTTGTGAAAGAGTCATGTCAACAATTTTTTTTTTTTTAAAATTTAAGAATAGTTAAATTCAAATTAATGTAACAATTATAGTTGGATGATTTTGAATTTAACAGTATGTTACAAGTTTATGCATTAAAATGAAGATCTCAATTCCAAACATGTAATGTATAGGATCTAAATCCATATGTACATTGTACACAACATATGTATTCACACATATCATGTATAAATTAGTTCATTCACTATTATAGTGAAAAATAAATAAGAAGATAGAGGTATGGCTCTGCATTTTAGGGCGGAGGTTAAGGAGAATGTAGGGATAATTACGATATTTTCAAACAAAACATAAATAAACTTGGTTAATTGACTTATTAGTTAGCTAACATAGAGTGATTTATGTAATATAACCAAAAAAATTTAGAAGTGTAATTTACAGTTCAAGAAATCATATAATAATTTCTGCAATTTTTACCAAACAAGTTTTTGACAAAGAAAGAGTTTTATTATTTTGAAATTAGCTTCAGATTCTATGACCAGCATAGCGGTCTCATTGAACTATCCGCTCTTATAAGCAACAGTCTTAATTCATTATACTAAGCACATCACCTAAAAGTTCATTTATCACCTCTTGATAAAATTAGGATGATTAGCAAGCCTTGACACTGCCTTTGATTTTTGATAATTACAAATGGTTATTTCAAATTTTCATCCAATGGCATTAAACTAAATAAATAGGAATAAAGTAATGTTATGGCATGGGAGTATTGTCATTTTAGTTTCTCCACTGGATTTTTTTTTTTTTTTTAATAACTGTTGTCCGAGTCAACTTATTTGTATCTCGACTAATCCCTATGGTCATGAAATTAATGACCAAACAAACCTCTAGTGACCCCTTTGAGTAACTCGAACTCAATGGTGTTTTAAAGGACAATTTATCTGTTTTATTGAACTATTAATCTATCAAATACAGACTTAATTGCTTATAGTTAGTGAACATCTTGCAATTGACTGGCCATGCATTATCTTTTAATAATTATTTTTGTTGGATTATAACATAGTGACGTCATTAACTGCACATTACTTTTGTTTGGGAAGGAAGTTTCAATGGCATCGTATTTATGCTATTTGCATTGTGTTAGAGTATCTTCAATGAGTTCTTTAAAAGACGCTTCTTTACTATTATAGTTAGTCTCGTCTTATTTTACTTCGTCCAAAGAGCTAGTTACTACACTAACCATTTTAATAATTTTTTTCCTACCTAGTTACATTTGGAGAGTCTTGAGAGGCTCTTTAAATAGTTTGAATAAATAGATAAAATAAGCGTAGTGTTAGAGCATATAGATAAAAAAAAAATAAATAAGTACATTTAGGTAAAAGAAAAAGCATTCCTATATTGTACTTTAACTAGTAAAAGATAAAGAGCAACGTTTAACTTCATTATGTATTTTTCAAAGAGACATATTTCCTATTATTTTAAAAAATAAAAATTTATTTTCTCAATTCTTTTTTTATTAAATTGATTTGTATTTTTAAGAATATCATTGTCACATCATCTTTATTAATATATGAGTAATATTACAAATCCACTCGTATCAACCCAGAAATTAATCTCTAGTACACAAATTAATTTCCACTACACAATTACTCATCCAGAATTTTCAAGGTTGGTAAGGGTGAGTCTCTAGACTTTTCCTTAATATATATGTATATATATTAGGCAGTCTCGGAGTACCATGTGATATTATCTATGCGGTGCTCCCAACAAATGTGAAACCACAAAATATACTTTGTGGATCATTCTTTATTTATCAAGTACCTAATAGAAGTGCTTCAGTGTGGTCTCACCCATAATGGTGGAGAGCACAACGTGAAAAGTACCATAAGGAACTACTTAATAATTACCCATTCTTATATGGTATTCTATATGAAACTTTTGTTTGTGGATCATATAGGACATTTTTTTTTTCCCAATAATTTTTCTTTCGGGCATGTGGAATAGTTCGTAAAAAAACTTGAGCCATTGGTTTTGATAAGATAGAATATACGCCTGTATGTAAACACATAATAATAGCTGCAATAATGGCTCTCCATTTTGTTACCCTCAATTGTGAATTCATTCTAAAACCAATCAAACTTTCACTCTTATGCTTTTCTTGGTTTGTTTGTGTTTTTCTCTAAATCTGATATAATATTGTTTCTTGCTTCCTTATTTTCACCAGGGAAACAATGCCTATAGGTGAAATCATTCTCGCTGCTTTCATTAAGGTGTTGTTTGAGAAGTTGGCCTCAACTGTCCTACTGAAGTTTGCTCGTCGGGAGCAAGTTCATAATCTCTTCAAGAGATGGAGTGGAGAACTAGTTAAAATTCAGGCATTCTTAGATGATGCAGAGGAGAAACAAATGGAAAATAGAACTGTGAAAAAGTGGCTGGAGGAACTCACTGACCTGGCTTATGATCTGGATGACATACTAGATGAATTTGCCACTGAAGCTTTGCGGCGTAAGTTAACATCAGAGTCTCAAGCAGCTAGCACCAGCAAGAGCAAGCTACAGGCCATGATACCTACATGTTGTAAAGGACTCAATCCAACAACTTTTTTGTCTGATTTTACAAGGAGTTCTACTTCCAAGATGGAGGAAATCACTACCAGATTGCAAAATATTCTTGAAAGTGGAATTGGACTTGGTTTACAACGGATTGTTGCAGAAGAATCTGGTAAAGCTTGGCACAGACCACCCTCCGCATCCTTGATACATGAACCTCGCATATGTGGCAGGGATAAGGAAAAAAAGGAGATAATTGATTTTCTCCTAAGCAACGAGTCAAGTGATAGCAAAGTCAGCGTAATTCCCATTGTAGGTATGGGTGGACTTGGCAAGACCACCCTTGCAAAAATGGTATACAATGATGAAGTGGTGAACAAGCATTTTGATTTGAAAGCATGGGTTTGTGTTTCTGATGAGTTTGATATTATGAGAATATCAAAAGTAATTCTTGAATCCATTACTTCCAAGCCTTTTGAATTTAAAGAATTGGATAAAGTTCAAGTTCAGCTAAAGCAGAATTTGATTGGAAAGAAGATTTTAATTGTTTTAGATGATGTGTGGGACAAGAAATACAATGATTGGAACATTTTGAAGGGCCCGTTTAACGATGGAGTCTCAGGAAGTAAGATAATTGTAACAACTCGTGATAGAGAGGTTGCATCAATTATGGGAACCGTTCAAAACCATTTGCTACAGCATCTATCAGATGATGATTGTTGGTCAGTGTTTGAACAACATGCCTTTGGGAATAGAAGCATGGATGCAAATTCAAATTTGGTGTCTCTTGGTAGGAAAATTGTGGGAAAATGTAAAGGTTTGCCTTTGGCTGCTAGGACACTTGGTGGCCTTTTACGGTGCAAAGAAAGAGACGATGAGTGGGAAATTGTATTGAATAGTAAAATATGGGATTTAACAGAACAAGGCAGTGAAATCCTCCCAGCTTTGAGATTAAGTTACCATCATCTCCCTGCACATTTGAAGCGGTGCTTTGCATATTGCTCTATACTGCCAAAGGACTATGAATTTGAGGAGGAGGAGTTAGTCTTCTTGTGGATGGCAGAAGGCCTTCTTCAGCAACAAAATGGACAGAAGCGAATGGAAGATTTAGGAGTTGAATACTTTCGTGAACTGCAGTCGAGGTCTTTTTTCCAACTATCAAGTGGTGGTGAAAGCTCGAAATTTGTGATGCATGACCTCATCAATGATTTGGCTCAGTCAGTTACAGGATATACTTGTTTTAGATTGGAGGATAAATTGAAGGATCAGGAGCAATGCAAAAAATTGAAGAGTGCTCGACATTCATCTTTCATGCAAAGCGAATTTGACGCAATGAAAAAGTTTGAAACTTTTTATGAAACCGAGAATGTAAGGACCTTCTTGCCATTGTCCTTAAGTAAAAAGAGATATTGTTATTTGACAAGCAAGGTTCCCCTTGATCTGTTGCCAAAGATGAAACGCATAAGGGTGTTGAGTTTGAATAGATATCACATTGGCGACGAACTTATTCCAAAATCAATTGGAGATTTTAAACATTTACGATATCTTAACTTTTCCTACACCAGAATCAGAACAGTACCTGAATCATTAGGTACCCTATACAATCTACAAACTTTGATGCTAAGAGGTTGTCCAGAACTGAGGAAATTGCCTGCGAACATGGGAAACCTAATCAACCTCCGTCATCTCGATATGATTGAATCAAATTCCTTAGAAGAAATGCCACGAGGAATTGATAAGTTGACAAGTCTCCAAACATTATCCAATTTTATTGTTATGAAAGACAATGGGTTTCGGATAAGTGAGTTGGGGAACTTGATTCATCTTGGAGGGAAACTTTGCATATCGGGAATAGAAAATGTGGTTGATCCTCTGGATGCAAGAGGGGTGTGTTTAAATGACAAGCAAGGTATAGATGTGCTAACAATGGTATGGAGTAGTGAGAGCTTGGATGGTTTACGAAATGAAATGGTTACAGAAGTGCTTGACATATTAAAACCTCACAAGAAGCTGAAAGAGCTACACATTAGAGGCTACCATGGTATGAGTTTTCCAACTTGGATAGGAGATCGTTTGTTCTCCAAAATGGTGTGCATGAAGTTACAAAATTGTAAAAATTGCACTTCTTTACCGCCACTTGGACAACTACCTTCTTTGAAAGACCTTCACATTGAAGGAATGAGTGCTGTAAAGTATGTGGGTTGTGAGTTCTATGGGCAGCATTGCGCCAAACCTTTTCCATTACTCGAGACACTGTGTTTTGAGAATATGTCAGAATGGGAGGATTGGTACATTTTTGGAATTGACAAGGAAGTTCAAACCTTCACTCGTGTTAGTAAGCTCTCCATCAAAAAATGTCCCAAACTTCTGGGAATGTTGCCGAGTAATCTTCATTGCCTCAAAACTCTTGAGATTAAAAATTGCCCGCAGCTGCTGGTTGAAGCTTCTAGCCTTGTTCTCCCATCACTCACCTCCCTATCCATGAGTGATTTTCAGCTTCCAAGCCTTCCAGTGCTCCTTGAGACATGTAACGTGCTTGAACCCAGTTTCCTTACTTGCTTAGATATTAGAAATGTTTCAATCCCTGAGTCCCTATGCAATCCAAGCATAGATGATGAAGTGATGTTGGCAAATGCAATGTCTAAGCATCTGAGTTCAGTAACTTCCTTGAGCATTGGGAAGATTCAGAAACTTGCATTATTGCCAAAATGGCTTACCCAGGGGCTTAAAGGACTCAAAGAATTGAAGATTGATTGGTGTAAAGAACTCACAACACTGTGGCAGAATGAGGCGGGACTACAACGCAGTCTCCTTGCCTTGCAACATTTGGGCATTCATTATTGTCCGCAACTTGTTTCATTGTTTGAAGAAGACGTGGATGTAGAAAACGAAGAGCAACATCAACTTGAGTATCTAGAGATATATGATTGTGGAAAGCTGGAGAAATTGTCGCGGGGGCTACGTACCTTCACTTCTCTTCGAGAGATGCATATCAGCGGGTGTCCAAGTCTGGTATCTTTTTCAGAGACAGGCTTTCCGCCTAGCCTAAATAAACTTCATATTTGGCATGGATGTAAGGCTCTGCGGTCCTTACCTGGGTGGACAGCACACGATTCTAATCTGGAGTGGTTGTGGATAAACGGGTGTGATAATCTGGAGTCCTTTCGGGAAGAATGGGTCCACCACCCCCCAACAAAACTGTCATTATTGATTATCAACAATTGCAAAAAACTAGAATCGGTCAGTTTATGCAACAACAGCCTCCTCGCTTCCCTTAAAATTCTGTGGATAGATAATTGGCCTGCAGGAGGAGGAATCGTCTCCTCCCACATTCTAGAGAAAGGGAATTTCCTCACCAACCTCGCTTCTCTTCAAATCGCGAATATGAAGATTGGTAAGCCCCTATCAGAGTGGGGTTTGCACAGATTCTCCTCTCTTAATTCTCTCTTGCTTGGAGGCCCAAGTAACGTATCAGAAGAAGAAGAAGAAGAAGAAGAAGAAGAAGAATATTATTCGGTGTCCAGCTTTCCAGTAGATGGGATGTTGCTGCCCACCTCTTTGACGCATCTGTCGATTTATGATTTCCCAAATCTGGAGAAGATATCTTCTTCCATGGAGTCCATTCAAAACCTCACCGAACTTTGTTTCAGATATTGCCCCAGGCTCGCATCTTTTCCCGAGCAAGGAGGGCTGCCTCCCTCGCTTTTGAGACTTGAATTCTCCGGATGTCCAATAATGAAACGGCGGTGTGAAAAGGGGAAAGGCCAATATTGGCCCCTCATAGCTCCCATTCCTAAAGTCACCATAGACCACAGATACATCTTTGAAGTAGAGGAATAAACTGCAATATGAGCAATCAAAACTAGCAGGTACTCAAAAATCACCCAAACTAAATATATCAAAATTATTATTTTATTATTTTATCAATGCTAACAGAGCCTGTGTATTACTTATAATATATATATATATATATATATATATATGGGGAGGTTGGGCTATGTTTTTTAATTTTATATTTTATCATAACAGTTTTCCCTTTTAAATGTAAAAAATCACAAACAAAACATTGAATTTGAAGGGTTGAAATTGAAAAAAATTAAAAAAAGGAGAAGTATTTGAGATGATTTTTTTCCCCCATCAAATTTGATAAAAAGAAAAAATTGGGATAACAGAGGAATTTTTTAAAAGATTTAGATGTAAGAATTGGAGTATTTCAAATCAAATCAAACTTTTTATTCAAATTTGGAATCAAAGCAAATAACAAAATTGGTGAATGGTTGGAGATGCTCTAACTTGATAAAGGTTGAAGATGATGAGGCCAAATTAATTTCTTAAATATATATATATATATATATATGTATATGTATATTAGTTTTGCTAGGCAATCTCTTTCTAATTATCCCTTCCCCTTGTTTATTTATTGATTGTAATGATTCACATTATTATTCATTTACTCTTTTTGTTTTCTGATAAAAAATAAAAATAAAGATAAAAATCATATTGCAAAATGGTAATTTGTTTTCTCACTTTAACACGCCAGACATAATCAGGTTCACTTGCCCAATCACAATAATCAAGCATATCTTTCTTTTTCTTTTTTAATTTTTGTGTCGGAGCATAGATTACTTACCTAGAATTTATGTATTTTCACCATGAATAATTGATGTCTTTTTGCTTCGTCTACATATGTTGTTTGATCTCCGTTTTGTGGCAGTCACTAACCCAATTACTTTTCAATTTTCAGCAATTTTTCTACTTAAGTGGTGGTGTCTGTGGATGACAATGTGGTTTAAGGGTTCTTTAATTTTGAAGTTCTATTTCTTTCTTTCCATTCTTCCAAAGCTCAATGTAAGCATTATCAAATATGACTTTGTATCTCAAATATTCTTTCTTTCTTTCTTTTATTGTTGTAAAATTGTTTCTCCACCTCTGATTTTGAACCGATGAAGTAGAACATGAGGGAGGTTTGTCAAGTTTTTAAATTCTTGACCTCATTTATTAGGTAGACTCATCAAATAATGGTTTGTGACATGATTTTCATTTTGTTCATTAAGTCTAAAAGGAGATGAGCAAGTTCTCTTTTGTAGGTTTTTAAATGGATTCTCTTCAAACTCTACTTTTAAATCAACATTGGAATATGTAAAGTGCAGCACCTTCTGCTTGCATCACACACATACCACTATATTGGGCATACTTGTGGTTATGCATGTACAACTAAAACTATTTTTTTTAAAATGATAAAAAGAATCGAAGTATGGATTGCACAAATATTGTTTCATCGTGTTGGTTGTACAAAGTGTTTGTTTTCTTTTGTACCAATGTTAATTTTATGTAGTCCTACCTCGCACCTCCTTTATACAGCTTTCATCAATAACAATTCTTCACATGAAGTAAATGAGCCAGTTGATCTATTACATATCCTGAACGTTCTTATTTCTGGCCATTAATTACTACTACCATATATGAACTGCTTTTTAACCAATGTCAAGATTTTTCTCATCAGTTTATGTTTTCTTTTTTGTTGAGAGAGAGAGAGAGAGAGAGAGAGAGAGAGAGAGAGAGAGAGAGGCAATGATAGCAGGTATATATCAATGCGATGCAATGATTTTGGCCATTGTTCACATTTATTTATCAAATTTTCAATTAAGCTGGTTATTTATTCCATTTAACTTATGTACTATGTAATTGAAGACTCATCTTTATGGCTGAACAAATGATGAAAATTGTAAGCTTTATTTGAAAAAATTGAAAACACCAAAGCATTTGACATGGTTCTACTTGACGTTTTGCCTGTATTTCATTTGATAGAGATTGTGTCTTCTCATGATTATCGAAGAAACTTTGAATTTTACCGTAGGTTATGGATATGGCTATATGCTTAGTTGCTTACACCGACTCCATTGTTCATATTTGATATCATCATGTTTAGGCATTGCATATCTCTATATCTTTTATAATAACTTCTTTTGGTATATGGTTAGTCTTGTTGTCATTTCTGCATTACTTGAAGCTTATGCAAATAGTAGTTTTATGATGAAATGCTTTTTTCTTCCCGTCAAAGAGTCATAGACTATTTATTTTAGTGCTATCATCATTCACAATAAGTTTGTTGCTAACCACTCTTTTATTATTATTATTATTGTTAGGTTTTTATTCTTGGCAACCCCGTTTGACAAAACTCCTTTCAGATGTATTTATTTTCGCACTTTTATTTCAGTGAGGCTATGAGTTTATTAGATGCGAATCCAAAACCCGAATCGAACCATGCAGAGAAGTTTGTGATGTTAATGCTTTCAAGATTGCCACTTCGCTGATTATTACGGGGGTCGAGCTGCCCGGTCAGCTCGCGGCCGAAGCAAAATGCAAAATTGCATGTCCGTCGTTGCTCGCTCGAGCCAAGGAGTTCTCGCTCGAGCTAGGTCTCGCTCGAGCCAAGGAATGCGCGCTCGAGCCAAGGATTGCGTCCATACAAAAACCTGAAAGAGTGTATTCCTCGCTCGAGCCAAGGATCCGTCGCTCGAGCCAAGGCACTAGTAGAAATCATGAAAAATACACTGCTCGCTCGAGCCAGAAAAGCTTCGCTCGAGCGAACCTCAGAATCCGGATTTCTTAAGAAGTTTGTTTTCGTCCAAATCTAGGATTACTTTTAGTTCTCTATAAATACTTGGTTTTCTCCCAAAACTAAGTGATTGATTGAAGTCCTCCAGATCTTCTTTTTGGTTCTTAAAGTTTATATCTGGGGATATTTTGTTTGTTTTCTTTGATGTTTTTATTGAGTCTTCAACTCATGATTTAAAGAGAGTACATCAAAGGTTTGTTTGTTATACACAAAAGAGAGAGTTATTCTTCAGTTGTGGATTCTGAAGAATTCGAGCCTGAAGCTTTGGTGGAATCCGGAGTGGCTCATCAGAAAGACAATTCCGTGGTGAAGATGGGGTTGGAAGAGGCACATAGAGGTTGGTTCAATTAGGCGTTGTGGATTCGCTAGGTAATTGAGAGTATACCTGTGTAATTCCTTTAAATCTTCTTAGTGGATTGTTCTTGTGGCTGTTGCCCGTGGTTTTTTGATCACAGTTGGAGGTGTCCAATTGTGGTTTTTTCCACGTTAAATCGTTGTGTCTCTTTGTCTTGATTGTTTGATTGGGATTGTTATATTCTGCTTAAAATTGATACATAATCACAAATCAATATCTAGGGGATTTCTAGTTTTTTCAATTGGTATCAGAGCAGGTCGTTCTATTTTTTTTTTTAAAAAAAAAAAATTCTTTTAGAACGAGATCTTGTTTGATTTGTGATAATGGATACAATTCGTGAAGGAAATTCTATGGTTCGACCACCCCTACTTGACGGATCCAATTATTCTTTTTGGAAAGCTCGGATGAGATCTTTTTTAAAATCTATTGATGAAAAAGTTTGGCAATCCGTCATGAATGGGTGGACTGAACCAACAATTACCGTTGATGGAGTTACAATCCCCAAACCAATTGATAAGTGGGACACAACTGATTACCAAAATAGTAGCTGGAATAGTAAAGCTATCAATTCTCTCTTTTGCGCTGTCACACCTGAAGAATTTAGTCGTATTTGTAATTGTGAAGTCGCAAAAGAGGCTTGGGATATCTTACAAACTATTCATGAGGGCACTCCTTCTGTTAAACGCTCAAAACTTCAAAGGCTCACATCTAGTTTCGAAAACCTTTCAATGAAAGATAGTGAGACCTTTGATGAATTTTATGCGAAGTTGAGTGACATTGTAAATTCCAGCTTCAATTTAGGTGAAAAAATTCCAGAATCCAAAATTGTGGGAAAAATTTTGAGATCCTTGCCCGATCGGTTCCAACCAAAAGTTACGGCTATCGAGGAGGCTCAAAATGTTGACAACCTCAAGCTGGATCAGTTGGTTGGAAATCTCCAAACTTATGAGGCACATAGGAATTTCAAAAAGAAACAAAAAGATATTGCTTTTAGTAGTACTCATAAAGTGGAAGAGGATTCTGATGAGGATTGTGAGATAGATTCCAAGATTATGGCTGCTTTTGTTAAACAATTTAAAAAATCTTTTTTGAAAAAGAATCCTAATCTTTTGGAATCTACTCATACTCATAAATCCAAAAGCAAAGATAAACTCAAAATTAGTCCTATAGCCAAGAAGGAGAAAGGAAAGATACAAGAGAACTCTGAAAGACTCCAATGCTATGAATGCCAAGGATTTGGCCACTTTGCTTCAGAATGCCCCACTCATTTGAGGAAGAAAAAAGCCCTTGCTGTCACTTGGGATGATGAGTCAGAATCTGATGACGATGACAATGACAACGATGATCAAGGCGAAGAGGGACATAAGCAATTCCTTGCTTTCATGGCGGCTTCTGAAACTGTAGGACAAACAGAGTCTCCGAAGATGTCAGTTGAGAACACCACTGATAATGAATCCTCGGAGAGTGATCATGAAGAGCTTGAGGAAGCTTATGAAAAGTTGTACAAGGAGTCTCTTAACTTATTCAAGTTGAATGACAAACTCACAAAGAAACTCAAAGCATGTGAAAGTGAGAATGTCAAACTTAAGGAAGAGATTTCGGAGGCCAGGATTAATGCCATCAAGGTAGCTGATGATCGACAAGTTCTTTGTGCAAAACTGTTGACTTGTGAGACAGAGAGGAATGAGCTGCTGCAAACCCATGCCATGTATGAAGAAAAGATTGAATCTCTCGAGATGTCACAAGTTGCTTTGGAAGAATTAATGATCAAGAAAGAGGAAGAGCTCAAGTGTGCTATGGCTACCATTGGTCTTTGGAACAAAGGATCAAAGACTTTGGAGGATATCATTGGGTTTCAACACATGAGTTGTGACAAGAGTGGCATTGGCTTTGGTGGTAAGAAAGAGCAAAAACAGAGTGCTTCAACATCTCATGATACAAGAACTCAAGGAAAAGGGGGACAAAAGATTCAACAAGAGGAAAGACTTCTCAAACTCCCTAGGGTTGATAAGGTAAAAGAAAAGAAGGTACACTCTGTTTTTATTTGTCATCATTGTGGTATGCATGGTCATATTCGCCCTTATTGTTATAAGTTGCATGGGAGAGTGTCTCAAAAGGGTAGGAATTTGAATACTTTTTGGGTTAGGAGACAACCTTACATGTCCAGGCAGAATACCAAGATTCATGAGGGTATTCACAATGCCACGACATTTACCAAGACCGCTAGACCTAATTTTGTTAAGATCAAAAAGATTTGGGCGAGGAAACTTGACTTGTGTTAATTTGTTTATTTGTTTTAGTTTTTGGATTTTTGTGTGTTTTTTTTAAAAAAAATGTGCTTGTTCATTTTTTTTTGTCTTGCTTTGGTTAAGAAAAAAAAAAAAAAAAAAAATCCCAAAAAGATTTTCTTAGTATGGTTTTGCAAGCTTGAAATTTTTGAGTGGTCCTTGGTACATATTGGAATTGATGAGAATATCCATTACATGTTAATATGTGTGTGCTTTCTGTGGTCATTACTCATTTTGGAGTGTGTGTTTTTTGATTAGTATGTCTCATTCTGTACACACTCTTGGATTAGCAAATTTTGGAGTCTTCCGCCATAGTGATTATTTTTTTATGGACTTCTGGCATTGTATCTTTTGCTTTTCTAGAGGAATTGACCTATACTAGCATATCTTGGGTGATGTTGAGTCTCTTAACCACCTACCATCCTTTTGCATCTCCATGGCTTTCCCCTTAATTCTTTGTAGTCCAGCCATGAGGAAAAGGCTACCTCAGAGTCACCAACCAGGCCATCCTTATTATATCCATGCTTCTCTGGTTCGGTTTCCATACTCTTGAGCGTGTCAGCCACCAATGATTGTGCAAAAGAAAAAGAAAAAGAAAAAGAAAAAGCAAAAGCAAAAGAAAGAGAAGAAGACAAAATATGCAAAAGAAAGAAAAACATGTGAAAAAAAAAGAAGGAAAAGATTCATTGATTGAGGGGGAGCCTCCGCCTTTACTCACCAAATACCCCTTGATTCCTAGTGGTTTGACTTTCCTTTGTTGTGCTTAGATTCTCTTGTCAGAGGTCCAACTTTCATATCACTACTAGGATTGAATCTAGTGTTTGTTGAATTCCAAGAGTCACACACACACTTTTCTCATGGGATCTATGCTTTTCACATAATGCATCACTTTCTTTCATGAGGAATTTTCTACAGACTGTGCACATTATGTTTTCTTGTAATGTTGCTTCTTGGATAATCTTATGTGTTTTAAGGTACTAATCTGAAATTCCTTGCTTGCTCCACCATATTATTTTTATCATTTTCTTCTTGTTCACTGTTTTCAGTGTTTGTGGTTGCTTTTAGTGAGGGGGAGTTTGGTTTCTTATTGCAAGAGTTGTTTAACATGAACACTTTGTTCTGTTTGGTAAGGGAGATTGGTTATATGTTTTATGCACTATTTGCCCTTCTTGTATGTTCATGTTATTTACATCGTCATATCATTGCTTGTGTGGTTTATGATCTTGCTTTTGTTGTTTGAGAGGTGTTTTTCATGAGTCTTAGTTTTCATCTATTCTTGTTTCAAGATAACTGTGTCATATGTCTATTGTTTTTTCATATACTCTTGTGGGACTAATAGTTGTTTTGGAGATTGTGGCACTAATAACTGTTTTGCAGATCATGACCTTGAGAAAGAAGTTTGTTTTTGTTGGATGTAATGGGTTGGGGTGATTAGGATTTTATTTGTTAGATGTGTTTTGTCACGGCATTGCTAAAGGGGGAGATTGTTAGGTTTTTATTCTTGGCAACCCCGTTTGACAAAACTCCTTTCAGATGTATTTATTTTCGCACTTTTATTTCAGTGAGGCTATGAGTTTATTAGATGCGAATCCAAAACCCGAATCGAACCATGCAGAGAAGTTTGTGATGTTAATGCTTTCAAGATTGCCACTTCGCTGATTATTACGGGGGTCGAGCTGCCCGGTCAGCTCGCGGCCGAAGCAAAATGCAAAATTGCATGTCCGTCGTTGCTCGCTCGAGCCAAGGAGTTCTCGCTCGAGCTAGGTCTCGCTCGAGCCAAGGAATGCGCGCTCGAGCCAAGGATTGCGTCCATACAAAAACCTGAAAGAGTGTATTCCTCGCTCGAGCCAAGGATCCGTCGCTCGAGCCAAGGCACTAGTAGAAATCATGAAAAATACACTGCTCGCTCGAGCCAGAAAAGCTTCGCTCGAGCGAACCTCAGAATCCGGATTTCTTAAGAAGTTTGTTTTCTTCCAAATCTAGGATTACTTTTAGTTCTCTATAAATACTTGGTTTTCTCCCAAAACTAAGTGATTGATTGAAGTCCTCCAGATCTTCTTTTTGGTTCTTAAAGTTTATATCTGGGGATATTTTGTTTGTTTTCTTTGATGTTTTTATTGAGTCTTCAACTCATGATTTAAAGAGAGTACATCAAAGGTTTGTTTGTTATACACAAAAGAGAGAGTTATTCTTCAGTTGTGGATTCTGAAGAATTCGAGCCTGAAGCTTTGGTGGAATCCGGAGTGGCTCATCAGAAAGACAATTCCGTGGTGAAGATGGGGTTGGAAGAGGCACATAGAGGTTGGTTCAATTAGGCGTTATGGATTCGCTAGGTAATTGAGAGTATACCTGTGTAATTCCTTTAAATCTTCTTAGTGGATTGTTCTTGTGGCTGTTGCCCGTGGTTTTTTGATCACAGTTGGAGGTGTCCAATTGTGGTTTTTTCCACGTTAAATCGTTGTGTCTCTTTGTCTTGATTGTTTGATTGGGATTGTTATATTCTGCTTAAAATTGATACATAATCACAAATCAATATCTAGGGGATTTCTAGTTTTTTCAATTATTATTATTATTTTCCCTATGGTGTTTTCAGATTTTAGTAAAAGTTGTTCGAGGTGTAAATGTCATCTATGCCAACTAAATGTTGTTTAGGTTTCATGTGGTTTAAGTTTCGGTAGATGCTTGTCAAATGTTTATTTGTCATTGTTGTTATTGTTTTCATTTCCAGGTTCAATTATCTGTTTTGCCCCAGCTACCGCTATCTTGGGAAACCAAAAGAGCTACTGAAGGATGGTATCAACTCTTTCAATCATTTTCTGCTGCGTCAGGTGAAGTAAATGTTGCATCTGATTTAAAGAAATGTTTCATCTTGTTGAAGACCTAAAGAAGGTTTGATGAATCTAGATATGCAGTGGCTTGATGATTCTGTATTGTTGTTGTTTCCTTGCTTTTGGTCATGTTGCTTTTTTTTTTTTTTTGGGATAAACCGGGTTGCTTCTTTTATCATACTATATTTTCTGCTATTGCTTTTGTACGTGTCATATATAGAAGCTCAGTGGTAAATTGATTGGTTTTATGCTGATGCTACTGTTGTTGCTTCTTTGGCTTTCTAGTCTTTCTGTGCAGCTATTGCTATCTTCTCATGGTCTGTATGTTGTATCTGTTGTACATATGTTCATGTCAGATGTAAACAAGGCCTAGATTGGCTAAATGGTATTGTCCTCATCTTTTGCTTGCTTTAGACGATTCCCATCATTGTTTGTATTGCCCATGTATGCTCCTTGTACTATGTATTTATTTTTTTATCTTTGGTTTATATTGACTTCCCAAAAAAAATGAAGTTTTGTTCATCAAATAATCTTAGTGTTGAAATTTGATTCGTATTGTTTGGCTTCGGTTACACTCAGCATCTTTTCACATTTTGCAGCAATGATTGCTAGATGTCCTTTCTATGTTATTCAACTGAGTTTTTGAGAGAGAGAGAGAGGGAGAGAGAGAGAGAGAGAGAGAGAGAGAGAGAGTGAAGGGGCAAACTATAGATTGAAGTATCTAAGACTTACAATTTCTGCTGAGGTGATGTCCACCTGGAGAATTTTTTTTCTTAAAGAGATGGTAGAAAAGATTTCACCTTCTAAACTCAATCATATGAACAAAGTTACTGCATAAATTAGTAATTTTGTGCCTAAAATGGCAAAGGAAAGTAGAGAATACTTTATAATCTTTTAACAACCTCCTTAGCCCTGCCTGCTATAAGTTTAATGCGAGTCTTTTTTCCAAAACAAATCAAGCCAATAAACATTGAATATTAACCCTGTGGCTATAATTACAGTGAGCACAATCTCATATGATGAAAGATTCATCACATAGATTTATGGTTCTGGGTAGTTCTAATCTAAAAATTAAGAATGAAGCTCTCTTGATTAAGTGGTGGTGGAGGTTTGCATCTGAGCCAAATCCCCTTTGGAAAAGAGTGATTTTTGAAAAGTATAATTGGGACAACAAGAGATGGGATATTTCATTGCTTAAACGATAATGCAGTTTTTTTTTTTGATAAACATGTCCCCATTAATGTGCTACTGAAATTAGGGAAATAGAATGAGATTTCTCTTTTTGTATGATAAATGGGTGTCTGATGTAACAAAGATGGTCTCATTAATGATTTCATCATTATGTGTATCGCACATAGGAAGACTTTGTTTGTATGGGGGGAGGAGGAGGAGGAAGGCCATCATAGGTTATTGCAAATGCTGCCACAGATTGATCAGCTTAATGCCAATCAATGGATCAATTAATTTGGAGGGGTAATCCATCAGTTGACTTCTCAGTAAAATCTTTATATAACCTGTTTGCCTCATCTAGAGGTTGTATTATTCCTACAATAGAGTTGATGCGGAAAAGCATTGCCCCCTTTAGAATTGTTTTTTGGTTAAGATGAATGCTCTACATGAATCCTGTTCTGGGCTCTTTTATAGTTGTCAGAATGAGTCAGAGTCAATTTGATCTTCTCTTGTTACCATGTAGGAGATCTTGGAATTTTGGGGTGATTGTTTGTCTTGGTTGGGAATGAAATGGGTTTGTTCCTCATCAGTTAATGCCTTGATTTGTGGTTTGGATTCAAATTCAAGAATGTTAAAAAGCTCTTATAGGAGGCTAAACCCATCCATGGCAATTTTTTGGACCATTTGGAAAACCAGAAATAACCTTGTCTTTAATAATGGTGAAGCTTCTTGGGAAAATGTCTTGGAATTAATTAAAGAGAAAGTTGCAACTCAGCTAAAAGCACATTGAACTATCTCTTGCTATATAGTTGCTGATTTAATCTTAAAGATGAAAGAAGTCAAAGACCAACACTGCCCTTTAAAAGGTGAGGGACTTTTGTGCTTTGCTAGGTTAGGCAACTGTGGATTTTCAAGTTTTCTTTTGACATGGCTCTGCTCTCTTCCTCTTTGTTCTTAGTGGTGTAAATGGTGATTCAGCTTTGGATGATGAAAGGGACTGATTCAACTTGGAAGATGGATGAGTTCATATGGCAGGACTGCATTCTTGGTCATTGTTCCGCCTCAGTTTGGCTGGTGCAGGCGGTTGAGTCATTGTTGTTTTTGTTTTTCAGTTTTGTTCTCCTAGTTGGTGTCTTGCGGTTTGGTTTTTTATTTATTTATTTATTTAGTTATTTATTTTGGAGTGGATCCTAACATTATGAAAAGTTGTCTTTGTAACGCCCTCAAAAATATACCCATTATATATCATTGACATACATTGTTTAAAGAGAACACTTTAATAATTCCTTATAATGTCCATCAGAGTCTTACAAATAATAAAAGCATTACATGCAACATCAAAGTAAATGCCCTACCGGCTTACATCTTTCCAAGCCAACACTTGGACACAAAGTATGAGTTCTAACTCAAATAAAAATAAAACCCTAGGCTTGAGTGTTTACATGTATTAACAATGAAAAACAAATAACTAAAAGTAGTCTTCCAAAATCCAAGTCCTTCCAAGCTAAGTCCTTGGAGGTAGCTTATCACCTGAACCTGAAAATGATGTTCCCATAAAGGGTGAGCCACAGCCCAGTAGAAATATACTAAACCACATATAAGCAATGAATAAAGCAATGGCATTCAACAGATGGTTAACCAAGATAGTCCATTACTTCATTTTACAGTCTTATAACACTATTGTCTAAAACTCATTTTACCTTCCAATTTTATCAACATGGCTCAGAACCTGGCCAAACTTACAACAGTGAATTACATATATCATATTCACATCCTTCCATTATCAACAAACAAATGAGACTCAAGCTCAAATCAAAACACTTCATACTTCCAGATTGATACACATTTTAGTGCTGTATCAATAAAACACTTCTATAAATAAGCACACATAAAAGTGATGCTAATGGAGTCCATCCCCTATCTCCTCCTAAACAAAAATCCGGTTTAGAGGTCCATCCCCTATCTTCCCCTAAACCGTGGAGTACATCCCCTATCTCCTCCCACACAAAAACAATGTATGCAAATGCAATGCTCAACCAATACACGTATTTTCTGAATCAATGCAACAGTCAAAATTAATGACTTAACCAATATGATTAGTTTCAGTTATTCCTAATCCACATGCAATGTCTACAACAATCACGACTATCCTCCACCGATAGCCCAAAACAGTTATTTCTAAACTGGAAATAACTATGTCAACAATTCAATAGACAAATGATATCAATTACCCAATTACGCCATTTAATCAATAAATTCCCCAATTCCATGAATTACTTATACAAATTAATTCAATAATACAACTATGGTTTTTCCCAAAATTTACCAAAGTATCCCCAACATATCAAAATACCAAAACTTAGAACAAAACCTATAAAATGGAGTAGGAAATCCCTACCTCGAAGAGAGTAACCCGAATGGAGAAGATGGAGATGATTGCCCAAATACCAAAGTGCTCCAAATTGCCAAAAGTTCAGATTAAATGGAAGCCCTCGACTCCCTCTATCTTTTTAATGAAGGATCTAGGGTAGAAACACACCCTAAGTAGATCAAATCTAAGAGAGAAGGTGAGTAGGGAGATAGAGAAGTCGGACCTAGGGTTTGGGATAAAAAAGAAGATGAAAAGGACTGATCAAAACCCGCTGCTGTAAATATATACTGGACAGGCTCGCTCGAGCGAAGACTTGGTCGCTCGAGCGACCAGACACAGAGAAACTACGCTCGAGCCAAGGAAGCCTTGCTCGAGCCAACAACTCAAAAGCTCGCTCGAGCGAAAGAAAGCTCGATCGAGCGAAGAACTCAAACCCTCAGGTCTGCAACAAGACACACGCTCGAGCGAAGGAACTATTGCTCGAGCGAAGGACGAACTAACTCGCTCGAGCGAAGAAAATCTCGCTCGAGCCAAGAATGAACAGCTACAGGTCCAAATCAAACGCAACCATTCGCTCGAGCGAACAACTCCTCGCTCGAGCGAAGAACCAAAAACCTGGACAGCAACACTTGGTTTCTAAACCCAACCAACCTGAAACAAACCTGCCCAACACATCCTATAATTCCAAATGAGAAAATAAGGGACAACAACAACAACAATTATATAATGACAGAATCCACGGAACCTAAGTCCGGATACAATAATCAAATGTGAAAAGACCGGGGTCGCTATAACCTCCCCTCCTTCAAAGAATTTCGTCCCCGAAATTAAACATAAGTTTTTGAAAACAATTTGTTTTTTTTTTTTTTTACAATTCATTAGGAAACATCTTGACCCAAAACTGGTCATTTCATCTCTTTATCAAAAGGTATCTCATATTAAATATATAACACAACATATATCTCAACCTGTATCATTATTATGCATTATTCCTTTCAATGTTAACAATCCCCATATCATATTCAATTGCATGATATATATAACACACTCAGCAATGAAATCAACATATGTAATACTATACTAAACTTCTATAATGAAGCAAGTTTCAAGATACACCCATTTACCAAAACAAACTCAATGTTTTACAACTTAAGACATATATAAAGCTCTTAAGTTCATCAATATAACAGAATCTAATTATAAGATTACAAATCAATAAACATGTCCGGATATTTCCTGCGGACTTCTAACTCACGTTCCCAAGTGGCTTCTTCCACTCCGTGGTGTTTCCACAAAACTTTTACCAAAGGGATGGTCTTGCCTCGCAAAACTTGATCCCGCCTATCCAATACTCGAACCGGTCTCTCCTCATACGAGACATCCTCATCAACCACTAAATCGGTCCAATCCAACACATGTGATGGATCTGGCTCATACTTCCGAAGCATACTCACATGAAACACGTCATGTACTCCGGACAACTGCGGCGGCAAAGCTAAACGATAAGCAGTCTCGCCAATCCTCTCAAGGATCTCAAACGGACCAATGAACCGAGGGGACAACTTCCCACTCTTCCCAAACCTCATCAAACCCTGTCTAGGTGATATCTTCAGAAAGACATGATTACCCACCTCAAACACCAAAGGTCTCCTCCTACGGTCGGCATAAGATTTCTGACGACTCTGTGCTGTAACAAGCCTCTTACGGATAAGCTCAACTTTCTCCGTCGTTTCCCTCACCAACTCCGGACCCAACAGAGGTGCATCACCCACCTCAGCCCAACAAACAGGAGATCTACACGGTCGGCCATACAAGGCCTCAAAAGGTGCCATACCGATACTAGACTGGAAACTGTTGTTGTAGGCAAACTCTACCAACGGCAAGTGCCTCTCCCACGATCCACTAAAGTCTAGAACACAACCCCGAAGCATATCCTCAAGTATCTGAATAGTACGCTCGGACTGTCCGTCAGTTTGAGGATGATAAGCCGTGCTAAAGGTCAACTTAGTGCCTAAGGCACTCTGCAAACTCTGCCACAACCTGGCAGTAAAACGAGGATCTCTATCTGAGACAATCGTCACTGGGACCCCGTGCAATCTCACTATGTCCCGAATGTACAAGTCGGCAAGATGATCTACCGAATCTCTTACGCGCATAGGAATGAAGTGTGCCGACTTAGTCAACCGGTCTACAACCACCCAAATAGCATCACTACCCCGCTGAGCCCTCGGAAGACCCACCACGAAGTCCATCGTAACATGCTCCCATTTCCACTCGGCAATAGGCAAGGGTTGCAACAAACCCGCTGGCCTCTGATGCTCGGCCTTCACTTGTTGGCAAGTAAGGCACTTAGATACGAAAGCTGCCACATCTCTCTTCATACCCCGCCACCAGAACTGACGACCCAAATCCCGGTGCATCTTAGTGCCTCCCGGATGCACTGCAAGGCGTGAATGATGAAACTCTCGGAGTACCTCCTCTCGGCAAGACTCCGGCACAAACGGACGGTCTCGGTATCTCACACTCAGGTCGGAATACACCGTCAAACCCTTCTCAACCTTCCCACCGGAAATCTTCTCACGGAGAGATTCTACCTCAAGGTCACCTCTCTGAGCCTCTAACACTCGAGTCACAAGTGTAGGCTGTGCAACAATAGAAAACAAGGACGCAGCCTCAACGGACTCACCCAAAAGTAAATCAAACTCCCCAAGTGCACTCAACATCTCCCATTCTCGGATGGCTATACTGGCTATGACACCAACAGGTTTTCTGCTAAGGGCATCGGCCACCACATTGGCCTTTCCCGGATGATAATGCAACTCAAAGTCATAATCCTCTATGAATTCCATCCACCTCCTCTGCCTCAAGTTCAAATCTTTCTGTGTAAACAAGTATTTCAGACTCTTATGATCTGAGAATACCTCAAATTTCTCCCCATAAAGATAATGCCTCCAAATTTTCAAGGCAAATATCACAGCTGCTAACTCTAGATCATGCGTAGGGTAATTCTGCTCGTGAATTTTCAACTGACGTGAGCCATAGGCAACTACTTTCCCCTCTTGCATTAACACACAACCCAGACCCTCTCGTGAGGCGTCACAATAGACTGTATAACCCAACCCTCTCTCTGGAATAATCAATACTGGAGCGGTGGTCAGTCTAACTTTCAACTCCTGAAACGACTTTTCACAAGTCTCACTCCATACAAATTTGACTCCCTTCCGAGTCAATCTAGTCAAAGGCGAAGCTAATCTGGAGAAATCTTTCACAAATCGGCGGTAATACCCAGCTAATCCCAGAAAACTGCGGATCTCAAATACACTCTTAGGCTGTGCCCAATCTTGCACTGCCTCCACCTTAGATGTATCAACAGACACTCCTTCCCCGGATACTACGTGGCCTAAGAATTTGACTTCCCTCAGCCAGAACTCACACTTCCCAAACTTGGCATACAGCCTATGGGCTCTAAGTAACTCAAGCACCACCCTCAAGTGTGCCTCGTGCTCCTCCTCAGAAGGCGAATAGATAAGAATGTCGTCCACAAAAACGACTACAAACCGATCCAATAATTCCCGGAAGATCCGGTTCATCAAGTCCATAAAGACTGCCGGTGCATTGGTGAGCCCAAATGGCATCACCAGAAACTCATAATGGCTATACCGCGTACGGAATGCCGTCTGTGGAATATCCTCCTCTCTGACCCTCAACTGGTGGTAACCTGATCTCAAGTCTATCTTAGAGAAACAACGGGAACCCTTCAACTGATCAAACAGATCATCTATACGAGGCATAGGGTACTTATTCTTAACCGTAGCCCGATTCAATTTCCGATAATCTATACAAAGTCTCAAAGCACCACCTTTCTTTTTAACAAAGAGGGCCGGCGCTCCCCACGGCGAAACACTAGGACGTATAAAGCCCTTATCTAGCAACTCCTGGAGTTGAATCTTCAACTCAACTAACTCGGCTGGGGCAAAACGATAAGGTGCCATAGAAATCGGCGCCGTGCCGGGCACCAGGTCAATAGAGAACTCAATCTCTCGATGCGGTGGCAAACCAACAAGATCCTCGGGAAAGACGTCCGAGTACTCACAAACCACCCTTGGCAACACAATCTGAGTCTCAACATCCTCACTAATCGAAAGGTTAGCAAGTAGACCACTAAGTTCACTCCGTCCTCGTGGAACATACCCCGGTGGCAACACATCACCAACCCGGTCCCCCAGAAAATGAAAATACTCTCCGCTCACAGTACAACAAGTGACCCTCTGGCGGTAGCAATCAATAACTGCCCGGTATGACGATAACCAGTCCATACCCAAAATAAGATCAAAACCCCTCATAGGCATAACTACAAAGGAAAATGGGATTCTATGATAATCAACCTCTATATCACAACCCCTAACACCTTGTTTCAAAATCAATTCACCCCTAAGAGGTGACACTACACAAATAGGAGATGCTAACTGTGCTAACTCCAACTCCAAAACAGATGCAAATGCAGCAGACACAAAGGAATGAGATGCACCCGTATCAATCAAAACATTAGCAACCGTGTTGCAAAACAAAAAGGTACCTCTCACAACTGATGGTGCCGGCACAAGATCCTGCGCGGTAACAGCATACACGCGCCCAGATGACCTCTGATCAACCTGCTCACCCCTAGGAGCATAAGATTGCTGCACTGACTGGGACGATGAAGCCCCCTGATTGGCCCTTGAGGCCTGACCTGACTGAGCTGGCTGCTGACCCTGAATCGGCCTCAAACCCGATGCACCAGGTGTGCCACCCAACTGCGGGCAATACCTCTTCATATGCCCTGGCTGACCACACAGAAAACACGAGAGTGGCTGGCCTCTACCCTGACTCTGGCTCTGAGATCGAGCTGAAGATGATGCTGCTCTCTGCACTCCTCCCCTCTGAGGACAAACTGGAGACTTGTGGCCCAGCTGGCCACACTTGAAACAGGTAATATCTCCCTGACTACCTTTCCCCGAACTAGCACTCGGCACAGGAAAAGTCGATCTAGAAAAACTACCCTGAGACTGCTGAGGATTAAAACCCTTCTGTCTCCTACCATCACTTTGACCATCCTGACTCCTCTTGGAGCCCTTTTGCCCTTCCTCCTCCTCCTGCATCATAATTTCCATGTGGGCTGCAGCATCAACCATACGCCCATAATCCCGAATCATAGTTCCCCCAACTCTCAGCTTGAGGCCACGCCTCAACTTCTTCTCAAACTCAATAAAACGGCGTTCCTCAGACGCCACCAACTCAGGTGCAAACCTGGACAAACTAGTGAATGCAGCCTCAAACTCGGCCACAGAAGAACTCCACTGCTTAAGCTGACAAAATTGGTCTCGCAGCTTCTCCCTGACTGCTGGAGATAAGAACTTCTCCTGGAAAGCATTCACAAAATCCTCCCACGTACCTCCTATACGCCCCTTAGTAAACTTCCACCACTGACCAGCATCCCCCTTCAACTGAAAAGATGCCAAGGTCACTTTCAACCCCTCGTCTTCGATGCCAAGCATCTCAAACGTCTTCGTTGTCTGTTCGAGCCATTCATCTGCCTTAAGCGGCTCTTTTGGATCACCCACAAATTCATCCGGATTAGACCGGAAGAACTCCCTCTTCAGAAAGGAAGGTCCTGCATCCACAATAACAGCCTGAGCTTGATTCTCAGCTCTGAGAATGCCTACTGACTCCCTGAATGCCCCTGCTATCTCTCGGGCTAGAGCGCCCATAGCCTGCTGGCCTACTGGCTCGGCCACATTGGCCTGGCCAATTCCCTCTTGAACTGCCGGAATCTCCTCTGGCACAGGCACCTCCTGCCTACCCGGCCTACCACGCCTACCGCGTCCTCGTCCTCGTCCTGACATCCTAATAAAGGAAACAGAGACATTAGCACATTAATAAATGTGCCAAAGCTAAACACTCGCGTCCTAATGCAATGGACAACAATAATTCATTCCACGTAAGCACATAATCACATAAGCACCTACGAATTTCATTCCCGGATAATGATAGTCCCAATGCGTTACTATAGTTCCGGTTGGAAGCAGCAGTGATCAAGTGCCTTTCCAACAAGACTACTAGAAACTCAAGGGTCCAATCAACATCCTAGAAACTACATTCCATACCCACATAATCACATAAACATGTTATCACATAAGCATATAACATTATACTAAGTCTCTATCAAACGAGACGAACCCAATGTGATACTAATCACTTCCCACGTACCCAAAGTATTCAAACCCGGTACGCTCTGATACCAAGTTGTAACGCCCTCAAAAATATACCCATTATATATCATTGACATACATTGTTTAAAGAGAACACTTTAATAATTCCTTATAATGTCCATCAGAGTCTTACAAATAATAAAAGCATTACATGCAACATCAAAGTAAATGCCCTACCGGCTTACATCTTTCCAAGCCAACACTTGGACACAAAGTATGAGTTCTAACTCAAATAAAAATAAAGCCCTAGGCTTGAGTGTTTACATGTATTAACAATGAAAAACAAATAACTAAAAGTAGTCTTCCAAAATCCAAGTCCTTCCAAGCTAAGTCCTTGGAGGTAGCTTATCACCTGAACCTGAAAATGATGTTCCCATAAAGGGTGAGCCACAGCCCAGTAGAAATATACTAAACCACATATAAGCAATGAATAAAGCAATGGCATTCAACAGATGGTTAACCAAGATAGTCCATTACTTCATTTTACAGTCTTATAACACTATTGTCTAAAACTCATTTTACCTTCCAATTTTATCAACATGGCTCAGAACCTGGCCAAACTTACAACAGTGAATTACATATATCATATTCACATCCTTCCATTATCAACAAACAAATGAGACTCAAGCTCAAATCAAAACACTTCATACTTCCAGATTGATACACATTTTAGTGCTGTATCAATAAAACACTTCTATAAATAAGCACACATAAAAGTGATGCTAATGGAGTCCATCCCCTATCTCCTCCCAAACAAAAATCCGGTTTAGAGGTCCATCCCCTATCTTCCTCTAAACCGTGGAGTACATCCCCTATCTCCTCCCACACAAAAACAATGTATGCAAATGCAATGCTCAACCAATACACGTATTTTCTGAATCAATGCAACAGTCAAAATTAATGACTTAACCAATATGATTAGTTTCAGTTATTCCTAATCCACATGAAATGTCTACAACAATCACGACTATCCTCCACCGATAGCCCAAAACAGTTATTTCTAAACTGGAAATAACTATGTCAACAATTCAATAGACAAATGATATCAATTACCCAATTACGCCATTTAATCAATAAATTCCCCAATTCCATGAATTACTTATACAAATTAATTCAATAATACAACTATGGTTTTTCTCAAAATTTACCAAAGTATCCCCAACATATCAAAATACCAAAACTTAGAACAAAACCTATAAAATGGAGTAGGAAATCCCTACCTCGAAGAGAGTAACCCGAATGGAGAAGATGGAGATGATTGCCCAAATACCAAAGTGCTCCAAATTGCCAAAAGTTCAGATTAAATGGAAGCCCTCGACTCCCTCTATCTTTTTAATGAAGGATCTAGGGTAGAAACACACCCTAAGTAGATCAAATCTAAGAGAGAAGGTGAGTAGGGAGATAGAGAAGTCGGACCTAGGGTTTGGGATAAAAAAGAAGATGAAAAGGACTGATCAAAACCCGCTGCTGTAAATATATACTGGACAGGCTCGCTCGAGCGAAGACTTGGTCGCTCGAGCGACCAGACACAGAGAAACTACGCTCGAGCCAAGGAAGCCTTGCTCGAGCCAACAACTCAAAAGCTCGCTCGAGCGAAAAAAAGCTCGATCGAGCGAAGAACTCAAACCCTCAGGTCTGCAACAAGACACACGCTCGAGCGAAGGAACTATTACTCGAGCGAAGGACGAACTAACTCGCTCGAGCGAAGAAAATCTCGCTCGAGCCAAGAATGAACAGCTACAGGTCCAAATCAAACGCAACCATTCGCTCGAGCGAACAACTCCTCGCTCGAGCGAAGAACCAAAAACCTGGACAGCAACACTTGGTTTCTAAACCCAACCAACCTGAAACAAACCTGCCCAACACATCCTATAATTCCAAATGAGAAAATAAGGGACAACAACAACAACAATTATATAATGACAGAATCCACGGAACCTAAGTCCGGATACAATAATCAAATGTGAAAAGACCGGGGTCGCTATAGTCTTGTTGCTGCTAGGCTACAATCTTGGTCATTGTTCTGTATCCGTCTTAGTAGGTGTTTTAGGGGTTGTTGGCCTTTGGCTTAAGCATATGATTGGTTTAGTAGCATGAGTGGATCCTAACATTATGAAAAGTGGCTTGGGTTTTTTTTTTTTTGTAAGGTGCTCTCTTAAAAAAAGAAAAAGAAAAAGAAAAGGACATTACCCTAGTGTCATTAGACAGCCAGAGTTTTGAAATTGGAGTTTCAATAAATTTCATCATGTTTCAATTTTGTAAAATGGTTGTTTAATTGGACTTAAATTTGTCAAATGATGGACACATTGATGTTTTGAACATTTTAACTAATGAGTAGTGATAGAAAAACTTTCACCTTTGGGCAGTTTTCACCCATAAATTGGTAAATTATCACAAAGCATCCATAAATTGGTAAACTGCTGTTCTTCAATTAATGGAAAGCAATTTGTTAATTTCTATATCTTTTAATGAGAATGCTTTGTGTTGAGAGATCCAAGGGGTCACCTCTCCTGCTATCATCCATTTCTATACCTTTGAACACTCAGCAAGTTGGTTTAAAACCACTCTAAAAACTTTTACTTTTATACCTTTTTGCAAATTTTCCTGCCATTCTAGGTTGCATTCCTTTTCTGTCAGCAGGTAGAAAAGACAGATAGATAGACAGGTGGAGTCTACTAACTTTTGAAGCATTTTTCACCCCCAAACTATACCACACAATAGCCTGGACAAACACAAGCTCAGAAGCAAGATTTAAACCAGAAGATATGAAGACTAATTTGTGTTCAAGATCTGAAAGGTCTTCTCATGTCTAAAAGGTCTAGTAACATGAGGTAGTTTTAGTTCATTAGAATTAAAGTGGACCAGAATAGTTATTCTATCAACATGTTCATTATCATATTTAGTTTACTTAAAAAATGTTTAAAAATATATTGTAAATGAAATAAGGAATGAACATTTCATTCTATTCTACTTTTATTCTAATGAACCAAACATAACTAATGTTACATTAAACTCTCTTAAGGTTCAAATTCACATAACACTTAATTGCATTTTTATCAAAAATTGTTAATCATATGAATAAAAAAAAATGATATTGTCATATCTATATATACTAGCGTATACCCGTGCCTAAAGGCACGATGTAAATAATTTTAAGATTAAAATACAGTTATAATTTATACATATTATGTTAAAATTTATGAAGTTTGTGTCATTTTTTGATAAAGATACTGAAAAAATATATTGAAATATTTTTCTTCTTAAAGACAACTAAAATATATTGTGTGAGTTTAATACATTTTTCTTTTTCATGAAGACAACTTAAATAATACACACATATATACATTCACCAAATTTTTTTGAAATACAACATAGAATACTATACTCCTTTAAAAAGGTGTTAAAAAAAAAAAACATAAACTCTCTTGCCATATTACACATAAATGTTAAAATGCCAAATCACTGAAATTTTTCTTTTAATTAGGAACTCCAGATATTCAAAAAAAATTATATGAAAAATATTTATCATATGTACATTAGAATCACACAGCAAATATATTACATTTGAATGGTACAACTAAACAAATATATTACATTGCAAATAAAATGTTAAATAATTTTTTTTTGAGTGTGGATTTAATTTTTTTGTTGCAGGAAAATCAACTAAATAAATCACCCTTACTTTCCTTTTAAATAGTTCCAAACAAATAGTTCCTTCTCTATCACACTAATTTCTACAACACAGAGCACTAACCACAAACTAAGTCCCAAATAACCTGTCTCTCTCTCTACATTCTTTGAGAAACCCATAATCAAACTCACATTTTCCGAGTCAACCTAGCGTTTAGAATAGATTTTTTTAACAATCACATTAAAATGATAAATTAAAACCGGAGCAAAATAATTGTCCAAATTTGAACTTTTCTCTTTCTTAACTGACTTCAATTTTATAGAGATAAAATTAAAAACAAAATCAAAACCCATTATAATCATAAATATTTTGAAGTTCACCATTTATGACTTGGAAAGTCCAAACATAAATTTATGCCAAAAAAAAAAAAAAATCACCAAATAACAAAGCCATTTTATAAGCAATAATGAATAATTATTTCATGAAGCAACTAAAGTAATACACACATATACATTGACCAGAATTTTTGAAATACAACCTAGAATATTATACTCCCTTAAAAAGGTGGAAAAAAAAAATGAACTCTCTTGCCACATTACACATAAATGTTAAAATGCCAAGTCTTTCAAATTTTTCTTTTCATTAGGAACTCTAGATATTCAAAAATAAATAAATAAATAAATGAAAAAAACAGTCCATTTTTTTTTAGAATCACACAACAAAAATACTATATTTGAATGGTACAATTTTTTTTTAATTTTTTTTTTTTTATAACACAATGATAAATACATTTTTTTGGGTTAAGTTAAATACTTTGTAAAGTTGATTCAAAGCAAAACGGATTATGTTAAATACTTGGGTTAAGTTAAATACTTGTAAGTTTAATACACTTTTTTTTTCATGAAGACAACTAAAGTAATACACATATATATACATTGTGCAGAATTTTTTGAAATACAACATAGAATACTACACTCCCTTAAAAAAGTGCCAAAAAAAAAAACTCTTGCCATATTACACATAAATGTTAAAATGCCAAGTCTTTCAAAATTTTCATTTAATTATGTTAAATACTTGAGTTAAGTTAAATACTTGTAGATTGAATACCTTTTTTTTTTTTTTTCATGAAGACAACATAGAATACTATACTCCTTAATTTCACATTGATACTATACACACATATATACTTTCATGAAGAGTGTGTTATTCCCTTAATTTCACATTGATACTACATGCCACAAAATCATAATTAATTTCACATTGATACTACATGCCACAAAATCATAATTTGGCATATGATGTACTATAAAATTTTCTTCTCAACTAATCAACAATTTTGAGAGTATGTTAGATGTTACTTGGATTTAATAATTGAAAAATGTAAACCATCAAGAATTTTGTAACCAGAAATTTACTTATTCATTAAATTTTGAGAATAAAGATTAGCTTTCCAAGACACATTGACTGCTGCTTTTGAAATGAGGCTAATGAGAATAAAATTCGTAATTTTGATCCTCTACAAATGATCAATATCATCCCATTCATATATTCTGAGTAAAATGTGTCATATGTACAGTGACGTCCAAAAACACCAATGTTAACTAAAATATATTTTGGCTAACCACAAATAAGACAATGTCATTATGTGAATTAAAAAATGACATCATAAAGACATAAAGGATGTTAAGTAGAAACTTAAATGGGAAATAACAATCACAAAAAGAAATTTCATGCCATATAAAAAGTGAAATAGAAGAAGCACAATTCAGACATCTTGAGCAGCATCAGATATATAATTGGGGGGAGGGGTGGTGAGATGGAAGGAACAATAAAAAAAACTACATTAAATAGATAAATACCTATTCTGCCTAGGCCGTAGAGATTGTCTTAGTGGTATTTGAGAAGAAACAATTTCCTCGTCCACTGCAGGAAAAATAAAAGTAATGCACAACATAAAATATTAGAAGGAAAAAAAAATAAGGTATACAATAACCAAAGCAAAGAATATAGATAGCACTGAACCCAGACAATGAAAATACCTTCCCCTGTGCTATATCCAACCTCTCCTGGTAACATTGATCTGCTTGAAGAACTTATTTCTTGCCTTGTCAGCATTCTCAGTTCTTCATCCTGAAGTTCCTATTGCCGCATCCTTATTTTTGCTTCTATAACCCTTTGTTCTTCCTATTAGAGCACACATAATGAAAATTTGCTATTCTGAACATATTCAAAAATTCCCTTTAATAATAGAATTAAATAAAGGATACTATGGTAAAGAAAATCTTACAATTTGCTCGATCCCCTTTTCCTCCTTTGTTTTCACCCCACGATACTCCACCGCGTAGTTCAAGGTTTTACAGAATGGAAACCTTATATGGTTAAAGAATGCAAGTATAGAACATGAATTTGGAAGAAAGAATCCGAGATTCTCTAAAACATAGTAGCTGAAATTATCACCCAAAAATGTAGAAACATAGTTCATACATCATAGACTCAAGGATACTGAGTAGGCCGAGTCGAATTCGGGGTCTTCATCTGCAGAAAACACTCCATTGCTATAGCGATCCCGGTTGTCCCTTTACTATTCTGTTGTGTTCCGAACTTGGTTCCGTGAAATTGGTAGTTGTATCTATCTTCTTGTCGTCCTTTAATTCCGCTTGATTGAGTTTTAGGATGTTTTTGGTAGGGTTGTTATAGGTTGGTTAGGCCTTGGTTTTAATTCCTTGTTGCCCAGTTTTTAGGCAGTCCGCTCGAGCGGGGATTGCATACTCCCAGTTTTTCGTGTCCCTGCAAAACTTCTGCAGGTGTGATTTTTACGCTCAAGCGGGTTTCTTTACGCTCGAGTGGTGGCGCTCGAGCGGGTACTCTGGCGCTCGAGCGGGTAGTACCTTTTCGGTGTAAGTTCTGGGAGGGGAAAATCTACGCTCGAGCGGACTGGTCTTCGCGCTCTAGCGGATGTGCTTTATTCTTGTGTCTTGGCGCTCGAGCGGGCCTTTTTGGGCTCGAGCGGACCTAGTTTTTGTTCTTGACGCTCGAGCGTTGTGTTTTCCGCTCGAGCGGGAATGTCGTATATCAGTTGGCTGTGGGATAGTTTTAAATCACTTTTTCTCATTCTTTCTCTCTCTTACTTTTCCAAAAAAGCCATTTGAGAGCTTCTCTCTCTAGAAACTCCCTTCTCTCTAGGGTTTGATCTAGTTAGAGTGTCCTCATTCTCTTCGGCCTTTGTAAAAGTTGTGTTGATTGTCGATGGCGTCGTTTTGATCCGAAAATCTTGGTCTTTGGAGCACTTTGGTTTTGGTCTCTTCTTCATCCGAGCTCTAACCTTGAGGTAGGGATATCCTACTCCTCTTTATGAGCTTTGTCTTTAAATTTTTGCATTTTGATATGTTGGGGGTTGTTGGGTAATTTTGAGAGAGTTTGGGCCTTTGTGTAATTTTACAAAAGTTGGGGTTTTTATTTATATAAAACCTAAATGCATGTTTGGCATGAAAAAGTGAAATTAATGTTGAAACATTAATGAAAATGGAACCTAAGGGTTGTAATGTTAATTATGAAAAATGCCCTAATTACATTGGCTAATTAATTCGTATAATTAATTATGAGAAATGAGGAATTGATTTGGAAAGGTATGGGATTAAAGGGTGTGGTTGGATTATTTATTGCTCACCTAGTTGAAATGTTGATTATATATCCATTGTTGCATTTATTTCCTGTATAGAAATAACTGTTTTGGGCTATCGGTGGAGGATAGTCTTGATTGTTGTAGACAATGCATGATGATTAGGCAAACTGAAACTAATCACTGGAATGTGTCATTAAGTATGATGGTTGAAAGAATACATTAAATTTATGTATTGTGTGATGATGTGTATAATTATTGTTTATATGCATTGTGTCGTGTTGGAGGAGATAGAGGATGTACTCCACGGTTTAGGGGAAGATAGGGGATGGACCTCTAAATCGGATGTTGTTGGGAGAAGATAGGGGATGGACTCCATAGATAGCGCTCATATGCTTATCTAGTAATGTGTTGACACAGCTCATATGCTTGTCCTTGGAAGTGTGATAGGGCTCTTATGCATATCTATGGAAGTGATGATATAGCTTGTATGCTTATCTGTTGGTGTGTGTGATATAGCTAGTATGCTTATCGATTATGAAATGGGAAAGTGTTTAATATGAGTTACTGTCTCATATAAGTTGTTTGGCCAGGTTCTGAGCCATGGTTATAAATTGAGAATTGAAAAGAATTGGAAAATGGACTGTAACATGGACTTGTATGTCATGAAACTGTAAAGTGTTATGAGTGAAAGTATCAGTGTTGGCCATCTATCAACTGCTAATCTTTTAGTCACTGTTCATATTTGGTTTAGTGTATTTCTACTAGGCTGTGGCTCACCCTATATGGGAACATCATTTTCAGGTACATGTAGCATGCCACCTCCAAGGACATAGCTTGGGAGGCTAGAGGCGGACAGACTTTTGTTGTCTTAATTCCTTTTGATGTATTACATGTAAATCCAAGCCAAGGGCTTAATGTGTAATAGAGTTAGTACTCTTTTTTTTTGTAACCAAGTGTTAACTTGGAAAGCTGTAAGCCCATAGGGCATTTGCTTTTGTTGTTAACATGTAATACTTTTGTAAAGAAATACTCTGATGAATTGAAGAATGTGGATCATATATATATAAATGCTTGTCTAATGAGATGGGTTCTATCTATTATTTTGAGGGCGTTACAATTGCAAAGAGAAAAAAAAAAAAGGTATCCAAATTAAAATTACAATAATTAATGACAAATGTTATAAATAATAAGAACCTGTACAAATGCCTTTCGTGCAACATCTTGAGCGATTGAGACTTGGATAATACTGAAAGCTTTCAAACCACACAGAAAAAAGTATACAATTAGAAACTTCAATAGTAACAAGAATAAAACCAAATGCAAAATTAGATTGCAAACTTAGGGTTGCTATAGTTTCGGTTCGAAGTTGGTTAGATAAATCAGCTCCTTGAACTGAAACATATAATTAGAACCTCACATACTTCAGTCATGCATTGAACAATTACCTACCAAGAATGAAATTTTAAAAACTTAATACTTTTTTTTTTCTTGTTTTCACTCCAAATCAACCCAACCCATGTAACGTGCAGTAATTTAGCCTCATCAAGCCAATGAACTTTACTTTCCTTTCCGCAAATTTTCTTTTGCTTTACTCAATTTGGTATAAACTAAACAGAACCCAAATGAAAATAATTCGAAAAAGCAAACAAAATGAACTTCAGAATTGAAATACAAACCAAAAAAGAAAATTTGATTACTTAATTTGCTATAAACTAAACAGAACCCAAATGCAAATAATTTGAAAAGGAAACAAAATGACAACTTCAGAATTGAAACACAGACAGAAAATTGGGCCAAATGCAAATAATTTGATAGCTTGAGAATTGAAACACAAACCAAAAAGCAAATTGGGCATTCTTCGAGATCAAATCCACATTCTTCGTCTCCCGGATAGCACGGAGCGAGTTATTCTTGACCACCAAAGATTGAACAATACCAAAAGTTTTGACCACCAATTTTTTCTTTAATTATAAGGTGCAAACGGTCCACACTTTTTGAAGGGCATGCACCATAGTCTTTCCTGAGTTATTCTTGACCACCAAAGATTGAACAATACCAAAATTTTAAGCCTTTCGCCCTGCTTTCAAGACCATGCCGAACAGGCTAGCCTTTTGTGGGCTTTAATCAAGTCTCAAACTACATAAATCAACCCTTTAATGGAAAACAAAAAAATAGATAACAGATTCTTTAAAACTCAATTTTCCTAAAACAGATTCTAGAACAGAGTCAAAGAAATTTTCAGTCCTGTTTTTTTGTAAACTGTTTTGTGATCTGGAAAAAAAAGGAATGCTATGCATTTGCGAAAACTGGTTCTTGAAAGAAAAAGAAACCCAAAAAAGGAAGAAGGGAAAAAAAAAAATCAATCCTTGAAATACAATCTTAGATAAATTTTTTGAATTCAAAATTTTGAATTCCAAAGGAAACAAAAACAATTAAAAAAAAAATCAATTTTTTTATGGATTTCATCTACGGTAATCCAGAAAAATGAAAAGAGAGCCTAAAATAAAGCAAGAGGCAATGCGTTTCGTGCAAATTCTTGGAAATTCAAGGCAACACAGAATTCGTAACTCCATACAATCAATCATAACATCTAAATTCTTTCTCAAATCAAGAAATTTAAACACCAACTTGCATACCCAGAATCTTAATTATATGTAAAGGTGTAGAATTATATACCCAGAATCATCAGGAACAATTCTCGAAATCTTAACATTCTTTTGAGAACCCTTGTAAAGCTCCTCCAAACTACACACCAACTTGTTTTCCACTGGAGCCGATTTCCGAATCGTCTGATTTCCATTCGAATTCTTCGACCCATTTTCCCCAAAACGTCCACTCTTCCCTCCACAATCAGATCCACCAAACAACTTCGCAAAATAATTGGTAACCTAATTATAAAATTAAAATCAACCACCGTCCACTCTTCAACTATGCTAATAAGTCAAAATCAAATGCTGTGTAAAAAATTCTAAATCATAGGCCAAGACCACCGTCCACTCGCATTTTGGGCTATTTAATTACAAAATCAAAATCAATATTAAAACAACAATCAATCTTACAATCAAATAGCCCAAAATGCGAGTTCGAGGACTGGAGAGGCAGACACAGACAGAGAGAGAAGGTGGAGGCAAAAATCTTACCTTGCGAGACTGGAGAGCAGAGTTGAGTTCGAGAGGCAGAAGACTAGAGAGCAGCGGAAGAAGGAAGGTAGGAAAGAAGAAGAACAGACAGGGAGAGAGAGAGATAAAGAGGGAATGGGGCAGAGAGTAGGTGAGAACAGAGAGAGAGAGAGAGAGATAAAGAGGGAATGGGGGAGGAGACGTGGGTAGGTGGGAGAGGGAGAGAGCACATAGGGTTTGGGAGGGAATAAATCATCATCCGAACCATTGATCTTTATCAAAATTGATCTGAGCCTTTGAACCTAAATGTATCTTACATACATTTTATACATTTTCAAAAACCTTCCTCCCTTATTATATAGATATATAAATTTTTTATCACTTCTATACTGAAATGTATAATCTATATCTTTGTATCTTTACACTATTTACACTAATCAAGATCGCTTTAGCTTTGCTAAAATAAAGGTCAATGTAATTATACTAAAACTGTAGGCCTTACTATATTTTTTCAGAACCTTAGGAGAGGTTAATGTAATTTTCCCAATCATATGATTCAACAAATTGCACTTTTGGCGATTAAATTTTTAGTCGCCAAAAGTCTGATTCTAGTTGCCGAAACATTCTCCAAACTAAATATTTTTGTCACTAGCTTTGTCACGAGAAGATTGTCGGGGAAGGTATTGGCGACTAAAATGTATTTTGTTGCCAAAAGTTCTAAATTGGCGACTACTTTTTTAGTTGTCAAAAGTAAAGGTATTGGCGACAAAAAAATTCTTTAGTCGTTGAAAGGATAAATTGGTGACTAATCTTTTAGTCGCCAAAAGCTTACAATTTAATTTAACATCACATTTTTAGCTACTAACATTTTTGTCGCCAGAACTTGAATTATCTAGGGCGACCAAAGTTTTAGTAGTAAATTTTCTTGTTTTTTTGTTCATCTAACTTTTTAGCTACTAAATAGTTTAGTCGCCTAAAGTCTAGTTTTTTTGTTTGCCTACTAAAGTTTTAGCTGCCTATCATATAATTTTTATGTTTTGACGACTAAATATTTAGTCACCAAATTTTTTTTTCCCTTTTTCTTTTTTTTTTTGGCCACTAAATCATTAGTTGCCTAAAGTCTTTTTTAAATGGCTACAAAATATTTAGTTGCCAAAAGATTTGTTTCCATTTAATTCTTTTTTAGCTACTAACTATTTAGTCACTAAAAATATTTAACTCCATTTTTTGCTACCAATTGTTTAGTCGCCAAAAACATTATTTTATGTTTTTTTTTTATAATTAATTTCTCCACAACCTGTATGTATCCCACGCAACTTGTAACAGGTATACAAACAAAACAATACGTATATACTATCACCCATTCCACAACACTTATTGAACTTACAACCATCCAACAAAAAAGAATAATTTTTAATGTCAAATTCTATACAAACCAAGTATACATTCCAATTGGAAAAAATAATTTAATACAGAACAAATAAGCATACAAAAACAATATCCTCAGTACACAAAAATATATTTACTATTATGCGAAATGGTCATTTGGCATGGTACAAATTACCATGGTAATCTGTACCATGACAAAAGGTAATCTATATACCACGACAATAATTATTTGTTCGATGTCAAGTATTCTGTACCCAGCCAAAAGTTATGTACGAGTCATCCAAATTCCACACAAAAAGCAGAGGACGACAAAAAAGCAGGATTATTCAAAAGTGTAAATTATCCTCCGTACAGAAAAATGAAAGATCCACATGTCCATGCCAAAAGCCATTTACAAAACAAAAATTACACCCATTAGTTCCATTTAGCATTTGAAGATAATTTCACAGTTTTGGTGTAATAGGCTTTTGCCCGTATTATAGAAGCTTTAGCATAAAAGAAGCATTTCCTACGAAATAATCCTGCACATAAAAGACTTTTAATAATGTCTCAAAAAAATTAAATAAAAATAATAATAATAATATAATAGCATTTTAATAAGAACTCTTTTACAACTTTCCTGTGGTTGGACTAACATCATAACATTGATGTCAAATATCCAAACTTGTTAGTTGCAGTAACTTACTATTTTGCTCTATGGCACAAATCCATAACCGGTAAGGCAAATACTTGTTCAGAGGACATCCGAATATGCTCTTATTCAAAGAATGGGGTTGTTGCCGTTATTTGAAGGTGCTTATTTGAATTGCTGATAAAATAAGCGGAGAAAAAAAGTGTTAAAGACAGAGAGAATATGTTTTGTAAAGGTTGTTGCCTTATGTTCAGCAAGGGACATGCATGGCATTGTCACTTTTATTTGAGAGGAAGTTTGAAAATTGTTGTAGTTCATTGTGTGTATGGGTGTGCCTCACTTAACAAATAAGCTAAGAAGCACCCGTGACATCCATAGAGTGGTTCGGGGGCTATTTTACGTTTTCGCTCCTCGAACGGCCTTTTTCAAGTAAGTTTAAGGCCTTTTCACTCCAACTCCCAACCTATGTGTGCTAATTATGTCCCCACAGTTCCTACTTGTCACGAGGAAGCTACCCGTGACATCCATAGAGTGGTTCGGGGGATGTTTTGCATTTTCGCCCCCGAACAGCCTTTTTCGACTAAGTTTAAGGCATTTTTCACTCCAACACCCAACCTACATGTGCTAATTACATCCTGTCTGTCCCTATAGGTCCTATTTGTCACTAGGAAGCTGCTCGTGACATCCATAGAGTGGTTCAGGGGCTGCTTTGCATTTTCGCCCCCTGAATGACCTTTTTAAACTAAGTTTAAGGCGTTTTCACTCCAACTCCCAACCTACATGTGCTAATTACATCCCGTCTGTCCCCACAGGTCCTATTTGTCACGAGAAAGCTACCCGTGACATCCATAGAGTGGTGAGGGGATGTTTTTGCCCCCCTTACGTGTGCTAATGAAGACATTTTTTTATTGAGTTGTACACCATAGTTTCTGACTGTTTGTTGCCCTCATCTATTTGTATTTTGTAGTTTATATTATTGTTGACAAATTTGGTGCTATGCAGTTACAATGCAAGTGCAAAAGTTATGGATGTGGTGTATAAAACAATGACGGATGTAGCTTATATAGCAATGAATGATGTGGAGGAGTGTAACGCCCTCAAAATAAACCCATTATATAAATATCATTGGCATGCAATATCAAAAGAAAACAATTCATTATCTCATTCATCAAAGTATTACTAAATGAAAACATTACATGTAATATCAAAGTAAATGCCCTATGGGCTTACATCTTTCCAAGCCAACACTTGGACACAAAATATGAGTTCTAACTCAATTACAAATAAAGCCCTAGGCTTGAATGTTTACATGTACTAACAAATAACAGTAAACAACTGAAAAAGGTCTTCAAAATCCAAGTCCTTCCAAGTTAAGTCCTTGGAGGTAGCTTATCACCTGAACCTGAAAATGATGTTCCCATATAGGGTGAGCCACAGCCCAGTAGAAATATAATAAACCACATATAAGCATTGAATAAAGCAATAGCATTCAATAGATGGTTAACCAAGATAATCAATTACATCATTATACAGTTTCATGACATTAATGTCTAAAATATGTTTTACTTTCCAACATTATCAATATGGCTCAGAACCTGGCCAAATTTACAACCGTGAACTATATATATATCAGATTCACATTCTTCCAATGTCAACAAACAAATGAGACTCAGGCTCAAATCAAAACACTTCATACTTCCAGTTTGATACACATTTTAGTGCTGTATCAATAAAAACACTTCAATATAAATAAGCACACATAAAAGTGATGCTAATGGAGTCCATCCCCTATCTCCTCCCAAACAAAATCCGGTTTAGAGGTCCATCCCTTATCTTCCCCTAAACCGTGGAGTACATCCCCTATCTTCTCCCACACAAAACCAAGTATGTAAACACATAACATATACACCACACAATCAATACACACAATGTCTGTATTAATTCAACAGTTAAAATTAATGACTCAACCAATGTGATTAGTTTCAGTTATCCCTAATCCACATGCAATGTCTACAACAATCATGACTATCCTCCACCGATAGCCCAAAACAGTTATTTCTACACTTGGAAATAAATATATCAACAATTCAATAGGCGAGTGATTTAAATTATCCAACTACACCATTTAATCAATGAATTTCTCAATTTCATGAGTTTAACCCAAATTCCCCAATTCCCTTAAATTAATTATACAAATTAATTAATTAATACAACTAGAGTTTTTCCCAAAATTATCAAAGTAACCCCAACATATTAATATACCAAAACTTAGAACAAAACTTATAAAATGGAGTAGGAAATCCCTACCTCGAAGAAAATAACCCGAATGGAGAAGACGGAGATGAATAACCAAATTCCAAAGTGCTCCAAACCACCAAACGTTCAGATTAAATGGAAGCCCTCGACTCACTCTATCTTTTTAATAAAGGATCTGGGGTAGAAACACACTCTAAATAGATCAAACCTAAGAGAGAAGGTGAGTAGAGAGAGAGAAAAGTGGGTTCTAGGGTTTTAGGATAAAAAAGGAGATGAAAAATGATCCAAAAGTCGGATTTCAGATCTTTATAACAGTCGCCCGCTCGAGCGCCACTCACAGACTCCTGCTCGAGCGGCCAAACTCCCGCTCGAGCGTCGGATGCACACTCCCAGAAGTTTTTTTTTTTTTTGCAGACAGGTCCCCGCTCGAGCTCCCAATTCCCCGCTCGTGCGTCACTCACAACCTCCCGCTCGAGCGGCCAATTCCCTGCTCGAGCGTCCAACTCTACACAGGACATACTGGATAGGTGTATTCCCCGCTCGAGCGCCCAAACCTCCGCTCGAGCGGACAAGCCAAAAACTGGGCAACTAGACTTGGTTCCTAAGCTCAACCAACCTGCTCCAAATCTTCCCAACACAACCCAAAACTCAATATAAGGATTAAAGGGTGCAACCAACATACCCTCAACAACCAGCTCCACGGAACCTAAGTCCGGATATAACAAGTAAAGAAAAAAGAAACCGGGATCGCTATAACGAGCAAGCTAAGGATGTGGATTGTAAAACAATGAAGGATGATCAGGAGCCTGCAAAGCAAGTATAGTATAAAACAATGACAAAAATGCAGGAGCCTGCAAAGGAAGTAGAGTATAAACCAATGAAGGGCGTGGAGGAGCTGCAGTTAGTTATAGATATTGAGGATATGAAGTCAAAACTTAATGAACTTGAATCAAAGCTAAGTGAGGTCAGTTTTCTCCATGGTTTCTGGTTTTTAACTTGATGACATATTAATGATATGGTTTCTTGCAATCCATCTCATAATCTAGCTAGGAAATCATGTTGGTACAAATTAATTCCAAGTTGACTCGGTTGATTCAACTCAGTCTGAAATCTCAACTAAGAGACATGGATATCTATGTATTAACTTGTTCGAAAGGGAAAAAAAAAAAACTATCAAAATGTATCTATGTTGTTAAGTGGTTGTTCATATCTAGAGTAGATTTTGATATATTATTAATGCCATTCAATTGGATGGGGCTCCTAATTCAGTGACTTACCTTGTAACGCCCTCAAAAAAATAACATTAAACCCATCAAATAAGACATGCATTGATATGTAAAAGTTCCACATTCTTCCATTTTATCAGAGTTTCATTACAAAAAGTATTACATGTTAACAACAAAAGCAAATGCCCTATGGGCTTACAGCTTTCCAAGTTAACACTTGGTTACAACAAAAGAGTACTAACTCGTTTACACATTAAGCCCTTGGCTTGAATTTACATGTAATACATCAAAATAAAACGACAAAAGTATGTCCGCCTCTAGCCTCCCAAGCTATGTCCTTGGAGGTGGCATGCTACCTGTACCTGAAAATGATATTCCCATATAGGGTGAGCCACAGTCCAGTAGAAATACACTAAACCAACCATGAACAATGACTAAAATATTAGCAATTGATAGATGGCCAACACTGATACATTCACATAAATCACATATTTATGTCATACAACTTATGAGTCCAAGTTACCTTTCATTTTCTCTTTTTCAACAGATAAGCATGTTAGCTCTATCATTATCTCAACAGATATGTATAAAAACTATGTCCCACATTCACAGATAAGCATATAAGCTGTACCCACATTCCCAACAGATATGTATAACAGCAATATCCCACACTCACAGATAAGCATATAAGCTGTATCCACGTTTCACAAAGATAAGCATATGAGCTCTATCTTCACTTCTCTAGACAAGCATATGAGCTGTATCTACGGAGTTCATCCCCTATCTTCTCCCAACACTATCCGGTTTAGAGGTACATCTCCTATCTTCCCCTAAACCGCGGAGTACATCCCCCATCTCCTCCTCTACACATAACGTATACAAACACATTGGTTCTATATACAATCACTCAATACATACAGTTAATGTATTCTATCAACCGTCAAATTCCATGACACATTCCATTGATTAGTTTCCGTTTGCCTAATTATCATGCATTGTCTACAACAATCACGACTATCCTCCACCGATAGCCCAAAACAGTTATTTCTAAACAGAAAATAAATGCACAAATGGATATTTAATCAACATTTCATTTCTTCATTTCTCCCAATTAATTATCCCAATTAATCAAACAATGTAATTAGGTCAACTCCCATAATTAACATTACAACCCTTAGGTCCCATTTACATCAATGATTTAACATTTATTCCATTTCTCTATGCCAAACATGCATCTAGGTTTATTATGAATAAAACCCCAACTTTTGTAAAATTACACAAAAGCCCCGAAATTTCACAAAATTACCAAACCAACCCCAACATCTCAAAATACTAAAATTTAAAGACAAAGTCCATAGAGAGGAGTAGGGTATCCCTACCTCGAAGTTTGAGCCAAAAAGGAGATGAAGACTCGAAGATCAACGTGCTCCAAATCCAAACTTTTTCAGATTAAAACGAAGCTCTCAACGCCCTCTATCTTTTTAACAAAGGCCCTAGGCTAGATTCACACTCTAGGGAGATCAAATCTTAGAGAGAGTGTAAGTTTAGAGAGAGAGAGTCTCGGATCTAGGGTTTGGAAGAAAAAGAAAGTGAAAAACTCATGTTCAAAAACGCTACTGTCCGCTGATATAAAACACGCTCGCTCGAGCGAAGACTTTGTCGCTCGAGCGACCAGACACAGGAAACTCTCACTCGAGCCAAGAAGTTCTCGCTCGAGCCAAAAACTCAAACCCTCAGGTCTGCAACCAGAAGCACGCTCGAGCGACATACTTCTCGCTCGAGCGAAGAACAAACCCAGACCGCTCGAGCGAAGGAAGCTCGCTCGAGCCAAGAAAGGCAACTCTCAGGTCCAGAACCAGACGCAATCGCTCGCTCGAGCGAAGCCACTCTGGCTCGACCCACCAGACACGAACTCAACTCTCGCTCGAGCGACCAACTCCTCGCTCGAGCGAAGGTCCAAAAATCTGGGCAGCAGCACTAGGCTCCCAAACACAACCAACCTGTAACAAACCTGCCCAACACATCCTATAACTCAATATACAAAGTAAAAGGATGCAAAAAAGATAATAAACAACTACCAACATCCACGGACACATGTCCGGATCACTGTACAACAAGGGTAAACCCGGGATCGCTATATACCTCATCTTCAGAGAGTAATCCTAATCAATTCAGGGAAAGCGAATATTTCATAGAAAACATGTGCTTACCTTATGGAAATCAGAATGAAGTCCTTCCATGTATCCAAACACCAGGTCCTCTACTACTAAGTATACTAATATTACGCATCAAAACCTAATCAAATTTTAAAGTTTTAAATCATTAAACATTTCAATGAAATAAAAGTAATGAAATTTTAAAGTTTTGAAACATTAAAAAAATAAAATAATTACTTTTTTTTGATAAGTTAAAAAAATAAAATAATTACTTGAAACATTAATTTGGTGGTTATGCACAAATCACACATTTCACATTTCACAGTAAGCACCAAAAGCACACTGCAGTAGAGCAAGAACCAGGGCCAAACCAATGCTGCTGCTGCTCACCAGGTCATTGTAGATTATATACCAGGTCAATGACAGAATGCTGCTGCTACTCTCCCACATTGCTAAAGAGAGCTCGAGCGAGAGAGATGATACACCAGGTCATTGCAGCTTATATACTAGGTCATTGCAGATTATATGCCAGGTCAATAACAGAATCCAAAAAACATTAAACTATAAAAATGAAAACCTCGACCCAAAATTCTAAAAGCATGAATGGATGATTGTGACTATTCTTTTTTGAAATTGAAAGTATTTTGTGTAATCATGAAGGCAGTTTTTCCTTAACCAGTGATTAACAAATTCAACTAAATATATTCACTTTTAATATGTTAGTGGTGACTGATGACAATAGTCTTGAGAGTAAAAAACTTCCTTGACTTTTTTAAGTAGCCACATAGAGTATTAACTTAAAATATGAAATTCAGTACCAGAGAAGACTGTCTACAGTTTTAGTTTGGTTTTACAAGGATGTTTAACTCCCAAAAAATGAGCACTGAACCTCTAAAATTCCAAAAGATGAATATAGAAGTTTAAATTACTCCCAAAAGCAACACTGCATTGATGAAAATCTGTAATATAAGTTAAGTTGATCAATTTGTTTATCGTGTTGAGGTAAAATTATTTGATTAACATTGTTGATTATCAAGTTTAAGGACTACACAATAATGCATTATAATCGAAATTGTTGTCTCAATTGCATTACTTATGATTATTATCTAGAGTTGACTTCCTAGATGAAAGTGATCTGATTCATACAACCAAGTTAGAAATTAATGGTAAACCCTAAAAGCTAATTTCTAGTCCCTCACTTCACACTTATAAAGTAAAACACTTTTTTTTTTTAAGCAGCAAAAAAAGGTACTTTATTAATGAACTCAAAAGAATAACATCAATAAGAAAAAAATAATAATAAGAAGAAACAAGACAGTGTGGGAAATGTAGTTGGACACTTGATAACTAAGAGATATTCCTCTTCAATAGCTCATTTTAAGAACCAAAAGTCAACTAAAAGTTAATCAATAATGCTAGCCACCCTAACACTTTTACCAACAACAATTATCTCTAAACATAAACTTAAATTAAATATGAACATAGGCAACATATGAGCGCAAAACTATGATTTCTAGCATGTTTCTATCTCAACTAAAGGGATAAAGAGCAAGCAATTGATCTAAATGTTATATAGCATAATATGGAAATGAATACCACAACAACACAACTGAAACTAGATTAAGGACTAGAATGTTTTATAGATGAAATATGCTGAGCTGAGTTCTACAGATCTTCATGTGATGACACCGAAATGAAACTAACATTAAATTAATGCATATTCTCTGGGTAAAATACCATACTTACTAGAGCCCAGCAAGTTGTGGCCAAACTATCAAAAGGAATCTGATATACTATGTGCCTTTTCTTCGGGATTCCAAGCAACTTTTGTGTGCAGGAAACCATCTGATTCTGATCCGTATGTCTTATAGAAATCATACACTTTTATTATTAAAAACATTAATCTACCATGAACGCAACACTTATCCTTCAGACCAGTCAGCAGAAACCACATATCCAACCATGTCTTCACTCAAGATGCTTCATTTGAGACAAATTTGAATCCACTATGGTTTAAATTTAAGCTCTCAAGCTCCTAAGCTCCCCTAATTCAACCCTAAATCAACAATTAGAAAAGGGGGAAATACAGGATAAGAGAGAGAGAGAGAGATAGACACAGAGAGATTGTGAGTGAGAGAGACACACATATAGATTGAGAGCAAGAGAACGAGCTCAAGAGAGTGAGAGAGAGAACCTGTGATTTCTAGCTGTGGCAGTGGCAGCGGCAGCGGCGGTGCCGAAGTCCTCCGTACGGTGGGCTGCGGTGAAGTGATTTCGGGTGAGGTTTGGTGGTGAGATAGTCTGAGTGTGAGAGAGTTCGAATATTGTTTTGTCTAACAGAGAAAGCATGGGCAGCAATAAATTGTTTCCCTCCAAAACTTTTAACATTTTTAGCGACTAAATCAATTTTTTGTCGGCAAATGAAATATATATGCTGACTATTCTATTTTGTATCCAAAGATAAATTAATGGTGACTAACTTTTTTGTTGCCCAAAGTATTTTTGGCAACTAAAAATAATTTTGGTCGGTAAAAGATCATATGGCACGGCTAATTTTTTTAGTCACCAAAACTTAAGGAATGCTGACTAATTTTTTTGGTCTCCAAAGAGTAACCATAAGAATGTGCTTATTATTTGGCGACTAAAATTTATTTTGTTGGCAAACAAGAATAGATAACGACTAAAAAAAATTAAGTAGCCTAAAATATAGACTTACGGCAACTAATATGATTTTTAGTCGCTAAAAAGTGAAATTTTTGCTGACTAAAACTAAATTTAGTCGCCAATAATAAATATTTCTCGACTAAAGAATTTTAGTAGCCATATCCTAAACCAACGCCGACTAATAAATTTTTTAGTCGCCAAAAGTGATACTTTTGACAACTAAAATACTTTCAGTCACCAAATTTGATAGCCAAAGTGTAAATTCTTGTAGTGCATATAGTTATCATTATTGGATTAATTCAATTTTTTCATAGATAATCTACCAATATAGGCCTAAAAAATAAATGATTTAGATAATTAAAATAAAACCTAAGATGGACCCAGAAGTTCGAATTTGACCAATCGAGTCCAAATCTTGGACTGCAAGCAATCTAATGGATAATTTGGTAAAAAGTACCACACAAAATTGAAACATGACTTTGTTACAAAATTTTAGTAGCTAAGATCCCTTGGCATAGATTTTTTGAGAGTTAAAGGACACATTGTAAATTAATCAAAGGTGTTATTTGGTGCAATAGTAAGTTAAAAATTGATAATGCAAAAATAGAAGCACTCTTCACTCAACTTTTAAATATCAGTTTATTTTTATTTTTTATTTTATAATAACCTATCAATAGAAATTATACTAAACAATTTGACATACTCAAAGGTTATGGACTGTTTTGTCCTTCCATTTGTGGGTAAAGTGTCGAGAACCATAAAATACACTGGCATTAATGAGGTCAAAACCTCCATGGCAGATCACCATCAACATCAATTAGCTAGGCATAAACTCTTGTTACCAATTGTTACAATTCTTGTATGACAGACATGGTTTCTTAACAATTTAGATAGTTTAAAAAAGGATAAATTACACGATTAGTTCATATACTTTGGCTGTTATGTCATTTTGATTTTTATAATTTTAATTGGATCAATTTTGACCATGATTTTTTTTTATTTTGTCTCAAATTAGTCTAATTGCTTACAATTATAAGTATTTTTTTTTTATTATAAATGTGCACATGAGTGGCATGTGTTATGCTTTTAAAAGTAAAATTGGAAACTTAATCAATTGAATTACTTAACTTCAACCAATTAAATGAAATTTTTTTTGTCAAAAACCCTAACAAGGCTATCAATTAAAGTAAATAGACGCAAAATTTAAAATTAAGGATCAAAATTGAGCCAATTAAAACTATAGGGACTAAAATGTGTGTGATGGTTTTGTAATGTTGGTGGTGAAATTTTGATGTTATTAACACACTACTCCCTTCATGATGTTAGATTCAAAACTTGCTAAGTACAAACAATTTCTTGTGGTCAATTCATATAGGGCTTTGCCTCAACTTTAATTGGAGTAGTGGACGGTAGGATTGGTCTCTTGGATTAGTCAGTCCATTACGAAAATTGAATTATCAAAAAAATTAACAAACTAAAATTTTATTTGTTAATATTGTTATTTTATTAGTTTGATAAAAAAAATAATATATCCACTGATAATAGGTAATTTTGATAAAAATTATTTTGTATAATAAAGAGTATAAAAATTTCCATCAACAATGCTAGATGGAAGTTGTTTTTTTACTGTTTAGGTAAGGTTAACACATTAAATTTTTACATTGTTAATCTTATTATTTTATTGTTGTGATAATGAAAAATTTATTTTTAAATATGTTTATTGGTAATAGTAATGATGGCAATGAGTGTGGTGGATTATGATAGTAGTTGTGGAATTTTACCATTTAATCTAAGATTAACATAATAAAATTTTATTTTATTATCATTATCATTTTTATTATTTTGATAAATTATTTCTTTAATATTTTCACTAGAGATGTAATAGTATGTGTGATGGTTTGAGATGGCGGAGGTAGTCGAATTTTATTATTTAAATGTTAAACTTATAACAATAATATTTTGGAAAAATTATAAGTTTGACCCTTGTCATAAATTACACTTTGATTTTTTAATTTTGTCAATTTAAACCCTAATATTTTCAAAAATATTTGGATTTAGATTGACAAAATTAAACACTTAGGATTTATTTTATTATAATGGTCAAGCCTTGAGTTTTTTTAAATTTTCCTAAACTTTCATTGTGTGTGTTTTTTTTTTTTTTTTTTTATAAAGAATTTCATACTCAATTTGGATATTATTTGATAGAAATCAACAAAAGAATTTCAAAAATATTTATTTTATTAAAAACAAACATCTCTATTAAATGTTACAAATAAATTTAAATTTAGAAAGTATTACAGGACTATTTTAGTAAATAGACTAACTAAAATAAATATTTGTGATCATTCGCAGAAAATGTTTGTAAAGATTTTGGACCTCACATGAAAATTTGAAACTTTTAACAAATGTGGTGCAAGTATGTCCACATTTTGAGAAAAATTTGAGAAGATTTCTTTGGTAAATGAGGAAAGAACTTTCAAGGAAAATGATATATATATATATATATATATATATCAATTGTTTAACCTTACATAGATGTTGTGTAATGAACTCTGCATGAATTACTAGCTTGTAGTTGTGCACTTTGTTCTTAATTGAGTAATGGCGTAAATATAGAATTACTTGTGTGTATATGTGTAGCTAGTTCTTGATAGACTAGTATTGTTGAGGCTTGTTGTGCCGAAAAGTCATCTTTGTGGACCTTACTTCGTAGGAGTTGTGATGACCGGTGCGTGTTTTGCTTTACTCTCTTGAGTTTATGTCCGAATTATTGTGGTGAAGATGTTGGGTGAGTTTTCGTTGAGAATTTCTTTCTAAATTATTTTCAATTGTAGTTGTTTAAATTCTGAGTTTTCGCTCATTTCGGAGGTGCGGGGTCGGCTCCGAAGTGTCAGGGGTGAAGTCGAAGATTTTCCGGGCTGGGGGCCAGGGCTACACGTATGGGAGAGGGGCCGCACATGCGGGGAGCTAGGCCGCACGTGCGGGAAGCAAGGCAGAAGGGCTGGATGCACACTGCCTAAAAGGCACATGCGGGAAGGAGGTGCGGGGCAAGACCGCACGTGCGGGGGTGAGAGCCGTACGTGCGGGAGAGGTCGCTTCACATGTGCGGGGAGGTGCGCCGCACGTGCGGCCAAGCGTGTTTTCTGCTCTGATTTTCGTGCTTTTAGCTATATTTTGATATTTTGTTCCTTTGGCTTTCATTTTTAGATATATCCCTCTCTCTGTACATTGTTTTTCTCATTTTCTCTCATTTCTCTCTACCCAAACCCTCAAAGTTTTGCATTTTGTTTTGATCTCAAGAATCCGTAGAGATTTTGATACTAGTCCCTTATACCAAAATGATGACCGCGTCGGGGGCTTCGTCTTGACCAGTGGAGATCGTTTTCCGGCGAGGTCGATTTTTGGGCTCTTTCTTATCTTCTCTCTTGAGGTAGGGATTTCTTTGATCTTTTTCAATGCCTCTACTATAGATAGACATGTGGTATGATTTTATTGCATAAAAACCATGTGGTATGGGTTCTTTTTTCGAAAATCATGATAGAGGATGTGAGGTTTGGGTGTTGAGATAGAAATTTCATGAGATGGTTGATGTTAGGTTAAATTTGGGGTGTGATGTAATATATTCATGATTAGAGAGATAAAGCCCTAATTTTTGTTACAATGCCTAATGGAAAAAAAAAAAAAAGGATTGAAGTTGTGAAATAATTATGTATGAATTTATGAAATGAGATTAATGATTTGGAATTTGATTTAAGATTAAATTGGGTCTTACGATTTGAGCATTATTTTGATTTGGATTGACTATGTTTAAATACAATAAATTAATGAATTGCTAATTGTAAAAGGGGATATAACCGTGAAATTAGAATATTAGTGATTTACACTACCATTAAATAGAAATGATGTAAATTATAACTTGCCACCATGGTAGAAATCCCCTATTTAAAATGAAGGAAATTGAATTGGTCACATTATTGTGAAATGAAGTAAATTTGGATTGAGGCATAAGATGGAGAATGTTAACGTGGGGAAAAAGGTAATTAGTTTTGAAATGGAAGGAATGAGACGCTAACACTATACGAGTCCCGAAAATTTACTTGAGTTTGGATCACTAATGTTTTATTTCTTCATTGTTGTTGTTGGACTTAAAACCTCATGAGAAGTTGTATTGTTAAAATACATGCGTTGAAATACAAACACCTAGAGGTTTTGTCCTTGGTCATCGGTGGAGGATGACATTGTCGTGTTGAATAGTTGCGTGTACGTTTTACTCTTGAGTTGGTTACACTCTGTTATGTAGTTGCGTGTATGCATTGCATTTGTTGGTTGTACTTTATCATGTTGTGATGATCAGAGAGTGTGTAATGCGCTGAGAATCAGAGGTACCATTACCTTCCAGCTAGCGCCTAGAGAATTGGCTGCGCTGAGAATTAGAGGTACCATTCCCTTCCAGCTAGCACCTGGTAATGTAACGCCCTCAAAATAATAACATTAAACCCATCAGATAAGACGTGCATTTACATTTAAACTAACCGCATTCCTTTATTCATTCGAATTCCATTGCATAAGTATTACATGTTAACATCAAAACAAAATGCCCTACGGGCTTACAACTTTCCAAGTTAACACCTGGTTACAACAAAGAGTTCTAACTCGTTTACACATTAAGCCCTTGGCTTGAAGTTACATGTAATACATCAAAAGTAAAACAACTACACTATGTCCGCCTCTAGCCTCCCAAGCTATGTCCTTGGAGGTGGCATGCTTCCTGTACCTGAAAATGATATTCCCATACAGGGTGCGCCACAGCCCAGTAGAAATACACTAAACCAACCATGGACAATGACTAAAACATTAGCAATTGATAGTTGGTCAACACTGATACCATCACATAAATTACATATTTATGTCAACGACTTACAAGTCCCACTTACTTTTCATTTTCCCCTTTTCAACAGATAAGCATGCTAGCTCTATCATCATTTCCACAGATATGTATAAAAACTATATCTCACATTCTCAACAGATATGTATATCAACAATATCCACAGATAAGCATACAAGCTGTATCCACACTTCACAACAGATATGTATATCAACGATATCCACAGATAAGCATACAAGCTGTATCCACACTTCACAACAGATATGTATATCAACAATATCCACAGATAAGCATACAAGCTGTATCCACACTTCACAACAGATATGTATATCAACAATATCCACAGATAAGCATACAAGCTGTATCCACACTTCACAAAGATAAGCATATGAGCTCTATCTTCACTTCTCTAGACAAGCATATGAGCTCTGTCTACGGAGTTCATCCCCTATCTCCTCCCAATACCTATCCGGTTTAGAGGTACATCCCCTATCTTCCCCTAAACCGCGGAGTACATCCCCTATCTCCTCCTCTACACATAACGTATATAAACACATTGGTTCTATATACAATCACACAATACACACAATTAATGTATTCTATCAACCGTCAAGTTCCATGACACATTCCATTGATTAGTTTCCGTTTACCTAATCATCATGCATTGTCTACAACAATCTCGACTATCCTCCACCGATAGCCCAAAGCAGTTATTTCTAAAACAGAAAATAAATGCACAAATGGATATTCAATCAACATTTTATTTCCTCATTTCTCACCAATTAATTATCCCAATTAATTAAACAATGTAATTAGGCCATTTTCCATAATTACCATTTCAACCCTTAGGTACCATTTTCATCAATGATTCAACAATCATTCTATTTTTCTATGCCAAACATGCATCTAGGTTTATTATGAATAAAACCCCAACTTTTGTAAAATTACACAAAAGCCCCAAACTTTCACAAATTTACCAAACCAAGCCCAACATCTCAAAATACCAAAATTTAAAGACAAAACCCATAGAGAGGAGTAGGTTATCCCTACCTCAAATTCGGAGTCCCAAAGGAGAAGACGACAAAACCCAACGTGCTCCAAAACCCGAGATTCTCAGATTAAAATGAAGCCCTCGACGATCAACAACTTTTTTGTAAAGGCCAAAGGTGAGTAAATCACTCCTACTAGATCAAAACCTAGAGAGAAGGTAGAGTCTAGAGTGAGAGGCTCAACAATGGTGATTTTGGAAAAGTAAGAGAGAGAAGAGAAAGTGAAAAAGTGATTTAAAGAGTCACAAATTCGGGACTTTAAACCCAGTCTTCCGCTCGAGCGTAAAACACCCCGCTCGAGCGGCCACTCACAGACTTCCGCTCGAGCGGCCAACCTCCCGCTCGAGCGCAGAATGCACTCGCCCAGCACTTTTGCAGAACCAGGCCTCCGCTCGAGCTCCCAATCCCTACGCTCGAGCTCACAACACTGCACAACAAGATACTGGATGGATGTATTCCCCGCTCGAGCGCCAACACCTCCGCTCGAGCGTACAGGCCAAAAATCTGGGCAACTAGTTTTGGTTTCTAAACTCAACCAACCTGTAACAAACCCGCTCAACACATCCTATAACTCAAATACAAAGTAAGAAAGGATGTAAACAAGACAATAAACAACTACCAACATCCACGGACACATGTCCGGATCACTATACAACAAGGGTAAACTCGGGATCGCTATAACCTCCCCCCCTTAAAGAATTTCGTCCCCGAAATTAAACACAAGTTTTCAAAAACAAGTTTTTCTCCAATTTAGACAATGTTACACTTGAATATTCAACAATTCGACCCATTACCGGTCATCCCATCCCTTTAACAAGAGACATGTCACAATATGTAAACAACATATGTATTTTCAACATGCATCAACATTATGCACTATCCTTCCAATTTCAACAATATATTTAACGCATATAATGTCACTTTCAACTTCCATATGAGGCAAGTTCCAAAACATACTTCCAATAACCAAAACATTTTCAATGTTTCACAACTTAAGACATATATCCAAGCTCTTAAGTTCAACAAAATGTAAAATTTAAATATAAGATTACGTAACAACAAACAAGTCCGGATATTTCTCTCGGACTTCCAACTCACGTTCCCAAGTGGCTTCCTCCACTCCGTGATGTTTCCACAAGACTTTCACCAAAGGAATGGTCTTGCCACGCAGGACCTGATCCCGCCTATCCAAGACCCGAACCGGTCTCTCCTCATACGAGGCATCCTCATCTACCTCTAAATCAGTCCAATCCAACACATGTGATGGATCTGGCTCATACTTCCGAAGCATACTCACATGAAACACATCATGCACTCCGGACAACTGCGGCGGTAAGGCTAACCGATAAGCAACCTCACCTATCCTCTCAAGGATCTCAAAAGGACCTATAAACCGAGGGGATAACTTCCCACTCTTCCCAAACCTCATCAGGCCTCGCCTAGGTGATATCTTCAGAAAGACATGATCACCTACCTCAAACGCCAAAGGTCTCCTCCTACGGTCGGCATAACTCTTTTGTCGACTCTGGGCTGTAACAAGCCTCTTACGGATAAGCTCAACTTTCTCCGTCGTCTCCCTAACCAACTCCGGACCCAACAAAGGTGCATCACCCACCTCGGCCCAACACACTGGAGACCTACACGGTCGGCCATACAAGGCCTCAAACGGTGCCATACCGATGCTAGACTGAAAACTGTTGTTGTAGGCAAACTCTACCAATGGCAAGTGCCTCTCCCACGTCCCACTGAAATCCAGGACACAACCCCGAAGCATATCCTCGAGGATCTGAATAGTACGCTCGGACTGCCCGTCAGTCTGAGGATGGTAAGCCGTACTAAAGGTCAACTTAGTGCCCAAGGCACTCTGCAAACTCTGCCACAACCTAGCAGTAAAACGAGGATCTCTATCTGAGACGATCGTCACTGGGACCCCGTGCAATCTCACTATGTCCCGAATATACAAATCGGCAAGATGATCTACCGAATCTCTCATGCGCATAGGAATAAAGTGCGCCGACTTAGTCAACCGGTCTACAACCACCCAAATAGCATCACTACCCCGCTGAGTCTTCGGAAGACCTACAACGAAGTCCATAGTGACATGCTCCCACTTCCACTCGGCAATAGGCAAGGGTTGCAACAAACCCGCTGGCCTCTGATGCTCGGCCTTCACTTGCTGGCAAGTAAGGCACTTCGATACGAAAACAGCCACATCTCTCTTCATACCCTGCCACCAAAACTGGCGGCTCAAATCTTGATACATCTTAGTACCTCCCGGATGCACCGCAAGGCGCGAATGATGAAACTCTCGGAGTACTTCCTCTCGGCAAGACTCCGGTACAAACAAACGGTCTCGGTATCTCACACTCAGGTCGGGATACACCGTCAAACCCTTCTCAACTTTCCCACTGGAGATCTTCTCTCGGAGGGATTCTACCTCAAGGTCACCTCTCTGTGCCTCTAACACTCTAGTCACAAGTGTAGGCTGCGCAACAACAGAAAACAAGGCTGCAGCCTCAACAGATTCGCCCAGTAGCAAATCAAACTCGCCAAGTGCTCCTAACATCACCCATTCCCGGATGGCTATACAAGCTACATCACTAATGGTTTTCCTACTAAGGGCATCGGCCACAACATTGGCCTTTCCCGGATGATAATGCAACTCAAAATCATAATCCTCGATGAACTCCATCCATCTCCTCTGCCTCAGATTCAAGTCTCTCTGTGTAAACAGATACTTCAAACTCTTGTGATCCGAGAATACCTCGAACCTCTCACCATAAAGGTAGTGCCTCCAGATTTTCAAGGCAAAAATCACAGCTGCTAACTCTAGGTCGTGTGTGGGGTAATTCTTCTCGTGTATTTTCAACTGACGTGAGCCATAAGCTACCACTTTTCTCTCTTGCATCAACACACAACCCAAACCCTCTCGCGAGGCATCACAATATACAGCATAACCCAACCCTCTCTCCGGAATAATCAACACCGGAGCGGTGGTCAATCTAATTTTCAACTCTTGGAACGACTTTTCACAAGTCTCACTCCACACAAACTTGACTCCTTTCTGAGTCAGCCTAGTCAACGGTGACGCTAACCTGGAGAAATCTTTCACAAACCGACGGTAATACCCAGCCAATCCCAGAAAACTGCGGATCTCAAACACACTCTTAGGCTGTGCCCAATCTTGCACTGCCTCAACCTTGGACGTATCAACAGACACCCCTTCCCCGGATACCACGTGGCCTAAGAATTTGACTTCCCCCAGCCAGAACTCACACTTCCCAAACTTGGCATACAGCCTATGGGCTCTAAGTAACTCAAGCACCACTCTCAAGTGTGCCTCGTGCTCCTCCTCAGAAGACGAATAGATAAGGATATCGTCCACGAAAACAACCACAAATCGGTCTAAGAACTCCCGGAAAATCCGGTTCATCAAGTCCATAAAGACTGCCGGTGCATTGGTAAGTCCGAATGGCATCACCAAAAACTCGTAATGGCCATACCGCGTACGGAATGCCGTCTTAGGAATATCTTCCTCCCTGACCCTCAACTGATGGTAACCCGATCTCAAGTCTATCTTAGAGAAACAACGGGAACCCTTCAACTGGTCAAACAAATCATCTATACGGGGCATAGGATACTTATTCTTAACCGTAGCCCGATTCAACTTCCGGTAGTCTATACACAATCTCAAGGCACCATCTTTCTTTTTAACAAAGAGGGCCGGTGCTCCCCACGGTGAAACACTAGGGCGAACAAAGCCCTTATCGAGCAATTCCTGGAGCTGAACTTTCAACTCAACCAACTCTGCTGGAGCAAAACGGTAAGGTGCCATAGAAATCGGCGCCGTACCAGGCACTAAATCAATAGAGAACTCTATCTCTCGATGAGGTGGCAGACTAACAAGATCTTCGGGAAAGACATCCGAATACTCACAAACCACCCTCGGTAATACATGCTGGGTCTCACCACTCTCACCACTCTCAAAGCTAGCAAGTAGACTACTAAGCTCACTTCGCCCTCGTGAATCATACCCCGGTGGCAAAACACTACCAACCCGGTCTCCCAAGAAATGGAACCACTCCCCGCTCAAGGTACACAATGTAACCCTCTGGCGGTAGCAATCAATAACAGCCCGGTATGACGATAACCAGTCCATACCCAAAATAACATCAAAACCCTTCATGGGCATGACAACAAACGGAAAAGGAAGCCTATAGTCGGCGACCTCTATATCACATCCTCTAACACCCTGTTTCAGAATCAACTCACCACCCAAAGGCGATACCACACAAATAAGAGATGCTAACTGTGCTAACTCCAATTCCAAAACAGATGCAAATGCAGCAGATACAAAAGAATGAGATGCACCCGTGTCTATCAACACATTAGCAACTGAGTTGCAAAACAGAAAAGTACCTCTCACTACTGATGGAGCCGGTACTAAATCCTGCGCGGTAACAGCATACACGCGCCCCGTAGGCCCCTGGTCTACCTACTCACCTCTCGGAGCAAAAGACTGCTGCACAGACTGGGATGATGAAACTCCCGGATTGGCCCTCGAGGCCTGCACAGACTGAGCTGGCTGAAAACCCTGCGTCTGCCTAGAACCAGACGCTCCCGAAGTGGCACTCAACTGTGGGCAAAACCTCTTCATGTGCCCAGGTTGTCCACACTGATAACAAGTCAAGAGCTGCCCCCTGCCCAAACTCTGACTCTGCGGTCTAGCTGAAGAAGAAGCAGCTTTCTGACCCCCACCCTTCTGCGGAAAAAAAGATACCTTGTGACCCAACTGGCCACACTTGTAACAGGTGAAATCCCCCTGACCACCTCTCCCGGAGCCTGCACTCGGCACTGGGAAGGTCGATCTAGCAACACCACCCTGCGACTGCTGAGGGTTAGAACCCCTCTGCCTCCTGCCATCACCCTGACTATCTTGGCTCCTCTTGGAGCCTCTCTGGCCCTCATCCTCCTCCTGCATCATAAGCTCCATATGAGCTGCAGCGTCCACTAGGTGTCTATACTCTCGAATATAAGACCCACCAATTCTCAACTTGAGGCCCCGCCTCAACTTCCGCTCAAACTCATAGCAACGGCGTTCCTCAGACGCCACCAGTTCAGGTGCAAACCTAGACAGACTGGTAAAAGTAGCCTCAAACTCGGCCACTGACAAGCCCTGCTGATTAAGCCGGCTAAACTGATCCCTCAGCTTCTCCCTAGCTGCTGCTGATAAAAACCTCTCCTGAAAAGCATTCACAAACGCCTCCCAAGTACCACCAACACGAGCTTTCTCGTACTTCCACCATTGACCCGCATCTCCCTTCAGTTGGAAGGATGCCAAGGTCACTTTCAGTGCTCCGTCCTCGATGCCAAGCATCTCAAACGTCTTCGTTGTCTGTTCGAGCCATTCATCCGCCTTAAGCGGCTCTTTAGGATCCCCGATAAACTCGTCCGGATTACACCGGAAGAACTCCCTCTTCAAGAAGGAAGGCCCTGCCTCAGCTGCCTGATTCCCAGCTCTAAGAATACCCAAAGCTCCTGCTATCTCTCTGGCCAAGGCATCCATAGCCTGTTGACCTACTGGCTCGGCCACATAGGCCTGCCCAACTCCCTCCTGCACTGCCAGAATCTCACCCTGTAACGGTACTTCCTGCCTCGCAGGTCTACCACGCCTAGCACCTCTTCCTCGTCCTGACATCCTAATAAAGGTAACACAGAACGTTAGCACATTCATAAATGTGCCGAAACTAAACACTCACGTCCTAATGCATGGACAACTGTAATTCACTCCACATAAGCACATAAACACATAAGCACTTACGAACTTCATTTCCGGATAATGATAGTCCCGAGACGTTACTAGAGTTCCGGTTAGAAACAGCATTGATCAAGTGCTTTTCCAACAAGACTCCCAGAAACTCAAGGATCCAATCAATATCCTAGAAATTAAATCCCATACCCACATAGTCACATAAGCATGTTATCAAATAAACACATAGCATATGGTACTACATCTACGCCTCTATCAAGCGAGACAAACCCATTGTGATCCTAATCACTTCCCACGTACCCAAAGTATTCGAACCCGGTACGCTCTGATACCAAGTTGTAACGCCCTCAAAATAATAACATTAAACCCATCAGATAAGACGTGCATTTACATTTAAACTAACCGCATTCCTTTATTCATTCGAATTCCATTGCATAAGTATTACATGTTAACATCAAAACAAAATGCCCTACGGGCTTACAGCTTTCCAAGTTAACACCTGGTTACAACAAAGAGTTCTAACTCGTTTACACATTAAGCCCTTGGCTTGAAGTTACATGTAATACATCAAAAGTAAAACAACTACACTATGTCCGCCTCTAGCCTCCCAAGCTATGTCCTTGGAGGTGGCATGCTTCCTGTACCTGAAAATGATATTCCCATACAGGGTGAGCCACAGCCCAGTAGAAATACACTAAACCAACCATGGACAATGACTAAAACATTAGCAATTGATAGTTGGTCAACACTGATACCATCACATAAATTACATATTTATGTCAACGACTTACAAGTCCCACTTACTTTTCATTTTCCTCTTTTCAACAGATAAGCATGCTAGCTCTATCATCATTTCCACAGATATGTATAAAAACTATATCTCACATTCTCAACAGATATGTATATCAACAATATCCACAGATAAGCATACAAGCTGTATCCACACTTCACAACAGATATGTATATCAACGATATCCACAGATAAGCATACAAGCTGTATCCACACTTCACAACAGATATGTATATCAACAATATCCACAGATAAGCATACAAGCTGTATCCACACTTCACAACAGATATGTATATCAACAATATCCACAGATAAGCATACAAGCTGTATCCACACTTCACAAAGATAAGCATATGAGCTCTATCTTCACTTCTCTAGACAAGCATATGAGCTCTGTCTACGGAGTTCATCCCCTATCTCCTCCCAATACCTATCCGGTTTAGAGGTACATCCCCTATCTTCCCCTAAACCGCGGAGTACATCCCCTATCTCCTCCTCTACACATAACGTATATAAACACATTGGTTCTATATACAATCACACAATACACACAATTAATGTATTCTATCAACCGTCAAGTTCCATGACACATTCCATTGATTAGTTTCCGTTTACCTAATCATCATGCATTGTCTACAACAATCTCGACTATCCTCCACCGATAGCCCAAAGCAGTTATTTCTAAAACAGAAAATAAATGAACAAATGGATATTCAATCAACATTTTATTTCCTCATTTCTCACCAATTAATTATCCCAATTAATTAAACAATGTAATTAGGCCATTTTCCATAATTACCATTTCAACCCTTAGGTACCATTTTCATCAATGATTCAACAATCATTCTATTTTTCTATGCCAAACATGCATCTAGGTTTATTATGAATAAAACCCCAACTTTTGTAAAATTACACAAAAGCCCCAAACTTTCACAAATTTACCAAACCAAGCCCAACATCTCAAAATACCAAAATTTAAAGACAAAACCCATAGAGAGGAGTAGGTTATCCCTACCTCAAATTCGGAGTCCCAAAGGAGAAGACGACAAAACCCAACGTGCTCCAAAACCCGAGATTCTCAGATTAAAATGAAGCCCTCGACGATCAACAACTTTTTTGTAAAGGCCAAAGGTGAGTAAATCACTCCTACTAGATCAAAACCTAGAGAGAAGGTAGAGTCTAGAGTGAGAGGCTCAACAATGGTGATTTTGGAAAAGTAAGAGAGAGAAGAGAAAGTGAAAAAGTGATTTAAAGAGTCACAAATTCGGGACTTTAAACCCAGTCTTCCGCTCGAGCGTAAAACACCCCGCTCGAGCGGCCACTCACAGACTTCCGCTCGAGCGGCCAACCTCCCGCTCGAGCGCAGAATGCACTCGCCCAGCACTTTTGCAGAACCAGGCCTCCGCTCGAGCTCCCAATCCCTACGCTCGAGCTCACAACACTGCACAACAAGATACTGGATGGATGTATTCCCCGCTCGAGCGCCAACACCTCCGCTCGAGCGTACAGGCCAAAAATCTGGGCAACTAGTTTTGGTTTCTAAACTCAACCAACCTGTAACAAACCCGCTCAACACATCCTATAACTCAAATACAAAGTAAGAAAGGATGTAAACAAGACAATAAACAACTACCAACATCCACGGACACATGTCCGGATCACTATACAACAAGGGTAAACTCGGGATCGCTATAGGTAAAATGGGGTAGAGGTACCATTCCCTTCCAGCTGGTGTCTATAAATTGGCATGTTATGGTGGAGAGATGTATCATTGGCTTACTGTGCTGTTGGCAAGTAGAGCGGAGATTATTTATTATTGTTGTCTTATTTGGTTATGTGTGTCGCGTGTTATGATGATCATGATTCGGTAAGGTTGAATTGCCTTATGTGTTGTGTAGACGTGTTTATGTACTGTTGGACGTGTTGAGAGTGGTTGAGGGAGTTGCCTTCCAACAAAGAATTATTGATAATATCTCTTTAACTTGAACGTAAGGTTGTGATGCAATGAGTGGGTGGAGGTAGTCTTGGGGTTTTATATCGAATTGTTGAATATATGAGGGCATTGGATTTGGTGGATGTGTTTTCAAAAATAAAGTGGGTATCATGTAGTATTCTGTCACAAGGGGAAAATATGTTTGTCGTGTAATAATTGTTCAAATGGGAGTGAGTAGTAAAAGCGAACATAGGTGTTGTGAAATAAATTGAATGTTTTCGAGAAGAGTATTTATGTATGTATACTTTGGTTACAAAATGTCACATTATTTATATGGTATGAGATTAGCATTCATGATCATAGCTATCTGTTAGTTGTTATTGTTGAGGATCATGTTGAGATCCCTACTGGACTATATATTCATCACACGTTGCTAATCTTTTTCAGGTGAATATCGAAATGTGCTACAAGGTCAAGGATCTTTCTTATTCGTGGCCACGGGGCCTTTTTATGTGTAGGCGGAATGCCATTGATGAAAAAGGGTTAAACCCTTCCGCTCGGTTTAAATGATGTAAGCCTGCGGGCAATTTATTCTAATGTAATCTCTTGTTGCATTCATTTTATATTCGAATGAGAGAATTCATACTTATGTATGCCTTATAAATATAATGAGCTTCTGTATGCTAACTCTGAAATTGAATTTATAATAATGGCTTGGTAAAATTAACTCGAGTAATAATATTTGGGGCGTGATAGGAGTAGCCCTTTTCTTTGTGAGAGTTGACTCAGTGTTTCTTGTGGTGAGTGTGGTTTTAGCCTCGGTGTTTGGAGTGTCGAATGTTCTGATGTTGTTTCAGTGTTTGTATGTGGTTGGGAAGTGGTTGGCGTATTAGGTGCAGGAGGAACACCTTAATTGAAGTCTAGTCTTGTAGACTCTATTGAGTTCTATGGGTCGTAGAGACATTTGTGGCCTTACTTTGTTAGAGTCGTTGCTCCAAAACCTCTACACAATGGGGAACTCTATTTTGATTGACTATTCTCCTTTATAGTAGGCGAGTTGGAAGTGACTCATTATTCTTTATCTTGTTGATTTTTTTACTTGGGAGTCTTTGTGGTATCAAGGTGTGGGACTAGGGATTTGGGAAATTATCCCAAGTGTGGATGTAGACTTTGGGTTGAGAGTTGTAATTCCTTTGTGTTTGTCTCACCTCGAGGGTGGGTGTATCTTTAATAAATTTCTTAAGGTGGGAAGGTTGTAGCACTTTGAAAATTTTCTCTTTGCTCGATCACAAGAGTGAGTGCTTGAGCAGTCTTTTGAACCATCTAGTACGTTGGTTTGCAGCCCAAGATTCTGAGAGTTTGAAATGTTCGCTTGAGCGTAGGTGTGTCCACTCAAGCGGTATGTCCATTTCGTGGTTTGATGATATTGGGAGTTTGTCATTTTCAGTCGAGTGCAAGTTTTACTGCTTGAGCGGTCTTTTGTCTCATGCTCGAGTGCATGTTTCACCACTCGAGCGGTCTGTTTGGGATCAACTCTTTAAAAGTCACTTTTTGGGTCAATTCTCTTTCGCTTTTCACTCTCTCTTCTCTCTCTCACCTCTATTTCCGAGTACCAAGCTTTTATATTTTGGGTTTCATCTTCTTAGAGTGAGAATCTCACCCTATTTCCATATACCAAAACGTAAAACACGATGAGAGCTTCTTTTTTATCTGAGCGGATCGTCTTTTTGTAGTAGGTGAATTTTCGAGTTTTCTTCTCTCTCTTCAAGAGGTAGAGATTTCTTTACTTTTTTTCAATACTTTGCTATAGACAGATATGCGGTGGTTTTTATTGCATGAAAAGCATAGTTTTGCGAAGAGATTTCAAAATGCATATACATGAGAGTTAGCTTTTGAAACTAAATGAGTTTAATTTGTATTTGGTGTTAATTATGAAAGTATTTTGTTGATAGAACATGGTTGTGGTAAGTTAAATAAAAAGCCCTAATTTTATTTACTTGATTAGTAATTTTGGAAATGAGATCAATGAAATTAAATCATAGTGGTTATGTATCTTGTGATGGTTGATGAATCTAAGCTAAATTAATGGAATTGAAGTTATGAAATGAGAGAGAGATTGATTAGTGTTTATGAAACCTAGATATGACGAAAGGTTGAAAAATGAGTAGAATGGGTGTTTCTAATGATTTAGTGAGCCATATTCATATTTGTGAAATTAAATGTAAAATGCGAGAGATGGAAAATGAATAGTTGTCATGAACTTAGATCATGTTGATGAGTGGGATTAATGTAATTAATTATAAAAGTTATTGGATAATGTGAATGTTTACTTGAACTTGGGTATGGTGAAGGACATTGAGATTATGAGAATTTATGTTATTCTTTGTCTAGAGGTTTTGTCCTTGGCCATCAGTGAAGGATGTTATTGCTTGTTGTAAAATTTATGTGAGTTAGGTTGAAATGAAACCTAATGTGTTATGGATAATCGCATTGTTAATGAGAATAAATGGAAGGAAAATTAAGTTGCATGTGTTGTGGAAATGTGGTTGTGCTATATAGAGGTAACGTGTTCCTTCTGGCTAGCAATCAGTAAAGCGGGCTAATGCTATGTAGAGGTAATGCGTTCCTTCCAGTTAGGAATCGGTAAAACAGGTGGTGCTAAATAGAGGTAATGCAATCCTTCTGGCTAGCAACTGGAAAAACAGGTTGGCCTATACATAGGTACTGCGTTCTTTCCAGCTAGCCACCGGTAAAGTGGGGTTGTGATATGGGGCTTGGCAGAGTGTTGATGTGTTTCAGATTTTATTGTTGATGCAAGTATATTTGTTAAGATACTTATTGATGAAGTTGTGTACTGAAATTATCATTGAGACTGTGTTATTGAAGCATTTTATATTGAGGTTTAAATTGGTTTTTGTATTGTGATGGGTACTTGGCTTGTTGGTAGTTATAGCTTTAGTATAGTTCATTAACCATGAAATTACTGAAAATGATGGTGTGAGTACGGGTTTTAAAGGTGAATGAAGTAAAAGAGAATCTTTGTATACTTGAAGGTGATTTGAAAAGTAAGAAATGTTTTCTTGAATGGTTTAATAAGAAATCTTTTGGAAAAAGTTTATCTATGTATGTATCTTTTGATATACAAAGATGGCGCTACTTATATAATTATCACTTGCGCATGCATGATCATATATATCTATTAGCTGCTATTGTTTAGAGGCAATGGGATTCCTACTAGACATATTGTTCATCTCACGTTGTTAATCATTTTCAATTGAAGAATTGTTCAAGACCAACATGTCTTTTATTTATTGGCCATGAGACCTAGTCCATGTAGGTGGAATGCAAATTCATTGCAAAGAGGGTTAATCCCTTTTTACTCATTTGTTCATTTTATTTTCTTCAATGTAAGCCTAAGGACTTTTGTTGTGATTATCGTATTTGAACATTTCATCATTGTATACGAGAGAGAATATTATTGTTTGTTAATTGTTATTTGCTTCAGTAATTATATCTTGGAAATGGACATTAATAAAGAATTTTGGTAATATATTCGGCCAATAAAAATTTGGGGCATTACAGACCCCCATTCCCCTTCCTTTCCTCCTCCTCCTCTTCTTCTTCTTCTTCTTCTTCTTCTTTTTCTTCTTTTATAGATCTTTTCTCTCTCTCTCTCTCTCTCTCTCTCTCTCATGCTCTATTGGCGGTGGATGAGGGCAGAGAGATTGGTCGTGATGATAAGGGTGGACAATGAGGTTGCTCGTAATAAGGCAGTGAGATTGTTCACGACGAAGTGGTGGCATAGTTTGCATTTGGTGGCAAAGAATGGAGCTGAGTTGTAGTACTGCTATTCGCGATAGGGCAGAGAAAAGCGGAGTTAAGTTGTGATGGCGAGAGTGGGGGAAGATATTGGGTCATGATGGTGGCGAGGCTGGGTCACGATGATGGGATGTGTTACTAGTAGGTGTGGGGGAAAGGTCACTGTTGGAAAAGGGAGTCACTAGTGTGATCGGTGATAGAGAATGGACTGGAGGTTAGTCATTGAAGATGGCGAAGTTATTGGAGATTTAAGCTGAGGTCACCGAAGATGGAAGTTGCGGTTGCCGGTGGAGAGGGTGGTGTAAAGGTAAGTGGGTTAAAAATTAGAGTTAGGGGTTTGAGGGATTGTTTGGTAATTTTAAATGTAACGATCCAGAATTTTTTCCTCCGCTCGAGTGGGAGAGTTGACGCTCGAACTGACTTGTGAGGCTTCCAATACTTTTGCAGTCTGTCCAAAATTCTGAGAGTTGTGAATTTCTGCTCGAGCGTAGGAGTGGTCGCTCTAGCGGACGGCTTTGTTGGTCTGCATGCTCGAGCGCAAGATTGGGCGCTTGAGCGGTCTCCCTGGTTGAGTTTGAATTTTTGAGACTAGTGGCATTGTTTTTGACCTTTTATTATTGTGTTTGGAGCCTTCCTATTTTATTTTGGGGTGTTGATTGAAGTGGTAACATGATGGTAAAGTAAGATTGGACCGAAAACTTTAATTCGGATAATTTTTCTACGAACAACCGTCACTCTTTTTCCCTTTTCTTTTTCCACACTTTGAATTTGGGTCTGAGGCTAGAATCATTGCAAAGCTTGTTTCCGAGGCTTCAATTTGGACACAAGAATGACCTAAAACGAAGTCCGGATGAGAGAGTTATGCCTGTTTGAAGTTTCAGTATCTGTGCTGGAAGCAGGTACGCTCAAGCGTGGAAATAGACGCTTGAGCGGACTGCGCGAATTCAGTAAGCTCAAAAGCACTTTTCTAGATCATTCTTCACACCTCCTTCTTTTCTCTTCATCCTTCTCACCCTTAGTCCGAAAACCCTAGAGATTTTGGCCCAAATACCTTTCATTCCTTAAAGATTTGGCCGAGATCTCTCACCAAAAATTGAAGAATGCTTGAAGATCTCACTTTTCAACCGATTGAAGTTTGAATTTGTGAAGGAATCTCATCAAAGCTTTGCTCTTTTGCTTGACTCTTGAGGTAGGGTTCCTAGTTCTTCTTCAATACTTGCATTAATAGATAGATTCGTGGTATTTTGATTATATAAATAAAAAATCTACATTTTTGAGCATATAGTGTTACATCATGAGATTGGGGGCTTAGGGTTTGAAGTGTTGGGGTTCAATTGTTGGGTTAGGATTGTGGATTATGAACCTTAGGTATATAATCAATGGGAAAATTGGAATAACAAGTAGTGGTGTGAGGATTTTTAATTTTTCTTAAAAACCCTAAGTTGACTCATGATGATAATTAATGATTTTGCTTAAATTGAAAGTAGAATCATGAAATTGAGAGGTTAAATTATATGTATACAAGTTTAATTGAATTTTGGAAGAGTTTGAAAATAATGTAAAAATTAGCGATTGAACCTTTATTATGGATATTGTAAATCATGTTATAATATGAAACAAAATTTGGGGGAAAAAATTGTTAATGATATGGATGATATGGAATTTGCGATAAGATGATGAAGTGTAGATTTAAGAATTTTATTGTGTAGTTAGAAAGTGATTTTATACCTTAAAACTAAAAGCCCAAATTTATGTCTAACTCTAGTTATGAAGTTTTATTTTGGAAAATGAGGATGCTTCAATCAACATTTAATTTATGAAATTAAGTCTATGTTGGGTTAAGATAAGTGGGAACAATGATAAATGGGAGATTGTGAAATATGACGGTGTTATATGAAGGAGATTTATCAAAGAAATTAAATGTTGGAGATTTAATTTATAACCTTGGGTAGTAATTGATAATCATTGTGTTGTAAAAATTGAATTTGAAGACTTGATAATAATATGGAAAAGTAAAGAAATAGTTTGAACTCAAGAATTGTGAAAACTTTATAGATGAATCTTTATGCCTCTATGGATGTGTTGTTGTATTTTTGTTACAAAACCATGAATGATTTGATGGATGTTGAAGAAGGTCGTGGAACATAATTGTACTTGTTATGTAAATGGAATTTTAATATATGGTGGATGTGTATTGAACTAATGTGTTACGAAAACAATGGAAGATGTGTTGGCATTGCCCACTAATTGTAATGATGGATTGTGGTGCTACTTTGGGGTCTGTTTCCTGCCGTATTTTGAGCCGGCAAAGCGTAGCGCTTGAGATAGGTTCCGTCTTCCTTCTGGAGTAGTGCCCAGTAAAGCATGTGGCATGTTGAGGTTTTGCATTCCTTCCGGCTTGTGACTAATAAAGCGTGAGGTTCCGCGTTCCTTCCGGCTTGTGACCGGTAAAGCGTGAGGTTCCGCATTCCTTCCAGCTTGTGACCGGTAAAGCGTAAGGTTCCGCGTTCCTTCCAGCTTGTGACCGGTAAAGCGTGAGGTTCCGCATTCTTTCCAACTTGTGACTGGTAAAGCGTGTGACTCATGGAGATGACTTGTTATTGGACCCGGTATATGAAAATTAATTGAAAGAATGGAAAATGAAATGGCAATTGATTAAGGATTGGTGATGACAAATTCAATGGATTGCTTTTGACTATAAGGGAAGATTGTGAGTTTGTTTTGTAAATAATTGAGAAATGGAATTAAAAAAGATTTGTTATTCTTGTGTTATGTTTGAACAATAATCCTTAGGACTTTGATGTTGTGGAGTATAGCAATTGGAAATAGTATAAGGGAAACATGGAAATGAAATGAAGAATATTAAAAATGAAAATTAAATGAGAAATATTTTAGGAATTGGTTAATAATTTTCAAATGATGTTGTTTCTCAAATATGTTTGTTTCACAAGGATCTATGGTTTTTTAAGGTTAAGGGATAATTTTAATGGCTGAAGGTTTTTCTTAAAAGCGTTTAAATAGTTTTTGAGAAAAAAAAAAGTACTTTACTCATGATATTTTGAAATTATAAAATGTCACCCTACTATATGGTATCACCCTGCATACATGATCATTTCTATCTGTGTGTTAGTTATTGATCCAGAACTATGAGATTCCTACTGGGCATGTAACGCCCCCAAAATAATACAATAAATCCAACTGCTATGCGGAAGATATAATAGAAATAAATACTTTCATTCATCAGAGTTTGTTTATAAAAGTTTAATAAAACAGTTAAATGCCATGCAGGCTTACATCTTTCCAAGTCATTGCTTGGTTACACAAAAGTGAGCACATCTCATTACAATTAAAGCCCTTGGCTATACATATAAGTAAACATAAATAAGAAGCTCTTGCTTCACAAAATCTGTCCACGCTATTGCCTTGGCGGAAGCATATCACCTGCACCTGAAAATGGTATTCCCATATAGGGTAAGCCACAACCCAGTAGAAATAATCTAACACAACATATGAGATTTAGCAAAGGTATAAGTACCATATGCATAAACAATGCCTGTACCAAAACATCCACAAACTTGCATACTCACATCATGCTAAGTTGTTCAAACCTTAGTTGTCACGCCCTCATTCTGCCCCTAGTAGAATGGTGCCGGGATGGCCAGTAATCCGAGAATTACCGAAGGCCAACTTCCAAAATTCACACACAATCATAGTATAAATATATGGGGCTCACAAGTGCGGAAGCAATATATAGACAATTCTAATTAGTCCATAAGAGCTGTGCATAAGTCAAATGGAATGACATACATCTTAACAAGGTCTTACAACTTGGGTATAATAAAATAAAGTACAAAAATACATCTTGACCAAAAGGCTTCTTGAGCCATCATATACAAAATACAATGAAATGCAAGCTAAGAAGTATGATCTTCAAGATGCTACAAAATGCGAATTCAAAACAAGTTGCAAAGCACATCTAGGCATCGCCGTCGTCCTGCTCATCACCTACATATATATAGAGGGTGAGCTTGGATACTCAGTGAGTGGTACAAGTAATAAAGAGTTTGCATGCATGATATCCGAGCTCTTTAACAAAACAATACATAATCATAGCTTGTAACAAAACATGGGATGAATCAAGTTCATCTAACAATTCTTCCAAGCTTCATCAATCAAAGTCTTTCAAGGCTTTCAAGTTTCAAGGGATGACATTAACAAAGGTTGTGCTACAAATGCTTATAGTCCCCTAGTACGTACGAACTTTCAAAGGTTGTGCTACAAATGCTTATAGTCCCCTAGTACGTACGAACTTTCAAAGGTTGTGCTACAAATGCTTATAGTCCCCTAGCACGTACGGACTTTCAAAGGTTGTGCTACAGATGCTTATAGTCCCCTAGCACGTACAGACTTTCAAAGGTTGTATCAAAACCAAGGCTAATACTTGACACACAAAAAATAGGGATGGTCATTCATGCTTAACAAATACTTTTCCAAAACAAGGCAAAGTAAAGCTTTATCAAAACATTATAACATAGCTTTATTAAAAATACCACTCACATAGTTCTTGGGACGTCGGAATCAAAGCAAAGGTCCAAGTCCTACAAACATATGGCAAAGTCCACTGAATGTATTTCTCAAAACAGGTTTTACATGCATGCAAATGACCTCGGCGGTCCTTCAAACTAAGTCAAGACAAGGCAAAACATGCTGAAGTGAAACACTGTTTTTCATGTCGGGAAGACATGTTGGGTACCAACCAGGTCTTTGTCGAGGTCCCACACCTCGTTGCCGAGGTGTGGTCCCGGTGGCCACATTCAGGGAAATGAAGTCGGGAAAATCTGGGTTTCCCTCTTGATGAACATGAAGAACATAAAGAACATGAATGCTAAAATCATAACTTGTTCATACAAAATCTGGGATTTCATGAGATGAGTTCGAAAACATGGACCTGGGTACCCATACTTGAAGATCTTATGAAGACAAACACAAAAACATGAATCTTGATGTAACCTTTCGGATCAAATAAGGCTTTTTCTTCAAGAACACATGAGTACCACTTTCTCTTTCTAAACCCAAATTTAAATCGATGCATGGCTTGCAAATCAGGTTCGATCATGCAATGCAGCTAGATGATCAATAAGAACAACAAGAGTAGATTAAGATTTTAACCTCAAAACACGAATCAAACGGTTTGAACTCTAAGGATCAAGCTTGGGATCTACTTCTCTCTCTAAAGATTTCTCCTTCTTCTTCTAGAGCTTCTCTCTCCCCAAGAGCAAAAACATGCAACAAAATGGTACATTTCTAGGTCTGCCGGCTGACTTAACACTTAGCTGGGACATGTGGCACTACCGGGTTGGTTCTCCTCAAAAAAGTGACTGAGTGAAAAGACAAGACTATGACAAAGTGTGTTCAACAAGCAAGATGGCATAGGCACTCTGGCAAGTAATGATCTCGGCTAAGAACAAGGCATTGGCAAGTAAGGTCTTAATGATCTCGGCTAGGAAGGACAACACTTGGCCTAGCCGTGCCACACCTCGGCCTAGATGTGCCACACCTCGGTCTAGGTCGCACCAATCCAGGAACAAGATCACTTAGGCGCAAAGGTAACATCTCAGCCTAGATAATACACATCTTGGCCTTGGCGATGAACACCTCGGCTTAGATGATGACATCTCAGCCAACATGCCTTGGAGAAGGTGGAGGTCAACCAAAGTGGTTCCAAGATGGTTCTAAGCTTAAGGTGACCTCGGCTTGGATTAACCTAGGCTAAACACACACACCAAACAAGGAATAAAACATGAAAGTAACACTTATGCAAGACAAATCAAGGTTTTGCAAAATGCAACATATCAAGACAAGATCATGTAATATATGCAAGCATGACTAGAGTGAAGTGAAGGTTGTTACATACTATCCTCCTTAAAGAAGTTTGGTCCCCAAAATTAAGTTACCTTGCTCTACAAATAACTCCGGATGGCGGATTTTCACTTCTTCTTCCTTTTCCCATGTAGCCTCCTTGCCATAATGCTCCTTCCATTCAACCTTTACCATCGGTATCGACTTGTATCTTAACTGTCTCACTTGTCTGTCGATAATTCTTATCGGCTTGTCCTCGTAGCCCAAATCTTCATTAACCACAATCCCGGAATAATCAATTACATGCAGTGGATCCCGAATATACTTCCTCAACATCGAAATATGGAACACATTGTGAACTTGACTTAGTTTTGGTGGTAAAGCAAGTCTATAGGCAGCTGGGTTAACTTTCTCAAGTATTTCAAACGGCCCGATGTAACGAGGTGCTAACTTACCTTTCTTCCCAAATCTGGAAATTCCTTTCATTGGTGAAACCTTCAGGAATACATGATCCCCAACTTCAAATTCCAACTCTTTTCTTCTCTGGTCGGCATAGCTCTTCTGTCAACTTTGAGCAGTTTTGATCCTTTGTCGAATGAGCTTAATCTTCTCGGTTGTAACTTGAACTAGCTCGGGACCAATCAAAGCTTTATCTCCCACTTCAGTCCAACATATCGGCGATCTGCACTTCCTTCCATACAAAGCTTCGTATGGCGCCATGCTAATGCTAGCTTGATAACTGTTGTTGTAAGCGAATTCTACTAATGGTAAATACACTTCCCAACTTCCTTTGCAGTCCAATACACATAGTTTGAGCATGTCTTCAAGCGTCTGAATTGTTCTCTCTGTTTGTCCATCGGTTTGGGGATGAAAAGCTGTGCTAAATCTCAGCTCGGTTCCCAAGGCCCTTTGCAAACTCTGCCAAAATCTAGAAACAAACTTCGGATCTCGGTTTGACACAATGGACATCGGTACTCCATGAAGTCTCACAATCTCATTCATATACAGTACAGTAAGTCGGTCAGCATTGAATGTAGTCTGAACAGGTAAGAAGTGGGCTGACTTAGTTAATCTGTCAACGATAACCCAAATTGAATCCATGCCTTTTTGTGTCCACGGCAAACCAACCACAAAGTCCATGGAGATGTGTTCTCATTTCCACTCAGGAATCGGCAAAGGTCGAAGTAGTCCTGCTGGCCTCTGGTGTTCTGCTTTCACTTGTTGACAATACAAACACTGGGATATGAACTCGGCTATTTCTCTTTTCATATTCGGCCACCAAAAAGTTTGTTTCACATCTTGATACATCTTGGTGCTCCGTGGAATGCCGGCCACGCACAATCTTCCTTCAAACTCAAGTACCTGATTTTCAATAGTGTACCCTGACCTCGGCTTAGTGATAATCTCATCGGCAACTTTCTTGAAGAATCCATCTTCTATTTGTCTGGCCTTCACTTCCTCTATAACGGTCGGCTCCACTGAAATCATGGTTAAGCATGCCAGACTTCTACCTGATTTTCTGCTCAATGTGTCAGCTACTGAGTTTGCTTTACCTAGGTGATATTGAATTTGCATGTCGTAGTTTTTCAATAACTCAAGCCATCTTCTCTGTCTTAAATTTAACTCCTTCTGAGTGAATAAGTACTTTAAACTCTGATGATCTGTGAAAACTTGGCAAGAAGCCCCATACAAGTAATGACACCAAATCTTCAAAGCAAACACCACGGCTGCTAGCTCTAAATCATGGGTAGGGTAATTTCTTTTGTGAGGTTTCAATTGACGGGATGCATACGCTATAACCTTACCCCCTTGCATTAACACGCAACCCAATCCCTTATGTGAAGCATCACTATAAATCTGAAATTCTTCTTTGTCTGACGGTAGTATAAGTATCAGTGCTGTAACCAACCTCGTCTTTAACTCCCGAAAAGCTGATTCCCTATCCTCAGTCGATTCATACGCTACTCCTTTCTGAGTTAGTTGTGTTAGTGGTACTGTAATCCTTGAAAAATCCTTCACAAACTTCCTGTAATAGCCAGCCAAACCCAGAAAACTACGAACCTCGGACACATTAGTCAGTGTCAGCCAATTTACGACGGCTTCAATCTTACTTGGATCAACAGAGATTCCTTCTTCACTAATCACATGGCCCAAAAATGAAATGCTGGAAAGCCAAAATTCACACTTGCTAAGCTTGGCATATAATTTCCTGTCTCTTAGGATTTGTAAGGCTACTCTTAAATGCTTCTCATGCTCATCACCACTCTTGGAATAGATCAGTATGTCGTTGTTGAAAACAACCGTGAACTCGTCTAGGTACAGCTTAAAAACTCTGTTAATCAAATCCATGAATGCTGCAGGAGCGTTGGTCACTCTGAAAGGCATTACCAAAAATTCGTAGTGGCCATACCTTGTGTGAAAAGCAGTCTTCTCGATATCCTCGGCCTTAACTTTTAGTTGATGGTAGCCCGACCTCAGATCAATCTTAGAAAAGACCAGTGCCTCTTGTAGTTGATCAAGTAAATCATCGATCCTCAGCAATGGATATTTATTCTTAATGGTCACCTTATTTAGTTCTCGGTAGTCGATACAAAGACGAAGTGTACCATCCTTTTTCCTGACAAATAGAACTGGTGCTCCCCAAGGTGAAGTGCTCGGCCTAATAAATCCCTTGTCCAACAATTCTTGTAATTGTAGTTTCAGTTCCTTGAGTTCGGTTGGGGCCATTCTATAGGGTGTTTTGGAGATAGGTTGGGTTCCCGACATAACATCAACCGTAAATTCTATTTCCCTATCCACTAACTGGCCAGGCAATTCATTTGGAAAGACATTGGGGAATTCTCTAACCACTGGGATGTCGGCTAACTCAACATTTCCATTCAAATCGCTTAGTATACTACACAGATAACCTTGACACCCCTTTTGGACCAACTTATAGGCTTTCATGGATGAGATTAAGTAAGGTGGGGGTACTACTCCTTTACCCTGGAAAATAACCTCGGCTTGGTTTGGGGGTTTCAGTGTGACATTCTTCGAAACACAATTAATAGATGCATGATTCGTTACTAACCAGTCCATTCCCAATATGACATCAAAGTGAGTCATGCTTAACGGCATTAAATCAACTAATAATTCTACACCCTCAATCACAACGACACACGCCCTATAAATGGATGCAACATTCATAGTTCTCCCAGATGGAGTAGACACATATAACACATAATCAAGGGGTTCTTGTTCTCTATTTAACTTCTCGGCAAACTTAGCAGATACAAATGAATGTGTAGAACCCGAATCAATCAATAGGTATGCATCTTGAGAGCAGATTGGGAGTATAGCTGACACGACTGTCTCAGCATTCTGAGTGTCCTTTGGTACCAATGCAAAAACTCTGCCCTGTCTCGTCTGGGCCCTCCCGATGTTATTTCTCTGTGCAGAGCCCGAGGTACTCCCATTCTTCTTACCATCATCAGCCCTTGCCTTCGGACAGTCTTTCACGCGATGACCCATTTCACCACATTCAAAACACTTTCCTGATGCCCAACGACAAACTCCGGAATGCGGTTTCCCACAACTTACACACGTTGGCTTAGCATCACCTTCCTGGTTTGAGTTGCTGGAGCTGCCCACATTCGCTTTCTTCTTGGCGTTAAATGGAACTCGGCGATTATCATAGTTCTGTCTCTTCCTCTGGTTCTCTCCTGAATTCTGATATCGGTTCAAGTTGGCTTCTGCAAGGATGGCCTTGTCCAATACTCCGGCGTAAGTCAGCATGTTGAGCATGTTAACTCGATCTTGTATCGGCCCACGAAGCCCACTTTCAAACTTCCTAGCTTTTCTATATTCATCATCGACCATGTGAGGTGCATATCTCGCCAACTCGGTAAAAACACGGTCATATTCTGCCACTGTCCTGCTGCCTTGTGTTAGAGTCTGGAACTCTGTAGTCTTGCGGTCTCGAACGCTAAGGGGAAAGTGTTTGTTATAAACAACTCCAAAAATCTGGCCCAAATCAGACCTGGGTTGCTTTCTCGGGTCATCATCCACCATCTTCGTGCATCGTCGTCTATTGTGAATGCGGCCAATGACACCTTCTAGGCGTCGGTGCTGGGGAAAATCTCAAACAGTTTCTCCATTTGCAAGACCCACGCTTCGGCTTTTATCGGCTCTATGCCCCCAGAGAATCTCGGCAGTTTCATTTTCTTAAACTCTCGGATCAGGGCTATGGTGCCGTCCTCATATAAAGCTTGCTGTGGAGGCACTTGCGGTGCTGGAGGGGGTGGAGGTGGAACTGCATGTCGGCCGTTTGTCTGCTCGGCTTGGGTAGAAGTAGTACTAGTGTCTTGTGGCCTAGGTTGTCTCAACTCACGGACCAAACCTTCAACCAATCACTCTAATCTGTCCAATCTGTCTTCGGGATGATCTCGGCCAACTGGTCTACCCCTTCTCATGATGCTAAGAGCATGCAAAATGTGACTTTAAAACAAAATGATCAAATAATATGCGTGCAAATAACAAATAGTCACGCCGAGATGATGTACACATTGTCAAGTAGCAAGCATTATGATGCAATCCTAACATCAATTCTAAGGGAATCCTATGCTCTTTAGGGCTCGAAGTGTGTGAGTAATGTACTATAAGAAACTTGCACTTTGATACCAATCTGTCACGCCCCCATTCCGACCCTAGTAGAATGGTGCCGTGATGGCCAGTAATCCGAGAATTACCGAAGGCCAACTTCCAAAATTCACACACAATCAGAGTATAAATATATGGGGCTCACAAGTGCGGAAGCAATATATAGACAATTCTAATTAGTCCATAAGAGCTATGCATAAGTCAAATGGAATGACATACATCTTAACAAGGTCTTACAACTTGGGTATAATAAAATGAAGTACAAAAATACATCTTGACCAAAAGGCTTCTCGAGCCATCATATACAAAATACAATGAAATGCAAGCTAAGAAGCATGATCTTCAAGATGGTACAAAATGCGAATCCAAAACAAGTTCCAAACCACATCTAGGCGTCGTCGCCGTCCTTCTCATCACCTACATATATATAGAGACGGTGAGCTTGGATACTCAGTGAATGGTACAAGTAATAAAGGGTTTGCATGCATGATATCCGAGCTCTTTAACAAAACAATACATAATCATAGCTTGTAACAAAACATGGGATGAATCAAGTTCATCTAACAATTCTTCCAATCTTCATCAATCAAAGTCTTTCAAGGCTTTCAAGTTTCAAGGGATGACATTAACAAAGGTTGTGCTACAAATGCTTATAGTCCCCTAGCACATACGGACTTTCAAAGGTTGTGCTACAAATGCTTATAGTCCCCTAGCACGTATGGACTTTCAAAGGTTGTGCTACAAATGCTTATAGTCCCCTAGCACGTACGAACTTTCAAAGGTTGTGCTACAAATGCTTATAGTTCCCTAGCACGTACGGACTTTCAAAGGTTGTATCAAAACCAAGGCTAATACTTGACACACAAAAAATAGGGATGGTCATTCATGCTTAACAAATACTTTTCAAAATAAGGCAAGGCAAAGCAAAGCTTATCAAAACATGATAACATAGCTTTATTAAAAATACCACTCACATAGTTCTTGGGACGTCGGAATCAAAGCAAAGGTCCAAGTCCTACAAACACATGACAAAGTCCACTGAATGTATTTCTCAAAACAGGTTTTACATGCATGCAAATGACCTCGGCTGTCCTTCAAACTAATTCAAGACAAGGCAAAACATGCTGAAGTGAAACACTATTTTTCATGTTGGGAAGACATGCTGTATAGCGACCCCGGTCTTTTCCCATTCGGTTGTTGTATCCGGACTTATGTTCCGTAGACCCCGTTGTTATATAATTGTTGTTGTTGTCCTTTAATTTCTTATTTTTGAGTTATAGGATATGTTGGGCAGGTTTGAAACAGGTTGGTTGTGTTTGGAAACCAAGGGTTGATGTCCATTTAATTCCAACTAGTGTCTATTAAATTTTCGTGATGGTTCATTCAATTCCAATTAGTGATCCATTCATATTCCATTAGTGGGATTTTATGACAAATTTGTCCATTCATATTTCTAACTAGTGTTCATTTAATGCTAGTTAGTGTTCATTTAATTTCAATTAGTGTTCATTTAATTTTAACTTGTCTTTTCATTTTCCAATTAATGGGCTTTAATAACAACCTTTCAATATCACTTTTTCATCTCCCTTTTGATTTCAAAACCCTAGAACCATCTTCTCTCTCTCCCTACACACCTTCTCTCTAGGTTTTCATCTCTCTCTAGTGTAAATCTATACTAAGTCCTTTGTAAGAAAGGTAGAGTGGGTTGAGGGCTTTATTTTAATCTGAAAGTTTGGCGATTTGGAGCACTTTGGTTTTTGGCCTTCATCTTCTCCATTCGGGTTATTTACTTCGAGGTAGGGATTTCCTACTCCATATTATAGGTTTTGTCCTAAGTTTTGGTATTTTGATATGTTGGGGGTTGTTTGGTAATTTTGGGAAAAACTCTAATTGTTGTAATAAATTAATTTGTATAATTAATTTAGGGAAAATTGGGGAATTTAGTTGAGTTCATGAAATTGAGGAATTTATTAATTAAATGGTGTAGTTGATTTGTTTAATCACTCACCTATGAAAATGTTGGAATTATATTAGTTGATTCATTTATTTCCTGTTTAGAAATAACTGTTTTGGGCTATCGGTGGAGGATAGTCGTGATTGTTGTAGACATTGCATGTGGATTAGGAAAAACTGAAACTAATCACATTGTTTAAGTCGTTGATTTTGACTGTTGAATTAATACAGAAAATACGTGTATTGATTGTGTGTGGTATATGCCAAGTGTTTAATACATTGTATATGCATTTTGTTTGGGAGGAGATAGGGGATGTACTCCATGGTTTAGGGGAAGATAGGGGATGGACCTCTAAACCGGATTTTGTTTGGGAGGAGATAGGGGATGGACTCCATTAGCACCACTATATGTGTGCTTATTGATTTATGGAAGTGTTTTTGCATGTTGTTGATACAGCACTAAAATGTGTATCAATCGGGAAGTATGGAAGTGTTTTGGTATGAGCCTTAGTCTTATTTGTTTTGTTGATATTGGAAGAAATGTTAATGTGATATTTAGTTCACTGTTATAATTTGGCCAGGTTCTGAGCCATATTGATATAAATGGAAAGTTGAACAAATAATGGAAAATGAAACGTGTCATCGACATTAATGTCATGAAACTGTATGTTGGGAAACTGAATAGTTGTGTTAACCATCTATTGAATACTATTGCTTTATTCAATGCTTATATTTGGTTTAGTATGTTTCTACTGGGCTGTGGCTCACCCTATACGAGAACATCATTTTCAGGTTCAGGTGATATGCTACCTCCAAGGACTTAGCTTGGAAGGAGTTGGAGTTGGAGTTGAAGACTCTGTTTAGTTTAGTTGTTATTTATTTTATTTGATATTACATGTAAACAATCAAGCCAAGGGCTTAATTTGTAGTTGAGTTAGTACTCACATTTTGTGTCCAAGTGTTGGCTTGGAAAGATGTAAGCCCGTAGGGCATTTACTTTTGATGTTACATGTAATGCTTTTCAATAAGAATACTCTGATGAATGGCATAATGGTTGGTTTTCTTTTATTAATGCATGTCAATGTTACAAATTATGGGTTTATTTTGAGGGCGTTACATGCTGGGTACCAACCAGGTCTTTGCCGAGGTCCCACACCTCCTTGCCGAGGTGTGGTCCCGGTGGCCACATTCAGGGAAATGAAGTCGAGAAAATCTGGGTTTCCCTCTTGATGAACATGAAGAACATGAAGAACATAAAGACTATGAATGCTAAAATCATAACTTGTTCATACAAAATCTGGGATTTCATGAGATGAGTTCGAAAACATGGACCTGGGTACCCATACTTGAAGGTCTTATGAAGATAAACACAAAAACATGAATCTTGACGCAACCTTTCGGATCAAACAAGGCTTTTTCTTCAAGAACACATGAGTACCACTTTCTCTTTCTAAACCCAACTTTAAATCGATGCATGGCTTGCAAATCAGGTTCGATCATGCAATGCAGCTAGATGATCAATAAGAACAACAAGAGTAGATTAAGATTCTAACCTCAAAACACGAATCAAACGGTTTGAACTCTAAGGATCAAGCTTGGGATTTACTTCTCTCTGTAAAGACTTCTCCTTCTTCTTCTAGAGCTTCTCTCTCCCCAAGAGCAAAGACATACAACAAAATGATACATTTCTAGGTCTGCCGGCTGACTTAACACTCAGCTGGGACACGTGGCACTACCGGGTTGGTTCTCCTCAAAAAGGTGACTGAGTGAAAAGACAAGACTTTGACAAAGTGTGTTCAACAAGCAAGATGGCATAGGCACTCCGGCAGGTAATGATCTCGGCTAAGAACAAGGCATCGGCAAGTAAGGTCTCAATGATCTCGGCTAGGAAGGACAACACTTGGCCTAGCTATGCCACACCTCGGCCTAGATGTGCCACACCTCGGTCTAGGTCGCACCAATCTAGGAACAAGATCACTTAGGCGCAAAGGTAACATCTCGGCCTAAATAATACACATCTTGGCCTTGGCGATGAACACCTCGGCCTAGGTGATGACATCTCAGCCAACATGCCTTGGAGAAGGTGGAGGTCAACCAAAGTGGTTCCAAGATGGTTCTAAGCTTAAGGTGACCTTCGCTTGGATTAACCTAGGCTAAACACACACACCTAACAAGGAATAAAGCATGCAAGTAACACTTATGCAAGACAAATCAAGGTTTTGCAAAATGCAACATATCAAGACAAGATCATGTAATATATGCAAGCATGACTAGAGTGAAGTGAGGGTTGTTACATTAGTCCATTTTCCTTCAATTCATTTCCAGTTCACCTATACTTCTCAATTCATGAGTTAAATTCATTATCTTTCATTAACTAAATTGAGACTACAACTCAATGGCTTTTCCCAATTATACGAAACACACATAAACACTTCTATCTGCCATTTTACGGATATTTCGTCCGAGGGAATTGGCACCCATGTATACTCTCCAATATGCCATTTTACGGATATTTTGTCCGCGGAAATCGGCACCCTTGTGTATGTAAGATTTCCTACCATTTTACGGATATTTCGTCCACGGGAATCGGCACCCATATATATATATATATATATATAAGATTTTGGGTCTTTCACCCTGGATGCTCTGGCCAACTTGCTTTCAGCGGAGTCCATTCCCTTTCTCCTCCCAAATAGACATACATATACAATGTATTTATAAACATGGCCATATGCAATGACAACCAACAATGGAGTAGCATTAAATCGCCTAATCCTCGTGCAATTTCTACAACAGTCATAGCTATCCTCCACCGATAGCCCAGTATAATTATCTTTAAACAAATATTCAATCTCAAGATAAATAGTTTATTCACAACTTCCAAAAGTGTAAGATAATACATAACTAATTTCTCCATCTATACCCATAACCTTCCAATTTCACATTTTCAATTTTAATCCCAATTATTTATACAAAATAATCATTTAATCAAAATTAGGGCAAAATCCCCCTTTCACCAAATATCAACCCAAACATCAAAATTAATTATTTTGGCACAACATGATCTTATATTCAAGCCTCATACTCATTTACCTCATATTCATCAAAAACCCCTCTTTTAATTTCACACCCAAATCTTAGATTTGTCCAAACCACAACCAAATCTTATCATTTATACACAATAGCATATAACTAAGCAATAAACCATATTAGAGTGTAGAAAATCTTTACCTCAAGCTTAAAAGAGAAGATGAGCAAAACAAGGTTGAAACTCCAAAGATGTCGAAACCAACTTCTATTTGGATCAAAACGAAGCTCTTGACAAGCTCTACACTTAATCTTAAAGGAGCAAGTCGAGGAGATGCTTCCAAGAGAGTAGATCTAAAGATCTATGAGCAAAAAGTGACTTTGGAGAGAGAGAGAGAGAGAGAGAGAGAGAGAGAGAGAGAGAGAGAGAGAGAGAGAGCGTGTGATGGTTTGGAGAGGGAAGAAGAGAAGGAAAAGTAAAGAAAATGTTAAGTGAGGGACCTATTTATAGTACTAGGTCAAAGTGAAATAAAGCCCCAAAGTCAACCCAAAAGATCAAGTCAAAATCCCCAAAATGTAGGACCAAAAACCAGACTAAAATCTGGAAAAATGTCTGTAGGGGTCAACCCTCACAGCACAGGTGTCGACCCTATGAAGAAAAACTGGAACACTTATGTTTGACGCAAAGGGGGGTCGACCCCCCCTCCCTCCCTCTCCCTCAGATTGGTGTCGACCCCAAATTCCAGCAAGCAATTTCAAAAATAAGGGGGTCGACCCCCCCAGATTGGTGTCGACCCCAAAACAAGATTTTTAAGTTCTTAAACAACTTTTCTATGAACCAAGCGTGAACGAGCAATCCCAACAAGTTTAAATCAACTTATACTCCTCCAAAACTAAGATACTACAACACTAAAGATTCCCAAAATAAAATAAAGGATTCAAATATACTTCTCGAAAGCTTTGAAAGACACAAGTGCTATAGGGCATTAGTGCTCACCCCTTGTTGTTTTATCTTTTTACAGGAAGAAAGTTTGGATTCTTTGATTGAAGAGTTATGGAGTCCTTGAGTCCCTTTGTATAACTTCATAGTGGATGTAAAGGAAATGGATCTTGTATTTGTATTTATTTATTTTTAGCTTCACAATAGGAGATTGGCATGTATTGTTGTCATTATAATATTCATTTAGAGAGAGAAAACTTGTATTATTGTATTTCTATTACTCAAGGGTAATAGATGTATAATCAATGGAAAAATTGGAATAAAAAGTAGTGGTGTGAGGATTTTTAATTTTTCTTGAAAACCCTAAGTTGACTCATGATGATAATTAATGATTTTGCCTAAATTTAAAGTAGAACCATGAAATTGAGAGGTTGAATTATATGTATTCAAGTTTAATTGAATTTTGGAAGAGTTTGAAAATAATGTAAAAATTAGTGATTGAACCTTTATTGTGGATATTCTAAATCATGTTATAATATGAAACAAAATTTGGGGGAAGAAATTGTTAATGATATGGATGATATGGAATTTACGATAAGATGATGAAGTGTAGATTTAAGATTTTTATTGTGTAGTTAGAAAGTGATTTTATACCTTAAAACTAAAAGCCCAAATTTATGTCTAACTCTAGTTATGAAGTTTTATTTTGGAAAATGAGGATGCTTCAATCAACATTTAATTTATGAAATTAAGTCTATGTTGGGTTAAGATAAGTGGGAACAATGATAAATGGGAGATTGTGAAATATGACGGTGTTATATGAAGGAGATTTATCAAAGAAATTAAATGTTGGAGATTTAATTTATAACCTTGGGTAGTAATTGATAATCATTGTGTTGTAAAAATTGAATTTGAAGACTTGATAATAATATGGAAAAGTAAAGAAATAGTTTGAACCCAAGAATTGTGAAAACTTTATAGATGAATCTTTATGCCTCTATGGATGTGTTGTTGTATTTTTGTTACAAACCATGAATGATTTGATGGATGATGAAGAAGGTCGTGGAACATAATTGTACTTGTTATGTAAATGGAATTTTAATATATAGTGGATGTGTATTGAACTAATGTGTTACGGAAATAATGGAAGATGTGTTGGCATTGCCCACTAATTGTAATGATAGATTGTGGTGTTACTTTGGGGTCCATTTCCCATCGTATTTTGAGCTGACAAAGCATGGCGCTTGAGATAGGTTCCGCCTTCCTTCCGGAGTAGCGCCCAGTAAAGCGTGTGGTATGTTGAGGTTCCGCGTTCCTTCCGGCTTGTGACTTGTAAAGCGTGATGTTCTGCGTTCCTTTCGGCTTGTGACCGGTAAAGCGTGAGGTTCCACATTCCTTCCGGCTTGTGACCAGTAAAGCATGTGACTCATGGAGATGACTTGTTATTGTATCCGATATTTGATATGAAAATTAATTGAAAGAATGGAAAATGAAATGGTAATTGGATTAGGGATTGGTGATGACGAACTCAATGGATTGCTTTTGACTATAAGGGAAGATTGTGAGTTTGTTTTGTAAATAATTGAGAAATTGAATTAAAAAGGATTTGATATTCCTGTGTTATGTTTGAACTCTAATCCTTTGGACTTTGATGTTGTGGAGTATAGCAATTGGAAATAGTATAAGGGAAACATGGAAATGAAATGAGGAATATTAAAAATGGAAATTAAATGAGAAATATTTTGAGAATTGGTTAATAATTTTCAAATGATGTTGTTTCTCAAATATGTTTGTTTCACAAGGATCTATGGTTTTCTAAGGTTAAGGGATAATTTTTAATGGCTGAAGGTTTTCCTTAAAAGCGTTTAAATAGTTTTTGAGAAAAAAAAGGTACTTTACTTATGATATTTTGAAATTATAAAATGTCACCCTACTATATGGTATCACCCTGCATGCATGATCATTTCTATCTGTTTGTTAGTTATTGATCCAGAACTATGAGATTCCTACTGGGCATTAGTGCTCACCCCTTGTTGATTTATCTTTTTACAGGAAGAAAGTTTGGATTCTTTGATTGAAGAGTTATGGAGTCCTTGAGTCCCTTTGTATAACTTCATAGTGGATGTAAAGGAAATGGATCTTGTATTTGTATTTATTTATTTGTAAGTAGGAGATTGGCATGTATTGTTGTCATTATAATATTCATTGAGAGAAAGAGAGAACTTGTATTATTGTATTTCTATTACTCAAGGGTAATCGATATTTTTAATAAAAAAATAGAAAAGAAAAAAGAAAAGGACCTAAATTAAAGGCTTTGGTAATGTTTTCGTGTAATTAAAACTTGGGGTGTTACATTAAATAATGTTAAAATTGGAATAGAAAAAAGGAAAAAATTTATGAATGTGAGGAGATGAAATGATGGTGTGAATAGAATTATCAGTTGCATGTCCTTAAACTAAAATGAATGTTGAGAGAGGTTCCACCGAATGTCGCCAATCCAATCCCATAATTAGTAAGCCTAAAAACTTAGGAAAAGTTCACTTTCCTTCCATAACTCAAAACACTTTACTCCTTATAGTTTAAATATAAATAAAGAATTCTCATGTTATTTTGGACTAAATTACTATCGTTAACTTCCATTATATATAACACTAATTTTGAGAGTCGACCTCTCTTTTTTAAAATTAAAGTGAAACTAAAATAAAAATACATTTATGCCTTATTTTCATTGTATACTTCCAAAACCCTAAGAACCCTAACCCTATCTAACCAACCCTTCTCCTCTCTACCACAACTGTTGTCTCATCCTCCTCGTTGCCCTTCCCAATATCACAGTTGTACCATCTTCTCTCTCCAACCATCAACTTTGTCCCCACTCCCCATTTCCTGTAATAACCAAATCATTCAGTCCACACTGTAGGAAAATTCAGCATTAGTGGCTTTCATAAACGCCGCCATAGGCCTAAAAAATGTTGTAATACGTTATAGTGACGTTTATTTTTTTCATTGCTAATGTGGGCATCATCTTAGCTTTATGACATTTTGAAAACATTGCTAATACTTATAGGCATCATTTTTTTTTAACGTTGCAATAGCTTGACACCAGTTAATATATTTTTGTCACAAATAACATATTATGTCACGATTACATCAAAATGCCACGTTTTCATTTTTTTCTTTTCTTTTTTAGGTTTGATGTCATGATTACGTCATTTAGCAATTTTTTTTTTAATTACAAAAATGCAATTTATTTATTTTTGAGATAGAACACAGGGCCACATTATATCAAAATTCAACACTTCAAAATAAAGCAAAGAAATAGCACAATATATCAAAATTGAAGTATTGAGGCAGAAAGAAATATTCAAAATCCGAATAATAGAACAAGATGATGAAGGATAAGGCCAAACAAACTAATTGGATGAATTGACAAAATATCATAAATGACCCAGAAATGAATCTGCAACTACCCGTCATAAGGCAATGAGAGAACACAATTACAAATGTCAAAGAAAGTCTTGGTGTAAATTTTTCAATTGCTCATAGCGCTGACTTACAAATGTCAAAGAAAGTCTTGGTGTAAATTTTTCAATTGCTCATAGCGCCAACTCTACTTTCTGTACTTTCAGTAATAGCCAACTCCTCTCAATTCTACCTGTGTTGGTCGTTGGACGTCATTGCCCTTTCCTAGATATACTAGCCGACCTACGATACCCAAACAAAGACAAATCCATAAAAGTTGTAAGCAGGAACCCTCTATTAACTTGTAAGCTTTCCTAAACAAACAAACAAACAAACTGATGGAACTTCTATTATCTAGAAATTCATATGAGAAACTGCTAAAAAAGTGTTATGGTAATGAAATCCACTTGCCTTCATGACAAATCACTTTTAAGCAAAATAAAAAGAAAAGAAAAAAAAGATTTCTGAAAGTTACTTAACAATGTAAAGTTCCTTTTTTTCACATATCAGAGAGGTTTGTAGTCCTTAATGTCCAAAGCATATAACAACCAAAATTCTGTCAAACAATCTGTTAGGTTTTATTTCTTGGCAAACCCGTTTGACAAAACTCCTTTGAGTTGTAATTTTATTCGCATTTTTATTTCAGTGAGACTTTGAGTGTTTAGATGCGAATCCAACCCGAATCAAGCCTTTCAGAGAAGTTTGTGATGATAAAGCTTTCAAGATTGCCACTTCGCTGATTATGACGGGGATCGAGCTGCCCGGTCAGCTCGCGGGGGTCCAGGGGGCAGCGCCCCTTGGCGGGTCCGGGGCAGCGCCACGGCGGGGTTGAGGGGCAGCGCCCCCGAAGCAAAATGCAAAAATGCATTCAAAGTTGCTTGTCCGATCATGTTATATATTTTCCAGTTTTTCCATTTTTGGCCTTCCCGCCCGAGCGGGGAAACGGGCGCTCGAGCGGGGATTGGAAGCTCTCAGCATCTTTGCAGTCGCCTGTAAAAATACTGGAAGGTGTGATTTTACGCTCGAGCGGATGCTCCTACGCTCGAGCACATCTCAGTTTGTTCGCACGCAGTTTTTGGTCAGTCCGCTCGAGCGGGCTGTGTTGAGCTCGAGCGGAGATCGCGGGACAGATTCTATAAATTCGCGTGTTGGGTCAGATTTTAGGATTACTTTTCCAGATCTTCTTTTTGGGTTCTAGGGTTTATATCTGGGGATACTTTGGGAGTTTTCTTTGATGTTTTTATTGAGTATTCAACTCATGATCTAAAGAGAGTACATCAAAGGTTTGTTTGTTATACACAAAAGAGAGAGTTATTCTTCAGTTGTGGATTCTGAAGAATTCGAGCCTGAAGCTTTGGTGGAATCCGGAGTGGCTCATCAGAAAGACAATTCCGTGGTGAAGATGGGGTTGGAAGAGGCACATAAAGGTTGGTTCAATTAGGCATTGTGGATTCGCTAGGTAATTGAGAGTATACCTGTGTAATTCCTTTAATTCTTCTTAGTGGATTGTCTTGTGGCTGTTGCCCGTGGTTTTTTTGATCACAGTTGGAGGTGTCCAATTGTGGTTTTTTTCCACGTTAAATCGTTGTGTTTCCTTGTCTTGATTGTTTGATTGGGATTGTTATATTCTGCTTAAAATTGATACATAATCACAAATCAACATCTAGGGGATTTCTAGATTTTTCACAATCAACCTCAATGACTACTCCATAAAGATATAAACATTGAAATTCCAAGGTTTTATCCTATCTAGTCAAACTAAACCAAACCCTATACAGTTCAGCATGGTATATTCCTAGCACCTAGGAAGCACGGGTGCGGGTACAGATACAGGTGCAAGTACGAATACAAGTATGCTGATGTAGTAAATTCTTAAAAAAGTAAGATATGAGTACGATTAGGGTACGTCAATTTTTTTATTTTTTTTAATAGCTAAACATCCAAAATACAAATCAAAGTTTAATATCATAATTAAAAAAAGAAATTACAAAAACAAATAAATCACTCTTCAACAATACCAACAATTCTAAAGTAAGTCCCACAAGCTATTTGAAAGTCATTACATAGAATAAATTAGAAAAGAGAGTTTCATGCCAAAAACAAGCTAAACAAAAATAAAAGATAACTACGCCAGCTTGTTTGAAAAAGTTATATAATTCTTTCTTTTTCTTTTTTGATTGTCTAAAACAGGATGCAAAATAGAGCAAAGCCATGACTCATGGGTAAAAGGTGTTGGAAACAAATTACCTAATAATTCTTGAAGTTGAAAGAAGAATAATAAAGGCTGTAACAAATTCTAGTAGCTGCACCAAAAAAAAAAAAAACCCAAAGTACATATATAAAAGAGATCGAAAAAGAAGGAGAAGCAAAGAAGAGGGAGAATTGAAGAAGAACAGTTCGAAACAGAGGAAAAAGGAAAGAAGAGGGAGAATCAAAGAAAAATAGATTGAGTACCTACTTCTACAAAAAATTGCTGTGAAAAATCGAAGAAGAGCTGCTAAAAATCGAACCACAGTTGCTGCCAAAAAATCGAAGAAGAACAGTTAAAACATCGAACCAGAATTGCTACTAAAAATCAAGCCGTCTTCGTCTTCTTCGTAGTCAAAGAGTTGTTGTTGGCTACAACATAAACCTAATTTGTTGATGTTTTGATTATTACAAAATAACTCCTAAATCTTGTAACTTTTTCTTAATTACCCACAAAATTTGCTCTGATACCCTTAACATATGAGAAAATTTAATTTTTTGCCTTGCCGTACCCAAACGTACCCAGGCTGATCCCACAACGTACGCAAACATATTTTCTGTACCCAACATGCACTTGGCGTACTCGGTATGTGTGCACCTGTACTAGTACGCGTACCCATAGCCAGTAAGTGCCCGATACTCGTATGACACCATTTTTGGAGTACCTGCTTCATAGCTCAGCACCTAAACAATGCATTAGGGCTTTTCAATAGATAAAGCAAAACTACTAGATCCAACTCAACAACCATAAAAGATCAACAAATTACACATGCCCACAAAACATTCATCGGAACAAGCTCAGTGAAGATCCACAGTAACATTAGAGAGATTTAGAGAGAGAGAGAGAGAGACCTCAGTAACACTTCAATAAGAAGAAGTGTCCCATCTACTTCTTTTTCTTCCCATTCTTTAATATTTGAACATGCTTTAACAAGTAGAAAAACAAGTAACAGGAATAAAATGTCATATTGAAAATTTGATAATCAACTATTTACTCACGTACAGAGATTTAGTCCTTTTAACATAAAAGGCCTTGTCTCAACAAGTAGATAATCTCTCTCAACTTATAAAATAAGAAATCCCAAACATTAAAGGTACCCGTTAAACAAAGATTAATGACCAAGGAACTTGAGGCCATTATGGATGAATTTAAAATATATGTAAAATAAAAAAAAGAAATCAGTCACACTACAGTCACTATTACCTCCCCAAATAAAAAAAAGAAATCAGTCACACTACAATCACTATTACCTCTCCAAGGACAAGTCCAACCGCACGTTTGGTTATTAACCTAGCAGTCACATTGCTGCAGAAAGAATAAACAACAAAGAAATCATCCTCATGTTATGTTTTTACTATGATATTAATAACCAAGAGAGTAACTTGATAAGATTCTTATAACATATTTTTCTTCTTCACATCGCCAAATTACAGAGGATCTCAAGCTGAAAGAAAAATAGACATTGAAACAAAGTATGAGTGAGTATGCAACACAATAAAAACCAACCATGTTCATCTTGTTCAGTAAAGCATTAATAGAAATGATATTCCCACTCTCTTTTAAACTTTTCACTCTATGTTTTGTCTTTTAGCCTCTCACAAGTGGAGTGTAAATATCATTTCTCTACCTTATATTCAATAAAAAAAAAATAAAAAATCAAACATTGTATATCTAACAATCATGAATACTATCAAGAATATAGTTGTCCAGGATAAATACACCTCAAATATATGACCCTTTTTTTTATTGCCATCATACTTCCTATTTTATCAACAAATATACTATTTGAAATTTGATATTTTGTTAACCATCTCATCAAAATCAAATTTTGATATGAACCACAAATCCAAAATAAAACATTTGAATTTTGAACTGAAACATGATATAAACTCCCAAACAGGAATTCTATCAAAATATACTAGTGACAAGCATAAAGCAAATTAAATGGACTGCAAAAGTAACAAGATTAAATAGAATAAACTTCAAGCCATCAAAGGTTGACCATGATCTAGGTAACTCAACAAAAAATAAAAAATAAACCAAGAGTTGAATGACCAATGTTAGAACCACAAAACACTTCGAGATGCAGAATGATCTTTTTAAGATAATCTCTTATAGTTTCACAAAATCAAAAGCCAGATCATCTACATATAGTTGGTTGATATTGGTGTAAATCACATTTTTTCTTTCCAAGCAATTGCAAGCAGTGAAAAATAGTAGTTTATCAATACACATGGGAACTACATTGAAATGATTATTAGGAGAGTTAGAAAGCATGCCAGAATGAAATTCCTAAAAAAGGTAAAATAATTGTAATGCCCTCAAAATAATACATAAAATCCAACAATCTTAACACTGCATAGATATAAGTGAATAAAACATATTTCTATTTATCAGAGTGTTCATTACAAAAGTATTACATGTTGACAACAAAAGTAAATGCCCTATGGGCTTACAACTTTTTAAGCCAACACTTGGTTACAAAAAAAAAGAGTACTAACTCATACACATTAAGCCCTTGGCTTGAATTTACATGTAATACCAAAACAACACAGTAAACAAAAAGAGTCTTCAACTCCCAGAACCTCTATAGCGACCCTGGTCTTTTCTCATTTGTTTATTGTATCTGGACTTAGGTTCCGTGGCTATTGCTATTGTATTATGTTTGTTACCGTCCTTTAATTTCCTATTTCTGAGTTAGGGGATGCATTGGGCAGGTTTGTAGCAGGTTGGTTGAGCTTGGGAGCAAAGGGTTGCTGCCTAGAATTTTGACCCTTCGCTCGAGCGAACAGTTCTTCGCTCGATCGAGCTCTTTATTTTGGTCCATCGCTCGAGCCAGGGTTTATTCGCTCGAGCGAGGATTGCGTTTTGTAGTAAGACCTGATAGCAGTGGTTTTTGGCTCGAGTGAGCTTTTCTTCGCTCGAGCAAGCTAGTTTGTTCTTCGCTCGAGCGAGAGTTCCTTCGCTCGAGCGTGTGTCTGGTTACAGACCTGAGGGTTTGAGTTCTTCGATCGAGCGAGATTTCCTTCGCTCGAGCGAGCTTCTGGGTTGTTGGCTCGAGCAAGGCTTCCTTGGCTCGAGCGTAGCTTTTCTGTGTCTGGTCGCTCGAGCGACCAAGTCTTCGCTCGAGCGAGCCTGTTTAGTTTATATACGCAGCAGCGGATTTTAATCAGTCTTTTTCATATTCTTTTTGATTCCAAACCCTAGGTCCGACTTCTCTCTCTCCCTACTCACCTTCTCTCTTAGGTTAGATCTATTTCGAGTGTGTTTCTACCTTAGATCCTTTATTAAAAAGATAGAGTGAGTCGAGGGCTTCCATTTAATCTGAACATTTGGCGATTTGGAGCACATTGGTTTTGGGTATTCATCTCTGTCTTCTCCATTTGAGTTATTTTCTTCGAGGTAGAGATTTCCTACTCCATTTTATAAGTTTTGTTCTAAGTTTTGGTATGTTGATATGTTGGGGTTACTTTGATAATTTTGGGAAAAATCCTAGTTGTATTAATTAATTAATTTGTATAATTAATTTAAGGGAATTGGGGAATTTATTGATTAAATGGTGTAGTTGGATAATTTAAATCACTCGCCTATTGAATTGTTGATATATTTATTTCCAAGTCTAGAAATAACTGTTTTGGGCTATCGGTGGAGGATAGTCGTGATTGTTGTAGACACTGCATGTGGATTAGGGATAACTGAAACTAATCATTGATTAAGTCATCAATTTTGACTGTTGAATTAATACAGACATTATGTGTATTGATTGTGTGTTGTATATGTTATGTGTTTACATACATTGTTTTGTGTGGGAGAAAATAGGGGATGTACTCCACGGTTTAGGGGAAGATAGGGGATGGACCTCTAAACCGGATTTTGTTTGGGAGGAGATAGGGGATGGACTCCATTAGCATCACTTTTATGTGTGCTTATTTATATTGAAGTGTTTTTATTGATGCAGCACTAAAATGTGTATCAAACTGGAAGTATGAAGTGTTTTGATTTGAGCCTGAGTCTCATTTGTTTGTTGGCATTGGAAGAATGTGAATATGATATATATTGTTCACTGTTGTAAGTTTGGCCAGGTTCTGAGCCATATTAATAATGTTGGAAAGTAAAACGTGTCTTAGACAATAGCGTCATGAGACTGTATAATGATGTAATTGATTATCTTGATTAACCATCTATTGAATGCTATTGCTTTATTCAATGCTTATATGTGGTTTAGTATATTTCTACTGGGCTGTGGCTCACCCTATATGGGAACATCATTTTCAGGTTCAGGTGATAAGCTACCTCCAAGAACTTAGCTTGGAAGGACTTGGACTTTGAAGACTATTTTCAGTAATTTGTTTTTCATTGTTAGTACATGTAAACACTCAATCCTAGGGCTTTATTTGTATTTGAGTTAGAACTCATACTTTTGTGTCCAAGTGTTGGCTTGGAAAGATGTAAGCCTGCAGGGCATTTAATTTGATATTACATGTAATGTTTTTATTTGGTAATACTCTGATGATTGAACTAATTAAGTGTTTTCTTTAAATAATGCATGTCAATGATATATATAATGGGTTAATTTTGAGGGCGTGACAACCTCCCAAGCTATGTCTTTGCAGGTGGCATGTCACCTGGACCTGAAAATGATGTCCCATATAGGGTGAGCCAAAGCCCAGTAGAGATATACTAAACCAAATATAAGCAATGACTAAAGCAGTAGCATTTGATAGATGGTTAACACTTATAAACCAGTTATATCATAATACAGTCCCATGACAATCATGTCCATGTTACATTCTACTTTTCTCAACTTATCCAAATCGTTTCATGAACATGGCTCAGAACCTGGCCAAACAATTAATGGGAATACATTCCATATTAAAACATTTCCTTTATTCACAATTCAAATGAGTCTACAACTCATATTAAAAAAACTTCCAATATTTCAATTTAATACACACATTTGCTGTATTAACACTTCAAGTGATACACATATTTGTTGTATCCATAGAGTTCATCCCCTATCTCCTCCCAAATAGGTTTGAGAGTCCATCTCCTATCTCCTCTCAAACCATGGAGTACATCCCCTATCTCCTCCCAAACAATATGCATATACAATGTATTTAACACTTGTCATACACAATAATCAATCAATACACATATTTGCTGTATTAATTCAACCGTCATATTCAATGACATATTCAATGTGATTAGTTTCATTTTTCCCTAATCAACATACAATGTCTACAACAATCAAGACTATCCTCCACCGATAGCCCAAAACAGTTATTTCTAAACAGAAAATAAATGCATTAAATAGATATAATCTTAACATCCTCATGGGTGAGTGATTAAATTATCCAACTCCACCATTCAACTTTATACCTCTCCAATTTCATAATTCCCAACTTATTTCCATATTCCCACAAATTAATTATTCAAATTAATTCAACACATAATTGGGGCATTTTTTTCCAATTTCTCAATATTGGTCCTAAGGCTCATTTTCATCATCTCAACAACAATAATTCCATTTCTCATGCATTCATATACATATGGTGTTTAATATTTAAAAACCCCCAATTTATAATCTCAAATCAAACCCTAACTTCCCATAATTTCCCAACAATACCAACTCATCAAAATGACCAATATTTATGACAAAACTCATAAGATGGAGTAGGGTATCCCTACCTCGAAATGAAGAGCTCAAATGGAGAAGATGACCAAAACCCAAAGTGCTCCAAATCCACTATTTTTCAGATTAAAAGGAAGCCCTCACGATCCTCTATCTTTCTTGCAAAGAAACTAGGCTAGAAACTCACTAGAAGTAGATGAATCCCTAGAGAGAAGATGTATATAGAGAGAGAGAGGACGGATCTAAGGTTTTGAAATCAAAAGAGATGAAAAAGTGAAGTGTTTCCCCGCTGCTGTCTACTGATATAACACAGGCTCGCTCGAGCGAAGGATTGGTCGCTCGAGCGACCAGACACAAAGAACCCTCGCTCGAGCGACAGAATGCTCGCTCGAGTGAAGAAACCCAAAACATAGACCTCGCTCACTCGAGCGAAGGAAAGCTCGTTCGAGCCAAGAATCATAGCCCTTAGGTCAAAAAGAGATGCAGACGCAAGCTCGAGCGAAGGGCTTCTCACTCGAGCCACCAGATACAAAACTTGACTCTCGCTTGAGCGAAGGAACCCTGGCTCAAGCGAAGGAGCTCGCTCAAGCGACGAAAGTCTCACTGGAGCGAAGATACAAAATTCTGGGTAGCAACACTTGGTTCAAACTCACTACCAACCTGAAACAAACCTGCCCAAAACATCCTATAACTCAAATACAAAGTATTGAAGGACGAAAACAAGATATATACAACATCCCACACCACGGGACCTAAGCCCGGGATACAACAGCCAAAGGAGGAAGAACCGGGATCGCTATAACTCCCCCCCTTAAGGAATTTTGTCCCTGAAATTAAGCACAAGTTTTCAAAAACAAGTTTTTCTAAATTTTCAACAATGTTACCAACCAACATTTCACAACCTGACCCTGTACCTGTCATCCCATATCTATTCAAGAGGCAACTTACAATACAATTGTCAACCTACATTATCAACATGCATTCCTTTGAAACTTTCCAATTTCAATTCATTTTCTATAATTCAATTACATAGTCAATGCCAACAATATATTTGCATTTATAAAACAGAATTAACATGTGCAATGTTAAAATAAACTTCTATTCTCAAGGCATGCTCAATAATACATCCACAATATTTTCCATAAACCAAACATATACAAGGTTTTACAACTTAAGACATATACAATGCTCTTAAGGGTTATCAATACGACAACATAACTAACATATACTCAAATATCCACAAATAGATCCGGATATCTCTCTTGGACCTCCAATTCACGTTCCCAAGTGGCTTCCTCCACTCCGTGATGTTTCCACAAAACCTTAACCAAGGGAATAGTCTTGCCTCGCAAGACTTGATCCCGTCTATCCAAGACCCGCACCAGTCTCTCCTCATACGAGGCATCCTCATAAACCTCTAAGTCGGTCCAATCCAACACATGTGACGGATCCGGCTCGTACTTCCAAAGCATACTAACATGAAACACGTCATGTACTCCGGACAATTGCGGCGGCAAAACTAACCGGTAGGCAACCTCGCCAATCCTCCTAAGGATCTCGAAAGGGCCTATAAACCGAGGGGACAACTTTCCACTCTTAGCCCATCAATCCCTGCCTAGGTGATATTTTCAGGAAGACATGATCACCCATCTCAAATACCAAAGGCCTCCTCCTACGGTCGGCATAACTCTTTTGACGACTCTAGGCTGTAACAAGCCTCCTACGGATAAGCTTAACTTTCTCCGTCGTCTCCCGAACCAACTCTGGGCCCAACAAAGGTGCATCACCCACCTCGGCCCAACAAACTGGAGACCTACACGGTCGGCCATACAAGGCCTCAAATGGTGCCATACCGATACTCGACTGGAAACTGTTGTTGTAGGCAAACTCCACTAAGGGCAAGTGTCTCTCCCATGACCCACTAAAGTCAAGAACACAACCTCGAAGCATATCCTCAAGGATCTGAATAGTACGCTCGGACCGCCCGTCAGTCTGAGGATGATAAGCCGTGCTAAAGGGCAACCTGGTGCCCAAGGCACTCTGCAAACTCTGCCACAACCTAGCAGTAAAACGTGGATCTCTATCTGAGACGATCGACACTGGGACCCCGTGCAATCTCACTATGTCCCGAATATACAAGTTGGCAAGATGATCTACCGAATCTCTCACACGCATAGGGATAAAGTGTGCTGACTTAGGGATAAAGTCCTATGATAATTAATGACATTTTTCATCAAACACTATTAAAAAATGTCATTAATTATTAATTTTTTACGATAGTTTAAAATTTTCATCAAACACTATCAAAAAACGTCACTAATTATTAATTTTCTGTGACAGTTTAAAAATTTTATCACAAAAAATATCATTAATTATAAGTTTTAGTGACAGTTTAAAATAATTGTCATAAGAAAAGTTACTAATTTTCAACTTTCTGCTACTGTTTGAAAAATTCGTCACAGAAAAATGTCACTAATTGTAAATTTTAGCGATAATTTATAAAACCGTGACAAAAAAAAGTCACTAATTGTCAATTTTTATGTAACGCCCTCAAATTAATAACATTAAACCCATCAAATAAGACATGCATTGACATATAAACAAACCACCTTCTTTTATTCATTAGCGTCTCATTACATAAGTATTACATGTTAACATCAAAACAAAATGCCCTACGGGCTTACAGCTTTCCAAGTTAACACTTGGATACATCAAAAGAGCACTAACTCGTACACGTTAAGCCCTTGGCTTGAGTTTACATGTAATACATCAAAAGTAAATCAACAAAAGTGTGCCCGCCTCTAGCCTCCCAAGCTATGTCCTTGGAGGTGGCATGCTACCTGTACCTGAAAATGATATTCCCATATAGGGTGAGCCACAGCCCAGCAGAAATATACTAAACCAACCATGAACAATGACTAAAAGATTAGCAATTGATAGATGGTCAACACTGATACATTCCCATAAATCACATATTTATGTCAACCGACTCATAAGTCCAAGTTACTTTTCATTTTCCCTTTTTCAACGGATAGGCATATAAGCACTAGCCACATTCTCAACAGATATGTATAACAACAATATCCACATTCACAGATAAGCAAATAAGCTATATCCACATTCTACAACAGATATGTATATCAACAATATCCACAGATAAGCATATAAGCTATATCCACACTTCACAAAGATAAGCATATAAGCTCTATCTTCACTTCTCTAGACAAGCATATGAGCTGTATCTACGGAGTTCATCCCCTATCTTCTCCCAATACTATCCGGTTTAGAGGTGCATCCCCTATCTTCCCCTAAACCGCGGAGTACATCCCCAATCTCCTCTTCTACACACAAAGTATACAAACACATTGGTTCTATATACAATCACTCAATACATATAGTTAATGTATTCTATCAACCGTCAAGTTCCATGACACACTTCATTGATTAGTTTCAGTTTGCCTAATCATCATGCATTGTCTACAACAATCACGACTATCCTCCACCGATAGCCCAAAGCAGTTATCTCTAAACAGAAAATAAATGCACAATGGATATTCAATCAACATTTCATTTCCTCATTTCTCACAATTAATTATCCCAATTAATTAAACAATGTAATTAGGTCAATTCCCATAATTAACATTTCAACCCTTAGGTCCCATTTTCATCAATGATTTAACATTTATTCCATTTCTCTATGCCAAACATGTATTCAGGTTTATTATGAATAAAACCCCAACTTTTGTAAAATTACACAAAAGCCCCCAAACTTTCACAAAATTACCAAACCAACCCCAACATCTCAAAATGCCAAAATTTAAAGACAAAACTCATAGAGAGGAGTAGGATATCCCTACCTCGAAGTTTGAGCCAAAAAGGAGATGAAGACTCGAAGACCAACGTGCTCTAAATCCCAACTTTTTCAGATTAAATCAAAACCCTCAACGCCCTCTATCTTTTTAACAAAGGCCCTAGGCTAGATTCACACTCTAGGGAGATCAATTCTTAAAGAGAATATAAGTTTAGAGAGAGAGGGTCTCGGATCTAGGGTTTGATCAATAAAAGAAGGTGAAAAAGTGATGTTTAAAACGCTACTGTCCGCTGATATAAAACACGCTCGCTCGAGCGAAGCCTTGGTCGCTCGAGCGACCAGACACAGAAAACTCTCGCTCGAGCCAAGAAGCTCTCGCTCGAGCCAAAAACTCAAAAGTGCGCTCGAGCGAAAGAATGCTCGCTTGAGCCAACAACTCAAACCTTCAGGTCTGCAACCAGAAGCACGCTCGAGCGACAGACCTCTCGCTCGAGCGAAGAACAAACCAGACCGCTCGAGCCAAGAAAAGCTCGCTCGAGCCAAGAAATGCAACTCTCAGGTCCAGAACCAGGTGCAAGCGCTCGCTCGAGCGAAGCCACTCTGGCTCGACCCACCAGACACGAACTCAACTCTCGCTCGAGCGACTAACTCCTCGCTCGAGCGAATGGCCAAAATTTGGGCGGCAACACTAGGCTCCCAAACACAACCAACCTGTAACAAACCTGCCCAACACATCCTATAACTCAAATATGAAGTAAAGAGGATGCAAACAAGATAATAAACAACAACCAACATCCACGGACACATGTCCGGATCACTGTACAACAAGGGTAAACCCGGGATCGCTATAACCTCCCCCCCTTAAAGAATTTCGTCCCCGAAATTAAGCACAAGTTTTCAATAACAGGTTCTCCTCCATTTTAAACAATGTTACAATTTAACATCCAACAATCCGACCCATTACCGGTCACCCCCTCCCTATAACAAGAGGCATTTCACAATATGTAAACAACATATGTACTTTCAACATGCATTAACATTACGCATTATCTTTCCAATTTCAACAATACATTCAACACATATAGTGTCACATTCAACTTCCATATGAGGCAAGTTCCAAAACATACTTCCAATAAACCAAAACATTTTCAATGTTTCACAACTTAAGACATATATAAAAGCTCTTAAGTTTAACAACAGTTCAAAATGTAAATACAAGATTACGTAACAACAAACAAGTCCGGATATTTCGCGCGGACTTCCAACTCACGTTCCCAAGTGGCCTCCTCCACTCCGTGATGTTTCCACAAGACTTTCACCAAAAGAATGGTCTTGCCACGCAGGACCTGATCCCGCCTATCCAAGACCCGAACCGGTCTCTCCTCATACGAGGCATCCTCATCTACCTCTAAATCGGTCCAATCCAACACATGTGATGGATCTGGCTCATACTTCTGAAGCATACACACATGAAACACGTCATGCACTCCGGACAACTGCGGCGGTAAGGCTAACTGATAAGCAACCTCGCCAATCCTCTCAAGGATCTCAAAAGGACCAATAAACCGAGGGGATAACTTCCCACTCTTTCCAAACCTCATCAAACCTCGCCTAGGTGATATCTTCAGAAAGACATGATCACCTACCTCAAACGCCAAAGGCCTCCTCCTACGGTCAGCATAAGATTTCTGCCGACTCTGGGCTGTAACAAGTCTCCTACGGATAAGCTCAACTTTCTCCGTCGTCTCCCTAACCAGCTCCGGACCCAACAAAGGTGCATCACCCACCTCGGCCCAACAAACTGGAGACCTACACGGTCGGCCATACAAGGCCTCAAACTGTGCCATACCGATGCTAGACTGAAAACTGTTGTTGTAGGCAAACTCTACCAAGGGTAAGTGCCTCTCCCACGTCCCATTGAAGTCCAGGACACAACCCCGAAGCATATCCTCGAGGTTCTGAATAGTACGCTCGGACTGCCCGTCAGTCTGAGGATGATAGGCCATACTAAAGGTCAACTTAGTGCCCAAGGCACTCTGCAAACTCTGCCACAACCTAGCAGTAAAACGAGGATCTCTATCTGAGACGATCGTCACTGGGACCCCGTGCAGTCTCACTACATCCCGAATATACAAATCGGCAAGATGATCCACCGAATCTCTCACGCGCATAGGAATAAAGTGCGCCGACTTAGTCAACCGGTCTACAACCACCCAAATAGCATCACTACCCCGCTGAGTCCTCAGAAGACCTACAACGAAGTCCATAGTGACATGCTCCCACTTCCACTCGGCAATAGGCAAGGGTTGCAACAAACCCGCTGGCCTCTGATGCTCGGCCTTCACTTGCTGGCAAGTAAGGCACTTCGATACGAAAACAGCCACATCTCTCTTCATACCTCGCCACCAAAACTGGCGACCTAAATCCTGATACATTTTAGTACCTCCCGGATGCACCGCAAGGCGCGAATGATGAAACTCTCGGAGTACTTCCTCTCGGCAAGACTCCGGTACAAACAAACGGTCTCGGTATCTCACACTCTGGTCGGGATACACTGTCAAACCCTTCTCAACTTTCCCATTGGAGATCTTCTCTCGGAGGGACTCTACCTCAAGGTCACCTCTCTGTGCCTCTAACACTCTAGTCACAAGTGTAGGTTGCGCAATAACAGAAAACAAGGCCGCAGCCTCGACAGATTCGCCCAGTAGCAAATCAAACTCGCCAAGTGCTCCCAACATCTCCCATTCCTGGATGGCTATACAAGCCACATCACTAATGGATTTCCTACTAAGGGCATCGGCCACAACATTGGCCTTTCCCGGAAGATAATGCAACTCAAAATCATAATCTTCGATGAACTCCATCCACCTCCTCTGCCTCAAATTCAAGTCTCTCTGTGTAAACAGATAATTCAAACTCTTATGGTCCGAGAACACCTCGAACTTCTCACCATAAAGGTAGTGCCTCCAGATTTTCAAGGCAAAGATCACTGCTGCTAACTCTAGGTCGTGTGTGGGGTAATTCTTCTCATGTATTTTCAACTGACGTGAGCCATAAGCTACCACTTTTCCCTCTTGCATCAACACACAACCCAAACCCTCTCGTGAGGCATCACAATAAACCGCATAACCCAAACCTTTCTCCGGAATAATCAACACCGGAGCGGTGGTCAGTCTAACTTTCAGCTCTTGGAACGACTTTTCACAAGTCTCACTCCACACAAACTTGACCCCCTTCCGAGTCAGTCTAGTCAACGATGACGCTATCCTGGAGAAATCTTTCACAAACCGACGGTAATACCTAGCTAATCCCAGAAAACTGCGGATCTCAAACACACTCTTAGGCTGTGCCCAATCTTGCACTGCCTCTACCTTGGATGTATCAACAGACACCCCTTCCCCGGATACCACGTGGCCTAAGAATTTGACTTCCCTCAGCCAGAACTCACACTTCCCAAACTTGGCATACAGCCTATGTGTCACGCCCTCAAAATTAACCCATTATATATATCATAAACATGCTTTATTTAAAGAAGACAATTGATTAATTCATTCATCAGAGTATTACTAAATATAGCATTACATGTAACATCGAATAAAATGCCCTACAGGCTTACATCTTTCCAAGCCAACACTTGGATTCAAAAATATGAGTTCTAATCTCAATACAAGAAAAGCCCTAGGCTTGAATGTTTACATGTACAAATAAATATCAACTATTAACTAAAGATAGTCTTCTTCAATCCAGATGCCAAACCCTCCCAAGCTAAGTTCTTGGAGGTAGTTTATCGCCTGAACCTGAAAATGATGTTCCCATAAAGGGTGAGCCACAGCCCAGTAGAGATATACTAAACCACATATAAGCAATGAATAAAGCAATAGCATTCAACAGATGGTCAACCAAAATAATCAATTACTTCATTTTACAGTCTCATGACACTATTGACAAAGATACGTTTTACTTTCCAATTTTATCCATATGGCTCAGAACCTGGCCAAACTTACAACAGTGAATCACATATATCATATTCACATTCTTCCATTATCAACAACAAATGAGACTCAAGCTCATATCAAACACTTCATACTTCCAGATTGATACACATTTTAGTGCTGTATCAATAAAACACTTCTATATAAATAAGCACACATAAAAGTGATGCTAATGGAGTCCATCCCCTATCTCCTCCCAAACAAAATCCGGTTTAGAGGTCCACCCCCTATCTTCCCCTAAACCGTGGAGTACATCCCCTATCTCCTCCCACACACAAAACAATGTATGCAAATGCAATGCTCAATCAATACACATATTTTCTGTATTAATGCCATAGTCAAAATTAATGATTTAACCAATGTGATTAGTTTCAGTTATTCCTAATGCACATGCAATGTCTACAACAATCACGACTATCCTCCACCGATAGCCCAAAACAGTTATTTCTAAACTGAAAATAACCATGTCAACAATTCAATGGACAAATGATACCAATTACCCAATTATGCCATTTAATCAATAAATTCCCCAATTCCATGAATTTAACCCTCTTTTCCCAATTCCATGAATTACTTATACAAATTAATTCAATAATACAACTAGGGTTTTTCCCAAAATTTACCCAAGTATTCCCAACATATCAAAATACCAAAACTTAGAACAAAACCTATAAAATGGAGTAGGAAATCCCTACCTCAAAGAAAATAACCCGAATGGAGAAGATAGAGATAAATGCCCAAATTCCAATGTGCTCCAAATCACCAAATGTTCAGATTAGAATGAAGCCCAAGCCGTCCTCTATCTTTCTAATGAAGGATCTAGGGTAGAAACACACCCTAAGTGGATCAAATCTAAGAGAGAAGGTGAATAGGGAGAGAGAGAAGTCGGACCTAGGGTTTGGAATAAAAAAGAATGTGAAAAAGACTGATCAAAACCCGCTGTTGCGTATATAAACTGGACAGGCTCGCTCGAGCGAAAGAAAGCTCGATCGAGCGAAGAACTCAAACCCTCAGGTCTGTAACCAGACACACGCTCGAGCGAAAGAACAATTGCTCGAGCGAAGAACGAACTAACTCGCTCGAGCGAATAAAAGCTCGCTCGAGCCAAGAATGCAAAGCTACAGGTCCAAACCAGAAACAAACTCTTGCTCGAGCTACCAAACCCCGGCTCGAGCGAAGAACCAAAAACAACAGCTCGCTCGAGCGACAAACGCCTCGCTCGAGCGAAGATCCAAAATACTGGACAGCAACACATGATTTCTAAACCCAACCAACCTGAAATAAACCTGCCCAACACATCCTAAAATTCCAAATGAGAAATAAAGGACAACAACAACCGTTATACAATGACAGAATCTACGGAACCTAAGTCCGGATACAATAATCAAATGGGAGAAGACCGGGGTCGCTATAACCTCCCCCCCTTCAAAGAATTTCGTCCCCGAAATTAAGCATAAGTTTTTTTTTGAAAACAGATTCCCCCTTTTTTTAACAATTCATTAGTAAACATCTTGACCCAAAACTGGTCATCTCATCTCTTTATCAAGAGGCATCTCACATTAAATATATAACACAACATATATCTCAACCTGTATCATTATTATGCATTATTCCTTTCAATGTTAACAATCCCCATATCATATTCAATTGCATGATATATATAATACACTCAGCAATGTAATCAACATATGCAATGCTATACTAAACTTCTATAAAGAAGCAAGTTTCAAGATACACCCATTCACCAAAACATACTCAACGTTTTACAACTTAAGATATATGTAAAGCCCTTAAGTTCAACAATATTACAAAATCTAAATACAAGATTACAAATGAATAAACATGTCCGGGTATTTTTCGCGGACTTCCAATTCACGCTCCCAAGTGGCTTCCTCCACTCCATGATGTTTCCACAACACTTTTACCAAAGGAATGGTCTTGCCTCGCAAAACTTGATCCCGCCTATCCAATACCCGAACCGGTCTCTCCTCATACGAGACATCCACATCAACCACTAAATCGGTCCAATCCAACACATGTGATGGATCCGGCTCATACTTCCGAAGCATACTCACATGAAACACGTCATGTACTCCAGACAGCTGCGGCGGCAAAGCTAAACGATAAGCAGCCTCTCCAATCCTCTCAAGGATCTCAAACGGACCAATAAACCGAGGGGACAACTTCCCACTCTTCCCAAACCTCATTAAACCCCGTCTAGGTGATATCTTCAGAAAGACATGATCACCCACCTCAAACACCAAAGGTCTCCTCCTACGGTCGGCATACGATTTCTGACGACTCTGTGCTGTAACAAGCCTCTTACGGATAAGCTTAACTTTCTCCGTCGTTTCTCTCACCAACTCTGGACCCAACAGAGGTGCATCACCCACCTCGGCCCAACACATAGGAGATCTACACGGTCGGCCATACAAGGCCTCAAATGGTGCCATCCCGATACTAGACTGGAAACTGTTATTGTAGGCAAACTCCACCAACGGCAAGTGCCTCTCCCACGACCCACTAAAGTCTAGAACACAACCCCGAAGCATATCCTCAAGTATCTGAATAGTACGCTCGGACTGTCCATCAGTCTGAGGATGATAAGCCGTGCTAAAGGTCAACTTAGTGCCTAAGGCACTCTGCAAACTCTGCCACAACCTGGCAGTAAAACGAGGATCTCTATCTGAGACGATCGTCACTGGGACCCCGTGCAATCTCACTATGTCCTGAATATACAAGTCGGCAAGATGATCTACCGTATCTCTCACGCGCATAGAAATAAAGTGCGCCGACTTAGTCAATCGGTCTACAACCACCCATATAGCATCACTTCCCCGCTGAGTCCTCGGAAGACCTACAACGAAGTCCATAGTGACATGCTCCCACTTCCACTCGGCAATAGGCAAGGGTTGCAACAAACCCGCTGGCCTCTGATGCTCGGCCTTCACTTGCTGGCAAGTAAGGCACTTAGATACGAAAGCTGCCACATCTCTCTTCATACCCTGCCACCAAAACTGGCGACCCAAATCCCGATACATCTTAGTGCCTCCCGGATGCACCGCAAGGCGTGAATGGTGGAACTCTCGGAGTACTTCCTCTCGGCAAGACTCCGGCACAAACAGACGGTCTCGGTATCTCACACTGAGGTCGGGATACACCGTCAAACCTTTCTCAACCTTTCCACCGGAAATCTTCTCGCGGAGAGATTCTACCTCAAGGTCACCTCTCTGAGCCTCTAACACTTGAGTCACAAGCGTAGGCTTAAAAACAACAGAAAACAAGGCCGCAGCCTCAACGGATTCGCCCAGAAATAAATCAAACTCCCCAAGTGCACCCAACATCTCCCATTCTCGAATGGCTATACTAGCTATGTCACCAACAGGTTTCCTGCTAAGGGCATCGGCCACCACAGTGGCCTTTCCCGGATGATAATGCAACTCAAAGTCATAATCCTCTATAAATTCCATCCACCTCCTCTGCCTCAAGTTCAAATCTTTCTGTGTAAACAAATATTTTAGACTCTTATGATCCGAGAACACCTCGAACCTCTCACCATAAAGATAATGCCTCCAAATCTTCAAGGCAAATATCACAGCTGCTAACTCTAGATCATGCGTAGGATAATTCTGCTCGTGAATTTTCAACTGACGTGAGCCAAAGGCAACCACTTTCCCTTCTTGCATTAACACACAACCCAGACCCTCTCGTGAGGCGTCACAATAGACTGTATAACCCAACCCTCTCTCTGGAATAATCAGTACTGGGGCAGTAGTTAGTCTAACTTTCAACTCCTGAAACGACTTTTCACAAGACTCACTCCATACAAATTTGACTCCCTTCCGAGTCAGTCTAGTCAACGGTGATGCTAACCTGGAGAAATCTTTCACAAACCGACGGTAATACCCAGCTAATCCCAGAAAACTGCGGATCTCAAATACACTCTTAGGCTGTGCCCAATCCTGCACTGCCTTTACCTTGGATGTATCAACAGACACTCCTTCACCGGATACCACATGGCCTAAGAATTTGACTTCCCTCAGCCAGAACTCACACTTCCCAAACTTGGCATACAGCCTATGGGCTCTAAGTAACTCAAGCACCACCCTCAAGTGTGCCTCGTGCTCCTCCTCAGAAGGCGAATAGATAAGGATGTCGTCCACAAAAACGACTACAAACCGATCCAAGAATTCCCGGAAGATCCGGTTCATCAAATCCATAAAAACTGCCGGTGCATTGGTGAGCCCGAATGGCATCACCAAAAACTCATAATGGCCATACCGCGTACGAAATGCCGTCTTCGGAATATCCTCTTCCTTGACCCTCAACTGGTGGTAACCCGATCTCAAGTCTATCTTAGAGAAACAACGGGAACCCTTCAACTGGTCAAACAGATCATCTATACGAGGCATAGGGTACTTATTCTTAACCGTAGCCCGATTCAATTTTCGGTAATCTATACACAGTCTCAAAGCACCACCTTTCTTTTTAACAAAGAGAGCTGGTGCTCCCCACGGCGAAACACTAGGACGTATAAAACCCTTGTCTAACAACTCCTGGAGCTGAATCTTCAACTCAACTAACTCGGCTGGGGCAAAACGATAAGGTGCCATAGAAATCGGCGCCGTGCCGGGCACCAGGTCAATAGAGAACTCAATCTCTCGATGCGGTGGCAAACCAACAAGATCCTCGGGAAAGACGTCCGAGTACTCACAAACCACCCTTGGCAACTCTATCTGAGTCTCAACATCCTCACTATTCGAAAGGTTAGCAAGTAGACCACTAAGCTCACTCCGTCCTCGCGGAACATACCCCGGTGGCAACACATCACCAACCCGGTCCCCCAGAAAATGAAAATACTCTCCGCTCACAGTACAACAAGTGACCCTCTGGCGGTAGCAATCAATAACTGCCCGGTATGACGATAACCAGTCCATACCCAAAATAACATCAAAACCCCTCATAGGCATAACTACAAAGGAAAATGGGATTCTATGATAATCAACCTCTATATCACAACCCCTAACACCTTGTTTCAAGATCAATTCACCTCCAAGAGGTGACACTACACAAATAGGAGATGCTAACTGTGCTAACTCCAACTCCAAAACAGATGCAAATGCAGCAGACACAAAGGAATGAGATGCACCCGTATCAATCAAAACATTAGCAACCGAGTTGCAAAACAAGAAGGTACCTCTCACAACTGATGGTGTTGGCACAAGATCCTGCGCGGTAACAGCATACACGCGCCCAGACGACCTCTGATCAACCGGCTCAACCCTAGGAGCATAAGATTGCTGCACCGACTGAGATGATGAAGCCCCCTGATTGGCCCTCGAGGCCTGACCCGACTGAGCTGGCTGCTGACCCTGAATCGGCCTCAAACCAGATGCACCAGGTGTGCCACCCAACTGTGGGCAATACCTCTTCATATGCCCTGGCTGACCACACTGATAACACGAGAGTGGCTGACCTCTACCCTGACCCTGGCTCTGAGATCGAGCCGAAGAAGATGCTGCTCTCTGAACTCCTCCCCTCTGAGGACAAACTGGAGACTTGTGGCCCAACTGGCCACACTTGAAACAGGTAATGTCTCCCTGGCTGCCTTTCCCCGAACTAACACTCGGTACAGGAAAAGTCGATCGAGAAAAGCTACCCTGAGACTGCTGGGGATTAAAACCCTTCTGTCTCCTACCTTCATTCTGACCATCCTGACTCCTCTTGGAGCCCTTCTGCCCTTCCTCCTCCTCCTGCATCATGATTTCCATGTGGGCTGCAGCATCAACCATACGCCCATACTCCCGAATCATAGTTCCCCCAACTCTCAGCTTGAGGCCACGCCTCAACTTCTTCTCAAACTCAATACAACGGCGTTCCTCAGACGCCACCAACTCAGGTGCAAACCTGGACAAACTAGTAAATGCAGCCTCAAATTCGGCCACTGAAGAACTCGCATGCTTAAGCTGACAAAACTGGTCTCGCAGCTTCTCCCTGACTGCTGGAGATAAGAACTTCTCCTGGAAAGCATTCACAAAAGCCTCCCATGTACCTCCTATACGCCCCTTAGTAAACTTCCACCACTGACATGCATCCCCCTTCAACTGGAAAGATGCCAAGGTCACTTTCAACCCCTCGTCTTCGATGCCAAGCATCTCAAACGTCTTCGTTGTCTGTTCGAGCCATTCATCTGCCTTAAGCGGCTCTTTAGGATCACCCACAAATTCATCCGGGTTAGACCGGAAGAACTCCCTCTTCAGAAAGGAAGGTCCTGCATCCGCAATACCAGCCTGAGCTTGATTCTCAGCTCTGAGAATGCCTACTGACTCCCTGAATGCCCCTGCTATCTCTCGGGCTAGAGCGCCCATAGCCTGCTGGCCTACTGGCTCGGCCACATTGGCCTGGCCAATTCCCTCTTCGACTGCCGGAATCTCCTCTGGCACAGGCACCTCCTGCCTGCCCGGCCTACCACGCCTACCGCGTCCTCGTCCTCGTCCTGACATCCTAATAAAGGAAACAAAGACATTAGCACATTAATAAATGTGCCGAAGCTAAACACTCGCGTCCTAATGCAATGGACAACAATAATTCATTCCACGTAAGCACATAATCACATAAGCACCTACGAATTTCATTCCCGGATAATGATAGTCCCAATGCGTTACTATAGTTCCAGCTGGAAGCAACAGTGATCAAGTGCCTTTCCAACAAGACTACTAGAAACTCAAGGGTCCAATCAACATCCTAGAAACTACATTCCATACCCATATAATCACATAAACATGTTAACACATAAGCATATAACATTACACTAAGTCTCTATCAAACGAGACGAACCCAATGTGATACTAATCACGTCCCACGTACCCAAAGTATTCAAACCCGGTACGCTCTGATACCAAGTTGTCACGCCCTCAATATTAACCCATTATATATATCATAAAAATGCTTTATTTAAAGAAGACAATTGATTAATTCATTCATCAAAGTATTACTAAATATAGCATTACATGTAACATCGAATAAAATGCCCTACAGGCTTACATCTTTCCAAGCCAACACTTGGATTCAAAAATATGAGTTCTAATCTCAATACAAGAAAAGCCCTAGGCTTGAATGTTTACATGTACAAATAAATATCAACTATTAACTAAAGATAGTCTTCTTCAATCCAGATGCCAAACCCTCCCAAGCTAAGTTCTTGGAGGTAGTTTATCGCCTGAACCTGAAAATGATGTTCCCATAAAGGGTGAGCCACAGCCCAGTAGAGATATACTAAACCACATATAAGCAATGAATAAAGCAATAGCATTCAACAGATGGTCAACCAAAATAATCAATTACTTCATTTTACAGTCTCATGACACTATTGACAAAGATACGTTTTACTTTCCAATTTTATCCATATGGCTCAGAACCTGGCCAAACTTACAACAGTGAATCACATATATCATATTCACATTCTTCCATTATCAACAACAAATGAGACTCAAGCTCATATCAAACACTTCATACTTCCAGATTGATACACATTTTAGTTCTGTATCAATAAAACACTTCTATATAAATAAGCACACATAAAAGTGATGCTAATGGAGTCCATCCCCTATCTCCTCCCAAACAAAATCCGGTTTAGAGGTCCACCCCCTATCTTCCCCTAAACCGTGGAGTACATCCCCTATCTCCTCCCACACACAAAACAATGTATGCAAATGCAATGCTCAATCAATACACATATTTTCTGTATTAATGCCATAGTCAAAATTAATGATTTAACCAATGTGATTAGTTTCAGTTATTCCTAATGCACATGCAATGTCTACAACAATCACGACTATCCTCCACCGATAGCCCAAAACAGTTATTTCTAAACTGAAAATAACCATGTCAACAATTCAATGGACAAATGATACCAATTACCCAATTATGCCATTTAATCAATAAATTCCCCAATTCCATGAATTTAACCCTCTTTTCCCAATTCCATGAATTACTTATACAAATTAATTCAATAATACAACTAGGTTTTTCCCAAAATTTACCCAAGTATTCCCAACATATCAAAATACCAAAACTTAGAACAAAACCTATAAAATGGAGTAGGAAATCCCTACCTCAAAGAAAATAACCCGAATGGAGAAGATAGAGATAAATGCCCAAATTCCAATGTGCTCCAAATCACCAAATGTTCAGATTAGAATGAAGCCCAAGCCGTCCTCTATCTTTCTAATGAAGGATCTAGGGTAGAAACACACCCTAAGTGGATCAAATCTAAGAGAGAAGGTGAATAGGGAGAGAGAGAAGTCGGACCTAGGGTTTGGAATAAAAAAGAATGTGAAAAAGACTGATCAAAACCCGCTGTTGCGTATATAAACTGGACAGGCTCGCTCGAGCGAAGACTTGGTCGCTCCAGCGACCAGACACAGAGAAACTACGCTCGAGCCAAGGAAGCCTTGCTCGAGCCAACAAGCCAAAAGCTCGCTCGAGCGAAAGAAAGCTCGATCGAGCGAAGAACTCAAACCCTCAGGTCTGTAACCAGACACACGCTCGAGCGAAAGAACAATTGCTCGAGCGAAGAACGAACTAACTCGCTCGAGCGAATAAAAGCTCGCTCGAGCCAAGAATGCAAAGCTACAGGTCCAAACCAGAAACAAACTCTCGCTCGAGCTACCAAACCCCGGCTCGAGCGAAGAACCAAAAACAACAGCTCGCTCGAGCGACAAACGCCTCGCTCGAGCGAAGATCCAAAATACTGGACAGCAACACATGATTTCTAAACCCAACCAACCTGAAATAAACCTGCCCAACACATCCTAAAATTCCAAATGAGAAATAAAGGACAACAACAACCGTTATACAATGACAGAATCTACGGAACCTAAGTCTGGATACAATAATCAAATGGGAGAAGACCGGGGTCGCTATACTATGGGCTCTAAGCAACTCAAGCACCACTCTCAAGTGTTCCTCGTGCTCCTCCTCTGAAGGCGAATAGATAAGGATGTCGTCCACGAAGACGACCACAAATCGGTCTAAGAACTCTCGGAAAATCCGGTTCATCAAGTCCATAAAGACTGCAGGTGCATTGGTAAGCCCAAATGGCATCACCAAAAACTCATAATGGCCATACCGCGTACGGAATGCCGTTTTCGGAACATCCTCCTCCCTGACCCTCAACTGGTGGTAACCCGATCTCAAGTCTATCTTAGAGAAACAACGGGAACCCTTCAACTGGTCAAACAAATCATCTATATGGGGCATAGGGTACTTATTCTTAACCGTAGCCCGATTCAACTTCCGGTAGTCAATACACAATCTCAAGGCACCATCTTTCTTTTTAACAAAGAGGGCCGGCGCTCCCCACGGTGAAACACTAGGGCGGACAAAGCCCTTATCGAGCAATTCCTGGAGCTGAACTTTCAACTCAACCAACTCTGCTGGAGCAAAACGGTAAGGTGCCATAGAATCGGCGCCGTACCGGGCACTAAATCAATAGAGAACTCTATCTCACGATAAGGTGGCAAACTAACAAGATCTTCGGGAAAGACATCCGAATACTCACAAACCACCCTCAGCAACACAATATGTGTCTCATCACACTCACTACTCTCTAAGCTAGCAAGTAGACTACTAAGCTCACTTCGCCCTCACGAATCATACCCTGATGGCAAAACACTACCAACCCGGTCTCCCAAGAAATGGAACCACTCCCCGCTCAAGGTACATAAAGTGACCCTCTGGCGGTAGCAATCGATAACAGCCCGGTATGACGATAGCCAGTCCATACCCAAAATAACATCAAAACCCATCATAGGCATGACAACAAACGGAAAAGGAAGCCTATAGTCGGCGACCTCAATATCACAACCTCTAACACCCTATTTCAAGATCAACTCACCACCCAAAGGCGATACCACACAAATAAGAGATGCTAACTGTGGCAACTCCAATTCCAAAACCGATGCAAATGCAGCAGATACAAAAGAATGAGATGCACCCATGTCTATCAACACATTAGCAACCGAGTTGCAAAACAGAAAAGTACCTCTCACTACTGATGGAGCTGGTACTAAATCCTGCGCGGTAACAGCATACACGCGCCCCGTAGGCCCCTGGTCTACCTGCTCACCTCTCGGAGCAAAAGACTGCTGCACAGACTAGGATGACGAAGCTCCCGGATTGGCCCTCGAGGCCTGCACAGACTGAGCTGGCTGAAAACCTTGCGTCTGCCTAGAACCAGACGCTCCCGAAGTGGCACTCAACTGTGGGCAAAACCTCTTCAGGTGCCCAGGCTGTCCACACTGATAACAAGACAAGGGCTGCCCCCTGCCCAAACTCTGACTCTGCGGTCTAGCTGAAGAAGAAGCAGTTCTCTGACCCCCACCCTTCTGCGGGCAAACAGAAACCTTGTGACCCAGCTGGCCACACTTGTAACAAGTGAAATCCCCCTGACCACCTCTCCCGGAGCCTGTACTCGGCACTGGGAAGGTCGATCTAGCAACACCACCCTGCAACTGCTGAGGGTAAGGACCCCTCTGCCTCCTGCCATCACCCTGGCCATCTTGGCTCCTCTTGGAGCCTCTCTGCCCCTCATCCTCCTCCTGCATCATGAGCTCCATATGAGCTGCAGCGTCCACTAGGTGTCTATACTCCCGGATGTAAGACCCACCAACTCTCAACTTGAGGCCCCGCCTCAACTTCCGCTCAAACTCATAGCAACGGCGTTCCTCAGACGCCACCAGTTCAGGTGCGAACCTGGACAGACTAGTAAAGGTAGCCTCAAACTCGGCCACTGACAAACCCTGCTGATTAAGCCGGCTAAACTAATCCCTCAGCTTCTCCCTAGCTGCTGCAGATAAAAACCTCTCCTGAAAAGCATTCACAAATGCCTCCCAAGTACCACCAACACGAGCTTTCTCGTACTTCCACCATTGACCCGCATCTCCCTTCAGTTGGAAGGATGCCAAGGTCACTTTCAGTGCTCCGTCCTCGATGCCAAGCATCTCGAACGTCTTACTCATTTGCTCTAGCCACTCATCAGCCTTCAGTGGCTCATTCGGATCCCCGATAAACTCATCCGGATTAGACCGGAAAAACTCCCTCTTCAAGAAAGAAGGCCCTGCCTCAGCTGCCTGATTCCCAGCTCTAAGAATACCCAAAGCTCCTGCTATCTCTCTGGCCAAGGCACCCATGGCCTGTTGACCTGCTGGCTCGGCCACATTGGCCTGGCCAACTCCCTCCTGCACTGTCGGAATCTCACCCGGTAACGGTGCTTCCTGCCTCGCAGGTCTACCACGCCTAGCACCTCTTCCTCGTCCTGACATCCTAATAAAGGTAACACAGAACATTAGCACATTCACAAATGTGCCGAAACTAAACACTCACGTCCTAATGCATGGACAACTGTAATTCACTCCATGTAAGCACATAAACACATAAGCACTTACGAATTTCATTTCCGGATAATGATAGTCCCGAGGCGTTACTAGAGTTCCGGTTAGAAATAGCATTGATCAAGTGCTTTTCCAACAAGACTCACAGAAACTCAAGGATCCAATCAACATCCTAGAAAGTAAATCCCATACCCACATAGTCACATAAGCATGTTATCATTTAAGCACATAGCATATGATACTACATCTAAGTCTCTATCAAGCGAGACAAACCCATTGTGATCCTAATCACTTCCCACGTACCCAAAGTATTCGAACCCGGTACGCTCTGATACCAAGTTGTAACGCCCTCAAATTAATAACATTAAACCCATCAAATAAGACATGCATTGACATATAAACAAACCACCTTCTTTTATTCATTAGCGTCTCATTACATAAGTATTACATGTTAACATCAAAACAAAATGCCCTACGGGCTTACAGCTTTCCAAGTTAACACTTGGATACATCAAAAGAGCACTAACTCGTACACGTTAAGCCCTTGGCTTGAGTTTACATGTAATACATCAAAAGTAAATCAACAAAAGTGTGCCCGCCTCTAGCCTCCCAAGCTATGTCCTTGGAGGTGGCATGCTACCTGTACCTGAAAATGATATTCCCATATAGGGTGAGCCACAGCCCAGCAGAAATATACTAAACCAACCATGAACAATGACTAAAAGATTAGCAATTGATAGATGGTCAACACTGATACATTCCCATAAATCACATATTTATGTCAACCGACTCATAAGTCCAAGTTACTTTTCATTTTCCCTTTTTCAACGGATAGGCATATAAGCACTAGCCACATTCTCAACAGATATGTATAACAACAATATCCACATTCACAGATAAGCAAATAAGCTATATCCACATTCTACAACAGATATGTATATCAACAATATCCACAGATAAGCATATAAGCTATATCCACACTTCACAAAGATAAGCATATAAGCTCTATCTTCACTTCTCTAGACAAGCATATGAGCTGTATCTACGGAGTTCATCCCCTATCTTCTCCCAATACTATCCGGTTTAGAGGTGCATCCCCTATCTTCCCCTAAACCGCGGAGTACATCCCCCATCTCCTCCTCTACACACAAAGTATACAAACACATTGGTTCTATATACAATCACTCAATACATATAGTTAATGTATTCTATCAACCGTCAAGTTCCATGACACACTTCATTGATTAGTTTCAGTTTGCCTAATCATCATGCATTGTCTACAACAATCACGACTATCCTCCACCGATAGCCCAAAGCAGTTATCTCTAAACAGAAAATAAATGCACAATGGATATTCAATCAACATTTCATTTCCTCATTTCTCACAATTAATTATCCTAATTAATTAAACAATGTAATTAGGTCAATTCCCATAATTAACATTTCAACCCTTAGGTCCCATTTTCATCAATGATTTAACATTTATTCCATTTCTCTATGCCAAACATGCATTCAGGTTTATTATGAATAAAACCCCAACTTTTGTAAAATTACACAAAAGCCCCCAAACTTTCACAAAATTACCAAACCAACCCCAACATCTCAAAATGCCAAAATTTAAAGACAAAACTCATAGAGAGGAGTAGGATATCCCTACCTCGAAGTTTGAGCCAAAAAGGAGATGAAGACTCGAAGACCAACGTGCTCCAAATCCCAACTTTTTCAGATTAAATCAAAGCCCTCAACGCCCTCTATCTTTTTAACAAAGGCCCTAGGCTAGATTCACACTCTAGGGAGATCAATTCTTAAAGAGAATATAAGTTTAGAGAGAGAGGGTCTCGGATCTAGGGTTTGATCAATAAAAGAAGGTGAAAAAGTGATGTTTAAAACGCTACTGTCCGCTGATATAAAACACGCTCGCTCGAGCGAAGCCTTGGTCGCTCGAGCGACCAGACACAGAAAACTCTCGCTCGAGCCAAGAAGCTCTCACTCGAGCCAAAAACTCAAAAGCGCGCTCGAGCGAAAGAATGCTCGCTCGAGCCAACAACTCAAACCTTCAGGTCTGCAACCAGAAGCACGCTCGAGCGACAGACCTCTCGCTCGAGCGAAGAACAAACCAGACCGCTCGAGCCAAGAAAAGCTCGCTCGAGCCAAGAAATGCAACTCTCAGGTCCAGAACCAGGTGCAAGCGCTTGCTCGAGCGAAGCCACTCTGGCTCAACCCACCAGACACGAACTCAACTCTCGCTCGAGCGACTAACTCCTCGCTCGAGCGAATGGCCAAAATCTGGGCAGCAACACTAGGCTCCCAAACACAACCAACCTGTAACAAACCTGCCCAACACATCCTATAACTCAAATATGAAGTAAAGAGGATGCAAACAAGATAATAAACAACAACCAACATCCACGGACACATGTCCGGATCACTGTACAACAAGGGTAAACCCGGGATCGCTATATTTTAGCAACATATGCAAAAAATTGTCACAAATAATTATTTTTAGCGACGATTTTACTAAGACTTATTTTTAATAGCACTTGATGGGAATTAAGTCTAACCTATTAAGACATTGATAATTTACCCTTAATTTTTTTGAAATTTAAAAATTCTTGATAGATTTCACAACGTTTTTGAAAAATGTCATACAAAGGTCACTGTATCCCGTTTTTCTTCTAGTCACTTCAATTAGATCTCACCCCAAAAAACAAAAAAAAATTCTCATTAACTTTATATGTTGTTTGTTGCCTTGGACTAACTCTTGGGCTATGAGAGTTTTTTGTTTTAGTGCTTGGCTTTTGATTTGTATGCTTTACTTTGATGCATTGCTCAACCATCTGGGTATATCAAGGTAACATCTAGGGGTGAGCATGGTTCAATTTAGGTATAAATTGAGAACCAAGTTATTATTTACGGTTTTATGAAATTTGAAATTAAACCAAATTATAAAACTCTTGAACTAAACTAAACCATTGAACTAATAAAATGCAATTCGGTTCTATTTGGAACAAGAATTTTTAACATGCCATCATTTAGAACATAATCTCAAAATATTGCTCACAACCTACACAAACACCAACAATATGCCATCATTTTTCAAATAAGAGTTGTTTAGATAATTGTTCAAAATTATTTATACCACTATATTGGAACACACTAGCAGGTGGAGATAGTTAACTTATTAACTTATGTATATATATATAGCTAACTTATTAACCACTATATTGGAGTACTACTTTGTACTTGAATATTTATGACAAATTATAAGAAAAATTGTTCAAAGAGGGCACTTATTAATTATAATTTCAAAATTCTCTTTTCATAATCAATAACAATCGATAATAATTTTTTTGATTAATATTAAGTACAAAATCTTAAATATTTAATATAAAATTATTATTATTATTATGGTTATTATTTTTTACAATTAACCTTGTGAAAGATTAGAATTGGAAATATGATATTACTGGTAACTAGTGTATTATAAGCAATGCAAAATAATCTTATATGTCTTGTGATAGATTATTAAATAATATACAAATAATAGTGATACCACATTATCGATATATAGTGTCACTAATCAATAGTAAAATATCACATGGAGGGTTAACTTCTGTAACGGCCCGAAAATAATCCAACAAGATGAAATACTTTATCCAACATTCACTATATAAATATAACAAAACCTGCAACCTTTACATCATTAATCACCAATTTTAAGCAAAAGTTCCACATGCGAATTATACATTCAAGAATGTTGAATACATGAATCTATAGCATGTAGAGCGTCAAGTTTCAAAATAAATAAAATGCCCTCATGGGCTACAACTTCCAAGGTTTAAGCCCGGTTACACAAAAGTGGCCTCTCGGACCCATACAAAAAAAAAAAAAAAAAAATAGCCCTTGGCTAGCAATTAAATCACAACAAAATAGAGCTATATATTCTTCACAAATTATCCACGCCCTCAACTTGGCGGGGTCACCATGTCTTTTCCTGCACGAAAATCCCATAGGGGTGAGCATAAAGCCCAGTAGAGAATTCTTACAAACTATATACAATTATGCAAACTCTCAATGTTAAATGCAAATGCCAATGTCATGCAATGCTAATTTAAAGAAAATTTCATTTCATGCTCTTCTTGAAAAAGCACCATGTTTCATTACAGTTTGCAATCTCAACAATTTCTGAAACTCCTAATTTTAAATCAATAGGGGCGGTAAATACGATACAGGTAATCCCTAGGTTGGTGTCTGCAAGTAGGCTCTACAAGTACTACCAATAACCCCACTTTACCAGTTGCTAACCGGAAGGGAAGTGGTACCTCCTCCGCGTGTGTTTTCGGTCTTTCACCCTGGATACTCAGGCCAACTTATCAATTCATCTACACCTCCTAACCGGACTTATCAACGTATTTACCCCATACAAATTTCCGTCGTTTTCATTACCATGTATATTCCTTTCTTGAAGTAAATGTTTCCAATCTAAATACACAATGCATGATAATTAATTGAATGAGTATGCAATGCAATGATAATCCATGCCTCATAGCATTTCTCCATTTTCAAGTATCTTGACAACAATATCAAAACAAATACATTTCTCATTTCCTCTCTTCAATGTTATTTCGCAAAATAACCATATGCCATCAACACACATTAACAATTTCTCATCATGTACAATTCTTAACAATTTGGTATCTTCAAGACTACATGTGATGTTTTTCAAACGTTAATTTCCACGATTCCCATTTCTCATAACCCATGGTACACAACAACTTGCCATCTCACAACCATACATGTTCATGCATTCAACAATAGTTTTTAAAACAAATTCTCCATTCTCATGTATCAATAAGATTGCCATTTTGCAAGACACATCATGAAATCTACACACATTCATTCTCTTAACACAAGAAAATAAAGAAATCCATAGGCATCTTCATGTTTTTCAAAATCCCCAATTTCTAGGGTTTTTCATCAAAAACCAAACATTTCCCATTTCCTTGGTGAAACCCTACCAAAATCATCTTTCTTAAGTTTTATAAAAAGAAAATCCTCATGGATTAACAAAGGGTTGAGATTTAAACCCACTTTTAAAACTCTCTACATTTTGGAGCAAAATTAAAATCAACACAATAACTTCAAGAAAACTTTTAAATCGACATTAATATAGCAAAACATGTATATATAACTCAAGAAATCCCTACCTCAATGTTTGATGATGAAAAAGATCAAACCCTAGAGTCAAGATGGAAGATTCTTCAATTTCCATTACAACAAGAGGAGCCCTAGCTTTGATCTTCAAGATTAGAGAGAGATGATGACTCTAGGTTCAAAGGGTCACCAGAAATCAAGGGTTTTGAGTGCTAGATGAGGGTTTTTAGAGAGAAGGAAGAGCAAAATGTCTTTTTAGAGTGAGAAGGAAGGGTTAGAAAATGACACAATTTCGGCCAAAATGAGATTAAAAAAATAGAGTTTTCAGACTTCCAGCATCTCGCACGTGCGGCCACCTCCTTCCGCCTCTCATGTTGCACCTGCTTATTAGACAGTATGCAACTCACCCAAACTCTTCCCTCCCGCAAGTGCGGCCTACCCCTCCCGTACGGCCCCTGGCCCAGCAGCCCAAAACTCTATTTGATCGCTCCCAGACACCCCAGACTCAATCGAGCCCCCTCTAAAACGAGCGAAAATCAATCACCAAAAGGACAAGAACAAGTTTCGTGAGAAACTTCCAAATGCAACAATTTCAAACCACTAACAAGGTTTTCCAAGCCAACCCGACAACCCAACAAGACTAATCCAAAGCTAAACGAAGGAAAAACGAAATGAGTAGTGTACCCAGTCATCAAAACTTCACTTGTCAAATAGAATTAACAATTCAGTAATTCCACATTTTCATAGTGGGGTTAATTATGTTTACATGTAAATGATGATGTGGTATCACTATTGCAGTAAAAATTTTTTACAAAATTTTCGTACATAATAATGTGGCTTGCTGTAGTTTCTTTATTTTCAATCAAAACAACTACATTTTTGTAATTAAAAAAGGAAATTTTTTTTAAGGTCCCTGATATTAAGATTTTATAAGATAAAAGATATATAATGTTTTCATAGTAGTTGGGGTCTCTCAACATTTTCATTGAGAAAATTCGACACAAAGAAATTTTGAAAAATTCTCTGATTTTATAGAGAAATTTCATCGAGGGATCTCAGCTAATAAAAAAGATATATATATATATATATATATATCTATTAGACTTCTCCTACTATCCAAAGTGAGATAGGAATTTTTTACTAATTTTCCCATTAAAAAATCATTCTAAATTTTATTTCTACATAAATTTTTTATTTGTTAATTATTTTTCTTATATACAAAACAAAACAAAAAATAGCAAAATTGAGAGAGAGAGGGGGGGGGGGGAGGGGGGAGGGGAACGTGCCTCCCAAACCCTTCATAAATCCATCCCTAATTATGTATATATACATGTGCCTGTAAATGGTTTGGTTCATCGTGAAATACAGTTCGCCTGTATTAAAATTAGAACCAAAGTGTCCATTGAAAGGAACCAAACCAAGCTGTATGATTTGGTCTGAATCATATTGATTTACAAATTTTTCAATTTCTTAAACAACCATAATAACATCTATTTTTTGGTATTTCTTATACGCTTCCCTACACCCCCCCTCGGAAAAAAAAAGCCATTTAGTTCTCTTCAAAAGCAAAACAATTTCTTACAGGGCCAATTTGGTAACGTTTGCTCATTTTTCCTTCTGTATTCACCTCGAGTATTGCTATTAGTACCTCACTTATTACTTAAGATTTCTCATTTTTTATGTTTTTTTTATTACAATAATAACCTCAAATGAAATTACTGAAGAGGATATCAATTATTTTGGAACACCCTATCTCACAATTAAGCTCACACACCCACTTAATCATAAGATAGTGTTTATGAGAACACCTATCTCCATCACTGTCACGACCCGAACCCGCCCCCATGGGTTAAGGACGCAACCGGCCAGTAATCCTAAGATTACCTACGGCCTCAAACCAAAACAGACTCAACACATCAGAGTAAAGGGGCCAAAAGGGAAGCAAAATTTAAAACTTTGTCCATAGAGCCGTGCTTATATGCACATCAAACAGACCATACTCGGATACGTTAATAACCCACATCGAAAGTACAGTTTGACAAAATTCATTACAGACACGATCATCCAAAACGAGTCAACCTATAACAGACTATGTACAGACATACACTAGGCCCTTGCCAACAAGACAAAACATAAGTACATACAAAAAGGGCAAGGATGGCCTCATGTGTGAGGCACAAGGTTGACTCTCCCAAAACTCGTGTTGTTCCTAGCAGGCTTCACTGGGGCTGGGTTGTGCTTCTCTTGGCTCACCTACAAACACATGAATGAGCGTGAGCGATCGCCCAGTGAATAATATCAAACATGACAATTACATAACAAAATGTAGAACAACATGCTCCAAACGGCCTTGGGCCCAATTCATACTTCTATTTAACAATATATATATATAACTGTACAAAATTCAAATCAAGTAACTGTAGTTTCAACCATTCTGGCCTTTGGCCCATTCAGATTTCCATTCATGTCAAAACGGCCTTCGGCCCATTCATTCATGTCGAAACGGCCTTCGGCCCATTCATTCTTATCAAAACGGCCTTCGGCCCATTCATTCTTATCAAAACGGCCTTTGGCCCATTCATTCATGTCAAAACGGCCTTCGGCCCATTCATTCTTATCAAAACGGCCTTCGGCCCATTCATTCTTATCAAAACGGCCTTTGGCCCATTCATTCATGTCAAAACGGCCTTCGGCCCATTCATTCTTATCAAAACGGCCTTCGGCCCATTCATTCTTATCAAAACGGCCTTTGGCCCATTCATTCATGTCAAAACGGCCTTCGGCCCATTCATTCTTATCAAAACGACCTTTGGTCCATTCCCAACTAACAATTCATAAAGTTTATAAGGGAATAACAATTGGACATTGATAAGCTTTCAAATATTGATATTACTCACAGTGATTGGCTTGTGGATTTGCCCTGGAGCTTGACCCTACACATTCCATGAACACAAAAGGGGTCATTAACAATTCAATCCGTTCCTTAATTCACATATTCCTCTTTTATGCTTTATTCTTATCTCATTAGCTCATTTACAATGCTTAACATAAGCCTAAGAATGCTTGCAAGTGAAAGAGAACGGAAAACAGAACACAAAATGCAAAATGCAAAAACAGGATTTCAGAAAATAGGGTCCCCGCTCGAGCGTGGACTTCCCCGCTCGAGCGGACCCTTAGGTCTGCAAAAGTACTGGTTGCCTTCAATTCCAGCTCGAGCGTGAACTCGGCCGCTCGAGCGGACTGCCTGTCTACATAGCTCCCCGCTCGAGCGTCAACTTCCCCGCTCGAGCGGGAACCATGTCTGTAGAAAATGCTGGGAGCTCGATTTCTCTGCTCGAGCGTCAGGTTCCCCGCTCGAGCGGACATCAAAATTCTGGGTTTTCCAGATTGTGTTCTTGAGCTCCCTTCAACATTCAAACCGTCATTTCATGCTTTTGGTGGCTCCAATTTCACATATACTTGTACTAACATGGTATAAACACCAAAATACATCTTCATGGAGCCCAATTTCATAAATCAAATACATGCATGGCTCAATTTAATTCAAGCTCAATTCTATCATACACATTCATGTATTCCAAAGCTCCTATCTTTAATTATTCAACATGCATGCTAATCTTGACTTCATTTTCATTCCAAATAATGCAAATGGTGCTCATTCTCATGGAGCTCAACAAAAACATGCTTGCATGTAAGATTTAACACCTTTATTTCCATATTCAACTTAATACATGCATGATTATGCAAAATCATGGTGATCTTACACATACATGTGCACATTAGCTTCAAATTCATCAATTATAGCACAGCTCTTGTTCTTGATCACCAATAAATCTTTAATTCACAAAATCACAAGTTCAATCTCATGAATTTACTCACCTAGGAGCCTTAAACACCCAAGCTCTAGCCAAATCTTGAGCTAAATCCCCAATTTCCCAAGCTTGAGCCAAAAATTACACAATTCTCTCCTTCTCTCTCTCTATAGCCGGCTCTCTCTCTCTCTCTTTATTTTGAGTCCCAAATTCAGCCAAATGAAATGAAGAAGAGAGGATGGAGAGTGTAGTGACTTAACAACAAAACCCACTAAGGCCAATATAATATTAATAAGGTAATTGGGCTCTAATTCATCAATTTAATCAACTTAATCTGACCCGAATCAATTTCTAATTAAATTTCACCGTAGGCTCTAAAAATTATGCCGACCACAATGGCGTAATCAATTTCGGGTTCTGTGGCCGATAAGGCCTCCAATTTAATTTCCGAAGTGGTAAAATCAAACAGATATTCCTACGGTGAACAGATAGAAATTCAAAACCACATATTTTCACATAATGGCATACAAAACCATAACAAACACATAATCACATCTTATTAGGGACCAATTAACATATTACGGGACAGGGGTATTACAATCACCACCCACACACTTTAAAACCTTCAAAACTAATAAACTTGAGAGCACTCTAGTGGCATTATTCTGACGGTAACGGTAGCAACCATTAGACTATACACACTTCTCTGGTAATGGTAATGAGTGAAAGTTTTTCCAGCAACCACAATTCCATGAGACGAATGGATTACAACAATGTAAGTTAGAGGAGGTTCATAGCTTGAATAGTATTCGCAGCTTGGAGGAGGTTGGCCTTGTAATGGTAAGTTTTTTAAAAAATACAGACAAAGATGGTGAAAATGGTTCGACTTCAAAAACACGCAGGAGTTTACATTTCCTAAGGTTCAGGAACATAGGGTCGAACATCAATCATTTGTTTGGCAACATAGGTCCAAATAAGGGAATTTCTTAAATTTTGATGGGTCAAACTTGTGCACATATGCAGGAGTTCATGTTTTCTAAGATTCAGGAACACAGGGCCGAACATCAGTGATTTGTTTGGCAACACAGGTCTGGACATAGGTTATTTATTCGGGAACACATGTTCGAACAAGTGAATTTCTTAAATTTGATGGATCAAGAGAGAGAGAGAGATACCGCTGTGAAACTTATGAAGATGGGTTTTAGATCAATATAGAAGCTTCTCTTCACTTGCAAAATTTGTCTTTCTTTCTATGAGATTCGTCGTGAGAGTGAGCGACATAGATACTACCGTAAGAGTGAGAAGAGACTCCATGGTAAAGTTCAATTTTGAACTCTTTAGGTTTTGGAAGATCAATGATTTTTAATGGTGCATTGAGTGGTGCGCATTTTAATGGGTGTGAAATTTTTGAAAAGATAATTTTGGCATTATTGGGGAAGAGGAATTTTAAGGATTTTGAAATTTATAAGTAGAGGTCTAAAAAAATGAGGGGTTCAAAATAATAAATGGAGTGCTAATAACAACACTCATTCACCTTTCCCCTAGCTTCCCAACATGTGATACTGCTTCAATATTAATGCCACCTCATACCCAAACTTTATTGTATAGACACCATCCTGGGTGTATAATGTTAAATAAGCTTATCCTTCACTATGACTATAGATGGCAAGCCAATTTGTTAAACCAGGAATTCAAATAAATAATTAAGAATATAAGGTTAATTTGTTATTTAATTGAATTTATTTATTCTTCTTGTGGGAAATTGATGTTGTTTTAATTAGAAATTATGTGTATAATATATAAATAAAAATAAAAACAAAAAAAATAAGAGAAGCAAAAAAGAAAAAAAAGCGAAAGGCCAAAAGGGAATTAAAGTCATTTTACTTGGAATTTGGAGAAAGGTTCCATTTGCATACCAAAAATGTCACGCCCTCAAAAAAAAAAAAAACATTAAACCCATCCATATAGGGACATGCATTGTTACATAAAGGTCCACATTCATCTATTCATCAGTGTATTTCATTACAACAGTATTACATGTTTACAACACAAAAGCAAATGCCCTACGGGCTTACAGTTTTCCAAGTTAACACTTGGTTACAAAAGAGAGTGCTAACTCAATTACACCTTAAGCCCTTGGCTTGAAACTAAATGTAATACAATCAAGGAAAAAGGCAGCCAAAGTATGTCCGCCTCTAGCCTCCCAAGCTATGTCCTTAGAGGTGGCATGCTACCTATACCTGAAAATGATGTCCCCATATAGGGTGAGCCACAGTCCAGTAGAAATATACTAAACCAACTATGAACAATGACTAAGAGATTAGCAAACTGGCAGATGGTCAACACTTACACTTCCATTTCTTATTCAACTTTGAGTTTGAAAACAAGGTTCAGTACTCTGGCCAAAACATTTGATGAGATTATAGTTCATCACTAGAACATTTTCGAAATTCAAGGTGGATACACATTTTGGTGTTGCATCAATAACACATAAACTACTTCCATACTTCACAAACGATGATGATATACATTTTAGTGCTATATCAAATCAAACAAACTTTTCAATAGATAAGTGTATGACTATATCACTACTACAACGGATAAGCATATGAGCTATATTAATACTACAACATATAAGCATATGAGCTGTATCAACATTCCAATAGATAAGCATATGAGCTGTATCAATATTCCAATAGATAAGCGTATGAGCTGTATCAACACTTCAATGGATAAGCATATGAGCTGTATCATTACTACAATGGGAGAGCATATGAGCTGCATCCCTGGGTCCATCCCCCATGTTTCCTTAACCATTAACCAGTTTAGAGGTACATTCCCCATCTTCCTCTAAACCGTGGAGTACATCCCCCATCTCCTCCCACACACAAGTAATGTATATAAACACAGAATCACATAAGCAATCAATCAATACATAAAGTTAATGTATTCTATCAACTGTCTACACATGATGCATATAAACACATTGGCCAAATGCACAATCAACCAATACATAAAGTTAATGTATTCTATCAACCGTCATACTCTATGACACATCCAATTGATTAGTTTTAGTTTGTCTAATCATCATGCATTGTCTACAACAATCAACACTACCCTCCACCGGTAGCCCAAAGCAATTATTTCTAAGCAGGAAATAAATGCACAAGTGGATAATATATATCAACATTTCAACATTCTCAATTCAATTCCTCGTTTTCTTCAATTAATTATATGCATTAATTAATTAAACCAATTAGGGCAAATTACCATAATTCACAAAACAACCCTAAGGCTCCGTTTTAATCAATGTCCCAACATTAATCTCATTTCTCTATGCCTAACATGCATATAGGTTTATATATTTAGAACCCTAACTTTTGTAAAATTACACAAAGGCCCAAACTTTCTCAAAATTACCCAACAACCCCCAACATATCAAAATGCTAAAATTCAAAGACAAAGCTCATAAGATGGAGTAGGTTATCCCTACCTCGAATGATGGGACTCAACGAAGGAGATGAAGAAACAGAATTGCTCCAAATCCCGAAATTTTCAGATTAAAAGATAGCCCTCGACGATCAACACAACTTTTGTAAAGGCCCAAGGTGAGAAAACAACTCCTACTAGATCAATCCTAAGAGAGAAGTTAGGGTTTTAGTGAGAGGAACTCTCAAAATAGCTTTTTGGAAAAGTAAGAGAGAGAAAGGATGTTGAAAAGTGAACAAAAAGGTCAGATCTCGACTTTATATAAAAGTCGCCCCACTCGAGCGGCAAAATCCCCGCTCGAGTGTCACTCACTGATCCCCGCTCGAGCGGCGGATGCATGCTCCCAGAACTTTTACAGACATGGTGCCCGCTTGAGCGTCAAACTCCCCGTTCGAGCGTCAGACACAAACTCCCGCTCGAGCGGCCAATCCCCCGCTCGAGCGTCTACCACTGCAGACGAAATACTGGATGGGTGATTTCCCCGCTCGAGCACCAAAAGCGCCGCTCGAGCGGAGAGACCAAAAACTGGGCAAAGATTTTACGTTTTAAAACACAACCAACTTATTCCCAACTTGCCCAACACAACTCAAGGCTCGAACACCAAGAGAAAGGGATAGAAAGAGGATAAGACAACAACACTCTTACGAAACCGAATCCGGATTACAGTTAAGCACGAAAGGGAAAACCGGGATCGCTATAAAAAAATTTCCAATTGACATCATTTTTCATTCATATATTAACTATGTATTAAGGTCAATTTTAATTCTTATGTTGGGCCGGTCCATACGGAGTTCTGTTTTGACTTTAATTGAGCCCCCGTTAGTAGACGGTGGGATTGGTCTCTCAGGAATTAGTCAGGGTGCACACGAGCTAGTTCGAATATCTTAAGTTATCAAAAAAAAAAAAAAGAAGTCATTTTCAATTCATACTTTTTGGATAAATTACACTCCCTCAATTATTGTTCCATATCATTTTATCCATGTAACTAAAATTTGTAGCACCTAACTCCTCTCATCTATTAATTTTTTTTGAAAATTTTTTTTGTTGTTGTTGTCAATTTAGACCTTTATAATGAAAATACCCTTTCGTAGGATATATTACACTTTAACCCCTTGAACTATTTACACCTTCAACTGAAAAATGATACATTGCCATTTTGAATTATAAATTTATATCAGTGCAAGTATTTTGTTAAGAATCTATCGCTTAAATAGATAAAAAAGAATTAACATTTCTCTTACACATAACATCTTGAATTAAAGGGCTAAAACGACATCATCAGTATGTTTGGTTTTGTTTTTAAAAACTATTTAATTTAATTTTTTTTTTGTATTTAATAAATTTCTTTAAATTTTTTTACTTTGTAAGTATATCTAATTTAGATGCATCTAAAAATTAAATATTCATAAAAAATAAAATAAAATAATTCCTAAAGAAAAAAATACGAAAATATACCAAAATTTTTTATTGTTATTTTACCTTTAATGTTTTTTTAAAAAATTTCTTCACAAAAATTTACTTGTTAGGTGCATCTAAAAATTTTAAAAATTTACTAAAATATGAAAAAAAATTACTAAAAACAAAAAAAATATATTAAAAATTTTATTTTTCAATTAATTCTATTAAAAAAAAAGAGAAATTTATTCAGAAGTCCCATCCCAAAAAAGTATGCACCAGGAAGTCTTATAAATTTTCTTGTAAACTGTTTAGTCCATTGAATTTATAAAGGTATACCGTGAGATCTTTTTACTATATTTTTTGAAGATTCCAAATGTGAATAGGCTTTATTTGTGTACTATTGTCTTATTAAATTTTTGTCAAATGTGTCATTTTTAAAATGTGACGATGCGACATCATTCTAATGTATACATTATTTGTCTTATTAAACTTTTGTTAAATATGTCATTCATCTTAAAATGTAACAATGGGACATTTGTACACTATTGTCTTATTAAATTTTTGTCAAATATATTATTCTTAAAATGTGATAATAGAACATTATTATAAGAACCCGAATATAAAAATTAAGTAAATAATTAAATAATAATAATATTACAATCTCAAATATTTTGGTGGTGAATCCTAAAGTGCAAATTAAATATTATTGGAGGATCTTTTAATTAATTTTAAACCTAAAATAAATTTATGGTGAAAGTCTTTAATTTAGAGGCAAGATTTATTATTAAAAATAAATAAATAGAGAAAAGGGTGTAACTTGAACTCTAGACCACAAAATTAATAAATAAGGCTCTTACCATTTGAGTTGCATATAACTTATAAATGCATTTTGTATATTATTTATATATTTGACCTACACATGTTTAGGTGTATCCAACCGCTAGGATTAAATAAAATATACACAAAACCCTACCTTCTTATTTATTCTTCACAGCTGCCGTGAGGGAGAGAGAGAGAGAGAGAGAAGGGTTGCTTGCGAAGGAGATTAAAGGAAGGACCAAGTAAGTATTTTATATATATTCACGTATGCTATTGTTTCTTTTAGGTAAGGCTATGGTGTAGTCATTTAATTGCTGAGATCATTGTCTTGTGAGGATGAAGGATGGTGGTGTGAAAAATTAATGGTTGGTGATGGGAAGCTTTGGGTGTAGTTGATTTCTTTTGAAAGCAAGAAGTGGATTGTCACGCCCTCAAAATTAACCCATTATATATATATATATATATATCATTGACATACATTATTTAAAGAAAACACTTTATTAATTCATTCATCAGAGTATTACCAAATAAAAACATTACATGTAACATTAAATTAAATGCCCTACAGGCTTACATCTTTCCAAGCCAACACTTGGACACAAAAATATGAGTTCTAACTCAAATACAAATAAAACCCTAGGCTTGAGTGTTTACATGTACTAACAATGAAAAACAAATAATTGAAAGTAGTCTTCAAAATCCAAGTCCTTCCAAGCTAAGTTCTTGGAGGTAGCTTATCACCTGAACCTGAAAATAATGTTCCCATATAGGGTGAGCCACAGCCCAGTAGAAATATACTAAACCAAATATAAGCATTGAATAAAGCAATAGCATTCAATAGATGGTTAACCAAGATAATCAATTACATCATTACACAGTTTCATGACACTATTGTCTAAGACATGTTTTACTTTCCAACATTATTAATATGGCTCAGAACCTGGCCAAACTTACAACAGTGAACAATATATATCATATTTACATTCTTCCAATGCCAACAAACAAATGAGACTCAGGCTCAAGTTAAAACACTTCATACTTCCAGTTTGATACACATTTTAGTGCTGTATCAATAAAACACTTCAATATAAATAAGCACACATAAAAGTGATGCTAATGGAGTCCATCCCCTATCTCCTCCCAAACAAAATCCGGTTTAGAGGTCCATCCCCTATCTTCCCCTAAACCGTGGAGTACATCCCCTATCTCCTCCCACACAAAACAATGTATGTAAACACATAACATATACAACACACAATCAATACACATAATGTCTGTATTAATTCAACAGTCAAAATTGATGACTTAATCAATGATTGGTTTCAGTTATCCCTAATCCACATGCAGTGTCTACAACAATTACGACTATCCTCCACCGATAGCCCAAATCAGTTATTTCTAGACTTGGAAATAAATATATCAACAATTCAATAGGCGAGTGATTTAAATTATCCAACTACACCATTTAATCAATAAATTCCCCAATTCCCTTAAATTAATTATACAAATTAATTAATTAATACAACTAGGGTTTTTCCCAAAATTATCAAAGTAACCCCAACATATCAACATACCAAAACTTAGAACAAAACTTATAAAATGGAGTAGGAAATCCCTACCTCGAAGAAAATAACTCAAATAGAGAAGACGGAGATGATGACCCAAAAACCCAATGTGCTCCAAATCACCAAATGTTCAGATTAAATGGAAGTTCTCGACTCACTCTATCTTTTTAATAAAGGATCTAAGGTAGAAACTCACTCTAAGTAGATCAAACCTAAGAGAGAAGGTGAGTAGGGAAAGAGAGAAGTCGGACCTAGGGTTTGGAATTAAAAAGAATATGAAAAAGACTGATCAAAACCCGCTGCTGCCTATTTAAACTGGACAGGCTTGCTCGAGCGAAGACTTGGTCGCTCGAGCGACCAGACACAGAAAAGCTACGCTCGAGCCAAGGAAGCCTTGCTCGAGCCAACAACCCAGAAGCTCGCTCCAGCGAAGGAAATTTCGCTCAATCGAAGAACTCAAACCCTCAGGTCTGTAACCAGACACACGCTCGAACGAAGGAACTCTCGCTCGAGCGAAAAGCAAACTAGCTCGCTCGAGCGAAGAAAATCTCGCTCGAGCCAAAAACCCCTGCTCTCAGGTCTAACTACAAAACGCATCCCTCGCTCGAGCGAATAAACCTGGCTCGAGCGGCGGACCAAAACAAAGAGCTCGCTCGAGCGAATAACTTCTCGCTCGAGCGAAGGGTCAAAATTCTGGGAGTAACCCTTTGCTCCCAAGCTCAACCAACCTGCTACAAACCTGCCCAATGCATCCCCTAACTCAGAAATAGGAAATTAAAGGACGGTAACAATCATAATACAATAGCAGTAGCTACGGAACCTATGTCCGGATACAATAAATAAATGAGAAAAGACCAGGGTCGCTATAACCTCCCCCCCTTAAAAGAATTTCGTCCCTGAAATTAAGCATAAGTTTGTAAAAAAAAAGTTTTTCTCCAGTCCCAAAGATATGATATAACAATAATAAACAACTTGACCCAATACTGGTCATTTCATCTCTTTATCAAGAGGCAACTCACAATATATATAAAACAACATATATTTCAACCTGCATCACTATTATGCATTATTCCTTTCAATGCTAACAATTCCCATATCATATTCAATTGCATGATATATACAACACATTTAACAATGTAATCAACATATACAATGTTACACTAAACTTCTATAATGAAGTAAGTTTCAAGATACTTCCTTTTACCAAAACATACTCAATGTTTTACAACTTAAGACATATGTAAAGCTCTTAAGTTCAACAATGTAATAGAATCTAATTATAAGATTACAAATCAACAAACATGTCCGGATATTTCTCGCGGACTTCCAATTCACGTTCCCAAGTGGCTTCCTCCATTCCGTGATGTTTCCACAAAACTTTGACCAAAGGGATGGTTTTGCCCCGCAAAACTTGATCCCGCCTATCCAAGACTCGAATCGGTCTCTCCTCATATGAGACATCCTCATCAACCACTAAATCGGTCCAATCCAACACATGTGATGGATCCGGCTCATACTTCCGAAGCATACTCACATGAAACACGTCATGTACTCCGGACAACTGCGGTGGCAAAGCTAAACGATAAGCAGCCTCGCCAATTCTCTCAAGGATCTCAAAAGGACCAATGAACCGAGGGGACAACTTCCCGCTCTTCCCAAACCTCATCAAACCTCGTCTAGGTGATATTTTCAGAAAGACATGATCACCCACCTCAAACTCCAAAGGTCTCCTCCTACGGTCGGCATAAGATTTTTAACGACTCTGTGCTGTAATAAGCCTCTTACGGATCAGCTCAACTTTCTCCGTCGTTTCCCTCACCAACTCCGGGCCCAACAAAGGTGCATCACCCACCTCAGCCCAACAAACAGGAGATCTACACGGTCGGCCATACAAGGCCTCAAATGGTGCCATACCGATACTAGACTGGAAACTGTTGTTGTAGGCAAACTCCACCAACGGCAAGTGCCTTTCCCACGACCCACTAAAGTCTAGAACACAACCCCGAAGCATATCCTCAAGAATCTGAATAGTACGCTCGGACTGCCCGTCAGTTTGAGGGTGATAAGCCGTGCTAAAGGTCAACTTAGTGCCTAAGGCACTCTGCAAACTCTGCAACAACCTGGCAGTAAAACGAGGATCTCTATCTGAGACGATCGTCACTGGGACCCCGTGCAACCTCATTATGTCCCGAATGTACAAGTCGGCAAGGTGATCTACCGAATCTCTCACGCGCATAGGAATGAAGTGCGCCGACTTAGTCAACCGGTCTACAACCACCCAAATAGCATCACTACCCCGCTGAGTCCTCGGAAGACCCACAACGAAGTCCATAGTGACGTGTTCCCACTTCCACTCGGCAATAGGCAAGGGTTGCAACAAACCCGCTGGCCTCTGATGTTCGGTCTTCACTTGCTGACAAGTAAGGCACTTAGATACAAAAGCTGCCACATCTCTCTTCATACCCCGCCACCAGAACTGGCGACCCAAATCCCGATACATCTTAGTGCCTCCCGGATGCACCGCAAGGCGTGAATGATGAAACTCTCGAAGTACCTCCTCTCGACAAGACTCCGGTACAAACAGACGGTCTCGGTATCTCACACTTAGGTCGGGATACACCGTCAAACCCTTCTCAACCTTTCCACCAGAAATCTTCTCACGGAGAGATTCTACCTCAAGGTCACCTCTCTGAACCTCTAACACTCGAGTTACAAGTGTAGGCTGTGCAACAACAGAAAACAAAGCCGCAGCCTCAACGGATTCGCCCAAAAGTAAATCAAACTCCCCAAGTGCACCCAACGTCTCCCATTCTCGGATGGCTATATTAGCTATGTCACTAACAGGTTTCCTGCTAAGGGCATCGGCTACCACATTGGCCTTTCCCGGATGATAATGTAACTCAAAGTCATAATCCTCTATGAACTCCATCCACCTCCTCTGCCTCAAGTTCAAGTCTTTCTGCGTAAACAAATATTTCAGACTCTTATGATCCGAGAATACCTCGAATTTCTCACCATAAAGATAATGCCTCCAAATCTTCAAGGCAAATATCACAGCTGCTAACTCTAAATCATGCGTAGGGTAATTCTGCTCGTGAATTTTTAATTGACGTGAGCCATAGGCAACTACTTTCCCTTCTTGCATTAACACACAACCCAGACCCTCTCGTGAGGCGTCACAATAGACTACATAACCCAACCCTCTCTCTGGAATAATCAATACTGGAGCGGTGGTCAGTCTAACTTTCAACTCCTGGAACGACTTTTCACAAGTCTCACTCCATACAAATTTGACTCCCTTCCGAGTCAATCTAGTCAAAGGCGGAGCTAATCTAGAGAAATCTTTCACAAACCGACGATAATACCCAGCTAACCCCAGAAAACTGCGGATCTCAAACACACTCTTAGGCTATGCCCAATCTTGCACTGCCTCAGTCTTGGATGTATCAACAGCCACCCCTTCTCTAGAAACTACATGGCCTAAGAACTTGACCTCTTCTAGCCAGAACTCACACTTCCCAAACTTGGCATAAAGCTTATGGGCTCTAAGCAACTCAAGCACCACTCTCAAGTGTTCCTTGTGCTTCTCCTCAGAAGGTGAATAGATAAGGATGTCGTCCACGAAGATGACTACAAAACGATCTAAAAATTCCCGGAAAATTCGGTTCATCAAATCCATAAACACTGCTGGTGCATTGGTGAGCCCAAATGGCATCACCAGAAACTCATAGTGGCCATACCGCGTACGGAATGCCGTCTTCGGAATATCTTCCTCCCTGACTCTCAACTGATGATAACCCGATCTCAAGTCTATCTTAGAGAAACAACAGGAACCCTTCAACTGATCAAACAAATCATCTATACGAGGCATAGGGTACTTATTCTTAACCGTAGCCCGATTCAATTTCCGGTAATCTATACAAAGTCTCAAAGCACCACCTTTCTTTTTAACAAAGAGGGCCGGTGCTCCCCACGGCGAAACACTAGGACGTATATAGCCCTTGTCTAGTAACTCCTGGAGCTGAATCTTCAACTCAACTAACTCGGCTGGGGTAAAACGATAAGGTGCCATAGAAATCGGCGCCGTGCCGGGCACTAGGTCAATAGAGAATTCAATCTCTCGATGCGGTGGCAAACCAACAAGATCCTCGGGAAAGACGTCCGAGTACTCACAAACCACCCTTGGCAACACAATCTGAGTCTCATCATCCTCACTAATTGAAAGGTTAGCAAGTAGACCACTAAGCTCACTCTGTCCTCGCGGAACATATCCCGGTGGCAACACATCACCAACCCGGTCCCCCAGAAAATGAAAATACTCTCCGCTCACGGTACAGCAAGTGACCCTCTGGCGGTAGCAATCAATAACTGCCCGGTATGACGATAACCAGTCCATACCCAAAATAACATCGAAACCCCTCATAGGCATAACTACAAAGGAAAATGGGATTCTATGATAATCAACCTCTATATCACAACCCCTAACACCTTGTTTCAAGATCAATTCACCCCCAAGAGGTGACACTACACAAATAGGAGATGCTAACTGTGCTAACTCCAACTCCAAAACAGATGCAAATGCAGCAAACACAAAGGAATGAGATGCACCCGTATCAATCAAAACATTAGCAACCGAGTTGCAAAACAAGAAGGTACCTCTCACAACTGATGGTGCCGGCACAAGATCCTGCGCGGTAACAGCATACACGCGCCCAGACGTCCTCTGATCAACCTGCTCACCCCGAGGAGCATAAGACTGTTGCACCGACTGGGACGATGAAGCCCCCTGATTGGCCCTCGAGGCCTGACCCGACTGAGCTGGCTGCTGACCCTGAATCTGCCTCAAACCAGATGCACCAGGTGTGCCACCCAACTGCGGGCAATACCTCTTCATATGCCCTAGCTGACCACACTGATAACACGAGAGTGGCTGGCCTCTACCCTGACTCTGGCTCTGAGATCGAGCCGAAGATGATGCTGCTCTCTGCACTCCTCCCCTTTGAGGACAAACTGGAGACTTGTGACCCAGCTGGCCACACTTGAAACAGGTAATGTCTCCCTGACTACCTTTCCCCGAACTAGCACTCGGCACAGGAAAAGTCGATCTAGAAAAGCTACCCTGAGACTGCTGAGGATTAAAACCCTTCTGTCTCCTACCATCACTCTGACCATCCTGACTCCTCTTGGAGCCCTTCTGTCCTTCCTCCTCCTCCTGCATCATGATTTCCATGTGGGCTGCAGCATCAACCATACGCCCATAATCCCGAATCATAGTTCCCCCAACTCTCAGCTTGAGGCCACGTCTCAACTTCTTCTCAAACTCAATACAACGGCGTTCCTCAAACGCCACCAACTCAGGTGCGAACCTGGACAAGCTAGTAAATGCAGCCTCAAACTCGGTTACTGAAGAACTCGACTGCTTAAGCTGACAAAACTGGTCTCTCAGCTTCTCCCTGACTGCTGGAGATAAGAACTTCTCCTGGAAAGCATTCACAAATGCCTCCCACGTACCTCCAACACGAGCCTTAGTGAATTTCCACCACTGACCCGCATCCCCCTTCAGCTGGAAAGATGCCAAGGTCACTTTCAACCCCTCGTCTTCGATGCCAAGCATCTCAAATGTCTTCGTTGTCTGTTCGAGCCATTCATCTACCTTAAGCGGCTCTTTAGGATCACCCACAAATTCATCCGGATTAGACCGGAAGAACTCCCTTCTCAGAAAGGAAGGTCCTGCATCTGCAGCAACATCCCGAGCTTGGTTCTCAGCTCTGAGAATGCCTACTGACTCCCTGAATGCCCCTGCTATCTCTCGGGCTAGAGCGCCCATAGCCTGCTGTCCTACTGGCTCGGCCACATTGGCCTGGCCAATTCCCTCCTGAACTGCCGGAAGCTCCTCTGGCATAGGCACCTCCTGCCTACCCGGCCTACCGCGTCCTCGTCCTCGTCCTGATATCCTAATAAAGGAAACAAAAACGTTAGCACATTAATAAATGTGCCGAAGCTAAACACTCGCGTCCTAATGCATTGGACAACAATAATTCATTCCACGTAAGCACATAATCACATAAGCACCTACGAATTTCATTCCCGGATAATGATAGTCCCAATGCATTACTATAGTTCCGGTTGGAAGCAGCAGTGATCAAGTGCCTTTCCAACAAGACTTCAAGAAACTCAAGGGTCCAATCAACATCCCAGAAACTACATTCCATACCCACATAATCACATAAACATGTTATCACATAAGCATATAACATTACACTAAGTCTCTATCAAACGAGACGAACCCATTGTGATACTAATCACTTCCCACGTACCCAAAGTATTCAAACCCGGTACGCTCTGATACCAAGTTGTCACGCCCTCAAAATTAACCCATTATATATATATATATATATATATATATATATATCATTGACATACATTATTTAAAGAAAACACTTTATTAATTCATTCATCAGAGTATTACCAAATAAAAACATTACATATAACATCAAATTAAATGCCCTACAGGCTTACATCTTTCCAAGCCAACACTTGGACACAAAAACATGAGTTCTAACTCAAATACAAATAAAGCCCTAGGCTTGAGTGTTTACATGTACTAACAACGAAAAACAAATAATTGAAAGTAGTCTTCAAAATCCAAGTCCTTCCAAGCTAAGTTCTTGGAGGTAGCTTATCACCTGAACCTGAAAATAATGTTCCCATATAGGGTGAGCCACAGCCCAGTAGAAATATCCTAAACCAAATATAAGCATTGAATAAAGCAATAGCATTCAATAGATGGTTAACCAAGATAATCAATTACATCATTACACAGTTTCATGACACTATTGTCTAAGACATGTTTTACTTTCCAACATTATTAATATGGCTCAGAACCTGGCCAAACTTACAACAGTGAACAATATATATCATATTTACATTCTTCCAATGCCAACAAACAAATGAGACTTAGGCTCAAGTCAAAACACTTCATACTTCCAGTTTGATACACATTTTAGTGCTGTATCAATAAAACACTTCAATATAAATAAGCACACATAAAAGTGATGCTAATGGAGTCCATCCCCTATCTCCTCCCAAACAAAATCCAGTTTAGAGGTCCATCCCCTATCTTCCCCTAAACCGTGGAGTACATCCCCTATCTCCTCCCACACAAAACAATGTATGTAAACACATAACATATACAACACACAATCAATACACATAATGTCTGTATTAATTCAACAGTCAAAATTGATGACTTAATCAATGATTGGTTTCAGTTATCCCTAATCCACATGCAGTGTCTACAACAATTACGACTATCCTCCACCGATAGCCCAAATCAGTTATTTCTAGACTTGGAAATAAATATGTCAACAATTCAATAGGCGAGTGATTTAAATTATCCAACTACACCATTTAATCAATAAATTCCCCAATTCCCTTAAATTAATTATACAAATTAATTAATTAATACAACTAGGGTTTTTCCCAAAATTATCAAAGTAACCCCAACATATCAACATACCAAAACTTAGAACAAAACTTATAAAATGGAGTAGGAAATCCCTACCTCGAAGAAAATAACTCAAATAGAGAAGACGGAGATGATGACCCAAAAACCCAATGTGCTCCAAATCACCAAATGTTCAGATTAAATGGAAGTTCTCGACTCACTCTATCTTTTTAATAAAGGATCTAAGGTAGAAACTCACTCTAAGTAGATCAAACCTAAGAGAGAAGGTGAGTAGGGAAAGAGAGAAGTCGGACCTAGGGTTTGGAATTAAAAAGAATATGAAAAAGACTGATCAAAACCCGCTGCTGCCTATTTAAACTGGACAGGCTTGCTCGAGCGAAGACTTGGTCGCTCGAGCGACCAGACACAGAAAAGCTACGCTCGAGCCAAGGAAGCCTTGCTCGAGCCAACAACCCAGAAGCTCGCTCCAGCGAAGGAAATTTCGCTCAATCGAAGAACTCAAACCCTCAGGTCTGTAACCAGACACACGCTCGAACGAAGGAACTCTCGCTCGAGCGAAAAGCAAACTAGCTCGCTCGAGCGAAGAAAATCTCGCTCGAGCCAAAAACCCTTGCTCTCAGGTCTAACTACAAAACGCATCCCTCGCTCGAGCGAATAAACCTGGCTCGAGCGGCGGACCAAAACAAAGAACTCGCTCGAGCGAATAACTTCTCGCTCGAGCGAAGGGTCAAAATTCTGGGCAGTAACCCTTTGCTCCCAAGCTCAACCAACCTGCTACAAACCTGCCCAATGCATCCCCTAACTCAGAAATAGGAAATTAAAGGACGGTAACAATCATAATACAATAGCAGTAGCTACGAAACCTAAGTCCGGATACAATAAATAAATGAGAAAAGACCAGGGTCGCTATATGGATATTGTGGATGTAACTATGGTGCTGGGTATATTATTAGGGGCTGCAAATATTAGTGCATAAGTGACCCATAATTTGTACTATAACAATCTCTGTGTATATATTTCGTTTTAAAGAAATCTGAAAGCAAATTAAGGAGCAGAACTTGGCTTAAATGGTGGGTGGATATCTTTAGAATTCTACACATAATCACGAACTTTAAAAATCAAGGAACCATATCAAACGAATGAATTTTGAACTGAAATTTTTACAGTAGATTAATTACATATTGAATTTCATATCTGAATTTTCCCTTAATTTTTGGGAGTCAAAATTAGGGATGGCATTTTGAAACCGGCCCGACGGGAAACCGATCTCCCGATCTTGATTTGAACGGTTTTTCCCCGAAAAATATCCTCAACGGAACGGGGATGGTATTTAAAAATTAATCCCCGATCAATTTCGGGCCGAGGACGGTGATAAGTGCCCAATCCCCGGCCCCGGCCCGGCCCTGCCCCGTTTGTCCCCGACGTATTATATATATATATATATATATATATATAATATAATATGCTTTCTATTCTGATGTAGGACAAGATTTTCAGGACAAGATTTTAAGAATTTTTATATTTTAGTTTTGATATATTATTAGGATTCTTGTAATTTAGTATAAATATTTTAGAATTATTAGGTTTCTTAATTTTATTATTTTAGAATTAGATTTTGACTAGGATTTTAAATAGTTTAGAATTTTGGTTTCCTATTCTCTTAGGTTTCCTAATTTATGTTGATTTAAGTTTACTAGTTTATTTTAGAATTACTTTTCCTACAAGTGTTAGATTTAGTTTATTATAAATAGCTATGTAAGCCTCACGGCAAAGACAACTTTATATACAACTTTTATTCATTCAATATTAAGATATTTTCTATTCCTTGTGGATTCAAGGTTCTATTTTTCTCGTGGATTCGAGAGCCCATTTCGTCTGCTAGAACGATATCTAGTCTCGTGTGATTTATTTCGCTGCGTCAATTGGTATCAGAGCAAGGTTCCTCCTGGCTCAATGTCATTTATCGAAAGAGGAAGCCCAAGCTCTATTGACGATAATTGTAGAGAAAGATTTAATAGGATTCGAGTCAAGGGACTTGCCCAAGGCCAACCTGTTAGTCGCAACGTTACTTGGAACCGCGCTATGGGATTTGCCCAAGGCCAACCTATTAACCACAACGTCTTTAGATGATCTTCTCGTTATCAATACGATAGTGAGGACGAATCTAAAGATGAGTTATTCGAGGATTACGGTGAATATCAGTTGGTAAGGCGACAACGAAGATTCAGTGATGTGTTCAATAGCAATAATTGCATTAATCATGACTTTGCAAATTATCAAGTACTACTAGAAATTCCCTATTTAAATGCTTCTTGTCATGCTGAGGATTTCATTTATTGGTTTTGCAAAGTTGACAAATTCCTTGAGTATATGGAAATCTCTGAAGAAAAGCAAGCCAAATATGTCGCACGTAAGTTACAAGGTTATGTCTCTACATGGTGGAAACAATTGCAGTATGATTGAAGGCGACAATACAAACAACCTATTAGGACGTGGCATAAGATGAAGAAGTTGATGAGTTCTAGATTCCTTCAAACAAATCATGGGCAAATATTGTATCTACAATATCAAAGAAAGCTTGAATCAAAACAATTGTTCCAAGGTAATTTTGATTCACAATATTCTTCGCAATTCAATAATTATTATGGAATTGTGGATACAGATTATTCGAGGAACATGACTACAATTCTGCCAAGTTTGGGTCAATCAAGTCTTGTAGGTCAACAAATTTGTCACGCTCAACCACACATTGAAGAAGAAAAGATTTTGAGAACCTCAATGTTTCAAAATTTTGAAGACCCAAATAGACATTCAATTGAAGTAGAAAATCAAGTTGATTTCAACAATGGTGAGAACGTTGAAATTGATGAAAGAGAGGTCATTGAAATTACTTCGATCAAGAATCTTGAAGAAGACAATGAAGAGGTGAAGCAAGAGAAAAATGTTGAAGTTGGCCAAGAGCTTCTAATGACGGAACTATCATCTCTTGATTATTATGATGGTTATGAGATCGCAAAAGGAGATCTAGTTGAACTCAATGAAAAAGAAGAAATAAAAGATGAGGTAATAAAGTTCACATGTGCACCAGGAAAGTTGATTAAGGATACACTTGATATTCCAAGGTTGATAATTGAAGGATCAATTGAATTTGGGATGGTGCAACATCAAGAGAGCATGCAAGTTCTACATAAAGTAAATTTGGTTGATTTTCTTAGTGTTAAGCAATTTAATTTGATTTTCAATGCTTGTCAAATTAATCTTGTCAACCAGTTGAAGCATATAGAGAAGAACCTTCAGAAAGAAAGCTTTTCTACATACAACTTTTGGAAAAGGGGCAAGCAACTGAAATATTCAAAATATCTCTTTATTTGGCGAGGAAGATGGCAGATATCTAATATGAACTCGAGGACGAGTTCTTTCAAAGAAGAGGAGTCTGATGTAGGACAAGATTTTCAGGACAAGATTTTAAGAATTTTTACATTTTAGTTTTGATATATTATTAGGATTCTTGTAATTTAGTATAAATATTTTAGAATTATTAGGTTTCTTAATTTTATTATTTTAGAATTAGATTTTGACTAGGATTTTAAATAGTTTAGAATTTTGGTTTCCTATTCTCTTAGGTTTCCTAATTTATGTTGATTTAAGTTTACTAGTTTATTTTAGAATTACTTTTCCTACAAGTGTTAGATTTAGTTTATTATAAATAGCTATGTAAGCCTCACGGCAAAGACAACTTTTATATACAACTTTTATTCATTCAATATTAAGATATTTTCTATTCCTTGTGGATTCAAGGTTCTATTTTTCTCGTGGATTCGAGAGCTCATGCCCTCTACTAGAACGATATCGAAACTCTATCTCCATCGCACACAATGAAGCCCTCAAGAAGTTATACAACTTTGTTGAAGAACTTAGGTCTAAAACCCAATGGATTTGAAGAAATCAAAGAGAGAAGATGACTTTTAGAGAGAGAAGCTCTAGATCTGGAATTCTGGAGAGTTTTAGAGAGAGGGAGATCTGAAAAAGTGATCTAAAACATAAACTTTGCGGACTGACACAACATGGTCCGCTCGAGCGTGGAACTCCCCGCTTGAGCGTCAGACACAGACTCCCGCTTGAGCGTGGAAATATCCGCTCGAGCGTCGATTACACTTTTCCAGTACTTTTGTTGACAGGTCAAAGTGCAGGAACCAAACATTCTTCGCTCGAGCGGACAAGCAACTTCGAATGCATTTTTTCCTTTTTGCTTCGGGGGGCGCTGCCCCTCGACCCCGCCCGGGCGCTGCCCCAGGCCTGCCAAGGGGCACTGCCACCTGGACCCCCGCGAGCTGACCGAGTAGCTTGACCCCCGACCGGCCCAGTCGAAGTGGCAAAACATGAAAGAAGGATCGAAACCGGGATCGCTATAATCTCTGTATCTTTTAGTGACATATAATAACTTCTTTTGGTATATGGTTAGTTTTGCTCTCATTTCTGCATTACTAGAAGCTTATGCATATAGTAGTTTTATGATGAAATGCTTTTTCCTTCCTGCCAAAGAGTCAATAGACTATTTATTTTAGTGCTATCATAATTTACCATAAGTTTGTTGCTAAACCACTCTTTTATTTTATTTATTATTATTATTATTTTTTTCCCTGTAGTGTTTTCAGATTTTAGTAAAAATTGTTCAAGGTGTGAATGTCATCTATGCCAACTAAACGTTATTTAGGTTTCATGTGGTTTAATTTTCGGTAGATGCTTGTCAAATATTTGTTTGTCATTGTATTTATCACCAAAAAAAAAAAAAAAAAAAATTCTTTGTCGTTGTTGTTATCGTTTTCATTTATAGGTTCAATACATTCATTTATCTGCTTTGCCCCAACTATTGCTATCCTTTGGAAACCAAAAGAGCTACCGAAGGATGGTATCAACTCTTTCAATCATTTTTTGCCGTGTCCGGTGAAGTAAATGTTGCATGTAATTTAAAGAAATGTTGCATCTTGTTGAAGATCGAAAGAAGGTTTGATGAATCTAGATGTGAAGTGGCTTGATGATTCTGTATTGTTGTTGTTGTTTCCTTGGTTCTGGTCGTGCTGCATCTTTTATCAAACTCTATTTGCTTTTGTGCATGTGTCACATATAAAAGCTCAGTCGTAGATTGACTGGTTTTACACTGATGCTACTGTTGTTGCTACTTTGGCTTTCTAGCCTTTCTGTGCAGCTATTGCTCTCTTCTCATGGTCTGCAAGTTGTCACGCCCCACTTTTTATTGTACGGATTACCATTACCAAAACCATTATTATAATTCAATTTCAAAGTTAACGTACAGAAGCTCATTAAGGAATACATGAATATAAATTCTCTCATCCGAATATCAAATGAATGCAACATGGATACAACTAAATAAATTGCCCAAAGGCTTACATCAATTAAATCAAAAGGAAGGGTTTAACCCTTCACATCAATGGCATTTCGCCTGCACATATAGAGGCCCCGTGGCCAACAAATAAGAAAGATCTGAGATCTTGTAGCACATCCTGATAATCACCTGAAAAAGATTCAACAATGTGGGATGAACATAAAGTCCAGTAGGGATCTCAACATGACCCTCAACAATAACAACTTAGCTATGATCATGAATGCTAATCTCATACCATATAAATAATGTGACATTTTGAAACCAAAATATACATACATAAATACTTTTCTCGAAAACATTTGATTCATTTCACAACACCAAGGCTCGCTTTTACTACCCGTTTCCCCAATTTAATCAATTATTACATGACAACCATATTTTCCATTTGTGACAAAATACCACATAATACCCGCTCTATTTTTGAAAACACGTTCACCAAATCTGACGTCCTCACATCATTAACAATCCAGTACTAAACCCAGGTTCATCTCCACCCATTCATCGCATCTCAACTTAGGTTCAAATTAAAGAGATATTTTCAATAAACAATTTATTGATAGGAAATTCCCTCAATCACTCTATACTACGCCCACAAAGAAACTCACGAGAACATCAATACAACCCATAAGACAATTCGGCCTTACCAAATCAAGATCATCATAACACGTAACACATACGACCAAGTCAGACAACCATAATAAACAATCTCTGCTCTACTTGCCAAACGTATAGTAGGCTAATGATACATTTCTCCATGATGAACTGCCATTTTACCAGTCACCAGCTGGAAGGGAATGGTACCATTGCCAATTCTCCAGGCGCTAGCTGGAAGGTAATGGTACCTCTGATTCTCAACACAACCAATTTCTCCAGGAGCTAGCTGGAAGGTAATGGCACCTCTGATTCTCAGCACAATACACATTTTCCTTTTTCAACCATTATGTCCAACCACATTCACAGATAATACAAGTGTGCTACAGACACATAATCATTTCAACATTTCACAACATCATCCTCCACCGATGACGAAGGACAAAACCTCTAACAATATAAATTAAACACATAATGTCGTTAACCAATTCTCATGAAACTCTAGATCAAATTACAACCGTAGTAAACAAAATCTACATTTATAATTCAATCTCAATTTAATTTCTGAAATTCACAAAATGTTGAGTTTTACTCTACCATTTCAAAACCCAAATTCTCTTATCCTTCCACATTAATATTCTCTATCCCTTTACCTCAATTCATTTATTCCAATCCTCAAATGAAAACAAAACCAACTCTATTTATTTCATTTTAACTAAAGGATTTCCAAACATGGCCAAAGAAGTTATGATTTACTCAATTTCTATTTAATGGGAGTGTAACACAACAACATTCAAAACTCAAAATTAATTCCATTTCTATCAATTTACATATTACCAATACTCCACTCTCAACTTTGAGTAACACAATATTAAGTAAATGTTAAATTTTATGAGGCTTCAATTAATCTCAAATAAATCACAATTCATCATGTTTAAAAATAATCAATCCAATACAAGTCAATGTTCAACTCATAAGACCCATTTCATTCTTAAATAAATTTCCAACTCATTCATCACGTTTCTTAAATTCCTAACATAATTATCCTACAATTTAACCCCCCATTATATCTATTAGGCGTTTTTGCAAAATTAGGGCTTAAATACTCTCTAATCATGAATATGTTAAAACACACCCCAAATTTAACTCAACAACCATTCATTCCACAAAACCCCAAGCTCAACATCCAACCCTAGATCCCCTATCATGATTTTCAAAGAAAACTCCATACAACATGGTTTTTATGCAATAAAACATACCACATGTCTACTATAGTAGAGGTATTGAAAATAATCAAAGAAATCCCTACCTCAAGGGAGAAGAGGAGAAGGAGCTCGAAAAATTGAACTCGCCAAAAAACAATCTCCACCGGTCAAGACGAAGCCCTCGACACGCTCATCATTTTGATATAAGAAACTAGTACAATCTATAGATTTCTTGAGATCAAAGAAGATGTAAAAGTTTGAGGGTTTGTGTAGAGAGAGATGAGAGGAAAAAGAGAGAAAAATTGTAGAGAGAGAGGGACATAATCTGAAATGAAGTGAAAAAGGACAAAAATGCAAAATATAGTTGTTTTGCATGAAAATCGGAGTAGAAAAACGCGTCTGGCCACACGTGCGGCGCCCACTCCCGTACATGCGGCTCTCACCCCTGCACGTACGGCTCTCCTCGCACCTGCTTTTAGCAGTGTGCTCCAGCCCCTCTACCTTGCTTCCCGCACGTGCAGCTTGGTCTCCTGCACGTGCAACCCAAGGCCCTGCACGTGCGGCCCTGGTTCCCAGCCCAAAAAAATTCTCGGCTTCACCCCCGACATCCTAGAGCCAACCTCGCACACTCCAAAATGAGTGAAAACTCAGATTCAAAACAACACAGCAGAAAAAATTTAAGAGAGGAAATCCCAAAGACAACTACTTTCCCGGCACAACTTGAAAGAAATGGGACGATTTTTTAAACCGGTCATCACATATGTTGTATCTGTTGTACATATATGTCAGATGTAAATGAGGCCCTAGATTGACTAAATGGTATTGTCCTCATCTTTTGCTTGCTTAGATGATTCCCATCCTTGTTTCTGTTGTCTGTGTATGCTCCTTGTACTATGTATTTACTTTTGATCTTTGGTATATTGACTTACCCAAAAAAAAAATGATGTTTTGTTCATCAAATAATCTGAGTGTTGAAATTTGATTCGTATTGTTTGGCTTTAGTTGCAGTCTGCATATTTTAACATTTTGTAGCAATAGAGAGTGAGTGAGTGAGTGAGTAAGTGACACGCAAACTAAAGATTGAAGTATCTAAGACTTACAAGTTCTGCCGAGGGGATGTCCACCTTTGAGAATTTTTTTCTAAAAGAGAAGGGTGAAAAGATTTCACCTTTTAAACTCAAATCATATGAACAAAGTTACTGTATAAATTAGTAATTTTGTGCCTGTAATGGCAAATGAAACTAGAGAATACTTCATAATCGTTCAACAGCCTCCTCAGCCTTGCCTACTATAATTTTAACGTGAGTCTTTCTGTCAAAACAAATCGAGCCAATAAACATTGAATACTAACCTTGTGACTATAATTACAGTGAGCGTAATCTCATATGATGAAAGATTCATTACATAGATTTATGGTTCTGGGTAGTTCTAATCTAAAAAGTAAGAATGAAGGTTTCTTGATTAAGTGGTGGTGTAGGTTTGCATTTGAGCCAAATCCCCTTTGGAAAAGAGGGATTTGTGAAAAGATAAATTGGGACAACAAGAGATGGGATATTTCATTTCTTAGAGGATAATGCATTTTTTTTTTGACACGTCCCCAATAATGTGCTGCTAAAATTAGGAAATGGAATGAGATTTCTCTGTGTTTGATAAATGGGTATCTGATGTAACAAAGATGGTCTCATTAATGATTTCATCATTATGAGTATGTCATGCAGGAAGATTTTCTTGGTATGGGAGGAGGAAGACCATCATAGGTTGTTGCAAATGGAGATGAGTCATGATGTTTCCGGCATTGAACAAATATGGCCCACGACGACGAATTCTGTTTCTTGGTGGCCAATCTTTTGAGTTTGAGGAGGCATCGGTGGAGTCGCCTAGATGCTGCGGTGTGTCAATTGTGGAGAAGAGACTTGGGCTTCGCCGAGCTATGGTGGTGTGTGGTCATGATGTGCATTGGATGGTGGCGCGAATGCGGTTGGCCTAAAAAGACCCAGGTAACTTGCAATTTTTGGGTCGTCGCACTGGAGGTAGTCGGAGTGTGGCTGTATGGGCTCGTGGGGAGGAAAGTGGTGGTTCGTCCTTTCAAATAGTGGTGATGGCAGGGAAGAGGCGAGAGCAAATCTTCATTCCTATGTCGGATTTTGGGAATGGGTGGGAAGGAGTGGCCCTGGTCCTTGAAGGTTTTAGGCGGCTGAATGGTGGTCCAATGCAGGGTAAAGAAGTGTCCAGACCTAGTCCATCACAACCAGCCATGCAGGGAGTGACTGACGGGGGTAAGGAAGTACGGAGTGCAACAGAGGTGGAATGGTTTCGTCTGTTGGATAGGTTGCTTGTTGGTAGAGTGGGGGAGATGGGTGGCAAGGGGATGAGTTTGGATGCTATGTCCGACTGGGTAAATCGATGGTGGAAGACATTGGGGAAGGTGGAGGTGTGTTCGTTAAGAGGTCAGAAATTCCTTTTTGTTTTACCAAACCGACGCTAGGCAGAGGTGTTGCTGCGCTGGCGGTGGATTGCTGATGGGAGGGATCTAGGGTTCGTTTGGTTTGTATTTCTGAAAAATTTTTGGGAAATTTTCTCTACAAATAAGTTTTTAAAAGTAATCAAACCAAACAAATTTTCCCAAAAAAATTTCTCAAAACTTGTAAACCAAACAAGTTTTCCAAACAAATCTCTCTCTCACACACATGAAATCAATCACTTTTTCCAAAACTCTCTCTCAAAATAATTTTCCAAAACATCTTTTGAAAAAAACCAAACCAAACAACTTTTCGTACTTTTTATCTCTAAAACACATCTCTCAAACACAAACCAAACATACCCCTAGTGTTGGAATGGTGGTCACTTCTAGCACTCTGCACCTCGAAAGCTACAGCCTTGATGACAAAGAGTGTTTGGATTCGGGTGATGGGGGTGCCAATCCACCTTCGCAGGGAAGATGTTTATTGTGCCATTGTTGATCGGTGTGGTGGTTATGTGGAAGTGGATGAGTCATCAGTGGACTTGGGCTATGTTCGGCTACGAATCAGAAGCTCTCACATTGTTGATCGGTGTGGTGGTTATATGGAAGTGGATGAGTCATCAGTGGACTTGGGCTATGTTCGGCTACAAATCAGAAGCTCTCACGGCACACCGACATGCGTGGTAGTCTGATGGGGTTTGTGGCAGTTTTCTTTACCTGTATGGTTAGAGGAGGGACCATTGGTGGAACTAGCGGCGCTAGAGATGAGGGGTGGTGGAGGAGGTGGATCGAATAAGGATAGATGAGATTTGCTATAATCAGATCGAAGGAAATAGCAAAAATTGGGGGTCAACGATTATTTGCATAGATTTGGGGTGGCAAATAGGGAGATAGGTGGACCGGGCAATTCGTTTGGTCCAATCCATATGGGCTTAGGTCAAGATTTTAATTGGGGCAAACAGGAGGGGTTTGGGCTTTGTTAAGGCCTAAGCTAAGAGAGATGTGGGAGTGTCCAAATAGAAGTGGGCCATACAACAAGGGGTACATCGAAATGGGCCATCTCAAACTGTCATTTTGAGCCCAAGAAGGGTTAGAGGGGCCCAATCAGTGGAAGCCCAAGCAAATCCAACTATCAGTCGGGTCTTCTCCACACTGAAGGGTGGGTTTGGCCCTAGATCGGCTGACAGGTCTTCGCCGGTGTTGCGAGACTCGATGGGGAGCGTCGGGAGGTTACTGAATGGTCCACATCCATTGTCTGGTGTCATTAATGATGCTCTTTCAGATTCAAAGGGGGTGGAGTAGCATACTGATGAGGCGATGGAGCAGTGGCCTGGTATAGCGAGCCTTTCGGAATCATGTCCACAGCAGTTTGATGGTGAAATGAGTCGATGGGCTGATATGACAGATGGGTTGGCCCTGGTGGTCAGGCCTGAGGCAGGTTCTAATGAAGTAGCTATGAAGAATGGTGCAGACGAGGAGGTTGATCTTGAGAGAGATACTATTGGGTCAGAAGAGGATATACCGCTGCCAGAAGAGGTTTTTGCTTGGGTTTTGTCTCGAATTAATGAGGTAACCAGTTATTAGGGGTCTCCTTTGAGGGCCATGAAGAGGAAGTGCTGCGATTATTTTCGGCAATAGAGGAATCATGGAGAGGTGATGCTCCTCTTTAGCAAGGGGTGGAGTCTGTTAGCCATAATGTCAAGAGTGCTAGAGAATTACATAAGTTGGAATGTACTATTAATTATGATCGGACTAAGGGAGGTGGAGTGCGGGGCACCAGAAAAGGATGCGGTCAGCCATTGTTGTTATCATGCGGTTAAAAATTGTCTTGGAATGTGCGAGGACTGAATGACAAGGGGAAGAGGGTTTTGGTGAATTCTGTCTTTAGAAGTGCAAAGGCAGATGTGGTGTGACTTCAGGAAACAAAGATGGACTGTATTGAGGGGGCGACAGTTCAGGATCTTTGGGGCGGTCGATTTGTGGACTGCGACTTCCTTCCTGCATTAGGGGCGGCTGGGGGTGTTCTTCTATGTTGGGATCAACGAATGGTGGTAAAGAAGGATGTAGAATTGGGGGGGTTTTCGTTCTTGCCTCTTTCGGTGTGTAGAGGATGACTTTTGATGGGCCTTCACAGGGGTTTACGACCTAGTTCGTGGAGTAGAAAGGCCAAGTTTTTGGGAGGAGCTATAGAGTATTGCTTATCGGTGGGGGGTTCCATGGTGTGGGTGGGGATTTTAATGTGGTTCAGTGTCTGGAGGAGAAGTTGGGGGCTTCCTCGGGGATGGGTCCAATGCGATGTTTCTCTTCATTCATTGATGAGATGGATTTGGCAGATATTCCGCTTTAGGGTGGTGGTTTCACTTGGTCTGGGGGTGGAGCAATGTCTCAAATTGATAGATTCTTGGTCACGGGGGATTGTGAGGAGCATTTCTTTCAGGTAACTCAAAGGTGATTTCAACATCCAACTTCGGATCATTGGCCAATCTTGCTGGATAGTGGGGGTATCAGGAGTGGGCCAACGCCTTTTCAACTTGAGAACATGTGGTTGCAATCTGAGGGCTTTGTGGAGATGGTTAAAGGCTGGTGGGTGACTTACAACGTGGTCGGGTTGCCTAGTTCATGGTTAGCGCAAAAATTGAAGCTTCTCAAGTTAGACTTGAAGAGATGGAATAGGGAGGTTTTTGGGCAATTAGAGGAGCAGAAAGCAAAAGTCTTAGTAGCTTTGTTGGCGCTGGAGCAGAATTAGGGTGGCGGGGTGTTGTTTGAGGCTGATATGGCTCGCAGGAAGGAAGTTCGGCGGGAATTTGGTCACATTGCTCACATGGAGGAGATTAGTTTTTGCTAGAAGTCTAGATGTTTGTGCTTAAAGGATGGTGATCGTAATACAAAGTTTTTCCATCGTATGGCGAATGCTCATCGGCGGGTTTATCAGATTGGGCGTATTCGAGTAAATGGGGTGAAATTTTCATCCCCGGAGGAGGTTAAGGCAAGTATTGTGGATTTCTATGAGCATTTGTTTCGATTTGTAGGGGAGGGGTGGCGACCGGGTTTGGATGGGGTAAATTTTAATGTTATTTCTGAAGTAGATTGTAGTTTGCAAGAAAGGCCATTTACAGAGGATGAGTTGTTTAAGGCTCTGCAAAGTATGCTTGGGGATAATGCGCCTGGTCTGGATGGGTTCACTATTTCCTTTTTTCAACAGTGCTGGGGGGTGGTAAAGTTGGAGGTGTTTGTTATTTTTAAGCAGTTTCATCAGTCAGGCGAATTTGAGAAAAGCCTTAATGCTACATTTATTGCCTTGATTCTAAAGAGGGGGGGAGGATATTAGAGATTTCTGGCCTATTAGTCTTCTGGGGAGTGTGTATAAGGTGTTGGCTAAAGTTTTGGCGAACCATTTGCGCAGTGTGCTGGTAGGGGTGGTATCAGAATCCCAAAATGCTTTTGTGGGGGGTAGGCAAATCTTGGATACAGTGCTTGTGGTGAATGAATGTGTGGACTCGTGATTGCGTCAAGGGAAGGAGTGGATTATTTGTAAATTAGATATTGAGAAGGCCTACGATAATGTGAATTGGGAGTTTTTGATGTATTTGTTGGAGAGGATGCAATTTGGGGAGAAGTGGCGGCGTTGGGTTCAGTTTTGCATTTCCACTATGCAAATGTCGGTCTTGGTTAATGGTTCCCCGGCAGGGCTTTTTCTGACTTATCGAGGGTTGTGATAGGGTGATCCTCTATGTCCTTTGCTGTTTATTCTGGTTATGGAGGCTTTGGGGCGTTTGTTGGCTAGGGCGGTGCAAGCAGGTTTGTTGAATGGATTTGAGGTAGGAGTGACTCCAGAGGCTGTGGCGGTGTCTCATTTGTTTTATGTAGATGACGCGCTTATTTTCTGTGATGCAGAGGAGGCCCAAATCGGGCATTTGAGATGTGTGTTGTGTTTTGAGGCAGTGTCCGGGCTTCGGGTGAATTTAGCAAAATCAGAATTGATCCCAGTGAGGGAGGTGGCGAGGTCTTCGGTTTTGGGGTGCAAAGTGGTCTCTTTACCTATCACATATTTGGGTTTGCCTTTGGGGGCGTCCTTTAAGGTGATAGGGATATGAGAAGGGGTAGTGGATTGGGTGCGATGACGGCTGGCAGGGTGGCAACGACAGTATTTGTCGAAGGAAGGGCAGCTTACGTTGATTAAAAGCGTTTTGTCGAGTATTCCAACTTATTTTATGTTTGTTCATGTGATCCTGATCTTTGTAGCGAGGCGGATTGAGCAGCTGTAGAGGGATTTTTTGTGGGGAGGTGGGGAAGAGGGTGGTCATTATCACTTGGTGTCTTGGGATCGAATTTGTATGTCTAAGGAGCAAGGGGGCTTGGGGGTTCGGAGGTTGGTCTTGTTTAATTTGGCCTTGTTAGGGAAGTGGCTGTGGCGTTTTGTGGAGGAGAGGGAGTATCTTTGGAGGCGGGTAGTGGTTGCTAAGTTTGGTGTAGGTCAATGAAGCATGGACACGGCAAAATCAGCACCGTGGTGGTATCGGACACAGGGATAGAGGGACATGCCATATGCCGTATCCCTTTAATTTAATTTTTTTTTTTGTAAGGGACACGCATGTCCAGATCTGGACACGGTGTGAGACACGGCGAGGAGGGAGAGACAAATGAGAGAGAGAGTGTGAAGGAAGAGAGTGAAGAGTCAAACCTGTCGAAGATTGAAGACCTCCAATTGATCCAGTCGAAGATCGAGGGCCTTTTCCCAAATTAAGCCAAAATAGCAACCTATTTCCCAAACTAGGCCTAGTTTGGACGGAATTCCCAAACTAGGCTAAAACGTGGTTGTGAACCACGCTTTCACACTTTACCTACCCCTCGCGTGGAAAATTTGTAAAATCCTAAAAGCGTGGTTACAAACCACGCTTTTAATTAAGAAGACGTGGTTACAAACCACGCTTTTAAGTAAAATTTATTTTTTCAGAAAATGTGGTTACAAACCACGCCTTTTAAGCAAAATGTGAAAACGTGTTTTTAATAAAAAGTGGTTACAAACCACGCCTTTTAAGCAAAATGTGAAAACGTGTTTTTAATAAAAAAATCAATCACACTCCTTTCTCACACACTCAGTCTCTCTCTCTCTCTCTCTCTCTCTTTCTCTCTCTGACACACACACACACCCACAACACTCACACACTCACATATATAATATTTAATATACATAAATTTTATTTTATAAAATTGAGACCATATTTAGTTAAAATCGTTTGATTTTTAGATTTTTTTAAAAAAATTTAAAATTAATTTGGTTGAGAAATAAAAAATAAAAAATAATTATCATTTAAGGGTAAAAATATTTATCATTTTAACTTTTGGGCAGGTTATATACATACGTATGTATGGTTGTTTCAATTTAATTTGTAAAAAATTATTTCTAACCACTCAAGAGATAAAAAAATATATAAAAATGATTTATATTTACAAAAATTATAAAAATTATATAAAAATAATTATTTGCTATTATAAATTATTATTATATATATTTAATATTGGTCTCAATTTTATAAAATAAAATTTATATATATGAAAAATTATATATGTGAGTGTGTGAGTGTTGTGGGTGTGTGCGTGTGTCAGAGAGAGAGAGAGAGAGAGAGAGAGAGAGAGAGAGTGTGTGTGTGAGTGACTGAGTGTGTGAGAAAGGAGTGATTGATTTTTTTTTATTGAAAACGTGTTTTGAAAACACGTTTTCACATTTTGCTTAAAAAGCGTGGTTTGTAACCACGTTTTCTGAAAAAATAAATTTTACTTAAAAGCGTGATTTGTAACAACGTCTTCTTAATTAAAAGCGTGGTTTGTAACCACGCTTTTAGAATTTTACAAATTTTCTGCGCGAGGGCTAGGTAAAGTGTGAAAGCGTGGTTCACAACCACGTTTTAGCCTAGTTTGGGAATTCTGTCCAAACTAGGCCTAGTTTGGGAAATAGGTTGCTATTTTGGCTTAATCTGAGAAAAGGCCCCGAAGATCGAAGCTCCATCAGTCGATCACCCTAGTCGAACAGTCGAATAGTCGAAGGTAAGCCTCTCTCTCTCTCTCTCTCTCGCTTTCTCTCTCTCCCTCGCGATCGCGATCGATTGCTTTGCCTGTGTCCATCCTCTCTCTCTCTCTCTCTCGCTTTCTCTCTCTCCCTCGCGATCGGATCGATTGCTTTGCCTGTCTCCCTCCTCTCTCTCTCTCTCTCTCTCGATCGCGTCTGTCTTTCTTTCTTGCCGTCTGTCTTTCTTTCTTATCTCTTATATAAGATAATATATATAAAAGTATATATAAGATAATATTTATAAAATCGTATTATTTTATAAGTATATATAACATACTATATACTACTTATACATATTAATAATAATAAAAAAACATGTATATAAAATAAAATAAAAAAATTATCAAAAACATATTATATAAAAAAGGAAATAAATAAATAAAATAATTGACGTATATTAAAATAAAAATATTTATTTAAAAAAATTGTTGTGTCCCCCGCCGTGTCCGTGCTTCATAGGTGTGGGTAGGGGGGAGTGGTGCTGGGACAAGTGGGTCATTCTCATGGTTGTGGGTTATGGAAAGGGATTTGGCTGGGTCGAGAGGTGTTCTGGCAGCGAGTGAGGTTCAAAATTGGTGTGGGGGATAGAGTTCGGTTTTGGCGGGATAGGTGGTGTGGAGACTTGTCTTTAGAGTTTTGATTTCCTCTGATCTTTGCTATTGCTGCTAATTCTGAGGTGTTGGTGGGTGCTGTGCAGGTTGGGGAGGGGTAGTTGAGGGTGTGGAACGTGCAGTTGCATCGTGATGTCCAAGATTAGGAGCTAGATCAGTTAGTGGACCTCCTTGGCTTTTTATATTGGACAGACGGATAAAGATGCCTTGGTTTGGGATTGTCCTAGAGCCAAAGGTTTTTTACGGTGTCTTCATTCTATGGGGCGCTTATTCAGGATAAGTATGTTTTTGATGGCACCATGGTTTATCCGTGGAAAAGTGTTTGGGTGCCGGGCACGCCATCCAAGTTTGCCTTCTTTGTGTGGACAACGAGTTTGGGCCGTATCTTGGCCATTGATAATTTTATTTGTCGTGGGCATATTTTGGTGAATTGGTGCTGCTTATGCAGTTGGGTAGCGGAATCGGTTGATCATTTGCTTATTCATTGCTCAGTCTCTTCTCGTCTTTGGATGCTTGTGGTTGCAATTTTTTGGGATAGTTTGGGTTCAGCTGGGTTCTATGTTCGCAGTTTTGCAAAGTTGGGTAGGGGGGAGGGTGGGGAAAAGGCATTGAAAGGCTTGGGTTCTTATCTCGCACTATTTACTGTGGTTGATTTGGCTGGAGCGTAACAAGCGGGTGTTTCATGGGGTGGCTAATTCCATCTCTTGGTTAGAGAGGCGGCTTCTTACTGTTTTGTATAGTTGGGTGACGGGTTCAGTAGATCCAGATGTGTTGGATTTTACAGATTTTGTGGAGAATTTGATTTGTTAGTTTCGTTGGGCTCTTGAGGCCGTTTTTGTATTCTTTGCATCTTCTTGATGCTTTTTCTATAAAGCTTGGTTATTTATCAAAAAAAAAAAAATAAATCATAGGTTGTTGCAAATGCTGCCATAGGTTGATCAGGTTAATGCCAATCAATGGATCAATTAATTTTGAGAGTGGATCCATCAGGTAACTTCTCACTAAAATCTTTACAAAACCTATTTACCTCATCTCAATGTTGTATTATTCCTACAATAGAGTTTGTGGAAAAGCATTGCCCCCTTTGGAATTGTTGTTTTTGCTTGGCTAGTCCGGCACAAAAGGATTACCATTTGTGATCTTATAGCGATCCCGGTTGTCCCTTTATTGTTCTGTTGTATTCCGGACTCGGTTCTGTGGAGTTGGTAGTTGTATCTATCTTGTTGTTGTCCTTTAATTCCATTTGTTTGAGTTTTAGGATGTGTTGGGCATGTTTCGAGCAACAAGATGGAATTAAAGGACGACAACAAATGGAATGTCGTATATCAGTTGGCAGCTGGGCATTTTAAAATCACTTTTTACATTCTCTCTCTCTCTCTTACTTTCTAAAAAGATATTTTGAGAGCTCCTCTCTCTAGAAACTCCCTTCTCTCTAGGGTATGATCTAGTTAGAGTGTCTCCCTACCTGTAGACACCCCATTTTTGACCGTCCTCAAGACTCGGACGTCACCGTTTGAACACTCGGTGATTATCCATGTTTGTGTTTGTTTGGAGTTCCCGGAGGCCTCGGCTCGCGCGCCTTGCCTCAGGATCCCCGAACTCGACCGTTTAGTGTCTGGTTTCACACCAAACACTTACATCTTGCCTTTGAGAGGCAGGGTAGGGCTTGTAGACCATCCCCACCCACCACCGGCATCGGCTAGAGGCCACCGGCTGGTTTTTGTCTCCACCGGCAATATAGTTTGCCGGTCGGCATCTTTTATTGCCGGTCAGCACTATTTAGTGCCGGCCGGCACTCCTTTTGGCCAAGATGGCATTTTTGGCCGGCCGATTGCTGTTCATCTGCTTTTGCAGATATTTTTAGACAGTTGTCTTGCTCTTGCATCCCTCCATACACGTGTATGGAGGGATCTCCCTCTTGTGAAGCTTGTCTTGTAAGCTTTACAAGACAAAAGCTTCTATATAGAGGAGGTCTCTCTCTTGTTACAAGGGTTGGAGATTTTAGACATTTTAGGGAGAGGAAAACACAGACCAAGCTCTGGTTTTCTATGGTTAGGGTTAGATACACACTCTATCTCTCTTTCCCTCTCTTTTGTGCTCTTGTGTGTGTTTTAGTCCATACTATTGCACACAAGCACCTAGTGTTTCACCTTCCTCTTGAAGCTGAGGTTCTAAGGGGTTTGTTTTGAAGTTTTGGTGTTGGATTCAAGCGAAACGAGGCCATTGGAGCACAATTTGTAAAGGGGTCATCAAGGGTGAGAATCTAGTCCCATTTTCTCCCATTTTTGCATTGATTTTCTACCTATCTTAGAGCTGTTTTTGTGCTTATTGTTTAATACAAAAAAGTTCTGTTTTTGGGCCCTCTTTATTTTTTATTAAGAGTGTTTTGTTGTTTGAGGGTGGTTGACCCCCCTTAGGCCTTGAAAGGCCTCATTTTGAGCCATTTTGTGTTAGCTCCGGGATTTTGGTGTTGGGGTCTCTTCACCACTGAAATCTTGAGGGATTTCAGTGGTGAAGATGATGCCTTGAAGTCCCAAGAAGGAGAGGGCCACCCCCTCTCCTTGTTGTCCTTGAAAAGGGCATGTTTTGGCCTCTTAAGGAAGCATCATGCTTGAGTGTGTGTTGAGCATGTTTAGGCTATTTTTCATGCTTATATATCCATAATATAACATGATTTTAAGTTGGTTTTGGTACTCCATGCATGCTTAGCATAGTTGCCTTGTAATGCCTTGTTATGCCTTAGCATGTCTTAGGTTGTGTGCCTTTGTTTCTAGCATGTTTTAGGCTTACATTTGTGAAGATTTTGTGCTTATCTTGACATGTTTTAGGTCTGTCCATAAGTGTTTGGGTTGATTTTGGCATGCTTGATATAGCTCCTTTGTATTTAGGCTTGTTGGCCTTGAGTATGTGCATGTATAGCATGGCATCTTTGCATTGTTTTGGTAATTTGGGACCACCCTACATGCTATTTCAGTCCCATTTCCATGCTTGTTTGATTGCCTTGCATGCCTCTTTAATGCTTTGGAAGTATGTGTTGCATGCTCCATATTTTGGTGTTTGTGCATGCCTTTGTTTTTGAGCCACGTAGATGCCATCTAAGTAGTCCTTTAGCGTTGTTTTAACATGCTAAAAACCTGTTTTTAGTTGCTTAATGCATGTCGTGTTTGTTGTGATAAACGTGCTTCAAAGCTTCATGACTTGCTTCAAGTACTCGGACCATGCTCGCATGCATTTGCTTGTCTTGTTTAACTTGGTTTGGCACCATTTTATAGCATGATTTTAGAGTTTATAATGCATGCTAATTAGTCCATGATTCCCCCTTTCAAATGTGTTTGAGAGTTGTTCAAATTGTGCCTAAGTGTTGGCCTTCAATTATGTGCATGTGTGTATGTATTTGGTCCCTCATGTTTGGGCACTTTGGCTACTGTTTTAGGCCTATTTTAGAGTTGCCTAATTCATGCATAAGTCCATCTTTACATCCATTTGCATGCCCCTATGTTTGCTTGTATGCTTGCATAAGTTAGTCGCCATGCCATGTTGCATCCTTAGCTTGCATGCTTAGGTTGCATTGCATCTTGCATGCATGCCTTGTTCTTTGACTTGATGATAGGAATTGGGCCTTGTTTGGTTTGATTTGGTTTGCATTGCATTTGAAATCAAAGTTGCATACTTGATTCTTTGGGCCATCATGCATGAAAATGCGTGATTGGTGGTCCGAGGATCGAGGCACATGCCCCTTTGAGTCATTATCATGATAAGGGACATGGTTGGTGCATATATGCCTTGAATTGTGCTGCCATGCTTTGTCTAGCCCTCTGTTGCTGTGAGTTGCAGGTTCTGCAGGAACACTCTGCCGACCGGCAACAATTTCCCTGCCGACAGCTTCATTTTGTGCCGATGGCCACACACCACTGCCGGTGGTAATTCCACTCAGCCGGTGGCACTCCCCAGTGCCCAAGGACGCAGTCCTGAGGTTTTGACAACCTCTAGAGGAGTGAAGAAAGGAAAACAGAGGCAGCCCATGCATAGTGGCACGCTTCCCGAGGCGATTTACTGTTTTTCCTAGATTAGTTAATTTGTTAATTAATTAATCTGTAATATTTAATTAGCTTGTGTAGTCAATTAATTTGTAATATTTATTTGGTCCCTCCGAGTGAGGGCAAATCTGTAATAAGTGTGTGTGGGTGGTGTGTATGTCTTCCAATCCCCACTTCTTTCTTCCCTTTTACTTACCCGCTTTAATGGTTAGTAATAGGACACATTTAATTTAGCATGCCTGATGCTATGCATGCATGCATCCATGCATTTGTATTACATACATTAGGCTCGGTACATCATGCTAACTGCATTTGTACTTCAAATTCAAAAACTGAATATGTGATAGTTGCGCATTTTCACATACCATGTTTAGGATAACCGAGCCTATTCTAGCAACATTTTGTATGCGATGCATTAGGCACTTAACATGGACTTGGATCATGCATGTTTGCTAACGAGTTCTTTGTTTTGGCACGGAGTACTATGTGAGTATTTTCCTGCTTTAGCATGTCGCATGCGTGTGAATGCTACCATGACAGCATGTTTACCATGTGGCTAGATGCTTATGTGATAAACTGTTTTAATGCCTGTTGGTGAAGGTTGGATTGTTTGAGTTGGAAAAACTCATTGAAATCCGTGTTTTAGCCTACTTGCGAGTAGCAAATTCCAAAACGCTTCCCAAAACAAACGGATATGCAATGCTCGTTTCCAAATTAGGCAATCTAGTCTATACTTGTTTGCTGCGCGCATAACATAGTAATTCTAAGCTAATAAATGGAATGAGAATACATAAACATTTTCAAAATCGGATATCACGGTTAGTAGAGGCCGGTCTTCGGATCGGGCGAAAGGGGGTGCTCATAGCTGACCTTCCCCGATCGTACCCAAGCTCCCGAGCCGAGACAAACTCCGGTGATGACGGACGTGTGGCCTTCGGCACCGAGTCAGGGTTTCCTAAATTTCCCCATTTTAAAAATATTTAGGTGGCGACTCTGTATTTGGCAAAGCAGTCCATGTTTGGCACTACTTTCTCAAAAATTTGTTTCTCAAAACGATTTGCCAGATTTGGACTCTTTGGTTCAAGATTAAGAACCGTGACACAAATCGAGTCCGAACTGTAGCATGAGGCCCGCACGGGCACGTCTACAGTTTCTGGCGACTCTGCTGGGGAAATTTAGAGAGCTTGACTCGAACTCGTGATATCCTGTTTTGATTACACTTATGTGTTTCTTTGCATTGCATGTGCATTGGTGCGCCTAGGAACACAGTGTTTGCTATCTGCCATTCCTGAACAGTTTGTCGGAGGCTTGTCTTGTCAAGGCATGTCCATAAGGCTGACCGGCTATGGGCTCTGACAGCATGGGAACACAAACCCCGGTTTTACCGGGGCACCCTTTTCGACCATTCGACCTAGTGCATATTCGGATCCATAGTGACCATTCCAAACTAGGACAGGTTGCTTACCGGATTATAGGTTGTTTGAAACTGCTGTGTGCATAGTGAAACCCTAGCTCCTGACAAAATAGGACAGGGAAACCCTCCCCCAACATAGGGGTGTTTTGGTTCTCTTTACTTGCTATGTGCTTTTTAGAATGTATTTCTACAGGGAAAGTGCATATCAGTTTGCAAGTTTGAGTATCGTACCTGAGGACACCGGTATCAGTGTCAGTTATGAGAATCAGTTATCTGCGGGTATCCGGTTCAGTTTTGGGACAGTAATTTCTGGGAACAATGATCAACAGTGGAGTACAGTTGTTCAGCTACACCAGTGTTTGATCCGTTTTGGGCTGAAATGATGTTTGTTTCTCCTTTCAGTTCAGAGTATCCAGAGCTGGTACAAAATAGTCAGTGTCCCCCTTTGCCGCGGCAGGGTTCGTAATGACGCAGAATTCAGAAGAGGTTGTGGTCATGACGACTGCATTAGAGCAAGGGATCACCCCGCAAGGTAAGGCCAGTGTTGAGGTGTCACATCCACCCAGATTGCCCGTTGTGCATCCGGTTTGGGCTCCCCAGTTATACCAGGCTCGCGAGCCTACTACTTTTGAGTTGATGGGAATGATAGGTGACCTCCAAAGGTCTATGGCGGATCTCGCCTATGGGATATCAGCTTCGCCCCCAGCAGCACCGTATGCCGGGAATTTCATGCCACAAGAGCCCCCGCTGCTGGGGCGGATTGTGATAGAGCTCAGCCAGCCAGAGGTGGCTTCCAGCTACAGCCACGACATGTCAGCAACAACCGGGCTTCGCTCTGAAGTAGCAACCCAAACCCTTGACCAGGCTGAGGTAGGAGGAAAAGACAAGATGAAAGTAGATGCCGACCCCATTGAACAGCTGCTGTGGGCAGTCCAGGCTTTGAAAGCCGGGGGGATGAACAAACAACAGGTATCTACGGTCGTAGCCAAAGCTGTGGGTGATGCTTTCCCCACTCCAACCGAAGGCAGTTCAAGCCAGGCAGAAAATCAGTACGGGCCCCGTCATGCCCAGACAATTCCTGCCATTCCCAACCCTGCACCGGGGAAAGGTCAAAAAGCCAAGGCAGCGCCAGCCGACCCTTTCGCTAGCACATCTAGCAAGGGTCCTCAAACTTCAAAGTATTTGCCTCGAGGACGCAGAGCCTTTCACGCCCTTTACATGCCTTTGTCTAGGGCATTTCTAATATTGGCCAAAAAGGGGCACCTTAAACCCCTGGAGCCTCGGCCACTCCCGAAGAATCTCCCCGCTACTCACGATGCTACCTTGTACTGTGCGTACCACCAACAGTCCGGCCACAGCACCGACGGTTGTTTTCGCCTTCGTCATGAAGTGCAGGATCTGATTGATAATGAGGTCATTCTTCCGCCTACCTCGGCAAATTCCGTCACTACTGAGTTGTTGGATTTCGAGGATACTGAAAATTTGTGATCAGGGGTTGGACCACCTGCGGGCGGCGCTCGTTGTATTTCAGATGTGGTGTTTGGCACGCACTTTTTGAGCATTTGTAAATGCAGTTTTGTAGCTTCTGACTTCGGTTTTTGGGTCAGTTCTCAGTTTTGTTTTGAGTCTGCCTCTTTGCTTTAAGTCAGTCTTTTTGTTTTTTGGGTCTGTCTTGTGCTACCGAGCCAGTCCCGTTGTATAGGATGTCGAGCGATTCGGGGTTTTGTAGCCTCGAACGCCATTTTGTATTTACCCTTTTTGCTATCTTTTTGAGTCTGTCTCTGCTGTGGAGCCAGTTACATCCGAGAAACCTGAATGAAACCGCCGCGGCTATCATGTTTCCGTGCTTATTATGTGTTTTGGGCTAGTTGTGCCAGAGGACTTGAATGGATTGACAGTACATCTCGCCCACTCCCCTGCACGCCAAACTCATTGTATTAACCTAAGTTTTTTTCAAAAACCTCTTTTGAACACTGCGGTGATAAAAACGAAGAGGAAGAAATTCCTTGGGTTTTGCAAAATTTTTATCATTTTGAGAGAAAGAGAAGCGTGCTAAGCCTTTTTATGAATGAAACCATGCTTGTCGGCATGAGTACTGAGAAGGACCCTGGCTCGATCCAGATTGGTTCCACACTATCTTCGACGCGAGCGATTTGTCGCCTTCTTAAAAACTTTCAAAAACAAATATTTTACGCGGCCCTGCGAAGACCTGTGTGGAATCGCTCTTGAGATTGCGCAGCCTAGGATAGCTCTTAGCCTCAAGATTCAACCCGTTCAAACTTTGAACCCGTTCAGAACGTTCAGAAAGTTCAACGGTCAAGCATCATGCAAGGTCTGTATGGCCAGATCAGGAGCAGCCCTCGAGCAAAGAGGCACCCAAACCAAATTAGAAAGAGTAGATCTCGCCGGAAGAAGCTCGTGGAGCAACCGGGATGGATTCTCCTGCAAAACATTGCAATAGCCGTCTCCTAGACACAGAGAGGCTTCAATTTCAGAAACCATTTGGCATGGACTTGCTACACTTTTACCCTTTGAGAGGCTCGCTTGGCCGAAAACCCGGAAGGGCGGTCCAGGCAAAAGTTAGAGCAAGAGAAAAATACAAAAAATACAAAAAAGAAGCAAAAAATACAAAAAAAGAAAAGAAAACAAAAAACACACAAATGAAAAAAAAAAGAAAAAGAAATGAACAAAGAAAAAAATAAATAAAAAAGAAGCTCGCAAGGTCGAAAACCCGCATCGGGCGCCTTGGCAAAAATTAGAGCCTAAAAAGTGAAGGTTAAAATACCCGAGAGTACCTTAACCGGAACTACGTAAGGCTTGATTCCCATGTTTGGGATACGTAGGCAACTTCATCATGAAGTCCAGCCCCCAACGCTTTCATAGCGTCTCAGTCCATGCAATGGTTTCGATTTCATCCCAAAGTCCAATCACCAACACCCTCCAAGGTGATTGTGTCCATATATTTGTTGTGACTGTGTTCTTCATCGCTGTGTCCGAGAGTTCGACCACCGCCAATGAAGACTGTTTGCGCATTGCTGCGGCATCATCCCAAACAAGGGGCAACTTTCCGTTACCGCGAGCCGCCGTGAGCCGCCATTCAAACCAGGGGCAACTTTCCGTTGCCTCCCCCCCCCTTTCAAACCAGGGGCAATTTTCCATTGCCTCCGATCCGAGGTTGCGCATCTCAAAGAGTAAGTTCCATGCCCGTTGAGCATTGACTGTTCGAAAAATAGTTTTTGAAAATTTTTACTGAGGTTGACTATTTTCTCGAAAACTATTCCATTTTCCAAAATTGGACCATTGTCTTGGACCCCAAAAGGAAAATTTTCAGTGCTTACGGCCTGACTTGCATGATTTCAAATCAAAAATCGAACAAGTGCGTTAATCCAACTCTCACTTTGATCACGCTTGTTTTAGTAGAAAACTAAGATGAAAGAATGGTTAAAAAGATGAACTAGGGGCACAGTTGAGTCAGGCGTTCTGTCTTTCCCCCATCGTTGACATACTTGCCAGAAGAGCGCTCTACCCGCCAGAAGAAATAGCCGTGAGCTAACGGTGTTGAGCATGAACCCACAACTTCCTATTCATCCATCAATCACCCCAGGGAGGGACGAAAAATGAGAGAATGAAGAATAGAGAGGTGTGAGTTGAGAGAAAAGCGAGAAAAAGGGTTTTGAGAGAAGAATCCGAGCTTGAGAGTCGAGTGATGAGAGAATCACAAATCAGTAGGGGGTGGGAAACAATACCCAGATTGAACTGGCTCCTCGTGGTCTGAGGTCCCCCGTCTCCGTATAACGAGTCTGTGTGTTGTGTCTTTTGTTTTGTTTACCTTAACTCTTGCTTTGAGTCGGTTCCGAGCGTGTCTCGCTGTGTTTAGGTTGTGTGCCTTTGTTGAGTCCTCTCTGCTGTGTTCAGTTGCAGGCTCGATACCCCGGTTTGAAAAACCCTCATTTGATTTCGAAAATCATTCACACTCAGAATGTTGTGCCATTCTCTACATTTGAGCATGTTTCAACCATAGCCGGTTTCACCCCGTAGCCCGTCTTGTTAGATTGGGCCGTTTGTTCAGAGTTTGCTGTGCGCAGAATGAACCGAATGCTGTGCTATGGGCTGTATGCAGATCAATCCCCAACAGAGTAAGGGCTGTGTGTCTAGAATCCGACAGTGGGCTGCTTGGGTTATTTTGCTGTTGGCTGTTTAGTTATCTGATTATTACAGTGCAAGTGTTCAATTTTCAAACAACCAATCAATTCCATTTACATTGAGGTGTAACATGAAGGAATGCGATGCAATATATAAGATATGTAAATGTAACACTTTTTAAGCAAAAATCTGTTCATTTCATAGTCTTTTAAGTACAAAGTTTTGAAGGAAACAAAATCTGCCTGCGACAGTACAAGGTAATCTAACTACCAAAGAAAAGAGGAAAAGCACAAGGAAGAAGAAAAATAACAAAATCTGTATCAAGTGCTCCAGGGGCCATCAGTCTGTCCTGGTCCTCTTCCTGGACGAGGGTCCAGGAGCATCATCAGCAACATCGTCAGAGCCCGAGCTAGAACCGCCTTCGGTCTCCTCCTCCGATGACTCGGACTCGGCCTCTGCCTCCGCCTCTGACTCCTCGTCATCGTCATCGTCCGGGACTGGAGCTCGCGAGCTACTCCCAACATGAGTACGCCCTCCCCTGGTACGGGGAAATATCCTGCCCCCCCTCATCTCTCCCCCGAGCAGGAACAGAAGGTCCAGCTGGGGCACCTCCTGCCATAGGAATCTGGAAGGGAGGCTGAAAAGGTACATGAAGGGAAATGCATCAGTATACTATGAACAGTTTAACAGTACAGAATGTAGTGTATGAGTACAGTGTGAGAATGCCGTGAGCAGTTTAGCAGTACAGAGTGCGATGTATGAGTACAGTGTGTGGATGCCGTGAGGAGTTTAACAGTGCAGAATGCAGTGTATGCGGTGTATCAGATGCTGTGAGATCAGTGTATCAGGTGTGGTGCCATGAATTAGATTATGCAAAGCAGTGTATGAATGGTTTGAGGCCAGTGTCAGAAGAACATACCGGTATGCTGTAGAGGGCTAGGAGGTCAAATGTCCGCTGAAGCATCCCCATCATCGAGGCATTCATCGCCAACGCCTGACGGGTGTACTCAGAAGAAGCCTGCAAAAGTATCAGATGCATCAATATTCTGTGGAATATCAAGAAAGCTGAAATGAAATGACTGTACAGAAATGCAGTAATACATACCAGAGGTAAGTCGGGGACATCGATGAACTCGTGACCAGCCGGCGGAGGGGCGAAGGGGAGCTGATAGGTCGCCCCACCCTACCCCTGGAAAGTATGTACAGCAGGTAGGGCGGGCCAACCAGTCCCCCGTCCTCCTTGAGCTCCGCCCCTGCCACGGACGCGGGCCCTCCTCGCAGCCCCTACTCTAACTCCCGCTCCGGCTCCAGCCGCTGATGCCGCAGGCCTGGCCCCCTCTGCTCGACGGCCACTCAGAGGTCGCATCAGGTATGTCCGTACATACTCCCCGTAGTCGCCGGTGCCTCGGAAGCCGGCCTCCTCCCAGCCGATGGTGTAGTCGTCCATCTGCTCGCTGGTGAGTCTCTCGCTCTCTCTCATATCTGCAGGAGGGTGAACCGGGACTATCTGCTTAGGTAATCCCAGGGTCTGGCGTAGAAAACGCTCCCTCAGGTACCAAGCCCGACAGACCGGGCCCTCAAGCAAGATCCGGAAACGCGAGGTCTCCTCCGCACCAGGGAACCGACCCCGTATCGCCGCCGGCAGGGAAGCCCATGGCCGCCAAGTGATCTGAAAGTGACTGACAGTTTGTTATCTACTGTTTTGGAAATATACGGTGGAAAAGCGAAGCTTAAATGAACTGCAAGTAAAACATACCTCGGCCGGGGTGATGGTGTCAAAGTATCGGCGGAAGAAGCCAAATGTCTCCCGTGGTCGCCGGATGCATCTCCCGTCGAAGCGACTCGAAAACGGGATGGCCGGAGGAGTCTCCGCGACTGGTACGGGTGCAAGCCTAGGAAAGTAGGCATAAACCCACAACTACAAAACAGATGTCAGTATGACCATCAAATAAAGCAGAATATACAGAATAAAGCAGAAATAGCAGAGCCGTATGTTGTGCAGTGTGTTGTTTACAGTGTGCAGTGTGAGCGATGTACAGTCAGTGTGAAGCAGAATGTATGTGTGTGCCGTGTGTACAGTATACAGCAAGCATAAAACAGACTACAGTGTGTGTAGTGTACAGAGTACAGAAAAGATAGAACAGAAATGAAAAGCGGAGAAGAAATGTACCTCCCAAGCCCGCCAGTAGCCTCCGAGGAGCTGGCTGCTGTCGCGCGAAGCGGAGCTCATGTACCCGTAGAGAGTGAACAGAGCCGTGCCGCCCCAATCATAGTGCAAAATGTCCCGGACGTCCACCAGTGCGCTGAGAAGACAGAGAGGCACGGTGTTCGCCCGGTCGGCGAAGATGGTAGTCCCGAACAAGAACATGAGGAAGCCGCGAGCATACCTCTCTACGTCCTCCTGGGTCATCTGCGCCTCCTCCTCCAACGCGGGCTGGACCCGAAACTGTACCTCGAACCAGGAGTACCGCACAAAACCTGGACGAGCTAGTGGTGGCGCCTGCCCCAACAGATAAACCTGAGCGGCGGTCCACTAATTCATCGCGGTGCCAAAAGGGATCGGATCACCCCCTACCCCGATGCCTGTGAGCATCGAGAAGTCATAAGGGGTCATCGTCATGTCCCCTGCAGCAGAAAAGTGGAAAGAATCGGTGGTGTCCCACCATCTCTCCGCCAGAGCGGCAAGGAGAGGTCTACATGTGGACAACCTGGAGAGCCCTCGGCAGAAGGCGCCGAAGCCCGCCCGGTCCACGATGCGTCGAACTGCATCAGGGAGCTCATCATACCACTCCCGTGCACCAGTATTCCCATACCCGCGAATGGTATGGGAACCCTCCTGTAAGCGGAAAATAAAAATTGCAAACAACATTCAAAATGCAGTTTTGAAAAGCATGCAGATAAAGTACGTGTGCAGGTTTGTCAGATTCAGACGAATACCGGGTGCCGGTGTGCTTACAGTGAACTACAGCGTGTGATGTGTCAGCGTGTTTGGGTGTTCCAGAACAGATATAGCATGCGTGCAAATTTAGCAGATTCAGACGAATACCGGGTGCCGGTGTGCTTACAGTGAACTACAGTGTGTGATGTGTCAGCGTGTTTGGGTGTTCCAGAACAGATATAGCATGCGTGCAAATTTAGCAGATTCAGACAAATACCGGGTATCGGTGTGTTTGTAGTGAAAAACAGTATGTGCCGTGTGTTCGAGTGATTCAGGGTTAGTGCAGTGTGTGTGCATGTGCCAATCTCAAACAAATGTCAGTTTTGTGTATGTTTACAGTCAACTACAGTCTACGGTATATCAGATTCAAGCAGTTAAAGAATACAACTAACTATGACAGTTTTGTATCCTACATTGCGGAAAGTAAAGCAGAAGATGAAGAGTTACCTCGGAAGTGCCGAATGAAAGGTGGGAGGTAGGCTCGCATAGTAGTAGCTCAGGCGCTACGTACCTCTCAAAGCTCCGGAACTGACGCAGGCCGTCGGGAGGTAGAACATGAACCGCCGGTCGGTAGGTCGCCGGGTCGAACGGGCGCTCGCCCAACGGTAGGAGCTCGACCCCGGGATCCATCTCGTGGTCCGGGGGAGTCCCGCCACGTGGAATGTCGTCCGCCATGTAGAGAATGGTGTGAAAATGGCCGGAAAAGGGGAAACCGGGCCGGAATGCGAAGAGTCAACTGAAAAGTCAACTCCCGAGAGGGTTGAGAATGGCCGGGAAGGCCGGAATGTGAAAAGGCACGGGAATGAAGAGGAAAGCAAGGGGAACAAACCCCGAAAAGGCGGGAACGCCAAACGAGGCACCGAAACAAAAATGTGATCGGTTGAAAATGTCCGAAACGCGAAGAAAATCGCGAATCCGACGACGTAATGGGCGTAGAACGCGAAGAAACGGATGAAAAATGAGAGAAAAACGCTCTAGAGAGAGAAAGTGAAGGATTTCGACGGTGGAGAAGTGAGGCACTAGGGTTTGAAGCCCTATTTTAAAACACCCGAAGTGAAAAGTCGAAACTGCCCCGAATCAGCAACTGTTTGCCGGTCGGCAATGTTTTGTGCCGGCCGGCACTTTTTTGTGCCGATGAACTTATTTTGATGTCGGTGGGCAGCCGGTGGCCTCCTCTTCCGGCCGGTGGGGTTCCCACAGCCTTGTTGAGGCCATATGAGAAGTTTGTGGTCTTCATAGCTCAAGAAAGTGCAAGAAAGTGTATCTCCGACGCTCAACCGGCCTCCGTTGTGACCACGGGTCGTGTCTCCCACGCGTGGCACTCGAATCCGTGCAAGGTGTATCCTTTTTGTATCCTTTTAGATTCAAAAGTTGCCCCATGTGTGTTGCACGTGTTCATCACACTACTTCGGTGCATTGTATCGCGCTGTCATGCGCCTCATAGTTGCATTGTTATGTGCATACTACATGCATTGTAACACGCACCCCTTTTGCATTGTCATGCACATTTCTCATGCATTGTCATTGCATTTTTTATTCCATGCATTGTCATGCATTCCGGAACACGTGCGTTGTTACCCATTTTAGTCCATTTTTCAAAGTTGTTCGCGCTGTTTTACGCATCGCACTGTTTTGTGCATTTCAGAATTGTTTGCGCTGTTTTGCGCATCGCATTGTTTTGTGCATTGTATTTGTTCGCGCTGTTCTGCGCATTGCACTGTTTTGTGCATTTCAAATCATCGCACTGTTTTGTGCATTTCAAAGTTGTTCGCGCTGTTTTACGCATCGCACTGTTTTGTGCACCTCACTTGCATCTTGCATGTATCTTATCGCACTATCTTACGCACCTTACTTGTACTTGTTAGTACATTGCATTGTTTTGAATACGAACCGGCTTTGCGTAGCGTATAAGTCTTTTTTTTTTCAAAATTTTGCCTCCCGTGTGGCATGCGTGTCACACTTGTATCATTTTTCATTTTATGAGGCCCGCGTGTCTCAGTTGTATCATCTTGTATCATACTTCATTTGCATCGGCATGCGTGCCTCATTCTTGCATTTTTCTGCATGTATAGATGGTCTGGCGAGACCTTAAACACGCGCCATGGTCTAGCGAGACCTTAAACACGCACGGTCTAGGAGACCTTAAATCCTCGGCAGGTGCAAAACCTTCGGCACATTGATGTGCGCAGTTCATTTGCATTGTCATGCATATTGCTAACAACATTGTACCTGTTAAGTTTGTTTTCTTTTCAGGCACGATATTGTATGTACAGTTCATTTGAGGCTGGAGCGACCAGACGAACCGCGCAGGTATCCCCGGTCTAGGAGACCTTAAATCCTCTGGAGGTGCAACTCCTTCGGTGTTTGTCGTGCCCGAACGACTTTCGGTGGTTTGGTAAAGCCACCTGCCTATGCTTGCGATGAGTTCCTAGAAGACCAACTGGGACGGTGGAAACTAGAGTTCGAACGGCTTATGCCTAGAACGCAAAGGTTCGGGAGTTCCGAGACTAAAGTCTGGTTTAAATACCCAGGGGTTTACCCTCGGCTTGAAATCTGTATGGAAGCCCCATAGGTTGAGGCGGCATGTCTACGCCTCAGTTCTGGATACCGAACCAACCTAGTATATCACCCTGTTGGTAAGATAGGGAAAGTTGCAATCATAGTCATTGCATCATAGTGCATTGTCATGCATTTCCATTGTAGCTTGCATTCATTGCATTTTCCCCAGTAGGTCGCATCATACTGCATTGTCATGCATTTTGTGAATATCCATTCCATTGCATATTTGTACATATTGCATTGTAGATTGCATTCATTGCATCACCTTCCATCTATGGCTTGCGCCTTTCCATGTTGAGCTTGGTCTGGTATGTGCCCTTACTTTTCACGTAAAACACAGTTCTGCATGTGTATCGCGCCGATTCCACGCTAGTATGTTGGTTGAGGGTTGCGGCACCTTTTCTGTGTTAGACATGGCTTGTATGTGTACATGTCTTTCCTAGGCAAGATTTGGTTTGGCCCGCGTGCCATATCCATTGCATCGTAGATTGCATGCATTGCATCATCTTTCATCTATGGCTTGCGCCTTTCCATGTTGAGCTTGGTCTGGTATGTGCCCATACTTCTCGTGTCAAAACATAGTTCAGTAGACCGTTCTATGTTAGACGTGGCTTGTATGCGTACATGCCCTACTTAGGCAAGATTTGGTTTGGCCTGTGTGCCATATTCATTTCCATTACATTGTAGTGTAATTTTTGCATCCGGCTTTAGGATCATTGTCCTTTCTCCAGCGGGTCGTTTCCCCACTTATGTCAATTCCACCCAATACTTATTCTTGTGTCTGTCTACAATGCTCACAGTTCAGTTGACCGTTCTGTGGTAAACAGACTTGTTACCTCCATCAATCTATTTGACATAGGTGTGGTTTCGAACCACTCGTGTTTGGATCATGATTCAATTGCTTTGCATATAGTTTGCATTGTTTCAATTACATTGCATCTTCATTTGCATTATTTATACATTGTTTTGTATATATTGCATATCATTTTGCATATCATCTTGCATTGTCATGCATGTTGCTAATGATATTGTACCTGTGAAGTTTGTTTTCTTTTCAGGCACGATATTGTATGTACGGTTCATTTGAGGCTGGTGTAACCAGACGAGCCGCACAGGTATTGTATCCTCCGAGTGAGACGTATCGAGAATTGCATAATTCTCTTACATCCTTTCTGCATTGTAGTGTAGTTCGGTGTGTGCTAGCTTAAAACCGTCGCATGTATGCTTCATTACAGCATTATTTGTATGATCATAAGTTATGTCCGGCTGTGTGCATTGTCTTGCATTTTGCCCCCGCCTTCGGGCGCATATCTTGTTTGTCTTGCATGTTTGTCTGAGTCTTCGGCCTTGTCAAAAATGGGTCGTCTCTGGGCTTTGACATTCACTCCCGTCATTGTTATGACTTTCGAGTTCTGTCAAAGAGGGGCAACTGTAGACACCCCATTTTTGACCGTCCTCAAGACTCGGACGTCACCGTTTGAACACTCGGTGATTATCCATGTTTGTGTTTGTTTGGAGTTCCCGGAGGCCTCAGCTCGCGCGCCTTGCCTCATGATCCTCGAACTCGACTGTTTAGTGTCTGGTTTCACACCAAACACTTACATCTTGCATTTGAGAGGCAGGGTAGGGCTTGTAGACCATCCCCACCCACCACCGGCATCGGCTAGAGGCCACCGGCTGGTTTTTGTCTCCACCGGCAATATAGTTTGCCAGTCGGCATCTTTTATTGCCGGTCAGCACTATTTAGTGCCGACCGGCACTCCTTTTGGCCAAGATGGCATTTTTGGCCGGCCGATTGCTGTTCATCTGCTTTTGCAGATATTTTTAGACAGCTGTCTTGCTCTTGCATCCCTCCACACACGTGTATGGAGGGATCTCCCTCTTGTGAAGCTTGTCTTGTAAGCTTTACAAGACAAAAGCTTCTATATAGAGGAGGTCTCTCTCTTGTTGCAAGGGTTGGAGATTTTAGACATTTTAGGAAGAGGAAAACACAGACCAAGCTCTGGTTTTCTAGGGTTAGGGTTAGATACACACTCTATCTCTCTTTCCCTCTCTTTTGTGCTCTTGTGTGTGTTTTAGTCCATACTATTGCACACAAGCACCTAGTGTTTCACCTTCCTCTTGAAGCTGAGGTTCTAAGGGGTTTGTTTTGAAGTTTTGGTGTTGGATTCAAGCTAAACGAGGCCATTGGAGCACAATTTGTAAAGGGGTCATCAAGGGTGAGAATCTAGTCCCATTTTCTCCCATTTTTGCATTGATTTTCTACCTATCTTAGAGCTGTTTTTGTGCTTATTGTATAATACAAAAAAGTTCTGTTTTTGGGCCCTCTTTATTTTTTATTAAGAGTGTTTTGTTGTTTGAGGGTGGTTGACCCCCCTTAGGCCTTGAAAGGCCTCATTTTGAGCCATTTTGTGTTAGCTCCGGGATTTTGGTGTTGGGGTCTCTTCACCACTGAAATCTTGAGGGATTTCAGTGGTGAAGATGATGCCTTGAAGTCCCAAGAAGGAGAGGGCCACCCCCTCTCCTTGTTGTCCTTGAAAAGGGCATGTTTTGGCCTCTTAAGGAAGCATCATGCTTGAGTGTGTGTTGAGCATGTTTAGGCTATTTTTCATGCTTATATATCCATAATATAACATGATTTTAAGTTGGTTTTGGTACTCCATGCATGCTTAGCATAGTTGCCTTGTAATGCCTTGTTATGCCTTAACATGTCTTAGGTTGTGTGCCTTTGTTTCTAGCATGTTTTAGGCTTACATTTGTGAAGATTTTGTGCTTATCTTGACATGTTTTAGGTCTGTCCATAAGTGTTTGGGTTGATTTTGGCATGCTTGATATAGCTCCTTTGTATTTAGGCTTGTTGGCCTTGAGTATGTGCATGTATAGCATGGCATCTTTGCATTGTTTTGGTAATTTGGGACCACCCTACATGCTATTTCAGTCCCATTTCCATGCTTGTTTGATTGCCTTGCATGCCTCTTTAATGCTTTGGAAGTATGTGTTGCATGCTCCATATTTTGGTGTTTGTGCATGCCTTTGTTTTTGAGCCACTTAGATGCCATCTAAGTAGTCCTTTAGCCTTGTTTTAACATGCTAAAAACCTGTTTTTAGTTGCTTAATGCATGTCGTGTTTGTTGTGATAAACGTGCTTCAAAGCTTCATGACTTGCTTCAAGTACTCGGACCATGCTCGCATGCATTTGCTTGCCTTGTTTAACTTGGTTTGGCACCATTTTATAGCATGATTTTAGAGTTTATAATGCATGCTAATTAGTCCATGATTCCCCCTTTCAAATGTGTTTGAGAGTTGTTCAAATTGTGCCTAAGTGTTGGCCTTCAATTATGTGCATGTGTGTATGTATTTGGTCCCTCATGTTTGGGCACTTTGGCTACTGTTTTAGGCCTATTTTAGAGTTGCCTAATTCATGCATAAGTCCATCTTTACATCCATTTGCATGCCCCTATGTTTGCTTGTATGCTTGCATAAGTTAGTCGCCATGCCATGTTGCATCCTTAGCTTGCATGCTTAGGTTGCATTGCATCTTGCATGCATGCCTTGTTCTTTGACTTGATGATAGGAATTGGGCCTTGTTTGGTTTGATTTGGTTTGCATTGCATTTGAAATCAAAGTTGCATACTTGATTCTTTGGGCCATCATGCATGAAAATGCATGATTGGTGGTCCGAGGATCGAGGCACATGCCCCTTTGAGTCATTATCATGATAAGGGACATGGTTGGTGCATATATGCCTTGAATTGTGCTGCCATGCTTTGTCTAGCCCTCTGTTGCTGTGAGTTGCAGGTTCTGCAGGAACACTCTGCCGATCGGCAGTGTAAGGTGCCGACCGGCAACAATTTCCCTGCCGACAGCTTCATTTTGTGCCGATGGCCACACACCACTGCCGGTGGTAATTCCACTCAGCCAGTGGCACTCCCCAGTGCCCAAAGACGCAGTCCTGAGGTTTTGACAACCTCCAGAGGAGTGAAGAAAGGAAAACAGAGGCAGCCCATGCATGGTGGCACGCTTCCCGAGGCGATTTACCGTTTTTCCTAGATTAGTTAATTTGTTAATTAATTAATCTGTAATATTTAATTAGCTTGTGTAGTCAATTAATTTGTAATATTTATTTGGTTCCTCCGAGTGAGGGCAAATCTGTAATAAGTGTGTGTGGGTGGTGTCTTCCAATCCCCACTTCTTTCTTCCCTTTTACTTACCCGTTTTAATGGTTAGTAATAGGACACATTTAATTTAGCATGCCTTATGCTATGCATGCGTGCATCCATGCATTTGTATTACATACATTAGGCTCGGTACATCATGCTAACTGCATTTGTACTTCAAATTCAAAAACTGAATATGTGATAGTTGCGCATTTTCACATACCATGTTTAGGATAACCGAGCCTATTCTAGCAACATTTTGTATGCGATGCATTAGGCACTTAACATGGACTTGGATCATGCATGTTTGCTAACGAGTTCTTTGTTTTGGCACGGAGTACTATGTGAGTATTTTCCTGCTTTAGCATGTCGCATGCGTGTGAATGCTACCATGACAGCATGTTTACCATGTGGCTAGATGCTTATGTGATAAACTGTTTTAATGCCTGTGGGTGAAGGTTGGATTGTTTGAGTTGGAAAAACTCATTGAAATCCGTGTTTTAGCCTACTTGCGAGTAGCAAATTCCAAAACGCTTCCCAAAACAAACGGATATGCAATGCTCATTTCCAAATTAGCCAATCTAGTCTATACTTGTTTGCTGCGCGCATAACATAGTAATTCTAGGCTAATAAATGGAATGAGAATACATAAACGTTTTCAAAATCGGATATCACGGTTAGTAGAGGCCGGTCTTCGGACCGGACGAAAGGGGGTGCTCATAGCTGACCTTCCCCGATCGTACCCAAGCTCCCGAGCCGAGACAAACTCCGGTGATGACGGACGTGTGGCCTTCGGCACCGAGTCAGGGTTTCCTAAATTTTCCCATTTTAAAAATATTTAGGTGGCGACTCTATATCTGGCAAAGCTGTCCATGTTTGGCAGTACTTTCTGAAAAATCTGTTTCTCAAAACGATTTGCCAGATTTGGACTCTTTGGTTCAAGATTAAGAACCGTGACACAAATCGAGTCCGAACTGTAGCATGAGGCCCGCACGGGCGCGTCTACACTACCCTCCGGCCTTTGTAAAAAGTGTGTTGATCGTCGAGGGCTCCATTTTGATCCGTGGATCTTTGAGTTTGGAGCATTTTGGTTTTCTTCAACTTCCCCGTTTGAGCTCTAACCTCAAGGTAGGGATATCCTACTCCTCTTTATGAGCTTTATCTTTGAATTTTAGCATTTTGATATGTTGGGGGTTATTGGGTAATTTTGAGAAAGTTTGGGTCTTTGTGTAATTTCACAAAAGATGGGGTTTTATTTATAATTAAACCTATATGCATGCTTGGCATAGAGAAATGATGTAAATGATGAACTGTGGATGAAAGTGGAACCTTGGGGTTGTTATGTTAATTATGGGAAAATGCCTTAATTAGTTGGATAAATTAATTTGTATAATTAATTTTGAAAAATGAGGAATTGAATTGAGAATATTCAAATTGAAAGATTATGGGATTAAAGGGTGTAGTTGGATTCATTTAATCGCTCACCTAGGTTGAATGTTCATATTTTATCCATTTGGTGCATTTATTTTCTATTTAGAAATAACTGCTTTGGGCTATCGGTGGAGGATAGCCTTGATTGTTGTAGACAATGCATGATGATTAGGTGAACTAAAACTAATCGATTGAGTATGCTATTGAATATAGCGGTTGGAATAATACATCGACTTTATGTATTGATTGTTTGTGTATATGATCTATGTTTATACACATTGTGTGTGTGGGAGGAGATAGGGGATGTACTCCATGGTTTAGAGGAAGATAGGGGGTGGACCTCTAAGCCAGATTGTGTGTGACATTGATACAGCACTACCATGTGTATCAAGTGTTGATTATGGAAGTGTTTAAATTGATTTGATATAGTACTAAAATGTATATCGTTATCAATTGTGAGATATAGAAGTGTTTCTATGTTATGTTGATACAGCACCAAAATGTGTATCGTTCGTATAGTATGGAAATGGTTTATGTGTTATTGATACAGCATCAAAATGTGTATCCACCATGAATTTCGAAAGTGTTTTAAGATGAGTCTTATTCTCATCAAGTTATTTGGCTAAGTTTTGAGCCTTGTTTTCAAACTCAAAGTTGAAAAAGAAATGAGAAATGAAATGTAACATGGACTTAAATGTCATGAAACCGGGATGTGATATAAGTGAGTGTATCGGTGTTGACCATCTATCAACTGCTAATCTTTTGGTCATTGTTCATAGCTGGTTTAGCGTATTCCTGCTGGGCTGTGGCTCACCCTTTATGGGACATCATTTTCAGGTACAGGTAGCATGCCACCTCCAAGGACATAGCTTGGGAGGCTAGAGGCAGACAGACTACTTTGTTATTTGTTTTCTTTTGATGTATTACATGTAAATTTAAGCCAAGGGCTTAATATGTATTGAGTTAGCACTCTTCTTTTTGTAACCAAGTGTTAACTTGGAAAGCTGTAAGCCCGTAGGACATTTGCTTTTGTTGTTAACATGTAATACTTTTGTAAGAACTATTCAGATTAATGGAAAGGTGGTTGGTTTCTTTGTATCAATGCATGTCTAAAGAGATGGGTTTTATGTATTATTTTGAGGGTGTTACAATCTTTTGATTAAAATGAATTCTTTGGATGAATCCTGTTCTAGGCTCTGTTAATATTTGTGCGAATGAGTTCCTCTGTAGAAGATCTTGGAAAATTTGGGGTGCTGGTTTGTCTTGGTGGGGAATGGAATGATTTTGTTTTTCATCAGTTAGCGCCTTACTTGATTGGTGGTTTGGAATAAAATTCAAGAATGTCAAAAAGCTCTTATGGGAGGCTATAATCATCCATGACAATTTTTTGGACCATTTGGAAAACCAGAAATAACCTTATCTTCAATAATGGTTTAGCTTATTGGGAAAAATATCTTGGAGTCAATTAAAGAGGAAGTTGCAACTCAGGTAAAAGGATATTGAAATATCCCTTGCTATACAATTGCTTATTTAATCTTAAAGATGACAGAAGTCAGAGGCCTACACTTCCCTTTAAAAGGTGAAGGACTTTTGTGATTTGCTAGGTTAGGCAACTGTGGATTTTGATGTTTTCCCTCGATAAGGATCTGCTTGGTTCTCTTTGTTTTTAGTGGTGTTAATGGTGATTCAGCTTTGGATGATGAAAAGGACTAATTCAAAATTGAAAGATGGATGAGAGTGGGAATGGAATGCAAGATGGCATGGAATGAAATACTAATCCTCACTCTGATGGTTTCTAACATTGAATGACGTGGAAATGGAACATCCATTCTTATTCCCATGTTTGGTTACACTTGTTAAGCTATTGTAGTGGAATGAAAATTCTAAACCAAAACATTGTTCAAAGAAAAAAATTCTAAACCAAAACTGATGCATGGTAGTAGGAATTGAAAACAATCCTTAACATGGTAATTTTTCATCTTCAGTAAACTGAAATGAACCACTTAATTATCAGTCAAACTTTCTTCTACAGAAAAAGTACCTAAAAATCGAGTTAGTTGGATTAGTTAAGATTAAAAATCTTACTCTTGATTGGTTAAAAAATCCAAATAAATGAGTTATCTATCTTGTGTGGACTCTCAGCTAATGTCAATATATAGCTCTTATGAAGTCTGTGAGTCCGTAGTGTAAAAGCTTTTCTGGTTCGTTTTGTGGCTCATTTTTGTTACTAATTGTGTGTGTCAATTTCCGACCACACTGCCAACTTAGTACTCAACTGGAGAACACCGGCAGAATAGGTTAAGCCCGAACAACCTGCAACAGAAAGAAGAGATTCCGGCGGTGGCTCGTCCACCTGTGGGCACTCCGACGATCAAGTCAGTAAAATATCTCTCAAAGATAACCAATAGTGCTTAACTCATTAGACAGAGCATAAAAAGCTTACCGTAGACCCATGAGGGTGCCTCTCTTTTATAGCCAACATAATCCTAGTCCCAATAGGAGCCTAGCTCTAATGGACTTAGGATTACTGCTAATCTTGGACTCCCAGTAGGATTAGAATAAACTCTCTAAGAGTTTCATCTTTACCCAAACTGAAGTGTTCTCCCATTCTAGGACTCTTGTCCCTTATCTGCTTATCTCGGATTCCGGTTTCTTCGCAGATAACCTCGACCTAGCCGAGATGATCTCGGCGTCATGACCAGGACATGTGGCACCTCGGCTGGCACTTCGGTAACACCTCGGCCACGTGTTGTCATTCAAAAATTATGTCCCCACACTAATGTTCCCCATATATCAGTGACCAGGTTTTGAGAATTAACTTTCAAAAGGTCACAAACATGAAGGAAGGAAACTCACAGAAATCATCCAAAGTTTTGGAGCTCAGCATCATCGAGAAACTTAACTAGTTGTTGTCTTGGTAGCCACTATGAGGCATTTGGCTCAATTGCTGGTGTGTATGTCATTCATGGTTCTGCTTTGCATTGTTCGGAAAGGCTTTTTTGGTTTTCATGGTTAATTGAGAGCCGTTAAAATAGTGTAATTTTTTTTTTATTTTTAAAATTCTAATGCTTCACGTTTATTTCAGTACTAATTTTACCCTCTATTATATCACCTTTAGTTTCTTTTTCAAGCGGTTCATTCAGAGTTTGAGCTAGATAGATAATGCCATTGAGACTTGGGTTTTCTGTTTTCCATGTAAATTGTAAAAGTAAATTTCTAGTTTGTATACTGTTGTGACATGTGGTGTTTATCCAACTTGGGTAGTGTCTCTTTTCAGTTTCAGTTGGTAGAGACTTTGTGGACCTTCTTCCACATTTTATAACATCACGACATGTAACATTGTAGAAACGATGAGTTTGATCGGTAAATCCTTCAGATTAGTCATTTAGATCTCTCTGCATTTGTATAAGTTTTTCCAAAAAAAGAATTTGCTCTATTCTCATAGGTGCATACAAGTCGCCACCAATACCAAGATTTTGATGTGCTATGCAGGAAGTTGCCAATTTCTTTTGAAATCCTTGAACCTGGAATGTACAAAATTTCTTTATTCATCCAAAAGTTCACAAATTATGACTATATTATAAACAAAATAGCCGTTAAATAGTTTACGAATGTGCTGGCAGACCTCATAGTGGGAGGAGGCTCATGCATTGAAACTGCATTTTTTTTTACATGCATGTGCACCACACGGAACAAGATAAAGCATTTTTGGATGTTGCATTGAAAGTTTGCAATATATATATTTTTGGTCTAATTGTCTTTTGAGTTGAAATTGATCTCTGAAAATCTAGCTTCAAAACCTTTGTATTTTGGGGTTGTAATGTGCTGTTGAGGAGCATTAACTTATAGTGATATCATTGTCACATGCAAGCTCAAAACAAATTATGTTTGAGGCATTTGTGCAGTCATCCTCCTAAGGAATAACTAAAAAACATAGCATCTACAATTTTGTTTTTTTTTTTTTGTTTTATTTTGTATTCTCCCCCCCCCCCCCAATTGGTCTCATTTGGTAATTTAAAGTATGAGCATAAGTCTATAGCTGAAAATATAGGCCAACAGCCAAATGGTGACGCTAATCTAATTTCGAACATGTATTAATTGCATTATCTAATTTAGAGCACTAAAATCTCCCCTGAAGTCTGGGAGAGTAAAAACCTTCAGATGCATGCACCCATTCCAATTTTTGGCAGTCAGAGTGTATGGTTCAGAACCAGATTCTTCATTAAAATTGAGGTATCCCAATGATAGATGTAACTAAGAAAAAACTAGCTTTCATTCTGGACAATCAACAATAAGAAGATTTGAGGATATATGATTTGAAAAAGGATATGCCTTGGACCAACTTATTTAAAGATCTCCTAACCTCAAGTAAAGCACGCTACTCACAATTGGGATTTTGATATAACTAGCAGGTGCCAAGTGTTCTTGCAATCACATCAAGGCGAGGCAGCATTAATTGTTTTATGTTCCCACAGAGAGGATATAGCAACAAAAAAAGAAAAGAAAAGAAAAGAAAAAAAGAATACAAAAAGCTAGTAAGGAGGAAGCAACTAGTCATTCTTTAAGAGAAAATTCAAGTTTCACCACACTTGATAAATAAGTCATTTTAACAGGGGAATTCTTAATGAAATTGTCTAGCCCATTTACTTCGATTTAAGAAAGCTAATAACTACGTATAGTTAGACTAAGAAAGCTTAAAAAGAAATCTACACATGGACAGAGTTTTTGTAAACCTCTAACTTGACTTCTATAAATTTGAACATAATTATATTGAGCTCTATTAAGATTTTAATTTACCTAAAACTTGGCTCCATTTTTACTAATAATTTGTTAGGTTTATGGATGAAAAAAGAAAAATGTCAATGCTTTTACATTAAAATATATATTTTACTCTTATTTACCATATGTCCACAAATCATCTGCATTAATTTCAATTATTTCAATATTATTGAAAGAGAATTCGATTTAATTATATCAAACTTATAGGATACTTATTATATGGCAGCAAAGGAATAATTGGATCATTTTTAATAATCTTTAACACCATCTAGTCTGTCCCTTGAATATACATCATCATTCCATTTTTCCAATGGGTGTAATCACTACAAGTAAAATATGGAGGGTTGGAACGACCATCAATAACTTGGGTTCTTATAATGGTTGACATTGATCAGCTCTAAGACTGTTATGTCCAAAAATAATATAGCCCTTGCTCCGATACCAATTGTTATCTAGAAGACAATCCAAGAGAGGGGGTGAATTGAGTTTATAAATAAATTGCTAAATTAAAAATTAACCCAAATAATAAATAAATAAAAATGCTCAACAATATAAAATAGAGTAATTAAATAAAATGAGCAAAGGGAAGATGAAGCAAACTCAGCTATTTATATTGGTTCGGCTTAACCCAAGCCTACATCCACTCCCCAAGCATCTTCCTCAGGAATTTCTCCACTATTCTTCAAATAGTAATACACCCCTAGCTTCGCAGGCGCTAGTGAACATTTACAACAAGTAACCAATCTTGATAACTTCGACTAGTTTAGAATCCGGTGCCTAGTTACACCTAACCAAGTGATTTTATCCCAAAAATCACTCACAAAAATATCCCTACTAGTTTTGACTCTGGTACCTAGTCACACCCAACTCAAGTGATTTTATCCAAAAAAATCTCTCACAAAAACTCTCTTTTACAAGAATAATAAGAAGGGTATGAAAACCCTTTTACAATTTTTGCTCAAAAACTCAACAAATTTCTCATAGAAAATATAACTCAATGAAGCACAATAATATTTTAAGAACAATGGGGACCCGAAGGATCCACATTGGCCTGACCAACCCCCTCCTGCTATGCCGGAATATCATCCGGTAAAGGCATCTCCTGCCTACCACGTCTGCCTCGTCTACGACGTCCTCGTCTTGACATCCTAATAAAGGTAACGAAGAATGTTAGCACATTCAGAAATGTGCCAAAACTAAACACTCGCGTCCTAATACATGGACAACTGTAATTCACTCCACGTAAGCACATAAACACATAAACACTTACGAATTTCATTTCCGGATAATGATAGTCCCGAGGAGTTACTAGAGTTCCGGTTAGAAACAGCATTGATCAAGTGCTTTTCCAACAAGACTCCCAGAAATCCAAGGATCCAGTCAACATCCTAGAAACTACATTCCATACCCACATAGTCACATAAGCATGTAATCAATTAAGCACATAGCATATGACACTACATCTAAGTCTCTATCAAGCGAGATAAACCCATTGTGATCCTAATCACTTCCCACGTACCCAAAGTATTCGAACCCGGTACGCTCTGATACCAAGTTGTAACGCCCTAAAAAAAATACATAAAACCCATCACTTAAGATATGCATTGATATAAAAGAAACTAACCATTTCTATTCATCAGAGTAATTCTTATACTGTACTACATGTTAACAATAAAAGCAAATGCCCTATGGGCTTACAGCTTTCCAAGTCAACACTTGGTTACACAAAAGAAGAGTACTAACTCTATACAAAATAAGCCCTTGGCTTGATATACATGTAATACAAACAGAATAAACAAAAGGAGTCTTCAACTCTCATCATCATCCAAGCTATGTCCTTGGAGGTGGCATACTACCTGTACCTGAAAATAATGTCCCATAAAGGGTGAGCCAACGCCCAGTAGAGATATGCTAAACACAGTATGAGCAATGACTAAGACATTAGCAATTGATAAATGTTCAATTTCCATAAACCAATTCATAACCCATTTCCATTTCATGACCACTATGTTCATGTTTCATTTCAGTTTCCATTTCTTATCAATTTCACACTTTACATCAATGGCTCAGAACCTGGCCAACCACTTATATGAGACAGTGACTCATATTAAACATTTCCCATTTTTTTACAGTAGATAAACATACTAGTTGTATCAACATCTCAACAGATAAGCATACAAGCTGTATCCACATTTCAATAGATATGCATATTAGCTATATCAACACTTCCAAAGATAAGCATACGAGCTGTATCAACACTTCCAAAGTTAAGCATATGAGCTATATCAACATATTATTTGACAAGCATATGAGCTGTATCAGTGGAGTCCATCCCCTATCTCCTCCCAAACAACATCCGGTTTAGAAGTCCATCCCCTATCTTCCCCTAAACCGTGGAGTACATCCCCTATCTCCTCCCATACACACAACGTATATACACAAAGGTCATATACACAATCAATCAATACATAACGTTAATGTATTCTACCAACCGTCATACTCTATGACATATCCAATTGATTAGTTTTAGTTTGCCTAATCATCATGCATTGTCTACAACAATCAAAACTACCCTCCACCGGTAGCCCAAGCAATTATTTCTAAACAGATAATAAAAGCTCCAACAGATAAAATATCAATGTTTTCAAAAGTGAGCGATTAATAAATCTAACTCCACTATTCAACCATATAATGAACCAATTTCATTATTTTCAACTCAATTCCATATAACCACAATTTTCCCAAATTAATCATACCAATTAATTTATACAACCAATTAGGGTTTTCTACCCCATTTCCCAATATTGACCCAATGGTCTAAATATCAACAACCAACATCAATAACACCATTTTGAAACCCAAAATACATATTATGAGCCCAAAATCACAAAACCCTCTTTAACACATTTTGAAACCCTAAGTCCCAAAATCAACCATTTAAACAATAAGCTCAAAATCTAGGTTAAAACCCATAAGAGTGAGTAGGAATCCCTACCTCAAATTCGGAGCTCAAGAAAAGAAGGTGAAGAAACTCAACGTGCTCCAAAACTCAATATACTCGGATCAAAACGTAGTCCTCGACGATCAACCCAACTCTTACAAAGGCCGAAGGGAAGGGAAACACTCTAACTAGATCAAACCCTAGAGAGAAGGGAGTTTCTAGAGAGAGAAACTCTCAAAAAGTCTTTTTAGAAAGTAAGAGAGAGAGAGAGAGAATGTAAAAAGTGATTTTAAAATGCCCAGCTGCCAACTGATATACGACATTCCCGCTCGAGCGGAGAACACAACGATCGAGCGTCAAGAACAAAAACTAGGTACGCTCAAGCGCAAGAAGGCCTGCTCGAGCGCCAAGACACAAGAATAAAGTACATCCGCTCGAGCGCAAAAACTAGTCCACTCGAGCGTGGATTTCCCCCTCCCAGAACTTACACCAAGAAGTACTACCCGCTCGAGCGCCAGAATACCCGCTCGAGCGCCACCGCTCGAGCGTAAAGGAATCCGCTTGAGCGTGAAAAACATGCCTGCAGAAGTTCTGCAGAGCACCAAAATACTGAGAGCGTGCAATCTCCGCTCGAGCGCAAGAAGACCCGCTCAAGCGGACCTCCTAAAAATTGGGCAACAAAGAATTGAAACCAAAGCCTAACCAACCTGTAACAACTCTACCCAATACATCCTAAAACTCAATCAAGTGGAATTAAAGGATGACAACAAGGTATACCACCACCAACATCACGGAACCGAGTCCGGAATAGAACAGAATAGTAAAGGGACAACCGGGATCGCTATAACTTCCATTCATGTCTTAGCACAATTACATTCTTTCCTGAATTACTTCACACAAAAAAAAATTCACAAATCACCTTAGCCCCAGCTGCTTCACCTCGAACAATAAGAGACACCTACATTCACGAAATATAGTACAATCACACCAACCACACTACTTGAAAACTCAATATTTGTTACCTAACCAAAATAATCTTTACATTAGCCTTACATATCTACTCTATCCTACACAATTGTTAACCACATTACACTTAAGGCTTTAACTAACAATTCACATAACATCTCCATATCCACTGAAACGATCTTATTCTGAAATTTAATTTACCCAAAAGCTCTCACAATACTATTTTAAGTTCACATAGAACTCGTCATGATTAGGTACACTTCCTAACTATACTAAGGTACTCCTAATGAAAAAGTTAACTCAAAGCCACTCTCATTCATTGAAACCAATGCCATGCCACTAACTCCCAATTTGTAACACGACTCCACACCACACTAATATTACAATGATCCACAAGATTAAACTTAAATTTGACAACTCCCATAATACGAACTCACCTAACGATAAATATTAATATCACTCCCAAGACTAACCAAAAATTTTACCTCTCATCTTACAACTATCTGCAACAATCACAAGGAAACAGCTGTAAGAGTATTAAACAACTTGGAAACTAATCTACTCCAACAAACTAAAATGCAAGGAAAACATAACCTAATTTTACAACTACTCGTGTCACAAGACAACGATGCCAATTGCCATTCAAACTAATCACGAAAAAGCCAACGAAATAAGACAAAAGGGTATGCTAATGAATAATCATGTTCTTAAAGTCAAGTCATCTTTACCCAAACTCAACCAATATATATATATATATGTATATCAATAAATAAAAATACAACCATGAGCTATAATGCCATCCATTCATTCTAAGAAATCTTATGTCAACAATGGATATTTTGAAACAATTTTTTATTTTATTTTTTTAGTTTCAAGACTAACAAAATGATAAAAGTGTCTCATACCAACTTACTCCCCAACGAGAGATCCGCCAAATAACTACTTCTAAGATAATATCACCACAAAATATAGCGATCCTGGTTTTTCCTCTTTTTATTTATTGTATTCTGGTCTCGGTTCCGTGGATGTGTTGTTGTCTCATTCTCATTTCCATCCTTTACTCTTTGTATTTGAGTCTCGGGTTGTGTTGGGCAGGTTTGAAACAGGTTGGTTGTGCTTTGGAACCAAAAGTTGATGCCCAAAATTTGGCCTTTACGCTTGAGCGGGCCCTTTGTTGTTGCTTCTCCGCTCGAGCGGGAGTTTTGACGCTCGAGCGTGAATTTCCATCTCCCAGTATTTTTCTCTGGAGGTCTTCGTACGCTCGAGCGTGACCCTTTGATTTTGTTCCTCCGCTCGAGCGAGGATTTTGACGCTCGAGCGGGGACCATGTCTGCAAAACTTTTGTAGGTGTGCAATCGACACTCGAGTGGCGTTTTTCACGCTCGAGCGTGAGTCTGTGTCTGACGCTAGAGCGGGGGTTTCCACGCTCGAACGGGGCGACTTTTATATCAGTCCGAGTTTTGACTTTTTGGATCACTTTTTGATTTTTTTTCTCTCTCTTACTTTTTCAAAACCTCCATTGGAGAGCTTCTCTCTCTAAAACCTCACCTTCTCTCTAAGAAATCATCTAGCCCTAGTGATCTCCCACCTTTGGGCCTTTGCAAAAAGTGTTGATCTTGGTGTGGGCTTCATTTTGATCCGGAAATCTTAGGATTTGGAGCATCTCGAAATTCTTCATCTTCTCCCTTTGAGCTCCGAATTTAAGGTAGGGATTCCTACTCATCTTCATGATCTTTAACCTAAATGTTGAGTTTTTTTTTTTTTTTTTTTTTTTTTTTTTTTTTTGTATAAATGGTTTGGTTTGGGAAGTTAGGGTTAGTAATGTGTTATATTGGAAAGTAGAGTTTTGTTCTTTTGATTCAAACTCATGTGTTTTGGGTCTAAAAAGGAGGTTATTGATGTTGTTGGTAATATTTGGACATTTGGGTCAATATTGAGAAAAAGGGGAAAAATGCCATGTTTGGGTATATTTAGGTCATTAATGTAGTTAATGACAATTATTATGGAAATATGAAATTGAGTTGGGAATAATGCAATTGGCTCATTATGAAATAGAATAGTGGAGTTGGATTTATTAATCACTCACTTTGAAAATGTTGAAATTATATATATATATATATATATATCTGTTGAGGCATTTATTATCTGTTTAGAAATACTTGCTTTGGGCTATCGGTGGAGGATAGTCTTGATTGTTGTAGACAATGCATGATGATTAGGCAAACTGAAACTAATCAATCGAACATGTCATTGAATATGACGGTTGGAATAATACATCAAATCTGTGTATTGATTGATTATGTATATGATATGTGTTTACATACATCGTATTGTATGGGAGGAGATAGGGGATGTACTCCACAGTTTAGGGGAAGATAGGGGATGAACTCCTAAACCAGATTTCGTTTGGGAGGAGATAGGGGATGGACTCCATCAATACAACAAATGTGTGCATCTATTAAAGTATTGATACAGCGAATCTGTGTATCATATATGAAGTATAGAAGTGTTTTATTTGAAGTTGATACAGCAATAATGTGTATCTATTGTGAAGTATGAAGTGTTTAAATTGAGTTGTTATCTCAATTGAAATGGAAGAATCATTGACATGAGATGTAATCTCACTTAAAGTATATGGTCGGGTTCTGAGCCAGGATTATGAATTGAGAAATTGGATAAGAAATGGAAAATGAAATGAAACATGGACACATTTGTCATGTAATTGAAATGGGTTATGAATTGATTTATGTGAGTTAAACATTTATCAAATTCTAATGTTTTAGTTATTGCTCATGTTATGTTTAGCATATCTCTACTGGGCATTGGCTTACCTCATATGGGACATCATTTTCAGGTACAGGTGTCATGCCACCTCCAAGGGCGTAGCTTGGAAGGCTTGAGGCTGTTGGACTTTTTTTTGTTGTTTTTGTTGTATTACATGTATATCAAGCCGAGGGCTTATTTGGTGTAGAGTTAGTACTCTCTTTTTATAACCAAGTGTTGACTTGGAAAGTTGTAAGCCTATAGGGCATTTGCTTTTGTTGTCAACATGTAATACATTTTGTAATGAATACTCTGATGAAATGTAATTATGCTTTATTCTCTTTTCTTTAAGCATGTCAAGAATGTATGATTTATGGGGTTATTTTGAGGGCGTTACACAAAACGCGATGGAATAAAAATTAAAATAAAGAATCACCTTCTATCAAGCAAAACTAAATACGTCTTAATTTGGACCACCACTAACTACTCAAGATCAAATGCACCCAAATTAAATCCAATAATAATACTAGACCAACATACCAACAACACGAATTCTCACTACACCACACCTATAGCTAGACGAAAGATCAATATAAGGGATTCACAACACTTTTACCAGTGATACAAGACAATCTTATAGCTAATAACAAGGGATACAAAAATAATCTCCATTTAAACACACTGTTTGGGATAGGTTAAAATAGCCCATCCCAGATTAAAATAGCCAATAAAACAAAACATCCCATCCTATCCCATCACATCACCCTCTTTACTTTTTTGCATGTCTTTTTGTAAAAAGCCAAATAACCAACTAAAATAGCCTATTCCTAAACGGGGCTTAACTTAATCCAAAATACTCACCTATACCTCTAGTTTTCACAATTTCTAACTTATAGTTATGGATAACTATAAATGCTAATATTAATTACCCTTGATGGATCAAGCATATAAATTTTCACGAAAATATTCAAATCACAACCACACCAACTATCTCAAAATGCCTAGTCATAATCTCCATATAATCACAATATTCTCACAAGATCATTTCAAAAATTTTCTCTAGGGACATTCGTTTACTAACACAACTCTCGAGGCATTAATCACATCATATCCCTAAACACTCATATAGTGCACTTGAGTACATCAACAACAAATTTTGAGACAATTGTGTAATAACTATGTTCTGTGTTATACTATTAACCCTTAATTATACTTGTGATTATGTGCTTAATGTGAATTTGGATGCTAATCATGTGATTATGTGTGTTTTTGAATTCATATCTGTCCATTGTAGAGAAATCTATTTCGTATTCTGTAGTAAACTGAAATTGAGGGCCGTAGAGGCGACAGAAACCGAAATTGATTGTACCATTGTGATTAGCATAATTTTTAGAGCCTACGGTGAAATTTGATTAAAATTTGATTTAGATCAAATTAATTAAATTAATTCAATTAAAATAAGCCTTGATTAATTAGCTTAAATTTGGATTAGTGAATTAAGTTAATGAAGCCTATATATATGCTAATTAAGGTGTTTAACTCATATTTTGAGCTGAAGAAATATGCCAAGAGAAGTATAGAGAGAGAGAGAGAGAGAGAGAGAGAGAGAGAGAGAGATCAATTTAGAGAGAGAAGGGCCAAATTCTTGAAGACTTGACTTAGTAATTGAAGATTTTGGCAGCTAGGCACAAGAATTAGCTACACTTTAGGCTCATTGAAGTTCAAAGGTAAGAAATTGAACCTCAATTCATGAGTTTTAGTCCCATAACTATATGAATTCAAGAAGATTATGAAGTTAAGTACATGAATTAAGCTAAGTTTGGTGACTTTGATGTTAATTTGCACTTGCATGCATGAAATTGTTATGAAATTCCATTTTTGGGTATAACCTATGCTATCTAAGTTAAAATAAGAGTCTTTATGTCCATGCATGCATAAATAATGAGGCTTTAAAAGAGAATTTCATGTAATTGAAGTGTTAGAAAAGAATTGGTTTACATGCATGAAACTCAAGCTATGAATTTTGATGGATTTATGGAGTTTTGGGTTTCAATTTGACAATTCGTGAAGTTTTGAGTATGAGGCATGTAATTTATTAAGTATTTAAGTACATGTTTTCAAGTTTTTGAACTAGTCATGCATTGATTTGAACCCTTAGATGTGTATTTGGAGCTCAAACAAGATTTTGAAAATTCCAGAAGTTCGACAAACCACTCGAGCGACGGAAAGGTGGCTCGAGCGTACATTTCGAGCTCCCAATACTTTTGAAGACATTGGGGGTTTCCTTGAGCGACCAAAAGACCGCTAGAGCGGCCACCCTTTATTTTGAGTCATGGCTTGAGCGATCAAGAGGTTGGCTCGAGCATAAAAATTGAGCATCCAATACTTTTGTAGTCTTTACAGACGGCTCGAGCGACAAAATGTGGGCTTGAGAGAACCCTTTGCAAATTGTTTGACCGCTCGAGGGACCAATGTTGCGCTCGAGCGAAATGCCCTAGTCTACGAAACTTTGTAAAGTTGTTTTATGTTTCAATTTCTGTTCTTTTTCATTTTCGTGCATTCTTAGGCATACATGGCATATTCTAAATGTATTAAAGAACACGGAAGAAGCCTAAGAGAAGCAAACAAGTTAAGAATGGATTGAATTTTATTATAACACAATGTGTTGCGAATTATGTAGGGTCACCTACAAGAACAATTTAGCCATCTGACCACTGTGAGTATTATCTTAGTAAGGATATTATTGTGTATGTATTATTTTCTAAATGTTACCTATGTGTAAAGTTCTAAACTTATGAATTTGTACTATGAATGAGTATTTTACCTGTCTAATTGTAAAAGACTTGAAACAAGCACGAAATTATAAGACTAGATCGAAGGTTGTTTTGTATGACTATACAATGGGCCTAAGGCCGTTTAGAATATTGACAAGATAGACCTAAGGTCATCTTATGTATGAATTGGACCGAAGATCTATAGCGATCCCAGTTTTGCCACTTTGCTGCCCGGTAAACTCGCGGGGGTCCAAGGGGCAGTGCCCCCGAAGCAAAAATGCAAAATGCATTGGAAATTGCTTGTCCACTCGAGTGGCCATGTATGCGCTTGAGCGGAGAATGTTTGGTTCCAGAAGTTTGACCTGTCTGCAAAAGTGCTTGGAAAGTTTATTTGACGCTCGAGCGAGGCTTTCCACACTCGAGCGGACCATATTATATCAATTCGTGAATCTGATATTTCAAATCACTTTTGTATATCTTTCTCTCTAAAAAACCCTTTCCTGTCCCTTCTCTCTACATTTCCCTACGCCAAATTGGATCAAAACCTTGATTTCTCAAGATCCATTAGAGTTCTGCCATAGGTTCTTTATCAAAGTTGGTTAACTTCTCAAGGGCTTCATTGTGTGCGGTGAAGATCGAGTTTCGATGTCATGCCCCCATTCCGCTCCTAGCAGAATGGTGTTGTGATGGCCAGTAATCCGAGATTAGCGAAGGCCAACTTCCAAAATTCACACACAATCAGAGTATAAATATATGGGGCTCACAAGTGCGGAAGCAATATATATAATTCTAATTAGTCCATAAGAGCTGTGCGTAAGTCAAATGGAATGACATACATCTTAACAAGGTCTTACAACTTGGGTGCAATAAAATGAAATACAAAAATACATCTTGACCAAAAGGCTTCTCGAACCATCATATACAAAATACAATGAAATACAAGCTAAGAAGCATGATCTTCAAGATGCTACAAAATGCAAATCCAAAACAAGTTGCAAAGCATATCTAGCTCATCACCTACATATATATAGAGAGGGTGAGCTTGGATTCTCAGTGAATGGTACAAGTAATAAAGGGTTTGCATGCATGATATCCGAGATCTTTAACAAACAATACATAATCATAGCTTATAACAAAACATGAGATGGATCAAGTTCATCTAACAAATCTTTTAAGCTTCATCAATCAAAGTCTTTCAAGGCTTTCAAGTTTCAAGGGATGACATTAACAAAGGTTGTGCTACAAATGCTTACAGTCCCCTAGCACGTACGGACATTCAAAGGTTGTGCTACAAATGCTTATAGTCCCCTAGCACGTACGGACTTTCAAAGGTTGTGCTACAAATGCTTATAGTCCCCTAGCACGTACGAACTTTCAAAGGTTGTGCTACAAATGCTTATAGTCCCCTAGCACGTACAGACTTTCAAAGGTTGTATCAAAACCAAGGCTAATACTTGACACACAAAATAGGGATAGTCATTCATGCTTAACAAATACCTTTCCAAAACAAGACAAAGCAAAGCTTTATCAAAACGTTATAACATAGCTTTATTAAAAATACCACTCACCTAGTTCCTGGGACATCGGAATCAAAGCAAAGGTCCAAGTCCTACAAACACATGGCAAGGTCCACTGAATGTACTTCTCAAAACAAGTTTTACATGCATGCAAATGACCTCAGTGGTCCTTCAAACTAAGCCAAGAAAAGGCAAAACATGCTGAAGTGAAACACTATTTTTCATGTCGGGAAGACATGCTAGGTACCAACCAGGTCTTTGCCGAGGTCCCACAGCTCCTTACCGAGGTGTGGTCCCGGTGGCCACACTCGTGGAAGTGAAGTTGGGAAAATCTGGGTTTCCCTCTTGATGAACACGAAGAACATGAACATGAACATGAAGGACATAAAGAACATGGATGCTAAAATCATAACTTGTTCATACAAAACCTTGGATTTCATGAGATGAGTTCGAAAACATGGACCTGGGTACCCATACTCAAAGATTTTATGAAAACAAACACAAAAACATGAATCTTAATGCAAACTTTCGAATCAAACAAGGCTTTTCCTAAAAAACACACGAATACCACCTTCTCTTTCTAAACCCAACTTTAAATCGATGCATGGCTTGCAAATCAGGTTCGATCATGCAATGCAGCTAGATGATCAATAAGAACAACAATAGTAGATTAGGATTCTAACCTCAAAACACGAATCAAACGGTTTGAACTCTAAGGATCAAGCTTGGAAAATCTATTCCTCCTCTAAGAACTTCTCTCTTCTCAAGAACAAGATGTGGTACAAAATGATGCATTTCTCTCTCTCTGCCGGCTGATTTAACACTCAGCTCGGACACGTGGCAACGGTTGGTTGGTTCTCCTAAAAAAGGTGACTGGATGAAAAGACAAGATTATGACAAAGTGTGCTCAACAAGCAAGATGGTATAGGCACTTTGGCAGGTAATGATCTCGGCCAAGAACAAGGCATCGACAAGTAAGGGAATAATGATCTCGGCTAGGGAGGACAACACTTGGCCTAGCTGTACCACACCTCGGCCTAGATGTGCCACACCTCGGTTTAGGTCGCACCAATCTAGGAACAAGATCACTTAGGCGTAAGGGTAACATCTCGGCCTTGGTGATGAACACCTCAGCCTAGATGATGACAATCTCAGCCAACATGCCTTGGTAAAGGTGGAGGTCAATCAAAGTGGTTCCAAGATGGTTCTAAGCTTAAGGTGGCCTCGGCTTGGATTAACCTAGGCTAAACACACGCACCAAGCAAGGAACAAAGCATGCAAGTAACACTTATGCAAGGCAAATCAAGGTTTTGCAAATGCAACATATCAAGACAAGATCATGTAATATATGCAAGCATGACTAGAGTAAAGCGAGGGTTGTTACATCCTACCCTCCTTAAAGAAGTTTGGTCCCCAAACTTAAGTTACCTTGCTCTACAAATAACTCCGGATGACGGATCTTCACTTCTTCTTCCTTTTCCCATGTAGCCTCCTTGCCATAATGCTCCTTCTGTTCAACCTTTACCATCGGTATCGACTTGCTTCTCAACTGTCTCACTTGTCTGTCAATAATTCTCATCGGCTTCTCCTCGTAGCCTAAATCTTGATTAACCACAATCCTGTAATAATCAATTACATGCAGTGGATCCCGAATATACTTCCTCAACATCGAAATATGGAACACATTGTGAACTTGACTTAGTTCTGGTGGTAAAGCCAGTCTATAGGCAGCTGGGTTAACTTTCTCAAGTATTTCAAATGGCCTGATGTAACGAGGCGCTAACTCACCTTTCTTCCCAAATCTGGAAATTCCTTTCATTGGTGAAACCTTCAGGAATACATGATTCCCAACTTCAAATTCCAACTCTCTTCTTCTCTGGTCGGCATAGCTCTTCTGTCGACTTTGAGCAATTTTGATCCTTTGTCGAATGAGCTTAATCTTCTCGGTTGTAACTTGAACTAGCCCGTGGCCAATCAAAGCTTTATCCCCTACTTCAGTCCAAGAAATCGGCGATTTGCACTTCCTCCCATACAAAGCTTCGTACGGCGCCATGCCAATGCTAGCTTGATAACTGTTGTTGTAAGTGAATTCTACTAATGGTAAATGCACTTCCCAACTGAGAGGGGAGATTTCCGCCGTTAGTACGGCCGAGCTAAGATAGGGCGGGTTATGACAGACCTCACGGCGCCGTGCTATTTCCTCTATCGAGAGGGCCGGTGGGTCAGTTTTGCTCGGTCGAAAAGATCGGCTGACCGGGCGTGAACTAAGCCTGGCTAAGCTGCGACTTGCAAACCTTCGGTAGGGCACACAGCCAAGTGGTGAGGCCGGGCTACGGGTGGCTCGGGCTAAACTATGGGCAAGTGAGGGATGGCACGTCTCTGACCGGTTAGCCGAGACGGGCAGATTCTAGATAACCTCAGATGAGGGTAGAACGGACGGAGGCCGGCATGCCTCGTGACCGGTGTGCCACGATAGACCGGTCAATACCAGCCCGGCCCATGAGCATCACCCCTCTGCCCCTTTGCCAAGGGGCAGTCCGGTGGAGCATAGCACGGTTGAGTGCCTGTAGTGATAGTTCTTCGCGGGAGATAGGTCGGTCGTGGTACTGCGATCAGGTGTGCCACCTGGGCCAATGGCATGAGGGAGAGGACATCTACTCCACGCATGCCTCAATACTGTTAGATAGTTCTGCGTATACTGGTGGGAGGACTAAGCCTATACATGCGTAAGGTGGTGAGAGGCGAGCACTGCCACCTGTCTTGGGAAGGATAGCAGAGGTAGTGCGTGCACAATCTTGAGGCTGCATGGCCAGCCTTGAAATAGGGAGGAGGACGAACGTTAGAGGTATGCAACTTCTCTCCCAAAAGAAAATACTCTCTCTCTATCTGTCTTCTCCTTCCTCAAGTGGACTGACTTGATCGTCGGAGGCTCTATCCGGCACACCACCGCCGGGCAGCTCACCTTTTTTGTGTTACCAGGTAGACGCCGTCAAGAGAAGCTTGGAGTACAAGTAGTACGGAAAGCAGAGGATATTTCGCCCCCGTACAATTGGCGCCGTCTATGGGAATTCTTTGATACTCAACCCTTGTTCTTTTAGCTTCTTCAACCATTTCCATGGCCAACAACGGCGAAGCCCCACTGTCTGTCGTCGATGGCGTCACACCTGAGTACGTCCACTTGAGAGAAGGTCCTCCGAATATTCCAGCCATGGCAGGCCTAGAGACTCCTTCGCGAAGTGCGCGAGACAAACGCGGGAGGAGTACTGATCGCTCGCAGAGTCCTGAGGGCCACCAACGCCGGGGGGAGTCCCATGCGCAGCGCCTTGAGCATAAACTCAAGGACCAAAACGCCGTCATTCGCAAGATGGCGGCGGAGATGGAGCTGCTGAAACGCTAGATTAAAGGGAAGGGTGTTGCTAGAGAGGGCAACCTCAGTGAGCGCACCCCGCCCCCTCGTTATAGCAGTCGCCACTAGGGGAGGACTCACTCTCTCTCCATCACCAGGAACTATGGAGTTGGAGGTTTCGACCAAGGAGAGGGCGGGTCCCTCTCTCGCGACAGCACCTACCGCCCCTCACGCCCGACGCCGACGTCGGGATCCTCTTTCTCCACATGTTCCAGGGACTTGAGGGATGTATTGGAGGTGAGGGCGCGCCGTCGGGAGGCTCGGAGAGTGCTGGCATTGCAGAGGTTAAGCGCTCTAGTTCGTTACAGTGAGGAAGTGGCGATGTCAGCCCCCAAAGTGATGGCCCCTGCGCTGGTGGACAAAGAGCTGGCGCGACTTACAGCCACGCCGCTGTCTCCAGAGATTGAGAGTACGCCACTCCCTGCCAGATTCCACCAGCCAAAGTTCACTTTGTACGACGGCAAGACGGATCCATACATGCATGTGAGCCATTACCGGCAAGTAATGGATGGACATCGGTGGAATGATGCCTTGATGTGCCTCATATTCCCGGCCAGCTTCGAAGAGCTGGGTTTGAAATGGTTCGAAAGGCTCCCGGAAGGGAGTATTGAGGGATGGCAGCAACTAGTGGAAGCCTTCGTCACCAGAATCAAAACCAACACACAAACGCCGAAGGAGGTCTACCATCTCCTGGGCGTCAAGATGGAGTTTGGATGTTCGTTGAAGGCATACAATGCGAAATACTGGGAAACTTACAATGAGATCCTCGACTGCCCCGCCAATCTGGCGATCACTCAGTATAAACACGGTCTCCCAGTCGGACATAGGCTGCGAGATTCACTCACGATGCATCAACCCACAACCATGGAGTCATTGATGCAGTAGATCAATAAGCACATTCGTGTGGAGGATGATGACGCCTCCCTGACCGAGAAGGCTAATCTGGTCGCGGCAAACAGAAGGGTTGCAGGGAAAGTTCACTCGGTTGGGTAGGAGGATAACCGCCCAAACAACCGGTTGAAAGACCAGCGCCATGGTTCAAACCGTGATGACAGAAACAAGGGCCGCCGAAACGACCGGGCTGACCCTCCCCGTGATGCAGCGGACGATACCAAAAGAAAATTGAAGGCGCGGACTGGGATCACCACGGTATTTAAAATCCCCATCTACCGCATTTTGAGCGAGATTCGAGGTGAACTCTTCGTCCGTTGGCCGGCCAAGTTGGGGAGTGCGCAGAGGGGCTTCAATTCAAAATATCGCTGCACCTTTCATGAAGAACGGGGGCACTGAACAGAGGACTACTTGCCGCTCAAACAACACTTAGAGGAGTTGGTGGCGGCGGGGCATCTTGACCAATACATAGATGGGGGCATCAAGGCCACGCCAGCGGACCAAGCCGAGCCAAACGGCTTGGCCGCCCTAGAGGCACCCTCGCAAGGTGTAATCAACGTCATCCACGGTATCATTGAACCGGCCAGGGTTTGCGAGCTGAGAGGGATGATCAAGAAGGCCGAGCACATGAGGGAAATGCTCTCTGTTCAGCCCGCTGTGAAGAATGGAAAGACCGAAGAAAGGGATATCCTTTCATTCTCAACCAAGGACTTGGAAAGAGTTCAGATGCCGCACAATGATGCTTTAGTAGTCACTCTTCGCGTCAAAGACTTTGACATCAAGAGAATCTTGATCGACCAGGGGAGTTCGGTAGAAATTATGTATTATGACGCATTTAAACAAATGAAGTTGGAAGACAAGGACTTGGCCCTCGCAACGTCCCCTTTGGTCGGCTTCAACTCGCAGCTAGAATGGCCAATCGGAAAGATTATTTTGCCGCTCAAAGCGGGATCTGTCGTAAAGCAAGTAGAGTTTTGGGTGCTTAAAGTTCTATCAACTTACAACTTGATCTTAGGCAGGGGTTGGTTGCACGCCATGCAAGCAGTTGGTTCGACCTTCCACCAAGTCATGGGCTTTCCGGCACCAAACGGACAAATAGAGGAAGTTTGGGGGGACCAGGTGATGGCGAAATAATGCTTCGTTGCGGTAAATGGCAGCCGAGCGGCCAAAGGGTTCGTCCAAATGATTGAAGGGCCCGAGGGTAAAGAGGTCCTTGAAGACGTAGGAAGAAAGGCCGAGGAAAAGTCGGTCGAAGATTTGGTAGAAGTGCGCATTGACGAGAACGATCCAGCTAAATTCTTCCTCTTGGGATCATCCTTGTCTAGCGCCGAGCGGATGGATTATGTCAACTTCTTGGTTTCCAATTTGGAGGCCTTTGCCTGGACGCCTTACGACATGCCTGGCATCGACCCGAGCTTCATTTGTCATCAGTTGAATGTCTTTCCTAATGCACGACCAGTCATTCAAAGGACGCGCCGCTCAGCCTTGCACCATGCTGAAGTGGTCGCAGAAGAAGTAAAGAATTTGTTGGAAGCTGGGGCCATAGAGGAGGTGCAGTACCCTTGGTGGATATCCAACATAGTGGTTGTTCCGAAGAAGAACGGCAAGTGGCGAGTCTGCGTTGACTACAAGACTGTCAACCGAGCTTGCCCCAAGGATAGCTTTCCCCTCCCACGAATTGACCAGCTGGTGGACTTAACCGCTGGCCATCAGAGGTTTAGCTTCCTGGACGCATATCGTGGCTACCACCAGATAGCCATGTATAAACCGGACAGAGAGATCACGTCGTTCACAACCCCCAGAGGCTTATATTGCTATAAAGTCATGCCGTTTGGACTAAAGAACACCGGGGTGACTTTTTAGAGGATGATAACGAAGATGTTTGCTCCTCTTTTGGGCCGAACAATGGAGGCCTATATCGACGACATGGTGGTGAAGAGTAAGGAGAAGTCTCAACACCTCGCCGACCTTGCAGAGATGTTCGCCATACTTAAGCTCCACAAGCTTCGTTTGAACGCCACAAAGTGCGCCTTCGGAGTTGGCACCGGCAAGTTTCTGGGTTTTCTGGTCACAAATCAAGGGATTGAAGCTGACCCATCACAGATCAAGGCCATACAAGACCTGGAGCGTCCCAACTCCATGAAGGACGTGCAACATCTTGCCGGGATGGCAGCCGCGCTGAACAGATTTGTCAGCCGGTCTTCTGATCGTTGCAGGCCCTTCTTTAAAACTCTGAAGTCCAAGTTCTTCTGGGACGACGAGTGTGCCCGCGCACTAGCAGACCTGAAAGCATATCTCTCCTCAGCCCCTATTTTGGTCACACCTCAGCCAGGCGAGGAGTTGTACCTCTACTTGGCTGTCTCTCAACACGCAGTTAGCGTGGTATTGGTGCGTGCTGAAGGCATCCAGCACCTACCGATCTTCTATGTAAGCAAGACTCTTCTCCCAGCCGAAACGAGATATCTGCCATTGGAGAAATTGGCGCTGGCCCTAATGATGGCATCAAGAAAGCTGGCACACTATTTTCATGCCCATACAATAGTTGTGTTAACCGAGTTCCCGCTTAAAGTGCTTTTTGAAAAGGCAGACTTCACTGGGAGAATTTTGAAATGGGCCGTGGAATTAAGACAATATGACATCATGTTCCGACTGCGCACCGCAATCAAGGCTCAAGCACTTGCCGACTTTGTGGCGGAATTTGCCCCTGGGATGCATCCAGTATGCCTGGTTGATTTGGTTGGTGCGGATTTAGCACAACCCACGGTTCTGGCAATAGAAACGAGTGTTGTCCGACGATGATGAACCCAACCAAGATAAGGAAAGGGACCAGAATGAACCGATCAAAGACTTGGAAATGAGGAGCTCCCAGAACCCCTCTGATTGCTGGAAGCTGTTTATTGGCGAGATGTGGAAACTCTTCGTTGATGGGGCGTCCAACAGACATGGGGCTGGGCTGGGCATCGTGCTTAACTCCCCAGACGGGCTGATCATCGAGCAGGCAATTACACTCGGCTTCCCAGCATCTAACAACGAGGCTGAGTACGAAGCTCTCCTTGCCAGACTAAGAAGCGTGCTGAGAATGAAAGCCACAACCCTTATGGTATTTAATGATTCCAAGTTGGTGGTCAATCAGGTCTCAGGGGAGTATGAGGCAAAGGACGAAAGAATGGCCAAGTATCAGGCGCTGGTACGCGCAGAGATCAAGAAGTTCGCTGCAATAAGGTTGGAACAAATCGACTGCGAGGAAAACAGCGCGGCTGATGAATTGGCCGGACTTGCTTCTGCTCAGACAGCTTTTCCTAACCCCTTGATGATAGAATTTTTACCCCGGCCAAGCATTGAGGAACCAGAATCAGCCGAGGTACTCTGCATCAACTTGGGCCCTTCTTGGATGGATGCTATCATCGCCTTCCTGAAAGATAGAATTCTACCAGAAGAAAAGAAGGCGGCGCACAAGATCCGGGCAAAGTCAGAGCGGTTTTGGCTCTCCCCGTCCGAGGCCTTGTACAAGAAATCTTTCACTGGCCCGTATTTGAAATGTGTCCACCCCACCAAGGTGGAGGCTTTCCTCTATGAGATACATGAGGGCATTTGTGGCAGCTATACTGGGGGCAGATCCTTGGCATACCGAGCAATTTATCACTGTTATTGGTGGCCGCGCATGCAGGCAGATGCGCAAAAATATGTTCGCAGGTGCGAGAAGTGTCAGAAGTTCGCCCACCAGATCCACCAGCCGGCTAGAGATTTGCTCCCCCTCACAAGTCCTTGGCCGTTCGCGCTTTGGGGGTTGGATATTGTTGGGCCACTCCTAGCTGCACCAGGAAACCGTAAGTTCTTCATCGCCGCCACCGACTATTTCACCAAGTGGGTTGAAGCCGAGCCACTAGCGACCATAAGGGAAAAGGACGTGAAGAAGTTTGTATGGAAAAACGTGATCACCCGTTTCGGTATACCCAAGGCCCTCATCTCGGATAACGGTGCTCAATTTGATGGTAAACTCTTTCGCGGATTTTGCGAAGAGTTGAAGATCGAGTTCTACAATTCGACACCGGCCTATCCTCAGTCAAATGGTCAAGCAGAGGCCTCAAACAAGACCATCCTGGACGGGCTGAAGAAGCGGCTTGAGAAGGCTAAGGGCAAGTGGGCTAAAGAACTCCCTAATGTGCTCTAGGCATACCGCACTACGCCAAGGCGGTCAACCGGGGAAACACCTTTTGCTTTGGCCTACGGCATGGAGGCCGCCATCCCGTTGGAAATTGGCATGCCAACCATCCACTCTGAAGGTTTCCAGCCAGATCTGAATAGTGAAGCGGTGGCATTGGAGTTTGACCTTGCTGAAGAAAGGAGGGAGCGAGCATTGATCCACATAACAGCTTATCAACAAGAACTCTCCAAAAAGTACAACAAGGCTATGCACCCCAGGATGTTCAAGATTGGGGACTGGGTATTAAGAAAGGTGCTTGGCAACATAGTGGTCCCTGGCGAAGGAAAGCTCGGTGCAAATTGGGAAGGACCATACAAGGTGATTGGTCTTGCCAGTAAAGGGGCGTACCATCTGGAAGATATAGATGGCAAGGCTGTCCCCAGACCATGGAATACGGCCAACCTTAAGGTCTTTTACTTTTAAGATATAATTTGCTTGTGTTGTTTAGCTTTTTTAGACCTTTAGCCTTTTGCACTTAATTTGTAAAGGATAACGATGCTTTTGTAATGAAAAATAGCGCTCTTGTTGTTTGGAATTACGTCTTTGTACAATGGATTCGCAAGGACGCAAGGCAATTATGAATACCAGGGCAAGAGACCGACCTGAATGGGACCGGACTGATTTCCTCTCGCCGGAATTAATGCAGATCACACAAACAGTTGGTGCATTGTCCGACGATGTAGTTGGCTTTATGGGCCCATTTGCATTAGGGCCGAGCTGGTTTTGCTCGCCCGGTTGAAGTGTTGGCGTCATGACCAACTCAACTAAAACATTGGTGTTTTGCCTAGTGTGAGGGCCGAGCTGATTTTGCTCGGCCCAGTGGACGTATTGGTGTCTTGCCCAATATGGAAAACGAGCGGAGTTTGCTCGGCAGAATTCGGAGTGTTGGAGTTTTGTCCAACGAATAAGAAGCCGAGCTGAATTTGCTCGGCCTAAAAGAAATGTTGGCGGCTTACCTAACTTAAAAAGCGAGCTGATTTTGCTCGGTCACGTTGAAATCGCATGAAATTCACAAACGAATGAAGGCCGAGCAGATTTTGCTCGGACGAGTTAAAATATCAGTTCATTTGAGAGCTCATGGAACCGAACTACTAGAAAACGTTTGAGCTGATTTTACCTCGGCAAACTGTACGGCACAGCCGGCCTGGTAGTTGTGAATTTTCAACAATTGAATCAAGGAATCCATGCAGGCGCAAACCGAATAGAAATAGGAGATGAGCGAGCAAAAAGTCAAAAATTTTCATTGATAAAGGGAATTTAAGTACAAGACGGGGGGCATAGCCCGGTTACATTAAAAAAAAAAAGGGGGGGGTCAATCCAACTCTATGTCAACCGTTTGTTCGGCAACTTGCACAGTTTGCTCGGCCTCCTCCACATTATGCTCAGGCAGGTTTTCTTCGGCATCATCGTCAGTGCCTTCCACCATGGCAACATCCCGATCAGCTTCTTCCTCCGCATTTGGAGATGCTGCGGGAGGATTTTGCTCGACTTGTTTCGCGGCGGCGGCTTCTTCCTCGGCCTCTTTCCTTGCATCCGCGATGAGCCGGTTTTGGGTGGCCTTGGAGTACGCCTGCATATAGACCGGGATATAGACATCAGGCGGATTGATGAACATGTCAGAATCCTGACCAAGACCAACTTTCTCTACGGCAGCTTTCCAGCCGCACTGGAAAAAGATGTCCTTGGTCGCTTGGACCTGCCGTTCATAGGTCTTCTCGCCCTACGTGTATCCCCGATCTTCTGCATCAACAACGGCCTTGTCCTTCTCAGCTTTGTGCGCATCGCGCAGTTTCCTCAGCTCGGCGAGATACCGAGCCTTCGTCGACTTCACAGCCCGAAGTTTGTCCTCGTTAGCTCGGTCAACCTTTTGCCTCAAGATATCTCACTCGGCCTCAACTGCTTACTGCGCAGTTTTAAGCTTCGATATCTCGGTCTTTTGTGCCTTATTCTCCGCTATGGCATCCCGCAGGCTCTGTCGCACTTTGATCATTCGGTCGTGGGCCAAATAGTTCTTTTGCGCGGCCTGAAAACAAGTGAGAGATCGTCAGTATTCGAAAAACTGCGCGAAAATCGAGCAAACAGTTGACGTAAAGAATGGAGAACTTACCAGCACTATGGATTTCGCCGCAGAGCGGAGGACCTTGAGGTCAGAAAGCCCATCGTGTTTTTTCATATCAGCGGGCAAGATTAACCCCTTGGTCAAATTGAAACCAAGCGAGTAGTCCTTGTCTGCGTAGACGGAGTCCTCAGAAGAAACTGCTCGGCCCTGGTATTTGAACTCGGGCGCCCAGACCGGGAGGGTGGCTGGGCCCTTGGACTTGCCGGTCTGTGGTTGCTTGGCCTGGTCCCCGAGCTCGGTGGAGACGCCATCGGTAGAGTCCTCATCGGCCAGACGCGGCCCGTTTTGCTCTTTCCTCGGCCGCTTCTTGGACCGACCAGTCGGTTGCTCGCTGGCGAGTGCCAGTACTGCCCCTTCTTGCTGCACGGTGGGTGTGGAGGATGTCCCCCCGGTTGCCTCTAGTTTTTGGGACTCGTCTTCTTCCCCGGTGATCATGGACTTGATGGCCCTGATTTTCGCCATTTCTTGCTTGGCAGTGAGTGGAATAAGCCTGATCGGTGGTAGGTTTGGATCCGGTTCTGGGGTTGGCGCCGGCAGAAAATCGGTAACCCGGCTCTTGCGCGGTGCGGTGTAGTGGTAGGTCTGTTTGAAGCCGAGCAATTTCGAAGCCTCCCTCTCCTCGGCAGGATGGCACAGCAGGACTCTGATGGCCTCTTGGTTGGCCCGGTAGTGGTCTGCTGCTAGGTGCTTATCTGCAAAAAGAAGAGAAGTGTTAGATCGGCATGGAAAGTAATTGATGCATAAAGAAAATAGCGGTCAGCCGAGCGACTCACCGGCACTGCCAAAATCCTTTCTAATATACCATCCTGGTATGGGTGCCTCGGTGTCCTCATAGCGACCGGACACCCACAAGAAGTCGTCATCGTTGGTCTCCTTGTCCAGGTTGCCCTCTATTAGCTTTGCTCAGCCCTTCTTCACTTTGAGGTACCAGCAAAACCCGCTCTTATTCTACTAAGACTATACTGATGGAAAATTTCAGCCAAATCGAGATTGAGACCGAGCCTCCGGTTCAGTTCGGCGACCCCGTTTATTATTTTGTAAGTGTTATTTGAAACTTGGGTTGGGCAAAGCCTTGTCTGCCTCAAAAACTCACAGATCAAGGGTTGAACCGAGAAGCGGAGCCCTCCCTCTACTGTTGATACAACGGTAAAGGGGCACCGGTCTAGGTCCCCTCAAGGGGTGTCTCCCTTTTTGGCGAGCTCTAAGACGACGTCGTTTGGGATGTTGTACTCCCTTTGAAACTCCGCCATCGCGCCGGGCGAGCTGACCATAAATCGGTACTTCCCCATTTATCTCGGTTTTATTTGGTTTATTGAGTATCTCGGTCAAAAAGGATGGTGTATTTGCTCGGACCTTGAGCTCCACCAATGATGGTTCTGGGCTGGCCTGGACGGTCCTAGTGTGTTCTGCATTATTAAAAATAATTTCCAAGGATTAGCACGGCAAAAATTGCGCGGCTCTTATTGCGACTAGCTCAATGAAAGGGTCACTAGTGTTTGGCCGGTTCAACCCCTACCTCGGCTAGACCACTTTGTTGATTTCCTAGCTCGGTTCATTCCTATTTGCAGATCTAATGGAGCATTCAGCTCAGCTAGGATATTCAGCTCGGTGCGTTCCTATTTACCGGTCTAATTAAAGTATTCAGCTCGGTTGCGACCTCGGTAAGAAGCCACAAACCAGCTTTTGCTCGACTATAGCTCTACCTATGGATCCAAATGAGCGTTTAGCTCGGTTCTACCCAGATTTCAACTGTTCATCCCAGGAGTGGGGCGAACTCATTTGAACCAGGGAGGAACGGGGGGTTCAGAGGCCTCCTTCCATTCTCAAGGTTCCCATTTGCCCTAGGATATGCAGGTTTTAAGCAAAGAAAGGGGGCACTGGTGGTTACAAAACAAAAATAAATAAAAATACGAAGCAGAGTGGCACGGAGATGAAGAACATGTATGAAAAATCTTGAGAAATAGATGCAAAAGATGCAAGGGGGGGTAGTGTGACTTACCAAGGGGACAGATGCGAGGGTGACCGTAACCTCGAGAGCTCAATTGTGGCCTTCGAAAGGATCTGAAATGTAGGATGTAGCACAGAAACAGCAATGGCAGTGGTCTTAGGGGTTCGAAGGTTTGGGAGGTTTGGGGTTTGTGTAGAAGAGAATGTGAAAAGTGAAGGGTCTTAGGCCCTTCGTTGGAATACAAAAGAGGGGGGAAGGAACCCCAAACGGCTGCGCCGTTTGAATTTTGCACGTGCAGAATAGCTGGCTGTACGACCCAGTGGCGTGGAGCCACGTGGCACTAGAAACGTGGCTGTCAGTACGGTGATATGACGCTTGACAAGACTACAGTAGAAATGACCGACCAAATGATATAGCTCGGCGACAAATATCGCCCCAACCATGCTCGGCCAGGAAAGGATGCAATTCACTAACCGTTGGCTCGGTCACAGAGATAATCCTAATCACAATGACTCGGATGGGATTAAGGGGCAATTGAGAGGGGAGATTTGCACCGTTAGTACGGCCGAGCTAAGATAGGGCGGGTCGTGACAGACCTCACGGCGCCGTGCTATTTTCTCTATCGAGAGGGCTGGTGGGTCTATTTTGCTCGGTCGAAAAGATCGGCTGACCGGGCGTGAACTAAGCCTGGCCGAGCTGCGACTAGCAAACCTTCTGTAGGGCACACAGCCAAGTGGCGAGACCGAGCTACAGGTGGCTCGGGCTAAACTATGGGCAAGTGTGGGATGGCACATCTCTGACCGGTTAGCCGAGACGCGCAGATTCCAGATAACCTCGGATGAGGGTAGAACGTACAGAGGCCGGCATGCCTCGCGACTGGTGTGCCACGATAGACCAGTCAATACCAGCCCGGCCCATGAGCATCACCCCTCTGCCCCTTTGCCAAGGGGCAGTCCGGTGGGGCATAGCACGGTTGAGTGCCTGTAGTGATAGTTCTTCGCGGGAGATAGGCCGGTCGTGGTACTGCGATCAGGTGTGCCACCTGGGCCAATGGCACGAGGGAGAGGACATCTGCTCCACGCATGCCTCAATACCGTTAGACAGTTCTGCGTATACTGGTGGGAGGACTAAGCCTGTACACGCGTAAGGTGGTGAGAGGCGAGCACTGCCACCTGTCTTGGGAAGGACAGTAGAGGTAGTGCGCGCACAATCTTGAGGTTGCATGGCCAGCCTTGAAATAGGGAGGAGGACGAACGTTAGAGGTATGCAACTTCTCTCCCAAAAGAAAATACTCTCTCTCTATCTGTCTTCTCCTTCCTCAAGTGGACTGACTTGATCGTCGGAGGGTCTATCCGGCACACCACCGCCGGGCAGCTCACCTTTTTTGTGTTACTAGGTAGACGCTGTTAAGAGAAGCTTGGAGTACAAGGAGTACGGAAAGCAGAGGATATTTCGCCCCCATACACCAACTTCCCTTGAAGTCCAATACACATAGTCTGAGCATATCTTCAAGCGTCTGAATTGTTCTTTCTATTTGTTCGTCGGTTTGGGGATGAAAACTTGTGCTAAATCTCAGCTCGGTTCCCAAGGCCCTTTGCAAACTCTGCCAAAATCTAGAAACAAATTTCGGATCTCGGTCTGACACCATGGACATTGGCACTCCATGAAGTCTCACAATCTCATTCATATACAACACAGCAAGTCGGTCGGCATTGAATGTAGTCTGAACAGGCAAGAAGTGTGCTGACTTAGTTAATCTGTCAACGATAACCCAAATTGAATCCATGCCTTTTTGTGTCCTCGGCAAGCCAACCACAAAGTCCATGGAGATGTGTTCCCATTTCTACTCAGGAATCGGCAAAGGTCGAAGTAGTCTTGCTGGCCTCTAGCGTTCTACTTTCACTTGTTGACAATGCAAACACTGGGATACGAACTTGGCTATGTCTCTTTTCATATTCGGCCACCAAAAAGTTTGTTTCGCATCTTGATACATCTTAGTGTTCCCTGGATGAACAACAAACCTGGAACTATGAGATTCCTGCAGAATCCTTCTCTTCAACTCTGGAATGTCGGCCATGCTCAATCTTCCTTCAAACTTAAGGACTTGATTTTAAATAGTGTACCCTAACCTCGGCTTAGTGATAATCTCATCGGCAACTTTCTTGAAGAATCCGTTTTCCATTTGTCTGGCCTTCACTTCCTCTATAACGGTCGACTCCGCTGAAATCATGGTTAAGCATGCCAAACTTTCAACTGATTTTCTGCTCAATGCGTCGGCTACTGAGTTTGCTTTACCTTGGTGATACTGAATTTGCATGTCCTATTATTTCAATAACTCAAGCCATCTTCTCTGTCTCAAATTTAACTCCTTCTGAGTGAATAAATACTTTAAACTCTGATGATCTGTGAAAACCTGGCAAGAAGCTCCATACAAGTAATGACGCCAAATCTTCAAAGCAAACACTACGGCTGCTAGTTCTAAATCGTGGGTAGGATAATTCTTTTCGTGAGGTTTCAATTGACGCGATGCATATGCTATAACCTTACCCTCTTGCATTAACACACATCCCAAACCTTTATGCGAAGCGTCACTATAAATCGGAAATTCCTCATTGCCAGATGGTAGTACAAGAACCGGTGCTATGACTAACTTCGTCTTCAACTCCTGGAAGGCTGATTCCCTATCTTTGGTCCATTCAAATGTCACTCCCTTCTGAGTTAGCTGTGTCAAAGGTATTGCAATCCTTGAAAAGTCCTTCACAAACTTTCTGTAATAATCGGCCAAACCCAGAAAACTACGAACCTCGGACACATTAGTCGGCCTCGGCCAATTCACAACGGCTTCAACCTTGCTAGGATCGACCGAAATACCCTTTTCATCAATCACATGTCCCAAAAATGAAATACTGAAAAGCCAAAACTCACACTTGCTAAACTTGGCATACAACTTGCTGTCCCTCAAAATCTGTAAGGCAAGTCTTAGATGCTTCTCATGCTCAACTTCGCTCTTGGAATAGATCAATATGTCGTCGATGAAAACAACCACGAACTCGTCTAGGTGAGGCTTAAAGACTCTGTTCATCAGATCCATGAATGCTGCAGGAGCATTAGTCACTCCAAAAGGCATTACCAAAAAATCGTAGTGGACATACCTTGTCGGAAAAGCAGTCTTCTCAACATCCTCGGCTTTAACCTTGAGTTGATGGTAGCCCGACCTGAGATCAATTTTGGAAAAGACTCGTGCTCCTTGTAACTGGTCAAGTAAATCATCAATCCTCGGCAATGGATATTTATTCTTAATGGTCACCTTATTTAGTTCTCGGTAGTCGATACAAAGACGAAGTGTACCATCCGTTTTCCTAACAAATAACTCTGGTGCTCCCCAAGGTGAAGCGCTTGGCCTAATAAATCCCTTGTCCAACAATTCTTGTAATTGTAGTTTCAGTTCCCTGAGTTCAGCTGGGGCCATTCTATAGGGTGTTTTAGAGATAGGCTGGGTTTCCGATGTGACGTCTACAGTAAATTCTATTTCTCTTTCGGTTAAGTGGCCAGGCAAATCATTTGGAAAGACGTCGGGGAATTCATTGACATCTGGGATGTCAGCAATTTCAACATTTCCGTTCAGATCACTTAGTACGCTACACAGACGACCTTAACACCCTTTTTGGATCAACTTATAAGCTTTCATGGATGAGATCAAGTAAGGTGGAGGTATTACTCCTTTACCCTGGAAAATAACCTCGGCTTGGTTTGCGGGTCTTAGTGTGACATTCTTCGAAACACAATTAATAGATGCATGATTCGTTACTAACCAGTCCATTCCCAAGATGGCATCAAAGTGAGTCATGCTTAACGACACTAAATCAACTAATAATTCTACACCCTCAATCACAACGACACACGCCCTATAAATGGATGCAACAATCATAGTTCTCCCAGATGGAGTAGACACATATAACACATAATCAAGGGGTTCTTGTTCTCTATTTAACTTCTCGGCAAACTTAGCAGATACAAATGAATGTGTAGAACCCGAATCAATCAATATGTATGCATCTTGAGAGCAGATTGGGAGTATACCGGACACGACTGTCTCGGCACTCTAAGTGTCTCCAGGCACTAATGCAAAAACTCTGCCTTGCCTCGCCTGCGCTCTTCTGACATTGTTTTTCTGTGCAAAGCCCGAGATGCTCCCATCCTTCTTGCCATCATTTGCCTTTGCTTTCGAACAGTCTTTCACACGATGACCTATTTCACCACATTCAAAACAGGCTCCTGATGCCCAACGACAAACTCTGGAATGCGGTTTCCCACAACTTGCACACGTCGGCTTAGCATTATCTTCCTGGTTCGAGTTGCTGGAGCTGCCCACATTCACTTTCTTCTTGGCGTTAAACGGAACTCGGCGATTATCATAGTTTTGTCTCTTCCTCTGGCTCTCTCCTGAATTCTGATACCGGTTCAAGTTAGCTTCTGCAAGGATGGCCTTGTCCAATACTCTGGCGTAAGTTGGCATGTTGAGCATGTTAACTCGATCTTGTATCGGCCCACGAAGCCCACTTTCAAACTTCCTAGCTTTTCTATATTCATCATTGACCATGTGAGGCGCATACCTCGCCAACTCGGTAAAAGCACGGTCATATTCTGCCATTGTCCTGCTGCCTTGTGTTAGAGTCTGGAACACTGTAGTCTTACGGTCTCGAACGCTAAGGGAAAAGTGTTTGTTGTAAAACAACTCCAAAAATCTGGCCCAAGTCAGACCTGGGTTGCTTTCTCGGGTCATCATCCACCATCTTCGTGCATCATCATCTAATGTGAACGCGGCCAATAACACCTTCTGGGCGTCGGTGTTGGGAAAAATTTCAAACAGTTTCTCCATTTCCAAGACCTACGCTTCGGCTTTCATCGGCTCTATACCCCCAGAGAATCTCGACGGTTTCATTTTCTTAAACTCTCGGATTAGGGCTATGGTGCCGTCCCCATATAAAGCTTGCTGCGGAAGCACTTACGGCACTAGAGGAGGTGGAGGTGGAGGTGGAGGTGGAACTGCATGTCGGCCGTTCATCTGCTCGGCCTGGGTAAAAGTAGTACTAGTGTTTTGTGGCCTAGGTTGTCTAAACTCACGGACCAAACCTTCGACCAATCTCTCTAATCTGTCCAATCTGTCTTCGGGATGATCTCGGCCAACTGGTGGTCTACCCCTTCTCATGATGCTAAGAGTATGCAAAATGCGACTTTAAAACAAAACGATCAAATAATACGCATGCAAATAACAAATAGTCACGCCGAGATGATGCACACATTGTCAAGTAGCGAGCATTATGATGCAAATCCTAATATCATTCTGAGGGAAATCCTAAGCTCTTTAGGACTCAAAGTGTGTGAGTAACGTACTATAAGAAACTTGTGCTCTAATACCAATCTGTCACGCCCCCATTGCACCCCTAGTAGAATCGTGCCGTGATGGCCAGTAATCCGAGATTACCGAAGGCCAACTTCCAAAATTCGCACACAATCAGGGTATAAATATATGGGGCTCACAAGTGCGGAAGCAATATATAGACAATTCTAATTAGTCCACAAGAGCTATGCATAAGTCAAATGGAATGACATACATCTTAACAAGGTCTTACAACTTGGGTGCAATAAAATGAATTACAAAAATACGTCTTGACCAAAAGGCTTCTCGAGCCATCATATACAAAATACAATGAAATGCAAGCTAAGAAGCATGATCGTCAAGATGCTACAAAATGCAAATCCAAAACAAGTTGCAAAGCACATCTAGGCGTCGCCACCGTCCTGCTCATCACCTACATATATATAGAGAGGGTGAGCTTGGATACTCAGTGAATGTACAAGTAATAAAAGGTTTGCATGCATGATATCCGAGATCTTTAACAAACAATACATAATCATAGCTTATAACAAAACATGAGATGGATCAAGTTCATCTAACAAATCTTTCAAGCTTCATCAATCAAAGTCTTTCAAGGCTTTCAAGTTTCAAGGGATGACATTAACGAAGGTTGAGCTACAAATGCTTACAGTCCCCTAGCACGTACGGACTTTCAAAGGTTGTGCTACAAATGCTTATAGTCCCCTAGCACGTACAGACTTTCAAAGGTTGTGCTACGAATGCTTATAGTCCCCTAGCACGCACGAACTTTCAAAGGTTGTGCTACAAATGCTTATAGTCCCCTAGCACGCACGAACTTTCAAAGGTTGTGCTACAAATGCTTATAGTCCCCTAGCACGTACGGACTTTCAAAGGTTGTATCAAAACCAAGGCTAATACTTGACACACAAAATAGGGATAGTCATTCATGCTTAACAAATACTTTTCCAAAACAAGGCAAAGCAAAGCTTTCTCAAAACGTTATAACATAGCTTTATTAAAAATACCACTCACCCAGTTCCTGGGACGTTGGAATCAAAGCAAAGGTCCAAGTCCTACAAACACATGGCAAGGTCCACTGAATGTACTTCTCAAAACAAGTTTTATATGCATGCAAATGACCTCGGCGGTCCTTCAAACTAAGTCAAGACAAGGCAAAACATGCTGAAGTGAAACACTATTTTCATGTTGGGAAGACATGCTAGGTACAAACCAGGTCTTTGCCGAGGTCCCACTCCTCCTTTCCGAGGTGTGGTCCCGGTGGCCACACTCGTGGAAGTGAAGTCGGGAAAATCTAGGTTTCCCTCTTGATGAACACGAAGAACATGAACATGAAGGACATAAAGAACATAGATGCTAAAATCATAACTTATTCATACAAAACCTGGGATTTCATGAGATGAGTTCGAAAACATGGACCTAGGTACCCATACTTAAAGATTTTATGAAAACAAACACAAAAATACGAATCTTAATGGAAACTTTCGGATCAAACAAGGCTTTTCCTCAAGAACACACGAATACCAGCTTCTCTTTCTAAACCCAACTTTAAATCGATGCATGGCTTGCAAATCAGGTTCGGTCATGCAATGCAGCTGGATGATCAATAAGAACAACAATAGTAGATTAGGATTCTAACCTCAAAACACGAATCAAACGGTTTGAACTCTAAGGATCAAGATTGGAAAATCTATTCCTCCTCTAAGAACTTCTCTCTTCTCAAGAACAAGGTGTGGTACAAAATGATGCATTTCTCTCTCTCTGCCGGTTGATTTAACACTCAGCTCGGACACGTGGCAACGGTTGGTTGGTTCTCCTAAAAAAGGTGACTGGATGAAAAGACAAGACTATGACAAAGTGTGCTCAACAAGCAAGATGGCATAGGCACTCCGGCAGGTAATGATCTCGGCCAAGAACAAGGCATCGGCAAGTAAGGGAACAATGATCTCGGATAGGGAGGACAACACTTGGCCTAGCTATGCCACACCTCGGCCTAGATGTGCCACACCTCGGTCTAGGTCGCAGCAATCCAGGAACAAGATCACTTAGGCGCAAGGGTAACATCTCGGCCTAGATAATACATATCTCGGCCTTGGTGATGAACACCTCGGCCTAGATGATGACAATCTCGGCCAACATGCCTTGGTGAAGGTGGAGGTCAATCAAAGTGATTCCAAGATGGTTCTAAGCTTAAGGTGGCCTCGGCTTGGATTAACCTAGGCTAAACACACACACCAAGCAAGGAACAAAGCATGCAAGGAACACTTATGCAAAGCAAATCAACATATCAAGACAAGATCATGTAATATATGCAAGCATGACTAGAGTAAAGCGAGGGTTGTTACATCCTACCCTCTTTAAAAAAGTTTGATCCCCAAACTTAAGTTACCTTGCTCTACAAATAACTCCGGATGACGGATCTTCACTTCTTCTTCCTTTGCCCACGTAGCCTCCTTGCCATAATGGTCCTTCTTTTCAACCTTTACCATCGGTATCGACTTGCTTCTCAACTGTCTCACTTGTCTGTCAATAATTCTCGTCGGCTTCTCCTTGTAGCCTAAATCTTCATTAACCACAATCCCGTAATAATCAATTACATGCAGTGGATCCCGAATATACTTCCTCAACATCGAAATATGGAACACATTGTGAACTTGACTTAGTTCCGGTGGTAAAGCCAGTCTATAGGCAGTTGGGTTAACTTTCTCAAGTATTTCAAACGGCCCGATGTAACGAGACGCTAACTTACCTTTCTTCCCAAATCTGGAAATTCCTTTCATTGGTGAAACCTTCAGGAATACATGATTCCCAATTTCAAATTCCAACTCTCTTCTTCTCTGGTCGGCATAGCTCTTCTGTCGACTTTGAGCAGTTTTGATCCTTTGTCGAATGAGCTTAATCTTCTCGGTTGTAACTTGAACTAGCTCGGGGCCAATTAAAGCTTTATCCCCTACTTCAGTCCAACAAATCGGCGATCTACACTTCCTCCCATACAAAGCTTCGTACGGCGCCATGCCAATGCTAGCTTGATAACTGTTGTTGTAAGCGAATTCTACTAATGGTAAATGCACTTCCCAACTTCCCTTGAAGTCCAATACACATAGTCTGAGCATATCTTCAAGCGTCTGAATTGTTCTTTCTGTTTGTCCATCGGTTTGGGGATAAAAAGTTGTGCTAAATCTCAGCTCGGTTCCCAAGGCCCTTTGCAAACTCTGCCAAAATCTAGAAACAAATTTTGGATCTCGGTCTGACACCATGGACATCGGCACTCCATGAAGTCTGAAAATCTCATTCATATACAGCACAGCAAGTCTGTCGGCATTGAATGTAGTCTGAACAGGTAAGAAGTGTGCTGACTTAGTTAATCTGTCAACGATAACCCAAATTGAATCCATGCCTTTTTGTGTCCTCGGCAAGCCAACCACAAAGTCCATGGAGATGTGTTCCCATTTCTACTCAGGAATCGGCAAAGGTCGAAGTAGTCTTGCTGGCCTCTGGTGTCCTGTTTTCACTTGTTGACAATGCAAACACTGGGATACGAACTTGGCTATGTCTCTTTTCATATTCGGCCACCAAAACGTTTGTTTCGCATCTTGATACATCTTAGTGTTCCCTAGATGAACAACAAACCTGGAACCATGAGATTCCTGCAGAATCTTTCTCTTCAACTCTGGAATGTCAGCCACGCACAATCTTCCTTCAAACTTAAGGACTTGATTTTCAATAGTGTACCCTAACCTCGGCTTAGTGATAATCTCATCGGCAACTTTCTTGAAGAATCCGTCTTCCATTTGTCTGGCCTTCACTTCCTCTATAACGGTCGGCTCCGCTGAAATCATGGTTAAGCATGCCAAACTTCCAACTGATTTTTTGCTCAATGCGTCGGCTACTGAGTTTGCTTTACCTGGGTGATACTGAATTTGCACGTCGTAGTCTTTCAATAACTCAAGCCATCTTCTCTCTCTCAAATTTAACTCCTTCTGAGTGAATAAATACTTTAAACTCTGATGATCTGTGAAAACCTAGCAAGAAGCTCCATACAAGTAATGACGCCAAATCTTCAAAGCAAACACTACGGCTACTAGTTCTAAATCGTGGGTAGGATAATTCTTTTCGTGAGGTTTCAATTGACGCGATGCATATGCTATAACCTTACCCCCTTGCATTAACACACATCCCAAACCTTTATGCGAAGCGTCACTATAAATCTGAAATTCCTCATTGCCAGACAGTAGTACTAGAACCGGTGCTGTGACTAACTTCGTCTTCAACTCCTGGAAGGCTGATTCCCTATCTTTGGTCCATTCATATGTCACTCCCTTCTGAGTTAGCTGTGTCAAAGGTATTGCAATCCTTGAAAAGTCCTTCACAAACTTTCTATAATAACCGGCCAAACCCAGATAACTACGAACCTCGGACACATTAGTCGGCCTCGGCCAATTCACAACGGCTTCAACCTTGCTAGGATCGACCGAAATACCCTTTTCATCAATCACATGTCCCAAAAATGAAATACTGGAAAGCCAAAACTCACACTTGCTAAACTTGGCATACAACTTCCTGTCCCTCAAAATCTGTAAGGCAAGTCTCAGATGCTTCTCATGCTCAACTTCACTCTTGGAATAGATCAATATGTCGTCGATGAAAACAACCACGAACTCATCTAGGTGAGGCTTAAAGACTCTGTTCATCAGATCCATGAATGCTACAGGAGCATTAGTCACTCCAAAAGGCATTACCAAAAATTCGCAGTGGCCATACCTTGTCCGAAAAGCAGTCTTCTCAACATCCTCGGCTTTAACCTTGAGCTGATGGTAGCCCGACCTGAGATCAATTTTGGAAAAGACTCGTGCTCCTTGTAATTGGTCAAGTAAATAATCAATCCTCGGCAATGGATATTTATTCTTAATGGTCACCTTATTTAGTTCTCGGTAGTCGATACAAAGACGAAGTGTACCATCCTTTTTCCTAACAAATAGAACTGGTGCCCCCCAAGGTGAAGCGCTTGGCCTAATAAATCCCTTGTCCAACAATTCTTGTAATTGTAGTTTCAGTTCCCTGAGTTCAGCTGGGGCCATTCTATTGGGTGTTTTAGAGATAGATTGGGTTCCCGATGTGACGTCTACAGTAAATTCTATTTCTCTTTCGGTTAAGTGGCCAGGCAAATCATTTGGAAAGATGTCGGGGAATTCAATGACAACTGGGATGTCGGCAATTTCAACGTTTCCGTTCAGATCACCTAGTACACTACACCGCTAACCTTGACACCCTTTTTGGATAAACTTATAAGCTTTCATGGATGAGATCAAGTAAGGTGGGGGTATTACTCCTTTACCCTGGAAAATAACCTCGGCTTGGTTTGGGGGTCTCAGTGTGACATTCTTCGAAACACAATTAATAGATGCATGATTCGTTACTAACCAGTCCATTCCCAAGATGGCATCAAAGTGAGTCATGCTTAACGACACTAAATCAACTAATAATTCTACACCCTCAATCACAACGACACACGCCCCTATAAATGGATGCAACAATCATAGTTCTCCCAGATGGAGTAGACACATATAACACATAATCAAGGGGTTCTTGTTCTCTATTTAACTTCTCGGCAAACTTAGCAGATACAAATGAATGTGTAGAACCCGAATCAATCAATATGTATGCATCTTGAGAGCAGATTGGGAGTATACCTGACACGACTGTCTCGGCACTCTGAGTGTCTCCCGGCACTAATGCAAAAACTCTGCTTTGCCTCGCCTGCGCTCTTCTGACGTTGTTTTTCTGTGCAGAGCCCGAGATGCTCCCATCCTTCTTGCCATCATTTGCCTTTGCTTTCGGACAGTCTTTCACACGATGACCTATTTCACCACATTCAAAATCGGCTCCTGATGCCCAACGGCAAACTCTGGAATGCGGTTTCCCTACGTCGGCTTAGCATTGTCTTCCTGGTTCGAGTTGCTGGAGCTGCCCACATTCACTTTCTTCTTGGCGTTAAACGGAACTCGGCGATTATCATAGTTCTGTCTCTTCCTCTGGCTCTCTCCTAAATTCTGATACCGGTTCAAGTTAGCTTCTGCAAGGATGGCCTTGTCCAATACTCCGATGTAAGTTGGCAAGTTGAGCATGTTAACTCGATCTTGTATCGGCCCACGAAGCCCACTTTCAAACTTCCTAGCTTTTCTATATTCATCATTGACCATGTGAGGCGCATACCTCGCCAACTCGGTAAAAGCACGGTCATATTCTGCCATTGTCCTGCTGCCTTGTGTTAGAGTCTGGAACTCTGTAGTCTTGCGGTTTCGAACGCTAAGGGAAAAGTGTTTGTTGTAAAACAACTCCAAAAATCTGGCCCAAGTCAGACCTGGGTTGCTTTCTCGGGTCATCATCCACCATCTTCGTGCATCATCATCTAATGTGAACGCGGCCAATAACACCTTCTGGGCGTCGGTGTTGGGAAAAATTTCAAACAGTTTCTCCATTTCCAAGACCCACGCTTCGGCTTTCATCGGCTCTATACCCCCAGAGAATCTCGACGGTTTCATTTTCTTAAACTCTCGGATTAGGGCTATGGTGCCGTCCCCATATAAAGCTTGCTGCGGAGGCACTTACGGCACTGGAGGAGGTGGAGGTGGAACTGCATGTCGGCTGTTCGTCTGCTCGGCCTGGGTAGAAGTAGTACTAGTGTTTTGTGGCCTAGGTTGTCTCAACTCACGGACCAAACCTTCGACCAATCTCTCTAATCTGTTCAATCTGTCTTCAGGATGATCTCGGCCAACTGGTGGTCTACCCCTTCTCATGATGTTAAGAGTATGCAAAATGCGACTTTAAAACAAAACGATCAAATAATACGCATGCAAATAACAAATAGTCACGCCGAGATGATGCACACATTGTCAAGTAGTGAGCATTATGTTGCAAATCCTATTATCATTCTGAGGGAAATCCTAAGCTCTTTAGGACTCAAAGTTTGTGAGTAACGTACTATAAGAAACTTGTGCTCTGATACCAATTTGTCACGCCCCCATTCCGCTCCTAGTAGAATGGTGCCGTGATGGCCAGTAATCCGAGATTACCGAAGGCCAACTTCCAAAATTCACACACAATTAGAGTATAAATATATGGGGCTCACAAGTGCGGAAGCAATATATACAATTCTAATTAGTCCATAAGAGCTGTGCATAAGTCAAATGGAATGACATACATCTTAACAAGGTCTTACAACTTGGGTGCAATAAAATGAATTACAAAAATACATCTTGACCAAAAGACTTCTCGAGCCATCATATACAAAATACAATGAAATGCAAGCTAAGAAGCATGATCTTCAAGATGCTACAAAATGCGAATCCAAAACAAGTTGCAAAGCACATCTAGGCATCGCCGTCATCCTGCTCATCACCTACATATATATAGAGAGGGTGAGCTTGGATACTCCGTGAATGGTATAAGTAATAAAGGGTTTGCATGCATGATATCCGAGATCTTTAACAAACTATACATAATCATAGCTTATAACAAAACATGAGATAGATCAAGTTCATCTAACAAATCTTTCAAGCTTCATCAATCAAAGCCTTTCAAGGCTTTCAAGTTTCAAGGGATGACATTAACAAAGGTTGTGCTACAAATGCTTACAATCCCCTAGCACGTACGGACTTTCAAAGGTTGTGCTACAAATGCTTATAGTTCCCTAGCACGTACGGACTTTCAAAGGTTGTGCTACAAATGCTTATAGTCCCCTAGCACGTACGGACTTTCAAAGGTTGTATCAAAACCAAGGCTAATACTTGACACACAAAATAGGGATAGTCATTCATGCTTAACCAATACTTTTCCAAAACAAGGCAAAGCAAAGCTTTATCAAAACGTTATAACATAACTTTATTAAAAATACAACTCACCTAGTTCCTGGGACGTCGAAATCAAAGCAAAGGTCCAAGTCCTACAAACACATAGCAAGGTCCGCTGAATGTACTTTTCAAAACAAGTTTTATATGCATGCAAATGACCTCGGCGGTCCTTCAAACTAAGTCAAGACAAGGCAAAACATGCTGAAGTGAAACACTGTTTTTCATGTCGGGAAGACATGCTAGGTACCAACCAGGTCTTTGCCGAGGTCCCACTCCTCGTTGCCGAGGTGTGGTCCCGGTGGCCACACTCGTGGAAGTGAAGTCGGGAAAATCTGGGTTTCCCTCTTGATGAACACGAAGAACATGAACATGAAGGACATAAAGAACATAGATGCTAAAATCATAACTTGTTCATACAAAACCTGGGATTTCATAAGATGAGTTCGAAAACATGGACCTAGGTACCCATACTCAAAGATTTTATCAAAACAAACACAAAAATATGAATCTTAATGCAAACTTTCGGATCAAACAAGGCTTTTCCTCAAGAACACACGAATACCACCTTCTCTTTCTAAACCCAACTTTAAATCGATGCATGGCTTGCAAATTAGGTTCGATAATGCAATGCAGCTAGATGATCAATAAGAACAATAATAGTAGATTAGGATTCTAACCTCAAAACACGAATCAAACGGTTTGAACTCTAAGGATCAAGCTTGGAAAATCTATTCCTCCTCTAAGAACTTCTCTCTTCTCAAGAACAAGATATGGTACAAAATGATGCATTTCTCTCTCTCTGCCGGCTGATTTAACACTCAGCTCGGACACGTGGCAACGGTTGGTTGGTTCTCCTCAAAAAGGTGACTGGGTGAAAAGACAAGACTATGACAAAGTGTGCTCAACAAGCAAGATGGCATAGGCACTCCGGCAGGTAATGATCTCGGCCAAGAACAACGCATCGGCAAGTAAGGGAACAATGATCTCGGCTAGGGAGGACAACACTTGGCCTAGCTGTGCCACACCTCGGCCTAGATGTGCCACACCTCGGTCTAGGTTGCACCAATCCAGGAACAAGATCACTTAGGCGCAAGGGTAACATCTCGGCCTAGATAATACACATCTCAGCCTTGGTGATGAACACCTCGGCCTAGATGATGACAATCTCAGCCAACATGCCTTGGTGAAGGTGGAGGTCAATCAAAGTGGTTCCAAGATGGTTCTAAGCTTAAGGTGGCCTCGGCTTGGATTAACCTAGGCTAAACACACACACCAAACAAGGAACAAAGCATGCAAGTAACACTTATGCAAGGCAAATCATGGTTTTGCAAATGCAACATATCAAGACAAGATCATGTAATATATGCAAGCATGACTAGAGTAAAATGAGGGTTGTTACATTCGACACCGTTGATTTTGGGGGTTTTGTAACGCCCCCAAAATAATCTAATATGAAGAAGATACATCAAAACTTTTATGTCAATAATCAATAAGGTTTGTACAAAATAGCCCCACATGCGAATTATACATTCAATGGTGTAGAACACTTGAATCTATAGCATGTAAAACATTCCACCCCAAAAGTAAATAAAATGCCCTCAAGGGCTTACATATTCCAAGGCTTAAGCCCGGTTACACAACAATGGTCTCTCGGACCCATACACAAATAGGCCTTGGCTTACAAAAATTTACAATCATAACAAAAGAGTCTCACACTCTCAAAAACATACTACCACACCCTAGTTTGGCGGGTTCACCCCATCCTTTCCTGCACCAAAATCTCATAGGGGTGAGCACGAAGCCCAATAGGAATTTCTTAACAAAGTATATACATTTATGCAATTCACATGAAATGAAAATGCTCATGCCATGCTATGCCATTAAAAGGAAATCATATCTTTTTTCTTTTCAAAATCGTCATGCACCATAAAAATAAGGAAGTTCCAATAGTTCAAAATGTTTTATATCAAATTCACGGGGTGGTAAATACGACTTGAGTAATCCCTAGGTTGGTGTCTGCAAGTAGGCATAACAAGCACTACCAAAACTCCACTTTACTGATGAAGGCACGTGGTACCTACTCTGCTCATGTTTTCGGTCTTTCACCCTAGACACTCAGGCCAACTTAATCAATGTCATCTACACCCCCAATCCGGACTTATCAACGTGTTTACCCAACAGTTCAATAAATTCTCCTTTTCACAAACATCTCTTTCCAATATGAGCTTTCAATTTCTTTGTTCTAGGATTTACAATGATTAACCGAAATTAAATGCCAGTGCAACAACTATCAATGCAATGCACATCTTTCCAATTCTCAACATTTTCCATACACTATCCCATTAGTAGTTGTAATTTCCACTTCTCATTCCAATTGTAAGATTCACAAGATGACCATGCACCCATTTAGATTCATCAAGAATAACTACATTTTAACAACATTAAATAAAATAACTACTCCACATATTCTCTACCATTTCTCATTCATCAACATTGTTAAGAAAGTTTCCTTTCTTCATCACATTTGACACACAAGAAAATAATAATAACATTGGTAGTAATAATATTTCATGGATCCTCAACATATTCTTCAACCCCAAAATTCTAGGGTTTTTCTCCAAACCAACATTTTCCCACCCTTTTGAAAAGGTCTTTCCCCAAAACATCACCTCTCTTACCATGTGTATAGCGACCCCGGTCTTTTTCCTTTTGGTTGTTGTATCTGGACTTAGGTTCCCTGGATTCTCTCAATGTATAATTGTGGTTGTCATCCTTTATTTTCTCTTTTGAGTTATCGGATGTGTTGGGCAGGTTTGTTTTTGATTGGTTGGGTTTGGAAACCAGGTGTTACTGTCCAGAATTTGGATTGGTCGCTCGAGCGAGAGTTTGGTCGCTCGAGCGAAGGTTGAGTTTTGTGTCTGGTGGCTCGAGCCAGGGTTTCTTAGCTCGAGCGAGCGTTTGCGTCTAGTATAGACCTGAGAGCAGTGTTTCTTCGCTCGAGCGAGCGTTTCTTCGCTCGAGCGAGGATTTCCTGTGTCTGGTCGCTCGAGCGACCAAGTTTTCGCTCGAGCGAGCCTGTCCAGTTTTAATAGGCAGCAGCGGGTTTTTGATCAGTTTTTCATCCTCTTTTAGTTTCCAAACCCTAGGTCCGACTTTTCTCTCTCTAAACTCATCTTCTCTCTAGGTTTTCATCTACTTCTAGTGTGAATCCATCTTAAGTTCTTTGTAAGAAAGATAGAGGGTGGCTTAGGCTTCGTTCTAATCTGAAAAATAGTGGATTTGGAGCACTTGGATTTCGGGTCATTATCTCTTTTTGAGTTCTCCTTTGAGGTAGGGATTCTCCTTGTTTCTTTTCAATACTTCGTCTATAGATAGACATGTGGTAGTTTTTGTATTGCATAAAAATTGTATCATGTTGGATTTGTGAAAATCATGGGACTGAACCTTGGGTTGGTTGTTGAATTTGGGTTTATTATCATTAGTTGTGGTTTGGGCTAATTGGAGTGTTAATTAGCATGTGGTTGTTGAAAGGAGAGGAAACCCTAAATTTTCTTATTTGATTTAATAAATTAATTGAGGGGTTTTGATCTTTGGGCAAATACTTAGGCATTTTGAGTCTTAATTGTGGTTATTGTTGTTTGTTGATGTTAATTGGGCCTTTTTGGTCAATATTGAGAAAGAGGAAGGAAAGACCCTAATTTATTGTTTATGACTTAATTTGAATAATTAGTTTGAAATGGCTTTGAAAAGAATGTAGGGAATTTAAATGAGGTATGGCTTTTATCCATGGGAATGATTTTGTGAAAACAAAGGAAGTGGAATTCATTTTGTGAAATGGAAAAGGTATTTTGAAACAAGTATAAGAAAATTGGAATGTTGTATCTTGAGTGTTGAACACACTTGTGTGGGGTATAGCTTTAACTACCATGTTCATGTTGTTGCTGAGTTTTGTAATCTCATGTTAGTTGGGTCTGTTAATAGATGTACAATATGCATGCATCTAGAGATTTTGTTTTGGTCATCGGTGGAGGATGATACGGTTGCGTTGAATTGTTGTGTATGTATTACACCATTGTTGATTGAACATCGTATGTGATGAAATGCTGAATTACATTATATTTGTACTCCAGTGTGTGTGAGAAGATAGGGGATGGACTCCACACACCTATGTGTTCATATATATATACTCTGCGCTTATAATCAGAGGTATCATACCCTTCCAGCTAGCGCCTGGAGAACTGACGCGCTGATAATCCAAGGTACCATACCCTTCTAGCTAGCGCCTGGTAAACTGGTAGATTGTTGTGAGAAGTGTATCTTTGGCTTACTACGCGTATAGCTAGTAGAGCAGAGTTGTTTTGTTATTGTTTCAGTGTATCTGGAAACATTGTGGATTGTATTGGTTACAGTGTTGGAGGGACGAGTTGCCTCATTGATTTATTTTATGCATGTAGTTGAGTTGTTATCTCCCTTTTTATAGAGGTGTGCATGGATAACTATGATAGAATTGGGATTGAACTGAAATGCCCTTTAATCTTTTGGAAGTGTAAGAAAATCAAACATTTTAGAAATATGTTTTGAAAAGGCACATCTATTGTATGTGTGGCAAATGGGAAAGAGTAATGGGCTTAGTGAATCTATTTTCCTAAGTAGTTGTTAATGTTCTAAAAGATTGGGAACGGGGATTAATGAAAGGAAAAAGGAAAGATGAATCGCTTATAGCGTTGAATTGAATAGTTGTTTTCGAGAAAAGTTCATATATATATATATATATATAATTTGTATAAACTGTCACATTATTATTCTAGTATGAGAATGAGTGTTCATGATCATAGCTATCTGTAATGTTGTTATTGTTGAGGATCATGTTGAGATCCCTACTGGACTATATGTTCATCCCACGTTGTTGAATCTTTTTCAGGTATTTAGCAGGAGGTGCTACAAGATTTGGATCTTTTTATTTGTTAGCCACGGGGCCTCTTTGTTGTTGGCAGAATGCCTTATGTGTAAAAGGGTTACACCCTTCATTTGATTATTTAATGTTGTAAGCCTGAGGGCAATTCATTTAAGGATGCTCATGTTGTATTTAGTTTTCATTTGAATGAGAGAGTTGTTGTTCATTACTTTCAATTGAACATTTGAGTTTATTTCCGCAGGTTATCTCTGAAATTGAATTAAGTTAATGAAATTGGTAATGGCTTCGAGTAATAAAAAGTGGGGCGTGACAACTTGGTATCAGAGCTACCGGGTTTGAATACCTTGAGCTCGTGGGAAGTGATTTTTATCACAGTGGGTTTACTGCGTGTAGGAAGGACGATGCATATAGATCTCACGAAAGTTAGGACTTATGTGTTGCATTTATGTGAGCATGGGATTTAGTCTCTTGGATAGTATTCATAGCCGGTGAACTTGCTTTGAGGTCCTCTTGGAAACGCGCCTGATCAACGTGGTTTCTGATAGGAATTCCTTGAGAGTTCCGGGATGAGTGGCTATCTTTGTGGACTTGATTCGATTATGTGTTTACATGTTTAAATGTTTATATGTATTAGAAATGTAAATTTTGAGACTAAGTGTGCATTGTGACCTATTGGTGGTAGAGTGTGCCTCGGAGAAGGCTATTGTGTTATGCACTAAGTGTATTTTACCTTTGTGCTTTATAGGATGTCTACACGAGGGAGTAGAGGACGGTTAAATAGTAGGAGTGTCGGTAGGGGCACAGCAGTTCCTTTAGCACCCGTCGTTGCAGCATCGGCTGTCGGCGAGGATGTCGCACGTGAGATTGCGAGAGCAGTGCAAGATGCCCTAGTTTGCACTGAGGGCGGCAACAGGCATGCTCTCAAACTTACTAAGGAGTTTTTCCGTTCCGGCCCACCAGAGTTTGTAGGGGAGGCTAAACCGTTGGAGGCAGAGAGTTGATTAGAACAGATTACCAAGACTCTTGATATGCTCAGAGTCGAAGATGAGGAGTTGAGGGTCTCTTTGGCAACTTTTCAGTTGAAGGGTGATGCGAGTTATTAGTGGAAGTATGCTAAGAATAATGTAGGTAGCACGTGGGTTGCTTTTACCGAGGCCTTTTGGGCCAAGTATTTCCCTCCTTTTGCTCGGGAAAGGTTGAGGGATCAGTTTTTGGAGTTGCGTCAGGATGATACTCCTGTGGCACAGTTTGAGATGCGGTTTGCTAGTTTATCGAGGTTCGCTCCAGAGTTGGTGGCAACAGGGGAGCATCGTTGTTATGAGTTTGAAAAGCGATTGTGTTTCGATATTCGGGAGAAGGTAGCTAGATCCTTTTTGAAGGATTATTATAATCTAGTCAAGGCAGCGGCCCATGTGGAGGCCATGGTTGCAAGTGATGATAGGGTTGAGGAGGAGACCATCTCGGTAAGTCCTACGGTTCCTAAGCACTCTAGGCTCAGTAAGGGGTGGAGGCGGAAACATGCACTGTCTGGGGCTGGTTCCATTTCTTCACCAGGGGTTTCGGACCCTTCTGTTGGGGGTTTCGGGGAGGTTCAGGTTTCAGACCAGCCTCAGAGTAGAGGGTCTGGTGGGTGTTTTGATTGCGGTCAGCTGGGCCATGGTAGACGTTTTTGTCCTTTGCGTGTAAATTCTACGAGTGTTTCAAAATCTAGTCAGACTCAGTCGTACCCGTCCAGTCGAGGACGCTATCAGTATCAGAAACGGGCAGGCCAGGCTTCAGGAGCCTTGCGAGGGGCGACTTGTTAGTTAGCCCTATAGTGTTACCCTGGAGAGGGACTTTTTTGTAATGTTGGCCAGTGGTGTATCATGTTTATTGATTTTGTTGTTGACTGGTGTACTGTTGGATGCTGAGACACTATGTTTATGTATCGCATATGTATGCATAGTATTGTTTGTTTAATCCTCATGTATTGGGGAGTATGTATGTAATTTCGAACCCTCTAGTATATATTTTGAGAAGTTGTTGATGGGATCAATGATCCTAGTATTGTTGCTTGCCTGGTACTGTATATTGAGTTAGTCTTGTGACGGCCTGTGGGCCTTGTTCACTTTTAGAGTTTATTTGTTGAGAATGGGAATCTGTGAGTGGATGTGATTGATGAGATGGTTTAGAGAATTGCGTGGTATTGGCAAGGTTATGTGGGAGTTGTGTCTCAAGTTAGAAGGAATGGTACCTGTATGTTGGTTCGTGTTTTGGGCCTTGTTATTCAGTGAGTCCGTGGTGACCCCATCGGTTGTGTAGGGGTAGTGTTTGTATTGTGATTGGTTATCAATTATTGGGTATGGTTTGAGTGGCACATCAGTGTGTGGATTACTGAGTGTGGAGTTTATTGAGTTGATTAGTCAGCTCGTTGGTATCGGGTTTTGGGTTGACATTGGTCACCATGAGGTTAGTCTCGTTTGTTATAGACTTTGTGTGTTGATTAGGGGAAAACTGAAATTAATCATCCGGTTGTGTCATTGAATATGACGGTTATTATAATATAGCAATTATGTGTATTGAATTATCATTGTGAATGATTGGATTTTTTTTATATATATACATTATGTGTATGTATATTGTTTGGGAGGAGATAGGGGATGGACTCCGATGATACAACACCAAAATGTGTATCTATTGAAAGATTGATATAGCTCATATGCTTATCTATTGTGAAGTGAAAAATGTTTTAAATGAGTTACTATTTCATTTAATTGTTTGGCCAGGTTCTGAGCCGGGTGCATGTTATTTAATTGGGTAAGTAAAAAGAGGCGGAATAGAATTGCAAAACCATGAATTTCTTATGCCTTATGTGTTGATAGTATTGTTGTTATTTCTATTAACTATCATTATAGAAATGTTATGTTCTGTGTTGGTTGTGGCATCACTGTGTGTGTGATGGTTGTTGATAGTGTTATTTTGGAAAGAATTGGAAAACAAAATTTTTTTTTCTAGTGTTTGGGCCATCTAAGGGCGTTGTTGAGAAATCGATTTAATTCAAGGGTTTTGAGGAATTCCAAATGAATCTTTTGGCAAATAAACTGTGGATGATTATGTGTTTTGGATAACACCGTGGTTGTGAAAAAATATATATATATATATATATATATTTACAAAACTATTGAGTTTCGCATGGAAAATGAAAGATTTATTTTGGAATGTCTACATTGAAATTTTTTTTTTTTTTTTTATTGAGAAATGTCTCTTGAACAAGAAAGTGTTTTCCTATAATTTGCTCAAAAGATTTTCTTTGGTAGTATGGTTGAGAATTATGTTGTTGAATAGTGACTTAGCTTGTTGTGCTAGTCAGTGGTTGGTCATTGTTTCGGGAAAGGTTTGGGTTGTTGAGGTTTTCGTACCTAAGTGTTGTCATTTGAAATGCTTCCCTTGGTTAGTCTTTTCTTTTGTAAGAGTGGATTAAAGGTTTGTTGTGAGATTAATTTCTTCCTTTGGGATTCGGGTGTTGGTGTTGTGTGATCAGTTGTCTTTGTGTTTTGGCGTACCCTTAATTTCGGGGACGAAATTCTTTAAGGGGGGGAGGTTATAGCGACCCCGGTCTTTTTCCTTTTGGTTGTTGTATCTGGACTTAGGTTCCCTGGATTTTCTCAATGTATAATTGTGGTTGTCATCCTTTATTTTCTCTTTTGAGTTATCAGATGTGTTGGGCAGGTTTGTTTTTGATTGGTTGGGTTTGGAAACCAGGTGTTACTGTCCAGAATTTGGATTGGTCGCTCGAGCGAGAGTTTGGTCGCTCGAGCGAAGGTTGAGTTTTGTGTCTGGTGGCTCGAGCCAGGGTTTCTTAGCTCGAGCGAGCGTTTGCGTCTAGTATAGACCTGAGAGCAGTGTTTCTTCGCTCGAGCGAGCGTTTCTTCGCTCGAGCGAGGATTTCCTATGTCTGGTCGCTCGAGCGACCAAGTTTTTGCTCGAGCGAGCCTGTCCAGTTTTAATAGGCAGCAGCGGGTTTTTGATCAGTTTTTCATCCTCTTCTAGTTTCCAAACCCTAGGTCCGACTTCTCTCTCTCTAAACTCATCTTCTCTCTAGGTTTTCATCTACTTCTAGTGTGAATCCATCTTAAGTTCTTTGTAAGAAAGATAGAGGGTGGATTAGGCTTCGTTCTAATCTGAAAAATAGTGGATTTGGAGCACTTGGATTTCGGGTCATCATCTCTTTTTGAGTTCTCCTTTGAGGTAGGGATTCTCCTTGTTTCTTTTCAATACTTCGTCTATAGATAGACATGTGGTAGTTTTTGTATTGCATAAAAATTGTATCATGTTGGATTTGTGAAAATCATGGGACTGAACCTTGGGTTGGTTGTTGAATTTGGGTTTATTATCATTAGTTGTGGTTTGGGCTAATTGGGGTGTTAATTAGCATGTGGTTGTTGAAAGGAGAGGAAACCCTAAATTTTCTTATTTGATTTAATAAATTAATTGAGGGGTCTTGATCTTTGGGCAAATACTTAGGCATTTTGAGTCTTAATTGTGGTTATTGTTGTTTGTTGATGTTAATTGGGCCTTTTTGGTCAATATTGAGAAAGAGGAAGGAAAGACCCTAATTTATTGTTTATGACTTAATTTGAATAATTAGTTTGAAATGGCTTTGAAAAGAATGTAGTGAATTTAAATGAGGTATGGCTTTTATCCATGGGAATGATTTTGTGAAAACAAAGGAAGTGGAATTCATTTTGTGAAATGGAAAAGGTATTTTGAAACAAGTATAAGAAAATTGGAATGTTGTATCTTGAGTGTTGAACACACTTGTGTGGGGTATAGCTTTAACTACCATGTTCATGTTGTTGCTGAGTTTTGTAATCTCATGTTAGTTGGGTCTGTTAATAGATGTACAATATGCATGCATCTAGAGATTTTGTTTTGGTCATCGGTGGAGGATGATACGGTTGCGTTGAATTGTTGTGTATGTATTACACCATTGTTGATTGAACATCGTATGTGATGAAATGCTGAATTACATTATATTTGTACTCCAGTGTGTGTGAGAAGATAGGGGATGGACTCCACACACCTATGTGTTCATATATATATACTCTGCGCTTATAATCAGAGGTATCATACCCTTCCAGCTAGCGCCTGGAGAACTGACGCGCTGATAATCTAAGGTACCATACCCTTCCAGCTAGCGCCTGGTAAACTGGTAGATTGTTGTGAGAAGTGTATCTTTGGCTTACTACGCGTATAGCTAGTAGGGCAGAGTTGTTTTGTTATTGTTTCTGTGTATCTGGAAGCATTGTGGATTGTATTGGTTACAGTGTTGGAGGGACGAGTTGCCTCATTGATTTATTTTATGCATGTAGTTGAGTTGTTATCTCCCTTTTTATGGAGGTGTGCGTGGATAACTATGATAGAATTGGGATTGAACTGAAATGCCCTTTAATCTTTTGGAAGTGTAAGAAAATCAAACATTTTAGAAATATGTTTTGAACAGGCACATCTGTTGTATGTGTGGCAAATGGGAAAGAGTAATGGGCTTAGTGAATCTATTTTCCTAAGTAGTTGTTAATGTTATAAAAGATTGGGAACGGGGATTAATGAAAGGAAAAAGGAAAGATGAATCGCTTATAGCGTTGAATTAAATAGTTGTTTTCGAGAAAAGTTCATATATATATATATATAATTTGTATAAACTGTCGCGTTATTATTCTAGTATGAGAATGAGTGTTCATGATCATAGCTATCTGTAATGTTGTTATTGTTGAGGATAATGTTGAGATCCCTACTGGACTATATGTTCATCCCACGTTGTTGAATCTTTTTCAGGTATTTAGCAGGAGGTGCTACAAGATTTGGATCGTTTTATTTGTTGGCCACGGGGCCTCTTTGTTGTTGGCAGAATGCCTTATGTGTAAAAGGGTTACACCCTTCATTTGATTATTTAATGTTGTAAGCCTGAGGGCAATTCATTTAAGGATGCTCATGTTGTATTTAGTTTTCATTTGAATGAGAGAGTTGTTGTTCATTACTTTCAATTGAACATTTGAGTTTATTTCCGCATGTTATCTCTGAAATTGAATTAAGTTAATGAAATTGGTAATGGCTTCGAGTAATAAAAAGTGGGGCGTGACAATGTCACTAACAATCCTCAAGAAAATAGTTTAGAGAGAGAGAGATAAATTAAACCCACTTTTAAGACCCCAACATTTATGAGACAAACCAAACTTTCAATATCATTAAAGAAGCTATTAAATCAACAAAATCTAGCATAAATGTATATATAACTCAAAGAAAATCTCCCTACCTCAAGCTTGTTGATGAAAGATGAGATGAAAACCCTAAAAAAAATGAGGGTGTTGAAATAAGGTCTCCACCACTCCAAAGGTAGCCCTTGGTTAGCTCTTCAAGCTTTGAGAAGAATTTGGTTCAAAATCCCAATGGATTGAGAAGGATCAATTGTTTGATGTGCTAGGTAGGGTTTTTAGAGAGAAGGGAGAGAATATGGCATTTTTAAAGAGAAATATGAGATATTCCCAGCCAAGAAGAGAAAAAGAAACAGAGTCGTTGGATCTGGGCTTTTCCCGCACGCGTGGAGCCTACTCCTAAATGTGTGGCGTGTGCCTCCCACACGTACGGCTCTCACGCCTGCACGTGTGGCACCTCCCCGCACCTCCTTCCCGTACCTGCGTTTATTCCAGTATGCAACCCAAGCCTCCCCTGTTTCCCACACGTGCGGCCCTGCTTCCCAGCCCACAATTTTTCCCAGTTAGGTTCGTAGTCCCTCCAGATCCATTCTCGTACCTTTCGGAACAAAAGAAATTTCGAAAAGGAAAACAAATGAGAACGAAACTTTTAACAAGAGTTTTTAGAAATACTAATCCACACAACTAAGGAAAAATGAAGCAATTCACGAACCCGGTCATCACAGGTTTCATCTCATTTCTTCTTCAAAACTTGAGGTAGGGATTTTCTTAGAGTTATATATATATTTTTGCAAGAGCTAGATGATTTTCAAAATCATCTTTCGATAGCTTTGAAAATTAAGTGTTGATTCGAGAAGTTGAGGGATTTTGAAAGTGGGTTTGTTTTTTGCTCTTTGAAAATGATCTTATGGGTTTTGATCTTCGTTGACTGAAGAAAAGATGATTTTGGAAAATTTCTTTCAAAAGATTTGAGTTGTATAGTTTTGGTGAGAAAACCTAGAATTTGGGAATTTTTTTTAGAAGACTGAAAACCCATGAATGATATTGTTATATTTATTTTGTGTGTCAAAATAAATGGATGTTTGGAAAATTTCTTATTTATATTTATATAAATGATGAATTTCAGGAAATATGAGGATTGTTGTTCATTTTGGAAATTATTGTTCAAAACGTTGAAATAATCTTGAAATAACTAATTGTTGAGGATATTTGAGAAGAGGGAATTGTGTTATTCTTTGGATGATGAATTGGAATAAAAGTATTTATATTCATCTTGTGAAATTGGCATATCAATTCATTTGATTACATTAAACTTTGGAAGTTGATAAGAAAACTTGCATCGAGAAAAGAATGTTGAAAAATAAGTTTTCATGGAATGATTTTAGGGTAAATACGTTGGTAAGTCTTGATAGGTGGTGTAGATGATATTAAATAAGTTGACCTGAGAGTCTGGGGTGAAAGACAGAAAATCCGCGCGGATAGGTGTCGAGCTTTCCAGTTAATACCGGTAAAAATGACAATTTGGTAGTACTTGTGTAGTCTACTTGCAGACACCAACCTAGGGATTACCATAGTCATATTTACCGCCCTTGAAATAAATTGTTAAGTTTTGAACAATTGAAATTGCATGATATCATTGAGCGTGATGGTTTTCAAAAGATGAAAATGTGATTTATCTTCAAAAAGGGAATAGTATGGCATGTGCATTTCATCTCTTGAGACTCGTATAAAATGTATATACTTTGTTAAGAATTTCCTACTGGGCTTTATTGTGAAGCCCCTGAAAAATGTTTTCTCTTTAAAAACCCTAATGTTTAAATTATTTTCTTAAAGCCCTTAGTTACTTGAATTATTTCAAATCTCATCGGTTAGCATATTTTTTATCAAAATCGGAATATCCTAGCTGGATTAGGTTCCTTAGCCTAATTTAATTAAATTCTACAAAAGTAAGGTTCCAATACATGAATTTAACTTCAAGCACTCACTTCTTTATTTAAATTCAAAATTTCCCCAAAACTAGTACATGTACCTTATACTATAAGTACCATCAATTAATTGAGATCTATATAAATATATACATTGAGGAATGTGCTCCTAGTACCTAGATTGATTAAAAAAAATGGCCCCATCACCCTTCCCAATGGCCAACGACCCTAGAGAGAAATGAGAAGCCTATTTTCAAGATTTATAATCATGGTATTCTAGAAAGCCAAAAAAAAAAAAAAAAACTATTCAACTAGGAATTAACTAGGTGTTGTCTAATCCCAAGGTTAAGCTCCCTAATCACTCCTAATTCATTGAACTCCAAGTAAAGCCTAACTTGTCCATTCAATTCCAACTAGTGGGCTTCTATGTCATTTTACACCAAATTTGCCTATAAATATCACCACTCCCTAGCATGGCAAACACAAGCATCACACTCACACACACACTTTCGGCTAGAGGAGAGGAAAGAGAACAAGCGAGAAGTCTTGAGAGGAAGAGGAAGGGAGAAGAGAGTCATCTTGTTCAAAGCTTAGCAAGTAAGTCACAACACAACTGTAATAACCCGACCCTCGTATATATTTTCTAATATACTTTCAGACCCCATTTTGTGTTTTTGAATGCTTGTTGTGAATCCATCTATTCAACAAGGGAAAATACCTGTTACACCTTTAAGTTAGAAGCAGAAATTGGAAGCTTTACAGGCTTAATTATCTGAAATTGATTTCACATATATAATCAGCATAATTTTTAAGTAATATTAAGCATTTTTAGGAAATTTCAATTTTGGATGTTTAAACGATTAAATTTTTGTCCTTAGTCAACCTATATATATATACTTATAAAGCCCTCATGGAGGAAGACTTAACCATTTTTCCATAGCATCTTCTTGGGAGAAAAGGGAAAAGGGGATGAAAGCAAGGAGAGATTGAAATTGAAGCTAAGGTGAATTCAACTTCCCTAGTCTAATTCTCCTCCTCAATTTGAAGTAGTAAGATTTGGCTATGGTGTGAGCTAAGTGTGATAAAAGTTTGGAGATGTGTATGTTGAAGACTTGATATGATAATCCTACTATTTGTGTATGTTGGACCAATTCAAGTTATTTGATTAAGACCATCCTCTTGCTCCTTATTTATCAATTGATATCCATGTTTATGCCATGTTTTGTATGTTATGTATGTGTGTATAAAGTTAGGAGCTTCAAGAATGATGATATGTGGATGAACTTCTAAGTTCGCTCCAAATCAATTGAGTTATATTCATGAGCCCAATTCAAGTTAGATGAATTTTGGTGTATTGTATTTGTAATTTATATGTTTTTAGCCTTGATTTAGCACCTAGAAGTTTCAATTTAGAGTCTTGAAAACACTCCTAAAAGAATGGGATTTTATAGCAAATTTCGGACTGGAAGTGCAGAATCGCCGCATGTGCGGGAGTCATGGACGCACGTGCGGGAAGTGCTGCCGCACGTGCGGGGGTTGTGGCCGCACGTGCTGGAGAAGGGCAATTTTGGGGGCTTTTGTTCTGCCTAAAAGGCACGTGCGGGACCTCAGGGCCGCACGTACGGGGCCAACTGCCGCACGTGCGGGGCTCACAGCCGCACGTGCGGCTCATGCTGAAAAATACTTTTTGCTCCGTTTTGCGTGTAGAACCCTCTAATGTTATCGGAATGTGTATTTGATGCCTTTTAATATGTATAAATTCCTTCAAAGTAAAACGAAACAGAAAGAAATTTGATATGAAAAGGAAACTAAATTATAAGGGTTGAATGTGTGCAGGGCACACTCCGGGAGGAACAAGCACCTCTTCGTAACGCTGTGAGTAATAGTACGAAGATATACATTTTATTTATCATTGATAACTACGATCACTAACGCTTTGTTTCTTGTAAGTGTTACACGAACATTTATGATGATTGAAAGTCAATGTGAACGTTGAAAGATTGGCATACATCGGTATGATTTTGAAATGACTATGTTCTGTTAATAATGAATAATAATTCTCTGTTATTTATAAGCAAACCACGTCGTTTCTGAATGAATATATGGAATTATGTTCATCTTTAAACCAAGTATCTGTATGAAACTAAGATTATTCCATTGTGATACATATGGACCTAAGGTCGTTAAGAACCTATGACAAACATGCAGATGTGTAACATTCTTATGGGACTCACGTTAGGAAGTGGGTTATTCTGTCCTTATTAAGCATATGGTAATGATGTATGTGGCCTTAGTTAACAGTTGTTATTATTATTATTCAGTGGTCTGCGAGACACCTGTATTACTTTGTAATCAAGTTATGGGAAACTTATGGGCCTTATTATATAATGGCATTCTACGAAAACTGGAATTATTTCTATTACTATTCCAATTATGCTATGCTAAGACATGATACAATTATGCTATGCTAAGACATGATATGATGATTCAGTCTTTAAGACTTATGAAATTCTGGTATGGAGCAAAGTGCTGTACGGAACTAAGTACTGCGATGCGAGTTACCTCTACAATCCGTACGAGCCACCTCTTGAGTCCATACATATGTGAAAGTTATGAGGCCAATGGCCATTTTGTATGAAGTATGAAACAAAGTGTTGTACGGAACTAAGTACTGCAATGCGAGTTACCTCTAGAATCCGTACGAGCCACCTCTTGAGTTCATACATGTAAGACAAGGGCTTTATGCCATTACATGGGCTTTATGCCAGTCTGATAAGGGCTTATGCCGTTCTGGTATGAAACAAAGTGCTACACGGAACTAAGTGCTACGACGTGAGTCACCTCTAGAATCCGTGTGAGACACCTCTTGGGTTCATATATCTATGTGTCCGAGGGCTTAATGCCATTCTATGTTCAAGGGCTTTTTATGCCATATGTTTCAAGGGCTTTAATGCCAATGTGTTTCAAGGGCTTTATGCCATTCTGATAAGGGCTTCACGCCGTTTTGTTAAGGGATTCATGCCATTTTGTTAAGGGCTTAAAGCCACTGCGTTTAAGATTGGGGCCAAGGCCGTTCTGTAAACGATACTTTAAGTATAAATGATTTTGAACATGACTATGCTATACAATGTTTAATGAAATCAGTATTTTGAGTTACGAAATGTTTCATATGATAAGTAATTTCTGAAATAAGAAAAATGCTATGAACTTCTGATATGTTTATGACATGATACGCTTTCTGGATAATTTTCCCAAAATGCCTAGATGCACTATGAAACCCCGAATATTCAAGATATGACAAATTTTCTGAAAAAGATACTTTGCTATGCGTATAGAAATAAATAAGCCATATGTTCTCTTTATTGATAAATGCACGGATATGTATTATAATTGACGTTGAGCATTGAATTGTTATGTGCTATTATTCACTGAGCTTGACTCACTCTATTCTATGTTTGTTTCTGTAGGCACTCAAACTGGAGGTCAACCTTAACTTGTAGCTTTTGCTACCCAATTGTCAATCCCTGAGTATCTAAGCTCCTAGATGTTGATTTTTCAAGTTATGAAGTTTTGCTAAGTTTTTAATTTGTACCCTACATGTCTGTTAAAATCGATGTATATGTATATGTACATAGCTATCTTCAAATGCACGTCTCTGTATATTTATCTGCATTATGTAATTTGTGATCCTGGCATGGTAGTGGTGGCTCAATGGGTATTATGTTACGCTATTATATGTTAATATATGCTTCCGTTCAGGCCCCATAAGTTATATTCATCAGGTTTTAGGTCCGTTTTTGAGGTGGTCATGCCCAAACTTTTAGGGGCGGGTTTGGGGCGTGACAACAACCTTCTCTTTCATTTTCCTTTTTCAAATACATGTTCTTAAGGGATCTAAATATTGTTTTCAGATGTGTCATTGATATATGTTAGTTAGCATGTTTGCATCATAAAAGAGATGAAATTTTTCCCTTAGTAGATCCCTTTTCCCATAAATCTTCTTGTTTTGGGTATTGTACCTTAGAATCTATTTTTGCAGCCCACTTTCAAAAATTCTAACAAAATGTATAAAATTATTCTAGACCTCTATTTTATGTCAAAATATTCCTTAAGGAGTTAGTTTTCAACTAAAATTAGTTTCATGAAAAAACAGTGAGCGGTTTGCAAGAAAATCAAATTTTCGTAACGATCGACGAATTTGGACAGCGCTGGAGTGTTTTCTAAATAACTTAAAATCTAGAAAAGCTATCCCATTTCCGAAATATGTTCTAAAAACTAGATTAGATTCTCTACGAACCATAGGAAGGCCGAGTCCGATAAAAAATTCTAAAATAGCCCTTCTATTCTAGTCCTTATGTGATATCAAATCTGGAAATCTTGTTATGCATAGGTGTTTTATGCTCGTGTTAATGAAAATGTTTATTAGCGTATGATCATATCTTAACTGGGATGGTATTGGGTTTTTGATCACTTGAGTAATGATGATAATGTGTGATGTGTGGATTGTTGGGATGCGTTCCCTACTTGGAAGTTAAAGTCTTACGCAAGTGGTTTTCGGAACCCTTGAACGGAGCGGTTGTATTCGGACCCTAGGTGTTTTGGTGTGAGGAGGGATTTGGGGAAGGCCCATTATTACTGCCTCTTTTGAGGCCCTGCGGTTGGCGCTACGGGGTATATAATCGTTGGTAGGCATCTGAGGTTAGTTCTGCAACAAAGCAGCAAAAGAGGGGGCATACCGAATAATCCAAATCCGATTCTTGTGGTTGGGAGGACGAAATCTGTTTGGGGGATTTCTAGTTTACTAACATCTAACTTGTAACCCTTTGTTTATTTATTTTGAGTATCATGCTTTACTACTTGATGTTATATTTGAGATTGTGTATTGGACTGGAAAAAAAGGACGGAGTGTGTGTGTGTTTACTGGACATTCAAAGCTCACGACGTATCATGCCAGGTGACAAAGAGGAACTTATAGTTGGAGACGAAGAGCCTAAAACCTTCGAAGACTTTTGATGTTTTGTAAGATTCATGTGAAGATTTAAATTTTCTTGGGATGTAATGTAACGGAACAATCTTTTGAATTAAGGATATTCATGGTTGTTATGTATTTATATTCTACGTATATGTATGAACCTTATCATTGCTTATGAGACCTTGTGTCAATGCCTTTTAAGATCTGTCAAAAGGGTAGTGCGCTGCCTAAGAAAGCCGGGCTTAGAAGGGAGGCTAATTTGACTCCTCCGGCGAACTGGGATCTTACTTGGTTATTGACCACAGGACTCATTCGTGATTCTTCCTTGACTACAACCAATAGTGTAGAATCGGGGCGTCACATTTATGCTCACCCTGCGGGATTTTTGTACAGGAAAATATGTGGTGATCACACCCAACTAGGGGCGTGGAAGTATGTTTGTTTGGAGTACAATGCTCTCATTTTGCTGTGACTCACTGTGTAAACCAAGGGCTGTGTTTATCTGGGTTTGAATAACCGTTTTGTGTAACCAGGCTCAAGCCTTGGAAACTTGTAAACCCTTGGGGGTATTTATTTGTTTATTTACTTGTTGTTGGATTAATGTATTGTTGCATGAAGAACTATTGTATCATGTAATGTAAGTTTAGAGATTTATATTCGGTTTTCCTTGAAAGAGTCATGATTGTTGTATTATCATTTGGCTAGAAATTTGGGGCGTTACAAGATCGTTTTGTATGATTGTTAAATGGCCCAAATAAAGAATTGATTGGACCAAAAGTCGTTTTGAATGTGAATTCGTATGTGAACACGATCATGATTACAAATGCGCACGTGAATATGAATTTGGAAATAATGGACCTAAGATCGTTTTGTACATGTGATGTGAAGGATCGGGCGGTCATCTGTATATGGATCCATGAAACATAAACAAGATCTTGAGTTTGAATATGCACATGAATAAGAAATGTTGGACCTAAGGCTGTTTAGTACATATGTTATGATCAATTATGAAAAATGTTTGGACCTAAGGTCATTTCATCCCTTCAACATGTACTAAGTACAATGGACTGGACCCGAGGTCATTTCGATATGATTTGTTTAAGTGCGTTATGAATGGGGATTGTGTTCCATATGCATTAAGTACAAGTATGAATGTTTTTAATTGCGAATCTCATTCATTAACCCCTTTACTAAGATATTATTCACCGGGCATTAGCTCACTCTTTATTTATATGTATATAGGTGAGCAGCGGGATGTCCAGCCCCAGCCCCAGTGACATGTGAGAAAACCAAGTATTGAGAAGTCAACCAGGGTTGCCTCACGCAAGAGGCCTTACTTTTGATTTGTCTTTCTTTTGTTTCTTATGTGGTCATGTTTGACCAAGTTTGTAGATAACCTTGGTTTTTGTTAAGACTACTTTTGAATGATCCTGGACATGTATAACTTGCTTATGTATGTAATGTGTGAGTTATTATCTACATGAGTAAAGTTTCATTATGCCATGTATGCACAACTCATTGGACAAAATTTAAAGTTCTGCTTCCATATCTATCCCCATATTATTAATTTATAATGAATTTTTATCTGAGGCCATGGGTAATCTTCAGATTACTGGCCAGTTATGATCCTAATCCATAGGGGCGGGTTCTAGTCATGACAAATTGATTCCACAAATTCGAAAGCATTCCAAACTCGGCTACATATCCCAAAATGTCAACTCACAAGTCACCATTTTCACTACTAGCAATTCAACCAAATGGCACAACCCAATCAAATTTAATCTTATTCCAATCTATTCCAAAATTCTTATCTAGTTCGCTCACTTATGATTTGTTACAAGATTCCAAACTAAACAAACTCAATAAGCAACCCTTTCCTTAATACACTTTACAATTCCCATAAGACCACACCTATTTCCGAATACATACCAAGATAATTGGCCTGAGGCCTAACACTAACCTCGCAAGTAGTCAATCAAACAAGTGGAACAACCCAACCATAACTAATTTCATCTATTCCAAGGAAACTTAGAACTAGTTTTACATGTTCCGATGTCAACACTCCAAAATAATTTCTCTTAGATCACTTTGATCATCATCAAGGTCTCAACCAAATCATACTACTACAAGTTTAATTTATTCTACTTCCAAGACTCTTCATCTAGCCCCCTTCCACAAATTCGATTTAAAGATAAAAAATAATTAACTCTTCATAATAACAAATTATTTGCTATGCAGCGTAATCTCTTCCATTCTAACGTCACACTTACAATCATAAACATACATAGTCGGTCGACCTACAATTCAATGCTAATTATACAGTTGATTTCTCACACAGTGGAAATGATTAACTTGCCGAGTAAGGTGGCACAACGAATCCAAGTCATAAATATCTCCCAATTGGGTTATTCACGTCCCAACTTGACATCTACATTACAATTCACATCACATAAGCACATAGCCACACAACATATAACATATTACTCTTCAAGGATTATTATTTGCCCCAAGAACATTCCAAGAGTTCCTATTGGAATTGGCATTGATCATGCGCTTCTTCCAATAAGACTTCTAAGAATTTCCTAGGTTTAAATAATATCTTAGAAATTTAATCCCATATCCAAATAGCCACATAATCCTGTTATCAAATAGCACATAGCGTGCAATCGTTCCTCACTCATGCAGTAAACCCATTGTGGTAAAAATCACGTCCCACGAACCCAAGGTATTCATACCTAGTGAGCTCTGAGACAAAGTTTTAACACTCTAATGATCTGAATAATAAAAAAAATTGATTCTTTATTTAATTTAGGAAAATTTTAAGTATTTTTTTTAGAGAAAAATTTTAAGATTTAAATAAAAACATATATGTAGCAAATTCTTGATTGAATCCATAAAATTGAATGGACCACTCTTCAACAATGCATTTCATTCACTTCATAAGGATCTAGGAATCTCATACATTTCATATTCAATCACTACGTGGCATGAAGATGAAACATGCAAAATCATCATATTCGATTATTCAAATAAAGTGTCTTCAAGGCTTACATGTATAAGGGACATTGCGCTATTTACAACAAAAAGAGAATCTCGACGCAATACAAAAAGAGCCCAAGACCTTACAAATAAACAAAAATAAATGAGCGTCTCTCCTCTCATAGTCTCTCTCTCTCTCTCTCTCTCTCTCTCTCTCCTCTAGTTCTCCTCCTCTATTATCTCACCTTTCATTACAACCGGCCAACCAAATTGACATCAGCACGACCATCCTCATTTTAGCCTTCAAACCCCCAAAAAATACTAAATCAGTGTTACTCTAGCAAAGTAATAAATCAAATAATTAGCACAAATATTACATAAACAATGACAATAAATAAATAATAATATTATATACACAATCAACAAGAGTAGGAAAATATAGCTGTGAGACTTTGGGAGTCGCATTGTCACTTACTATAACTGTTTTTCCTTCCCTCGCGAAGGTACAACCAGAATGAAGCAGTTCCAAGATAAGACTCATGTTGCTTACAACGTCTCTCATCTAGTGTTCACAACCACTAGGAGGCTTGAATCATACTACGAACCAAAGTTGCTCAAAACATAAATAATACATATAGTATAGAGAACTATCTTAAAACATTTCACTTTTGTAAATCACTCTTCTTCACCATTTTCTCTTCTCTATGAAAACACTTCTCCAAGATAGATTATAAAAAATTGGTTGATGAATTTATGTAGGAACCTATGTAATTAATACAATTAACCACGATAAGTATTGAAACATTTATATATTAAACCGTATAATAAATTGTATTTATATAAAAAATTACTATGCCATAAAACTTGTAATTGAATTTGTATTAAAACTAATTGACTATTATGATGAATATATTAAATATTATTTATTTTTGTTAAAATATTCCAACAGTCCCCTACGTTTAATAAAAATAAAATTTTCAAATATTTTCACAAAATTTATAGTACACCCCCACATTTTAAAACTATAATCAAAACAATATAAAATTATATATATATATATATATATATATGTATATAAATGGGCAACATATACTGTGTAATAGGTGTAGGTGTCTGCCAGATTTGAACCTCACTTAGTGTTAACAATTTCCCTCCGAAGAATCATAGTGAGCTAAGTCTTAAACTAGACTCTTTGGACCGAGCGTCAACATGTCACACACACAACACTAGTATTGGACAATAGTTCGCAGGTTTGTGCTTTTAATGGCCACGCACTCCGATCTTGATTTTCATGGGAATTTTAGAGACTAGTTGTTAGTAAAAATTATGTTAGGCCTTGATCGACAGCAACCAAGCAATAATTTAAACAAAACAATTTAAACAAGAACAATCAAACAACTATGGAATTAGTTCGAATGCCTCCAAAGAATAAGGACTTCTCCGGAACAACTAACAATTACAAAATAGGCAAAGTAAACAAAGAGTAATTTCATAATGAAACTACTATAGTTCACTAAGTTACCAAGTACAATTTACAGAGAAAAACTACTCCTAAATTACAGAGCTACTCCTAAGTCTAAAAGCTAAGTGTTGTTGAATTGTTGATGCCTTTTCCTTCTTTATTCTCTAGCCTTTATAGCCTTCCTTCATTCTCTAACCCATGATCCCATGATCCTCCAAGTCTGCAACTGCTGCTGCATAATTGCTGTAACTGCCCCTTTAGTTCCAAAGACTCGAACTCCGAAAAATCTCCAATCTTACCTATTGTATGGCTCTCCTTACATGATGCCACGTATCCATCATCACTTTTAGCCCTCCCTCGATAGAGAGAAATCCCCATTTCCTGCATGATTCCTCCTGCAAGTTGCCTACTAAACCATGACTTAGACTAATAACTGCTCCATCATCTAAGCCACTCCACACACAGGATCAACTCTCATTTGTGACACTTGTCCTTCGATTGATGCAAGACCTCCATTTTGACCCTGTCACATGCCACTAACTGATTGGTTCACCTATTGACAAAATCCAACAAAAATGAGTGCAAACACTAGCCCCAGTCCCACGTCGCGGCCTTACAACGGTTCCCATTTAGTAGAATCCTCCATGGGTACACTGACGGAATGCACCTTGCAAAAGATTGTCTGTCTTGGATTCAATTAGGGTAAAAACCCTTCCTAACAAGTCACTCATCAGCACTATTGCCTTAGGAGGGGGTAGGAGAAAACTCTTGTGGTGTCTTGTAAAAAATAAAGTGTTGGAATTAAATCACATCATAAGGATTGTTTCTACCTATTGAACCTCCTTCATGGGGTTGTTAATCACAGAGGTTGGGTTACTTCGTTGGGTGACTTCCTTAGGGCTTAGCCCATCCCCCTCAACAAATAAATATGGATCTAGCCTCACTAATCCAGAGGCAATAACTCCTCAAAATTATTAATAATATTTGCCTCAATATTTGACTTCACAAGTCATAAACATTTTTTAGTTTCTCAAGCTTCAAATTTCATATATTAGCTGATCAATAATTTTCTCCATCACATGGAGTATGTCATAATAAAATCGTCCTTATTCATTGTGTGCCACAATTTTCCCTTTTAGGGTTCATCAAGCAAATACTTTATTTAGACTCATCATGCAAATATATCTAATTTTTTTTATCAAGGCAACATGGACTCATCATGCAAATATGGTCCTTATATTTTTCTGAATTGAGGCAACATATTGAATCCGTGAAATATGTTTGTTCCAAGTAGTCAATATCCATACTATTAGGTATCACAAATTTTCATAATCAGTAGTCTACTATTAGGAACTACACATTATGGCTAGTAGTCTCTTTACTACTAGGAGCCACCAATTTATACATTTGGTCAGTGACCTCACACCCACTAGGAGCCACTAGTTTCTTTTCATTTTCATGCCTCACATTTCGGATATATTTTAAAGAGAAAAGTTAGGGATCGTGAAATTTTTTTCATGAAAATGATCATGAAAGATTTATGATCTTTGGATTACCTTGATTAGTGTGTGGTGCTTTATTCTATGTGTAATCCAAGGGTTACAAAGCTTTCATAATTATTTTCATGATACCTAGCATTTTGCAATAGAAAAATGTTCACATTTCTTTCAATAGAAACAATTCGAATCTTTAAAATATTTTTTCTTTTTAGAAACACAAATAATCTTTTTTTTAAAACCCATCAAATAACTTGATCTCATTTTTCACAAAATAAATTGTACAAATAATTTCATTCACCACATTCCCATCCCTTTTTTTAAATAAAATTTTCAAAAATAGATCCTGCCATATGAAATGTCAGATGCTCCAAAAAAAATAATAATAATAAATTTAAAATCCTTAATCCAATGTGAATGCTCAAGTTCAACATGTTAGCAAGACCACCACATGAGCTTGCAAGCTCTTATTTAATATGGTGCAAGATAACAAATTCTTACGAGAAATGGATACAAAAATATGAGGCCAATCTAGTAAAAGGCATGTAATAGGCATTGTCAAACTGTAATGACAATCATACAAATAAATAGAATATATATCATGTCTCTACTCATAAGTCATGACAAATAATTTTGATCTTCACTCTAATGCATGAATAAGCTGGTAATAAGTGTCATAAATGCTTATGAGTTACAATTCAAAATCTAAAACGTTTCATGCATTCACTATTTCATAAATTGCATGTGCAATAACATCACTAATGAATATAATTAGAAAAGCATAAACAACAAAGCATATCATAATACCATTAACGAATATAATCATATACTGAATCACATAAAATTGCATGGTCTTTCAATAACATTTTCTATTTTTCATTTTTACCTTTATGAATCAGATGAATATACTAGAATGTTTTATAATTCTAGTCTAGATCCTACATTTTCCTAAAACATTAGCTGGTATGAAAAATTCTAAAATAATTAATTACAAACTGCATTAAAACAATGTAAATAAAGCCCTTAAAAATATCATAGCCTCAAGCATTTTGTATTCTAACAAAATTTATTTGATCTTAAAATACAAACTGAAAATCCTTTTTCCTTGATCATTTAAAACAGATAAAACCCAAAATAAAATGAAAATAATTATGTCACCAATAGTAATTATGCAACAACTCTACACTTACGAAAATAAATCTATTCTCAATTTGCAGACTATAATCTGCAACAAATATATATATATATATATATATATTTTAATTTTACAAATAACCAAGGGCATAATAAGACCAAATCTATTAACAACTTCACATACATAGCAAAAGAATATGTTATTTTCCTTCAACTCTCTAAAGGTGCTATGTTAAAATCATTTTCATGTTCTATGAAACTAACTTTTATCTCTACAAAATAAAATTAGATACATTAAAAGTGGATGTCGGGTGATGCTATGGTCATTTGGATGTACCATATATCTAGTTACGAGGTTATGTGTTTTTGTATTATAACTAATATCATATAGATCATAACCATTATTATATTGGCTCATAATTTAGTTATATTTAGTTATCTATGCATATCATATTATGTAATAACCAACTCATACCTAAATTATTTTAATAATTTGATTTTCAATTGACAACCGGTGTAACCGATTACCAAAAGACGACAAAGGAAATCAATCGAGGGTAGGGGTGTAAAAATGGCCCACAGCTCGATTTGGCCTAGTTACTGGGGCTGATGCTAACAGATTATCAACCTGATTTGGCCTAGTTACAGGGGTTGATGCTAACAAAGTTTTGATCCTTAAAACCTCCACATTTTCCCAATCATAAGCTGCCTTCTAAACTGAAACTCTCAATCAGCTGCACTTTATTTAACCACTGACATTGAGTTGAAGGACACCCCTTTATCCACACCCAATCTATATAGAATAGAAAACTCTTCTTTCAGGCTCTTATTAACACCATCGCTGTCAGACCAGAATTTTATTCTATGGCCATCCCCAACTCTTATTTGACAATTATCTAAGTAAAACCTCAGTAGGATATTGCTCTGGTTTTCAATGGACACAATGTCATTCCACACTCAGGAGAAATTGTTGGTAAAGTCTATATTTGGCATCCAACTACCCACCTCCAATATGTATTTGCTGCAAATAATTCTTCTCCATGGTGCATCTTTCTCTACACCAAACCTCCACCACCATTTAATCAACAAGCATAGTGCATCTTTCTCTTTCATTCTCCTTATCCCCAAACACCCTTGTTCCATACTTTTTTAACTTAGGAGAGAGAGATTCTATGAGAGAAAGGTGAAGGAGTTTGCCATGCATTCTAATCACCTTATCAGACATTTTCTTTGGTTCTTGGTTGTTTTCCAAGAGCTTATTGACTCATAAGAAGTATATTCAGACTAGAGAATCAAATCAATAAAATCGGTTACAATATAGCTGTAGGAATAAACAACCAAATTTCATTAAACTAAGGGGGAAAAATCCATGAATCTTCACCTTGTTGTCTACACTTGTATCCACCTGTACAATTGCAGACGAGCCTATGTTCGGGCTAAAATCACCATTAAATGTGTTCTCCCACATACTAACCTAGTGGTGGATTGGCTCATATAAACCCATCATTCCTGAAGTGGCAAATTGAGTTGATGAAGAGTTCATACCTTAATTCACTGATTAAAAGGCAAACATAATAATTCAGCTGAAGCATCATACAAATGATGTAATTGAAATTATGCAAAATTGCATCAACCCACAGTGAAAGAAGACGTCTCAGATGAAGCTAAGAAATTAATTGAGTGACCAACAAGAAAGTAAATCAAGAAACAGAACTTGACCAAATTACAGAATTATAAGCAAAGCCCACCAATCACAGCCTTTTAATTACAACTCTTGCTACTGTCATTTGCTATGATAAAATTAGGCAGTCTATTTGTCAAAAATTTAAAATTAAAAAAGAAAGAAGAAAAAAAGTTCTTCTACTGACAAGAATGTGAGGGAGAATGCTTGTTCACTGATATATGATTACATGACATACATATGCACGATGAGGCCTCCACTGTGGGACAGTATATGCATTCTTTTGGTTTCTCGAAAAAAATTGTGGTTCTAAATACTTTTTCTATAATAGATAAGAGATGCATCCATCCCTAATGACATCAAGAAAGGCAAAAAATGATATGCTAAGAAATCCGAAGAAGTAAAGCTGCATGATTGTATTTACAAATATAACAAGTTACATCATTAAAACAACACCCCAAGCCACTAAACGAATATATGCATATGCTTTGTACACATAAATACATATATCAATATATGATCAACCTTAAATTAAAACTGAGAATGTGTATGGATTACATGTCAAAAGAAGTCGACACACTATTTAATAACTCAAGCCCTCACTTCAACAGCCAATAGTCCTTCTGCGACCTATAAATCAATAGAAGTACCATCGAGACACAAACTCGATCACCGAAGAGCTTGAACAACAAATCATATACTAATTCTTAGAAGTACAAGAAATGAATTGATACGATTCTACGATATGAATTCAAGCAAAACAATGAAAGCAACAAACACCAAACTACATATACAGAAGCAAAAACACAAACATTGGGGTATATGATGTAACGCCCCGATATTTACACCACGATACGCTACCGACCCAATATAAGAACAATAAGCAAAGGGATACAATTCAATAATTGGGATCTATCACATTCTCATAAATTTCCTGTCAAGCTCAAAGTAATAAAATTACAGTACATGGTAATATAAAAATATCCATCTTAATTGCCACAAGGGCTTACACCTTTCAAGACTAAGAGTCTTGATTCAAACAAATAAAATTCCTTACTCTACAACAAGTTCAATGGCTGAAGGCCAACACTATCAAAGAAGTTTCCGTGCTCCACATTGAATTCCATTCGCCTTTCAACACTATCATGGCATACCTTCAATACCTGGATTTTTAGAATATCCAGCCCTTAAAAAGGGAGTGAGCTTTGACGCTCAGTAGGAAATAAACTTAACAACAAATAAGCATTGTAAGGCCCCGGTGTCCCACATCGGGAATGGAGGGGGAGTTCCTGGGCTATAAAAGTAAAAACCTGTACCCTTATATAGCATCGAGGCCTTTTCCCGGGTGGTGAAATCCCTAACAGAACTCCACAGTTAAGCGTGCTTAGGCTGGAGTAGTTCTGGGATGGGTGACCTACTGGGAAGAACAAATTCGTGCGGGCGTGGCCCAAAGCGGACAATATCGATGACGTGTGAAGGGTCGGGGCATTACAAATGGTATCAGAGCCGACTCTTCGGAGTACCGAGTGTGGGCCCCTGGTGTCTCTCGGTGCATGTGAGCAAGCTTGCGAGCTGACAGACTACTGCACGGGGACGTGCAGCCTTTTGGGGGGTGGATTGTAAGGCCCCGGTGTCCCACATCAGGAATGGAGAGGGAGTTCCTAGGCTATAAAAGTAAAAACTTGTACCCTTATATAGCGTCGAGGCCTTTTCCCGAGTGGTGAAATCCCTAACAGAACTCCACAGTTAAGCGTGCTTAGGTTGGAGTAGTTCTGGGATGGGTGACCCACTGGAAAGAACAAATCCGTGCGAGCGTGGCCTAAAGCGGACAATATCGATGATGTGTGAAGGGTCGGGGTGTTACAAGCATGCTTAAAGTGATTATGTTCATGTAATATCACGCCATGCATACAACTTATCCACAAAAAAAAAGAATCAATTATAACATGTCAATTTCGTATTCCAAGTTTTGACCCAATTCATTAACCATTGAGTTAAACATGAACCATCATTTTATAATTAATTTCCACATCACAAGTCACAAACACTCCCCACATTTACTGGCCACCAAACACAGTAGGGTAAGTGGGCACCTCTTACTTTTAGAACACCTCCACATTTACCGGCCACCAAGCACGGAGGGGCAATTGGACACCCATTTCATTTTTAAAGCATCTCCACATTTTCCGGCCACCAAGCACGGAGGGGCAATTGGACACCCATTTCATTTTTAAAACATCTCCACATTTTCCGACCACCAAGCACGGAGGGGCCATTGGACACTCATCAATCATTGTAACTTTTCCCCCACATTTACCGGCCTACAAGCACAGAGGGGCAATTGGGCACCTCAATACACACAACACATTTCAAAATAACCCATTTTAATAAACTCAACACACTTGACCCCAAAGCCATGTAGATACGATACAATGCAATGCAAATGGGTTTGCCAATATCATAGTTTGCCTAAGGTTCAAATCATTATTACAAAAATAACTAACATGAAGCATAAACAAGGCAAGCTCAACAATTTCCATAATCATCTCATATAGCAACATCAATACCAAATTCTCCATTGTTCCAACATCATGTGAATATCAACTCAATACGACTCAAATTCCACTTATAAACGTTACTTAAGTAAGTTATCTCATTTCCATTAAACTCCCAAGCTAAAGTTCCAAAATGATTTAAACCACAACTTCTATCCCCACACTAGTTTCATCAAATTATTAGGATTTACCCATTTCATAGTTTCCATATATTCCAATACCATATTAATGTCAATTTTAACATAAAACTATCAATTAGTTCAAAATCCCCATTTTACTCAACAATTCAAACTTAGGGTTTTAAAGAAAATTGGGGGTTTTCCTCTTTTCTTAGTTACATCCTCAAATCATCAATTACTATTTATCAATCTGCTAAAAACATTCAACATCCTTTGAAAATTTGAGTGAAAACCCCATTTGTGAATAAACAACAAGCCATTAATGTTTCTAACCCATAATCAACTCAAAATCCAAAAATGTCAACAAAATCCCAAAATGTCAACAAAATCACTTTGAATCATAAACATTCAAGGCTAAGAGAACTCCCTACCTCAAGATTGAAAGCAAGGAAGCTAGATCAAGAGCATCACTTCGAAAATTCAAAATCCAATCGGTTGAAAATGTTGATCTTCACTTGTTCTTCATCTTTGATGCAAGATCCATGGTGGGTTGTTGATAAGAATAGATGAAATCAAAGTTTTGAGGGCTAGGTTTTCGGACATGGAGGAGGGGAGAAGAAGAGAGAATCAAAAGTAAAGTTTTTGGGCCAAAAAGTTGATTTATAATGTTTGTTAGCGACTTGGTCGCTCGAGCGAAGGAACCTTGGCTCGAGCGTGGGAAAGAAGCTCTCAGGTTCTGAAAAACGCACTCTTTGCTCGAGCGAGCATGCTTTTAGCACAGAAACTCAAAATTGAAACAAGCATAACTCTCTCATTTGGACTCCGTTTTAGGTGGTTCTTGTATCCAAAACGAAGCCCCGGAAACAAGCTTTCCAATGATTCCGGCCTCACATACAAATTCAAAGTATGGAAAGAGAAAAGGGCAAAAGAGTGAAGGCTGGTCAAAAATAAAAATTCAAACTTGGAGCTTTTGATCTAATCTTGCCTAAATATCTTGTTAAGGCTCCAATTAAGGTTCCAAAAATCACCCAAGGGTCCACAATTACTACATCTAAAGTTCATTAGTCATCCCATCAATACCAAGAGTCCAACAACCAGACAAGTTTTAAGATGATGAGCACCAACTTACACCAATCTGATACGCATTAGAATCCGAGCCACTACATATGATATCATTTGCAGCATCAAGTCCTCAGATTGAAACCAACAACAAATTCAATTCCTCGAAATTAATGAAAACAACAAAGAAAGAAAATTTGAGAGAATTGAAAACAAATACAATGATGTATATGAATTGATTAAGAGAGACTGACCTATTCATGTGGGTTAGAGTTGGATTGTGCTAGAAACCTACAAAAAAAATTAAAAAAATGGAAAAGATCTTTCATGAGTCCCATAATAAAGCACTCATCATTTGAAAACCCATTAAAGTTTAAGCTACAGAATAATCAAACAAGTCAGCCTTCTTTTCCATCCAGCTAATTTGCTCCTAATCTTCTCCAACACAGGTCTCCAAGTGGCTTTTTCTGCTTGGATTAGCCCCTAGAGGTAACCTCAGATACTGTAGGGACATTGTCACACCCCACTTTTTATTACTCGGAGTCATTACCAAATTCTTTAACTTAATTCAATTTCAGAGATAACATGCGGAAATAAACTCATACATTCAATCCGTAGAAGTGATTAACAATACTCTCATTCGTATGCAAAGTAAATATTACATGAACTAACTTAATAAATTGCCCTTGGGCTTACATCATTAAAAGTACAAGAAGAAGGGTATAACCCTTTACAACAATGGCATTCCGCCAACATAACTGAGGCCCCGTGGCCAACAAATAAGAAGATCCAAATCTTGTAGCACACTCTGCTAAACACCTGAAAAAGATTCAACAACGTGGGATGAACATATAGTCCAGTAGGGATCTCAACATGATCCTCAACAATAACAACATTACAGATAGCTATGATCATGAACACTCATTCTCATACTAGAATAATAATGTGACAGTTTATACAAAATATATATATGAATATATATATGAACTTTTCTTGAAAACAATCATTTAATTCACCGCTATAAGCGATTTATCTTTCTTTTTTTTTTCTTTCATTAACCCCCGTTCCCAATCTTTTATAACATTAACAACTACTTAGAAAAATAGATTCACTAAGCCCATTACTCTTCCATTTGCCACACATACAACAGATGTGCCCTTTTCAAAACATATTTGGCATTTCAATGCAATTCCAATTATATCATAATTATCCATGCACACCTCTATAAAAAGAGAACAACTCAACTACATACATAAAATCAATCAATGAGTCAACTCGTCCCTCCAACACTGTAACAAATACAATCCACAATGTTTCCAGATACACTGAAACAATAACAAAACAACACTGCACTACTAGCTATATGCGTAGTAAGCCAAAGATACACTTCTCACCACAATCTACCAGTTTACCAGGCGCTAGCTGGAAGGGTATGGTACCTTAGATTATCAGCGCGTCAGTTCTCCAGGCGCTAGCTGGAAGGGTATGATACCTCTGATTATAAGCGCTGAACACATAAGTGTGTGGAGTCCATCCCCTATCTTCTCACACACACTGGAGTACAACCCCTCTCTTCTCCCCAACCGGTATAAAAATATAATGTAATTCAGCATTTCATTACATATGATGTTCAATCAATAATGGTGTAATACATACACAACAATTCAACACAACCTTATCATCCTCCACCGATGACCAAAATCTCCAGATGCATGCATATTATACATCTATTAACAGACCCAACTAACATGAGATTACAAAACTCAGCAACAATATGAAGATGGTAGTTAAAGCTATACCCCACACAAGTGTGTTCAATACTCAAGATACAACATTCCAATTTTATTATACTTGTTTCAAAATACCTTTCCCATTTCATAAAATGAATTCCACTTCCTTTGTTTTCACAAAAATCATTCCCATGGACAAAAGCCATACTTCATTTAAATTCACTACATTCTTTTCAAAGCCATTTCAAACTAATTATGCACATTAAGTCATAAACAATAAATTAGGGTCTTTCCTTCCTCTTTCTCAATATTGACCAAAAAGGCCCAATTAACATCAACAAACAACAATAACCACAATTAAGACTCAAAATACCTAAGTATTTTCCCAAAGATCAAAACCCCTCAATTAATTTATTAAATCAAGTAAAAGAAATTAGGGTTTCCTCTCCTATCAACAACTACATGCTAATTAACACTCCAATTAGCCCAAACCACAACTAATGATAATAAACCCAAATTCAACAACCAACCCCAGGTTCAGTCCCAATGATTTTCACAAATCCAACATGATACCATTTTTATGCAATACAAAAACTACCACATGTCTATCTATAGACGAAGTATTGAAAAGAAACAAGGAGAATCCCTACCTCAAACGAAGAACAAAAATGGAGAAGATGACCCAAAATCCAAGTGCTCCAAATCCACTATTTTTCAGATTAGAATGAAGCCCAAGCCGCCCTCTATCTTTCTTACAAAGAACTTAAGATGGATTCACACTAGAAGTAGATGAAAACCTAGAAAGAAGATGAGTTTAGAGAGAGAAAAGTCGGACCTAGGGTTTGGAAACTAGAAGAGGATGAAAAGACTGATCAAAACCCGCTGCTGCCTATTTAAACTGGACAGGCTCGCTCGAGCGAAGAAACCCTGGCTCGAGCCACCAGACACAAAACTCCACGCTCGCTCGAGCGACAGACATCTCGCTCGAGCGAAGGACTAAAAACCTGGGCAGCAACCACCTGCTCCCAAACACACACAACCTGGAACGAACAAGTCCAAAACATTCTATAACTCAAATTTAAAGAATTGAAGGATAGAAACAAGTTCAAAACAACAACCGAAATCCACGGAACTAAGTCCGAATACTACAACCAAAGGAGAAAGAACCGGGATCGCTATAACCTTCCCCCCTTAAAGAATTTCGTCCCCGAAATTAAGGATACGCCAAAACACAAAACCAACTGATCACACAACACCAACTCCCGAATCCCAAAGGAAGAAATTAATCTCACAACAAACCTTTAATCCCCTCTTACCAAAGAAAAGACTAACCAAGGGAAACATTCCAAATGACAACACTTAGGTACGAAAACCTCAACAACCCAAACCTTTCCCGAAACAATGACCAACAACTGACTAGCACAACAAGCTAAGTCACTATTCAACAACATAATTCTCAACCATACGACCAAAGCAAATCTTTTGAGCAAATTATAGGAAAACACTTTCTTGTTCAAGAGACATTTCTCAATGTAGACATTCCAAAATAAATCTTTCATTTTCCATGCGAAACTCAATAGTTTTGTAAATATATATATATATATATATATATATTTTCACAACCACGGTGTTATCCAAAACACATAATCATCCACAGTTTATTTTCCAAAAGATTCATTTGGAATTCCTCAAAACCGTTGAATTAAATCAATTTCTCAACAACGCGCTTAGATGGCCCATACACTAGAAAAAAGTTTTGTTTTCCAATTCTTTCCAAAATAACACTATCAACAACCATCACACACACAGTGATGCCACAAGCAACACAGAACATAACATTTCTATAATAATAGTTAATAGAAATAACAACAATACTATCAACACATAAGGCATAAGAAATTCATGGTTTTGCAATTCTATTCCGCCTCTTTTTACTTACCCAATTAAATAACATACACCCGGCTCAGAACCTGACCAAACAATTAAATGTAATAGTAACTCATTTAAAACATTTTTCACTTCACAATAGATAAGCATATGAGCTATATCAATCTTTCAATAGATACACATTTTGGTGTTGTATCATCGGAGTCCATCCCCTATCTCCTCCCAAACAATATACATACACATAATGTATATAAAAAAAAAATCCAATCATTCACAATGATAATTCAATACACATAATTGCTGTATTATAATAACCGTCATATTCAATGACACAACCGGATGATTAATTTCAGTTTTCCCTAATCAACACACAAAGTCTACAACAAACGAGACTAACCTCATGGTGACCAATGTCAACCCAAAACCCGATACCAACGAGCTGACTAATCAACTCAATAAACTCCACACTCAGTAATCCACACAATGATGTGCCACTCAAACCATACCCAATAATTGATAACCAATCACAATACAAACACTACCCCTACACAACCGATGGGGTCACTACGGACTCACTGAATAACAAGGCCTAAAACACGAACCAACATACAAGTACCATTCCTTCTAACTTGAGACACAAATCCCGCATAACCTTGTCAATACCACGCAATTCTCTAAACCATCTCATCAATCACATCCACTCACAGATTCCCATTCTCAACAAATAAACTCTAAAAGTGAACAAGGTCCACTGGCCGTCACAAGACTAACTCAATATACAGTACCAGGCAAGCAACAATACTAGGATCAATGATCCCATCAACAACTTCTCAATATAAATACTAGAGGGTTCGAAATTCCATACATACTCCCCAATACATGAGGATTAAACAAACAATACTATGCATACATATGCGATACATAAACATAGTGCCTCAGCATCCAACAGTACACCAGTCAACAACAAAATCAATAAACATGATACACCATCGGCCATCATACAAAAAGTCCCTCTCCAGGGTAACACTGTAGGGCTAACTAATAAGTCGCCCCTCGCGAGGCTCCCGAAGCCTGGCCTGACCATTTCTGGTACCGATACCGCCCCCGACCGGACGGGTACGACTGAGTCTGACTAGATTTTGAAACACTCGTAGAATTTACGCGCAAAGGACAAAAACGTCTACCATGGCTCAGCTGACCGCAAACAAAACAACCACCAGACCCTCTACTCTAAGGCTGGTCTGAAACCTGAACCTCCCCGAAACCCCCAACAGAAGGGTCCGAAACCCCTGGTGAAGAAAAGGAACCAGCCCCAGACAGAGCATGTTTCCGCCTCCACCCCTTACTAAGCCTAGAGTGCTTAGGAACCGTAGAACTTACCGAGATGGTCTCCTCCTCAACCCTATCATCACTTGCAACCATGGCCTCCACATGGGCCACTGCCTCGACTAGATTATAGTAATCCTTCCACAAGGATCCAGCTACCTTTTCCCGAATATCAAAACACAACCGCTTTTCAAACTCATAGCAACATCGCTCCCCTGTTGCCACCAACTCTGGAGCGAACCTCGACAAACTAGCAAACCGCATCTCAAACTGTGCCACAGGAGTATCATCCTGACGCAACTCCAAAAACTGATCCCTCAACCTTTCTCGAGCAGAGGGAGGGAAATACTTGGCCAAAAAGGCCTCGGTAAAAGCAATCCACGTGCTACCCACATTATTCTTAGCATACTTCCACCAATAACTCGCATCACTCTTCAACTAAAAAGTCGCCAAAGAAACCCTCAACTCCTCGTCTTCGACTCTGAGCATATCAAGAGTCTTGGTAATCTGTTCCAACCAACTCTCTGCCTCCAACGGTTTAGCCTCCCCCACAAACTCAGGTGGACCGGAGCGAAAGAACTCCTTAGTAAGTTTGAGAGCATGCCCGCTGCCGCCCTCAGTGCGAACTAGGGCATCTTGCACTGCTCTCGTAATCTCACGTGCGACATCCACGCCGACAGCCGATGCTGCAACGACGGGTGCTAAAGGAACTGATGTGCCCCTACCGACACTCCTACTATTCAACCATCCTCTACTCCCTCGTGTAGACATCCTATAAAGTACAAAGGTAAATTACACTTAGCGCAAAACACTATAGCCTTCTCCGAGGCACACTCCACTATTGTTAAGTCACAAGACACACTTAGTCTCAAAATTATATCTCTATTGCATACAATCATGTAGACAGATAAACACATAATCGAATCAAGTCCACAAAGATAGCCACTCATCCCGGAACTCTCAAGGAATTCCTATCAGAAACCACGTTGATCAGGCGCGTTTCCAAGAGGACCTTAAAGCAAGTTCACCGGCTATGAATACTATCCAGGAGACTGAATCCCATGCTCACATAAAAGCAATACATAAGTCCTAATTCTCATGGTATCTATATACAACGTCCTTACTACACGCAGTAAACCCACTGTGATAAAAATCACTTCCCACGAGCTCAAGGTATTCAAACCTGGCAGCTCTGATACCAAGTTGTCACGCCCCACTTTTTATTACTCGGAGTCATTACCAAATTCTTTAACTTAATTCAATTTCAGAGATAACATGCGGAAATAAACTCATACATTCAATCCGTAGAAGTGATTAACAATACTCTCATTCGTATGCAAAGTAAATATTACATGAACTAACTTAATAAATTGCCCTTGGGCTTACATCATTAAAAGTACAAGAAGAAGGGTGTAACCCTTTACAACAATGGCATTCCGCCAACATAACTGAGGCCCCGTGGCCAACAAATAAGAAGATCCAAATCTTGTAGCACACTCTGCTAAACACCTGAAAAATATTCAACAACGTGGGATGAACATATAGTCCAGTAGGGATCTCAACATGATCCTCAACAATAACAACATTACAGATAGCTATGATCATGAACACTCATTCTCATACTAGAATAATAATGTGACAGTTTATACAAAATATATATATGAATATATATATGAACTTTTCTTGAAAACAATCATTTAATTCACCGCTATAAGCGATTTATCTTTCTTTTTTTTTTCTTTCATTAACCCCCGTTCCCAATCTTTTATAACATTAACAACTACTTAGAAAAATAGATTCACTAAGCCCATTACTCTTCCATTTGCCACACATACAACAGATGTGCCCTTTTCAAAACATATTTGGCATTTCAATGCAATTCCAATTATATCATAATTATCCATGCACACCTCTATAAAAAGAGAACAACTCAACTACATACATAAAATCAATCAATAAGTCAACTCGTCCCTCCAACACTGTAACAAATACAATCCACAATGTTTCCAGATACACTGAAACAATAACAAAACAACACTGCACTACTAGCTATATGCGTAGTAAGCCAAAGATACACTTCTCACCACAATCTACCAGTTTACCAGGCGCTAGCTGGAAGGGTATGGTACCTTAGATTATCAGCGCGTCAGTTCTCCAGGCGCTAGCTGGAAGGGTATGATACCTCTGATTATAAGCGCTGAACACATAAGTGTGTGGAGTCCATCCCCTATCTTCTCACACACACTGGACTACAACCCCTCTCTTCTCCCCAACCGGTATACAAATATAATGTAATTCAGCATTTCATTACATATGATGTTCAATCAATAATGGTGTAATACACACACAACAATTCAACACAACCTTATCATCCTCCACCGATGACCAAAATCTCCAGATGCATGCATATTATACATCTATTAACAGACCCAACTAACATGAGATTACAAAACTCAGCAACAATATGAAGATGGTAGTTAAAGCTATACCCCACACAAGTGTGTTCAATACTCAAGATACAACATTCCAATTTTATTATACTTGTTTCAAAATACCTTTCCCATTTCATAAAATGAATTCCACTTCCTTTGTTTTCACAAAAATCATTCCCATGGACAAAAGCCATACTTCATTTAAATTCACTACATTCTTTTCAAAGCCATTTCAAACTAATTATGCACATTAAGTCATAAACAATAAATTAGGGTCTTTCCTTCCTCTTTCTCAATATTGACCAAAAAGGCCCAATTAACATCAACAAATAACAATAACCACAATTAAGACTCAAAATACCTAAGTATTTTCCCAAAGATCAAAACCCCTCAATTAATTTATTAAATCAAGTAAAAGAAATTAGGGTTTCCTCTCCTATCAACAACTACATGCTAATTAACACTCCAATTAGCCCAAACCACAACTAATGATAATAAACCCAAATTCAACAACCAACCCCAGGTTCAGTCCCAATGATTTTCACAAATCCAACATGATACCATTTTTATGCAATACAAAAACTACCACATGTCTATCTATAGACGAAGTATTGAAAAGAAACAAGGAGAATCCCTACCTCGAACGAAGAACAAAAATGGAGAAGATGACCCAAAATCCAAGTGCTCCAAATCCTCTATTTTTCAGATTAGAATGAAGCCCAAGCCGCCCTCTATCTTTCTTACAAAGAACTTAAGATGGATTCACACTAGAAGTAGATGAAAACCTAGAAAGAAGATGAGTTTAGAGAGAGAAAAGTCGGACCTAGGGTTTGGAAACTAGAAGAGGATGAAAAGACTGATCAAAACCCGCTGCTGCCTATTTAAACTGGACAGGCTCGCTCGAGCGAAGACTTGGTCGCTCGAGCGACCAGATACAGGAAAGCCTCGCTCGAGCGAAGAAAAGCTCGCTCGAGCCAAAAACTCGATGCTTCAGGTCTGCAACCCAGAAGCTCGCTCGATCGAAGAAACTCTCGCTCGAGCGAAGAAACACTGCTCTTAGGTCTATACTAGACGCAAACACTCACTCGAGCGAAGAAACCCTGGCTCGAGCCACCAGACACAAAACTCCACGCTCGCTCGAGCGACAGACATCTCGCTCGAGCGAAGGACTAAAAACCTGGGCAGCAACCACCTGCTCCCAAACACACACAACCTGGAACGAACAAGTCCAAAACATTCTATAACTCAAATTTAAAGAATTGAAGGACAGAAACAAGTTCAAAACAACAACCGAAATCCACGGAACTAAGTCCGAATACTACAACCAAAGGAGAAAGAACCGGGATCGCTATAGACATATTCTTCACTTTGCAATTCAATAATTAAGCAAAATCATTGAAGGAATCCTCTGCTACACCCACTCCACAAACTACACTTTTGTGGTAGTTTATTTTCAGCCTAGACAATACTTCAAAGCGTCTTAAAATCCTATTTAAATTGCTAACTTCCATCACATTAGATTCACAAAAGAGAATTGAGTCATCTGCAAATTGTAAGTGGGTAACTGCAACATCATTAGATCCAATTTTCACTCCCTTAATTAAATCCTGGTTATGGGTCCATGAGAGTAATACAGTTAACCCTTCAGCTACAATGTTAAATAAGAAGGGGGATAGGGGATCCCCTTGTCTTAGGCACCTTTGTGGACTAAATTCCTCTGTTGGAGATCCATTAACAAGCACAAATCACCTTGCAGTAGTTACAGATTCCTTCATCTAGTCTACCCATTTTGATCCAAAGCCAAAATTTGAAAGCATTGAGAATAGGAAATCAATTAACTGAGTCGTAGTTGTTAACCAGTTAGCTAGAAAAAGGAAAAAAACTAATAGTAAATAAGAAAGACATATCAACAAAGTAATTATATAGTCTATTCAAATATATAAATATTTGGGGCCTCTTCAATGTTGGAGGCCTTAGACAAATGTCTTAATGGCCTATTAGTCAAAGACGTTACTGATTAAACACATTGCATTTGCAGAGTTGACTCCCCCCCCCCCCCCCCCTCAATTTGTAAATACATTTGAAGGCTTTTTGGACTAAAAGTAGTCTCTATTTTTCTAACTTTGAATGTACTATTTTGTTTTTCTTGGAAATTATATTAAATAATGGTTGTTGTTTATTGCTTTTTTCTACAAGAGCATGAAGATACTTGAAACAAAGTAATGCCTTTAAAAAATTATTGTTCTTCTACTTTTGGGGTCTTTGATTTATTGATTCATTCTAAACTAGAGTTTATATGGGTTTATGTGTGGTATGTATGGTCATGCTACTACACCCCTTTTGAGATGTGCACCATATGTAAGTTATAACATTTATGATGTTGATTACCACAAATGTCATAACTAAATGAGTTATAAGTAAAGAAAAAAATATGATATGGTTATATGAAAGAATAGGGGCATTCTTCAAGTGTGAGCATGAAGGTTTGAGTCTTCTTTCAATCTTTACACATCCCAACATCCTCAATCACTGGGACCAACATTGGGTAATGCTCTTTAGACTCTTATGAAACAATGAATCTGAGTACCTCCCAAATTCATAAATTCAGGAGTTCCTTGAACAAAATTGAAAAGATTTGTATTCTGAAATATAAATCCGAAACTGTTCACTATCCAATCCAATTATGATATACCATGAACAAAGATTTATGAAACTGATGAGAGGACCATGTGAGAGGTTTGTTAAAAAATAAAAGTGAAAAAAAAAATAGAGAAGCAGAATTGCAATGTATATATATAATTTAATAAGTAGCCAGAAACTAAGAGGGGAATAGACATCTTTGCTTGGACACTAAAGTAGAGTTGGGGCTGCTTGAAAACATCCCACATATATTGATTTATTAGTGCAGAAATTTGGCCTAATTTTCAAAGGATTTACACTCTTGTATCCTAATTAATAAGCTATATACTTATTAGAGTTATAAAACCCTTCCTATGTAATTGAAATTATTTCACATTAAGGATTTACACTGTTGTACCCGGACTTAGGTTCCGTGGAGTTGGTTGTTGTATATGTCTTGTTTACATCCTTTACTCCTTGCATTCGAGTCTTGAGTTGTGTTGGGCAAGTTTGAAACAGGTTGGTTGAACTTAGAAACCAAGAGTAGTTGCCCAGATTTTGGCCTTCACGCTCGGGCGGGGATTTTGACGCTCGAGTGGGCCCTTCGTTGTTGTCTGTCCGCTCGAGCGGGGTTTTCGACGCTCGAGCATAGTTTTCCATCTTCCAGTTTCTCCTCTGCAGAGTTGTACGCTCGAGCGGGAGTTTTGACGCTCGAGCGGGTTGTTGTGTGTGACGCTCAAGCGGGAGGGTTGACGCTCGAGCGGAGACCTGGTTCTGTAAAAGTTCTGGAAGTGTGTATTTGCCGCTCGAGCAGAATTGTTGACGCTCGAGCGGGAGTCTGTGAGTGACGCTCGAGCGGGGCGTTGGACGCTCGAGCGGGGCGACTGGGTTAAAGCTCCGTGTTTTGACTTTTCAAATCACGTTTTCCATTTCTCTTCTCTCTCTTACTTTTCCAAAAACCCCATTGTTGAGCTTCTCACTCTAGGACTCTACCTTCTCTCTAGGTATTGATCTAGTAGGAGTGATTTGCTCACCTTTGGCCTTTACAAAAGAGTTGTTGATCGTCGAGGGCTACCTTTTGATCCGAAAAGTTTGTGGTTTGGAGCACTTCCGTTTTCTTCGTCTTCTCGGTTGGGAGTCATCTTTTGAGGTAGGGATAACCTACTCCTTACTATGGGTTTTGTCTTTAAATTTTAGTAGTTTGAGATGTTGGGGTTAGTTTGGTAATTTTGTGAAAGTTTGAGACTTTTGTGCAAATTTATAAAGTTGGGGTTTTAAATATATAAAAGCCTAGATGCATGTTTGGCATGGAAAGGTGGAATTAATGTTAAAACATTAATGAAAATGGAACCTAAGGGTTGTAATGTTAATTATGAAAAATGCCCAAATTACATTGGTTAATTAATTTGTAAAATTAATTGTGAGAAACGATGAATTGAATTGGAAATGTTGAGATTGGGAATACATGGGATTAAAGGGTGTAGTTGGATTTTATGTCACTCACCTAGTTGGAAATGTCGATTTTATATCCATTTGTTGCATTTATTTTCTGTATAGAAATAACTGCTTTGGGCTATCGGTGGAGGATAGTCTTGGTTGTTGTAGACAATGCATGATGATTAAGCAAACTAAAACTAATCACCGGAATGTGTCATTGAGTATGACGGTTGAATGAATACATTAAATGTTATGTATTGGTTGATGATGTGTATAATTATTGTTTATATGCATTGGGATGTGTTGGAGGAGATAGGGGATGTACTCCGCAGTTTAGAAGATAGGGGATGGACCTCTAAACCGGATATTGTTGGGAGGAGATAAGGGATGGACTCCGTAGATAGAGCTCATATGCTTATCTAGTGATGTATTAACAGAGCTCATATGCTTGTCATTGGAAGTGTGATAGTGCTCATATGCATATCTGTGGAAGTGATGATATAGCTTGTATGCTTGTCTGTTGTTGCGTGATATAGCTAGTATGCTTATCTATTATGAAATGGGAAGTGTTTGATATGAGTTACTGTCTCATATGAGTTGTTGGCCAGGTCCTGAGCCATGGTTGTAAATTGAGAATTGAAAGGAATTGGAAAATGGACCGTAATATGGACTTGTATGTCATGAAACTGTAAAGTGTGATAAGAGAAAGTATCACTGTTGGCCATCCATCAACTACTAATCTTTTAGTCATTGTTCATATTTGGTTTAGTGTATTTCTACTAGGCTGTGGCTCACCCTATATGGGAATATCATTTTCAGGTACAGGTAGCATGCCAGCTCCAAGGACATAGCTTGGGAGGCTAGAGGCGGACACACTTTCGTTGCCTTATTCCCTTTTTGTTGTATTACATGTAAATTCAAGCCAAAGGCTTAATGTGTAAATGAGTTAGTACTCTTTTATTGTAACCAAGTGTTAACTTGGAAAGCTGTAAGCCCGTAGGGCATTTGCTTTTGTCGTTAACATGTAATACTTATTGTAATAGAACTACTCTGATGAATAGAAGAATGTCTATCTTTATTACCAATGCATATCTATATTAATGGGTTCAATGTGATATTTTGAGGGCGTTACAACTTGGTATCAGAGCGTACCGGGTTCGAATACTTTGGGTACGTGGGAAGTGATTAGGATCACAATGGGTTTGTCTCGCTTGATAGAGACTTAGATGTAGTGTTATATGCTACATGCTTTATTGATAACATGCTTATGTGACTATGTGGGTATGGGATTTAGTTTCTAGGATGTTGATTGGATCCTTGGGTTTCTATGAGTCTTGTTGGAAAGGCACTTGATCAATGCTGTTTCTAACCAGAACTCTAGTAACGCCTCGGGACTATCATTATCCGGAGATGAAATTCGTAAGTGCTTATGTGTTTATGTGCTTACGTGGAATGAATTACAGTTGTCCATGCATTAGGACGTGAGTGTTTAGTTTTGGCACATTTGTGAATGTGCTAACGTTCTGTATTACCTTTATTAGGATGTCAGGGCGAGGAAGAGGTGCTAGGCGTGGTAGGCCTACGAGGCAGGAAGTACCTTTACCAGATGATATTCCGGCAGTGCAAGAGGGAGTTGGTCAGGCCAACGTGGCCGAGCCAGCGGGTCAGCAGGCTATGGGCACCTTGGCCCGAGAGATAGCGGGAGCTTTGGGTATTCTCAGAGCTGAAAATCAAGTTACTGAGGCTGGACCTTCTTTCTTGAAGAGGGAGTTCTTCTGGTCTAACCCGGACGAATTTGTTGGGGATCCGAAGGAGCCACTTAAGGCTGACGAGTGGTTGGAACAAATGGAGAAGACGTTCAAAATGCTTGGCATCGAGGACGGGGCTCTTAAGGTGACCTTGGCATCCTTCCAACTGAAGGGAGATGCGGGTCAATGGTGGAAGTACGAGAAGGGCAGTGTGGGTGGTGCATGGGTGGCATTTGTGAATGCTTTCCAGGAGAAGTTTTTATCTTCAGCTGCAAGGGAGAAGCTGAGGGAACAGTTTTTCTAGCTTAAGCAGCAGAGCTTGTCAGTGGCCAAGTTTGAGGCTACTTTTACTAGTCTATCCAGGTTTGCACCTGAACTAGTGGCGTCCGAGGAACGCCGTTGCTTTGAGTTTGAGCGGAAGCTGAGGCGAGGCCTCAAGATGAGGGTTGGTGGATCTTTCATCCAAGAGTATAGACGGTTGGTGGATGCTGCAGCTCATATGGAGCTCTTGATGCAGGAGGAGGATGAGGGGCAGAGAGGCTCCAAGATGAGCCAAGATGGTTAGGGCGATGGTAGGAGACAGAGGGGTTCCAACCCTCAGCAGTCTCAGGGTGGTCTGGCTAGGTCGACCTTTCCAGTGCCGAGTGCAGGCTTCGAGAGAGGTAGTCAGGGGGATTTCACCTGTTACAAGTGTGGCCAGCTGGGTCACAAGTGTGGCCAGCTGGCCAGCTGGGTCACAAGGATACGAAAAAGGATACACTTCGTGCGTATCAAGTGCCGCACACGGAAGACACGATTCGAGGTCACCACGAAGGCCGGTTAAGCTTCAAAAGTGTACTTTCTTGCACTTTCTTGAAAGATGAGGGTACCAATCAACAAAACTGACCCAAACAAGGGCCTTGGAGGTGCATCGACCACAAGGAGAAGCCATCGGCCATCAAATGAGCTTATCGGCCAAATATTTAGCCGATCGGCCAAAAGTGGTAGATTCAGGGCAATTTTGTCCATTTGCTTCGGGTCTTTAAATATAGGGTTCCAAACCATATATCCTCACTTCTCCTTAACCGAAATTCCTTGCATTCTCTCTCTAGGGCATTTTTCCCCCTTCGATCTGTGTTTTTCCTTTGTTTTTGAGCCTCTCGCAACTTCCGATTCACGAAACCCTCGTTGTTTTACACACTTTGAACCGATTAGAAAGTGATTTCGGTGTCTCCTTCTCGATTTCCACCACTTGGGGTTTGTTTCCCTCGAGTTTACCTCGATCTTCGTTCCTTTTCCCACACTCTGACCTTTTCTCCCATTTTTCACCCCTCGGGGTTGACTTTTGGTTGACTTTTTGCATTTTTACCCATTTTTCACACTTTCGACCACTTGTGCACTCTTCTTGAGATGGCGGACGATATTCCACAGGATGGGACTCCCCCAGAGATGGACACGGATCCTGAGGTTGAGCTCCTACCTCTTAGCGTTCGACCTTTCGACCCGGCGACATACCGGCCCGCGGTACACATATTGCCTCCTGATAGCATTCGCCAGTTCAGGAGCTACGCACGAGGTGCACCATTGGAGCTCTTGCTATGCGAGCCAGAGTCGCACCTTTCTTACGGTGCCGCTGAGGTATACCCTTCCTCTTTACTTTCTGCAATGTAGATCATATATCTTCGATAGCCGATTCTGTCCTTTAACTGATTAACCCAAACACACTTGTAGATCACATACTTAGTTCACCGTGAGCACAATCACACGATATCTGTGTAAACTCGAACCCATACACACACACACTGCATTTTCATCAATTCTGAATGCATTCAAAATACTGTATTTCTAACACTGCTTCGCATCTGTTTGTCTTTGAACACAGGGAGATTCCCATGCCTTCTGGGGGTATGGGAACACCATCGCCTAAGGTTAGTACATGGAGTTGCCCGACGCGGTTCGCCATATCATCAATCAGGCTAGTTTCAACATTTTCTGCTATAGGAGAGATGGCGATGACTCCCTTCGACTTCTCCATGCTCACCGACATCGGAGTAGGGGGTGATCCGATTCCCTTCGATACCGATATGGGCGAGTGGGATGCTGCTGTAGCACGTCCGCGGGGGACCCCGCTACAGTAGTTCGGACTCTCGATTTTTGTTGTCGCGGTTTTTAATCTGAACCAAAGAGTCCTAATCTGGCAAATCGTTTTGAGAAACAGATTTTTGAAAAAGTAGTGCCAAACATGGACTGCTTTGCCAGATACAGAGTCGCCACCTAAATATTTTTAAAATGGGGAAATTTAGGAAACCCTGACTCGGTACCGAAGGCCACATGTCCGTCATCACCGGAGTTTGTCTCGGCTCGGGAGCTTGGGTACGATCGGGGAAGGTCAACTATGAGCACCCCCTTTCGCCCGGTCCGAAGATCGGCCTCTACTAACCGTGATATCCGTTTTTGAAAACTTTATGTGTTCTTAAACCGGTTATTAGCCTAGAATTACTATGTTGTGCGTGCAGCAAACAAGTATAGACCAAATCGCCCAAATTGGAACAAAAACATTTCATGTTTGTTTTGAAATTGGTTTGCTACTCGCAAGTAGGCTAAAACGCGGGTTTTGCCACCCTCAAATGGGCTTTTAGAAAAGATGATTTTGTCACTATCTAGTGGGCTTTAAAACTCACAGTTTTAATGCATTATTCCAATTTAGGTAATTCAACCTCCATCCACAAGCATTCAAGCAGTTATATCACATAAGCAGCTAGCCTCATGGTAATCATGCTATCATGGAAACATTTACACGCATGCGATATGCTAAAGCATAAAAGCTTACCTAGTACTCCGTGCCAAAACAGTAAACTAGTTAGCAAAATGTGTGTGTCCTAGTTCATGTTAAATTGCCTAATGCAACACATACAAGATGCAATTTAGATAGGCTCGGTGAACCTAAGCATGGCATATGTAATGCGATCAATTATCACATATTCGATTTGTAAATTGAAGTACAAATGCAGTTAGCGTGATGTACCGAGCCTAATACATGCAGTACAAATGCATGAATGCACGCATGCATAGCATAAGGTATGCTGAATTTAGACATGCCCTAATCTACCATCGTAAGCAGGTAAATAAAAGGGAAGAAAGAAGTGGGGTTGGAAGACATACACACACTCACCCACACTTATTACATCTTTACCCTCACTCAGAGGGTCCAAATGAATATTACAGTCCCAAAATAATAAACAAATAAAATATTACAGTCCCAAATGATAAACGAACAAAATTATTACAAAATTTCTAATTTAATTAAAAGAAAAGATAGCAAAGGAAAGAAGAGGATGGCCGCAGCCTCTGCCTCAGGATGCGCGGATGATGCATGCTCGGGACTCGGCTCGCCCGAAAAACCCATACCGTACCCCTGCCACTTCTGTTTGTACTGCCTTGTCTCTCTGAAAATTGCCCAAGTCCTGGAGCAGGTTCCTTACATGCTGCAGGGCACCACCGGCCAGACAGAATTCCCACCGGCACTTCACAATTTCCACCGGCATTTATTGGATTCATCGGCACTCCAGAGATTGCCGGTCGGCACTAAATTCTGCCGGTCGGCAGAAACTTCCTGCAGAAGACAATTTAACAGCAAACAGAACAGACAGTGCATGGCATGGGGTTTTTAGGTACATGTGAGCATGGTTATGCTTCCTATCATGTTTTGAACTCAAGGAAGCATGACCCTCGATCTTCGAACCATCAATGGTGCATGGTGGCTCAAAGAATCAAATTTGCCATTTGATATAAAGATGCATGCAACAAACAAAATGAGATCCGAAGCCTTATCATGTCAAAGTCAAAGGCCCCGGTGACCGAGAATCAAGGTACATTACATCACTTGAAGTATGAATGTCCCTTGACTCTCATATTTGGCTTGACACCCCAAGCCAAATGATGCAATGCATGTTATGCTCACAAGGCTCAAAATACAACATGATGCTAATTATGCAAGATATGCCAAATGTCATGCAACAAGTATGACAAGTATGCAATGCTAAGCATATAAGGTGCAAATGTGGTGCAAACATGGTCCAATTTGACCACGGGATTGATATGCTACAAGGCTTAATGGAACAACCATGCAACAAACATGAAGCAAGCATGCAAGAGGGCCTTAAGCCATAAAGGGACAGACCTCGATCCGCCCCAAAACAATGGCCAAAAGATGTCCAAAAGGTGGGCCAATACCCATGTTAATAAGCAAACTTATGGTCCCAAGGTTAAGGCACAAAAGGGAGACAACTTACCCCCACCAACATGACCTCTCATGGCATGATTAAAACAAGTAAAAACAGAATTTTTACATGCAAAATGGGACTCCAAAACCTCCTAAAATGGCAGCTAAGATGACTCCCAAGAGGCATATGCACCAAGGCTCATTCCTAGACATAAGAGGGTACACCCTCAAGGCATAAAAGAGGTCATGCATGCACACATACAAACATGATTCTTGGACTAAAATGTGGTCCTAAATGATGTTAAATCATGAAGGTGATCACAACCATGCATGCTAGAGGTCAACATGCTCAAAGTTTTCAAGCCAAAATACATAGCACCCATAACAAACATGTCAAGCATGACCAAATGGATAGCCAACAGACTTTAAGCATAGAAAAATAATACTAAAAGCTTCATGGAACTAAGCCAACACACACAAGAATCATGGCCTAATCATGAGATGCACTTCTAAGCAAAATGGAGCAATACAAAGCAAGTACTACAAGCATACAAGGAGGCACAAATCCGGCCAAAAACAGAGGTTACACATGACCTAAAACACCTAAAAAACTTCTAAAATGAGGCCAAGAATGATCAAGCACACATGCTACCCTTTCAAGCCAAAAAGCAAGGAAACAAAACAATGAAAGGAGGGGGGTGTCCCCCCCTTATGCAAGACTTCAAACCACTTTTTTTAACACTGAAAATCAACTGGTTTTTAGTGGTGAAAGGACCAAAACACTGAAGTGAACAAAGCCTTACCAAAGAGGCACCAAAATGGACCAAACAAGGCCTAGAAGGGTGAGTTTGCACTCAAACCACAAAACGACCTTAATGAAAGTTCTAAAGCATGAAAATGCAAGCCCTTTTTATGTTATACACAAGAGCTAAAACAGCAAGCAAGATAGGTAAAAAAAACTATTGCAAGTTTGGGGAATATAAAGCAAGATGCTCACCCTTGAAGATCCTTTGAAGAACAAATGGTCTAGCCCTCTTCTTTTGATCAAAACCAGTCCAAAAACTCAAGATACAACCCCCCAAGTCCTTCAATATTGGAGCAAGGTGTAATGGTGTGTGTAATAATGCAAAAGTAAGGTAAAAACACACTTTTGAGCTAAGAAACACACACAAAGGAGGAGAGAGAGGGAGATATAGAGATAATATGTATCTATATCTCTAAGCTCTGGTTTTTGCTTCTAAAAGTCTAACCTAAATCAAAGAGGAAGGCTCTCCTCTTATAAGACTCCCTCTTGCAAAGCTTATACAACAAGCTTGCTTAGAGGGAGATCCCTCCATACACTTGTATGGAGGGAGACAGAGTTGGTGCCAGCTATCACAGCTGGCACAAAATATCTCCATAAAGTGGATGAACAGTGGTCGGCTGCCCAAAAATGTCATTTCGACAAAAAATAGTGCCGACCGGCAACAAATTATGCCGACCGGCAAACAAAAGTGCCGATGGCAGCAAAAACCAGCCGGTGGCCTCTAGCCACTGCCGGTGGTGTGTGGGGATGTCTCACAAGGCATTCCCTGCCCATCCAAGGCAAAAGACAAGTGTTTGGTGCAAAACCAGACACTAAACAGTCAAGTTCGGAGATCCTGAGGCAGGGCGCGCGAGCCGAGACCTCCGGGAACTCCAAACGAACACAAACATGGATAATCACCGAGTGTTCAAACGGTGATGTCCAAGTCTTGAGGACGGTCAAAAATGGGGTGTCTACAGTTGCCCCTCTTTAACAGAACTCGAAAGTCATAACAATGACGGGAGTGAATGTCAAAGCCCAGAGACGACCCATTTTTGACAAGGCCGAAGACTCAGACAAACATGCAAGACAATTAAGGTATGCGCCTGAGGCCAGGGGCGAAATGCCAGACAATGCACAAAGCCAGACATAACTTATGATCATGCAAAGAAAGCTGTAACGAAGCATACATGCGACAGTTTTAAGCTAGCATACACCAAACTACACTACAATGCAGAAAGGATACAAGAGAATTATGCAATTCTCAATACATCTCACTCGGGAGATACAATACCTGTGCGGCTCGTCTGGTTACACCACCCTCAAAGGAACCGTACATACAATATCGTGCCTGCAAAGAAAACAAACTATATAGGTACAATATTGTTAGCAATATGCAAAGTAATATACTCGAAGTGCGTGACAGCGCAAAGCAAGTGGGGGGCATAACAATGCTGTGAAAATACAAACATGTAAGTGGGGCCTGCGGCCTACGCAGGCAACGAAATTGATCATAAGCATGCGGTCTACGCAGGTAATGTAATTAACATGCGGTCTACGCAAGTAATGATATCGAACGATTATGCGGTCTACGCAAGCAATACATGCGGTCTACGCAAGTAAAGAAATTGAACAATAATGCGGTCTACGCAAACAAAACATGCGGTCTACGCAAGTAATGAAATAATGCAAACATGCGGTCTACGCAAGTAATGTAATTAACATGCGGTCTACGCAAGTAAAGAAATTAAATATGCGGTCTACGCAATCAAAACATGCGGTCTGCGCAGGCATTGAAATTAAATATGCGGTCTACGTAGGTAATGTAATTTAACATGCGGTCTACGCAATCAAAACATGCGATCTACGCAGGTATTGAAATCAAATATGCGGTCTACGCAATCAAAACATGCGGTCTACGCAGGTAATGAAATTAACAATGTGGTCTACGCAATCAAAACATGCGGTCTACGTAGGTATTGAAATCAAATATGCGGTCTACGCAATCAAAACATGCGGTCTACGCAGGTAATGAAATTAACAATGCGGTCTACGCAATCAAAACATGCGGTCTACGCAGGTAATGAAATTAAATATGCGGTCTACGCAATCAAAACATGCGGTCTACGCAGGTAATGAAATTAACAATGCGGTCTATGCAATCAAAACATGCGGTCTACGCAGGTAATGAAATTAAATATGCGGTCTACGCAATCAAAACATGCGGTCTACGCAGGTAATGAAATTAAATATGTGGTCTACGCAATCAAAACATGCGGTCTACGCAGGTAATGAAATTAACAATGCGGTCTACGCAATCAAAACATGCGGTCTACGCAGGTAATGAAATTAAATATGCGGTCTACGCAATCAAAACATGCGGTCTACGCAGGTAATGAAATTAACAATGCGGTCTACGCAATCAAAACATGCGGTCTACGCAGGTAATGAAATTAAATATGCAGTCTACGCAGGTAATGAAATTAACAATGCGGTCTACGCAATCAAAACATGCGGTCTACGCAGGCATTGAAATTAAATATGCGGTCTACGCAGGTGATGGAATAACATGCGGTCTACGCAAGGAAAGAAATGATTACAAACATGCGGTCTACGCAGGTAATGTGATTAACATGCGGTCTATGCAAGTAAAGAAATGATTACAAACATGCGGTCTACGCAGGTAAAGGAATGTACTATTACGCAGCATAATGGAAATAATTTGCGGAGTTCACAAAGCATGAAAAGGATACGGGGCGGGACATTCTTCGCACGCATCGAGCATTGCTCGCAGAAGTTGTGGCCTGAGGTCAACTCGAAGGTTCACGTTTCGAAGGCGTGCTTTCCCGTATTGTGAAGGCATCCAACGATGTGGCTGTCTCGAATAAAGGTGCGGAAGGTGCGTTAACCGCAAGGGGAGTTTCATCGGTACCAATTCTGATACCTTGCTACCTTGTCACTCTATGCTTTACTTTCCTTTTTACTGGTAATTTAAGCACATTGCACTGCCTCGGGCAAGTTTTATTTTTTTTCTCAAAGTTACACATTTTGCAAAACACGTGATGGGAATGAAACAATCAATTTTGTTCAAAAGATGTTGCATTTGTGGATTTTCTGTGCATCGCATCGCAGGGTATCATACCACAATGTGAACGAAATTGATTTATTTTGGAAATTTGCAATCGTAATAATCAGGTAGCGAACCGACTTACAACTCGATAAGCAAAACAAAGACACGATGCAACCAAACAAGTGTGAGTACAACTCGATAAACAAATTAAGAGCTCAAAGAGGGCAAAATACAACTCGATAAGCAAATGTTCAAAAATTCGACAAGCAGACCGGCGTGACTCCGCAAGAACCGATTGCCGAGGAGGGGTTGGAGGTGGTGAAGTTCCCCAATTCTTAGCATAAACAGCTCAGAAAACTAGAAGGAAGCCCACCGGCTTGGTGTAGGAACCATCGGCTGCAAGGAATGGCTACCGGCCATGAATCTGTTTGGTCGGCAAAATGAGATGGCCGGTCGGCAGATTTTTTGGCCGGCCGGCACTTAGTGAGGGGACCACCAGAATGTTGACACATGTCCCCCACTCAACCTTATCTCCTACAAAAGATCCCAGCTTCGTAGTTTTCCTCATTTTCACACTGATTTGCTCCAATGGAAGAGTTTCTTGCTCAAAATCTCACAGCTTGGATTGCCAGCTTGGATGGCTCGGAAAAAGTGAATTTCCAGGGTTTTGGCATAAATGCACTATTCACTCTGGGTCGCACCCCATTGCACCTCCCATTTCTTCAAGCCGTGGCAAGGTTTTGGAATCCGGTGACGCATGTCTTTAGCTTCACCGGGCAAGAGATATGTCCTACCTTTGAAGACTTCCAAGCCTTAATGGAGTCCGAGCGCGACGAGGAGCTCCTGCCCCAACTTAATTTTGGTCATGCCCAATCCTTAGGGCGCATGTGTGGACTGAGCATGCGTGACGCCCGGTCCCTAATTTGTGACGGGATGTTGGACATTCCGAGTTTGGCCAGCCGATTTTCTGATGCTGGTGATCGCAACAACCATCACTGGCAAGGCTTCCGGCGACATGCCCTCTTCTTGTGCATGCTATCCCATTTTCTATTCGTCTCAGGCTCTGGAGGGGCTAGCTTCCGGTTGATTGAGGTTGCCCAAGGCTTGAGGGAAGACAAGAGCTGTATTGCCATGACTCTGGCCGAGACGCTAATGGGCTTAGACGCCTTTTATCTTCATGAGACGACTAGATTGGTGGGGAGTCCACTACTACTACAGGTAATGTTTTTCCACCCAATCTCGCATTTATGTATTGCTCACGTCACTCGGCCCTCGAGCTCGATCTTTTCTCAGAAAAACCCCATTCTCACTTTTCTCTCCTCGTACATCTCTCTATTCTTTATTCTCTCATTTTTTTTATCCCTCCCCAAGTATGGTTGATGGACAAACTGCAGGTGGTGGACTCCTACCCAGCATATTCAGCTCGCAGCTACTTCTTCCGACATCGTCTAGTCAATGCCTTGGATAAGGAATGGTGGTTCGCTTGGATGTGCCACTTGTCCGCAGACCGTATTGCTTGGCGGTGCCCTTGGCTGAACCTTCCGGCGATGAGTTATAACATGCCTCAACAGACTGGGATTCAACTGATTGGTCTCACTCACTGTGTATTCTACTTCCCATTCCGGATTCGGCGCCAATTTGGCCATGATCAGACCTGCCCGCCAGAGGGGATAGAGTATCCTGCTGCATTCCCAGCCCAAGGCGCACAGCTTGCTTGGCAGGCCACCGCGTGGAGGATGAGAGAACTTCTGGCCCCCGCTCCTACTTTCAGTTGCGCTTTGTCTGATGAGTGCGTAGATTGGCTTAATGAAGAAGCACAGATTGGGCCCAGCTTGGCATCAGAGGCTTCGACCAGCTCTGGGAGGGGGCGCAGGAACACCTGACTTGACTATGCCCCAGATTTATTGCTTTATTAGTACTTTCAAGTTTTCTTTATGAATGTAATAACAAGCAACTTCGATTGTATACAAGAGCAGGAGAACTCTGTTTTGAAATCAATGAAATTAAAAGTTGTGGTACTGAAAATTTTCCGCTTTGGTCCAAAAATGGTCAAAGTTGTAAAAAGATTACTTGAACAAAGTTAGCTTTTATTAAAACTTTTCAAAGATATTTTCGATATGGATCAGAACTGGACACGCCTGAGATCTGTCACTGAGATGCACAACCCCAGATCCTTGCAACTGGAAAGTTGCCCCTAGTCTGAAGAGCGCCGCAGCACTGCATAGCAACGGAAAGTTGCCACTAGTCTGAATGGCACCGCACTGGAGATTCCAACGGATGCTGATGGACAAAGATGACTGAGATGATCAAATGGACAAAGTTGATCGGGGAAGTGTTATAGCTGAACTTCAGGATGAAGCTGCCTACGTATCCCAAACATGGGAATCAAGCCTTACGTAGTTCCGGTTCAGGTTCGCTCGAGTATTTTCACTCTCCTTTTACGCTCTAACTTTTGCCAAGGCCGCCCTTTGCGGGTTTTTAGCCTTGCGAGCTCAGTTTTTATATTTTCTAATTTTTTGTGCTCTAACTTTTGCCTAGGTCGCCCTTTCGGGTTTTCGACCTAGCGAGCCTCTCAAGGATAGTATTTTTTCAACTTGTCCATGTTGATCGGTTGAGAGAATTCTAAGCCATCTAAGTCCATCAGAACCACAGCTCCGCCTGACCAAATAGCTTTGATGATGTAGGGACCAGTCCAATTGGGTCTGAACTTGCCTCTTGGGTCGTGGATGGGAGCTCGGTTGTCCTTAAGTACCAAATCCCCTTCCTTTAGATTTCTGGACTTAACCTTCTTGTTAAAAGCCCGAGCAATCCTGCGCTGATAACTCTGAACGTGATACAGTGCTTTCAACCTTCTTTCGTCAAAGAGCATGAGTTCCTCGAACCTGCTCTGCTGCCAATCTGCCTCAGCTATCTGACACTCGGCCAATACCCGTAAAGATGGAACTTCAATTTCGAAGGGTAAAACGGCCTCCATTCCATAGACCAAAGAATACGGAGTCGCCCCGGTAGAAGTTCTAATTGAAGTCCTATAGCCCCACAGAGCAAACGACAACTTATCTGGCCAATCTCGGTAGGTCTCCACCATTTTCCGCAGTATGTGCTTGATGTTCTTGTTGGCGGCCTCAACTGCTCCATTGGTTTGCGGCCGATATGTAGATGACTTATGAAAAGCCACGTTATACTTCTCCAACAAGTCAACCACTTCTTTCTTGAAGTGGGATCCGTTATCCGAAATAATCTCGTTTGGCACCCCGTAGCGACAGATGATGTTGTTTCTGATGAACTTTGCGACGTGCGACGCCTTTAACACCGTGTATGATTGGGCCTCGACCCACTTTGTGAAATAATATATCGCTACCAGGATATACTCATGTCCGTTTGACCCCTTCGGGGTAACAGCTCCGATCACATCAATCCCCCAAACGGAAAACGGCCACGGGGAAGTCATGTTGTACAGTTTGGACGGTGGGATGTTCATACGGTTTGCATGGATCTGGCATTTGTGGCATCGCCGAACAAAGCCGATACAATCCTCCTCCATGGTTGACCAGTAGTAGCCCTATCTGAGGATCTTTCTGGCCAGCATTACTCCATTCATATGTGCACTGCACTCTCCTCCGTGGATGGCCTCCATCAGGCGCTTCGACTCTTCAGCTTCTACACATAGCTTATGCATTCCCAGATGACCCCTTTTGTACAGCTTACCCCCGCAGATGATAAACTGAACAGCCATTCTTCTGATGGCCCTCTTATCCTTGGCATTTGCCCCTAGTGGATACGTCTCCTTTTCCAAGAAGTTCCAAATGTCGTAGTACCAGGGGTTGTCGTCTTGAGCCTCATCTATGGCAGAAATCGACTCGTATGCTGGTGCAAACTTCTGATCAATGATGACTGGACGCATCCGGACTCCGGACGAGATGTCTATCATGGAAGATAGAGTTGCTAGTGAATCTGCAAACCTGTTGTTCTCTCTTACGAGGTGGGTGAAATTTAGCTTCTCGAACCGAGGAATTAACAAATCCAAGGTTTGGTGGTAAATTATCATCCTTTCCTCCTTGACCTTCCAGTCTCCTTTTGCTTGAGACACAACAAGGTTCGAGTCCCCAATGACGTCCAACCGTCTTACCCCTAGTTCCAGGGATGCTTCTAGACCAGCAATACATGCCTCATATTCTGCTTCATCGTTCGAGACTTTGAACTGGAGCTTGAATGCTAAAGGGATACGGGAATCATCAGGTGCTATCAGCAACACCCCTATCCCATACCCATACTGGTTTGACGCTCCGTTAAAGTACATCGTCCAAGTTTCATCTTCGATGTGCAGAATGGCTTCATCTGGGAATAGGTACTCGACCGCTTCATCCCCCTCAACCGGGTGGTCGGCAAGGAACTCCGCTACCGCTCTCCCTTTCACCGACTTGCGTGTTACATACTTCAAGTCAAATTCGGAAAGCAATAACAGCCAACGAGCTAGCCTACCCATAAGTGCTGGTTTCTCGAAAAGATATTTGATGGGATCCAAACGTGAAACCAACATTACAGAGTGAGCTAACAGGTAGTGCCGCAGCTTCCTGGTAGCCCATACTAAGGCCAAACAAGCCTTCTCTAGCGGAGTGTAGCGGGTCTCGTAATCCAGCATCTTCTTGCTCAGATAGTAGATGGCCCTTTCCACTTTGTCTTCTGACTCCTGTGCGAGCATGCAGCCCATGGTGGTCTCAGTTACCGAAAGGTACAATATCAACGGTCTCCCCGGCTCTGGTGGTGACAACACGGGCGGGTTCTGTAGATATCCTTTGATCTGTTCAAAAGCTGCTTGACATCGGCCGTCCCATTGGAATTTCTTTCCTTTCTTCAGGAGACCAAAAAGTGGTTCACAAGTCAAGGTTAATTTAGAAATAAACCGTCTTATGAATTGCACTCTACCTAGAAAGCCTCGCACCTCCTTTTCAGTCCTTGGTGGTGGCATTTCTAAGATGGCCTTGATTTTGGAAGGGTCGACCTCGATGCCCCTTTGCGTAATCAGAAACCCTAGCATCTTCCCTGCTGTAACACCAAAAGTACACTTCTGGGGATTCAGCTGCAGCCGAAACTCTCTGATCCTTTGAAAGAATTTTTGTAAGGCGGTGTAGTGGCCCTCTCTTTCTTTGGACTTGACAATCATGTCGTCCACATACACCTCGACCTCTTTATGGATCATATCATGCAATATTGTAGTTGCTGCCCGTTGATAAGTAGCTCCAGCATTTTTTAGCCCAAATGGCATCACTCTGTAACAATATGTACCCCACGGGGTAGTGAACGCAGTCTTCTCCCGGTCTTCGGGTGCCATTACTATCTGATTATAGCCTGAAAAGCCATCCATAAATGAAAGCAAGGCGTGTCCTGTCGTGAAGTCTATCAATTCATCAATGTGCGGCAAGGGAAAGTCGTCCTTCGGACTGGCCCTGTTCAAATCCCCGAAGTCTACACAGACCCGAATTCTGCCGTCCTTCTTCGGCACCGGAACAATGTTAGCCAACCAGGTCGGGTACTCGGATACCAGCAGGAAGCCTGCGTCGATCTGCTTGGTGACCTCTTCCTTGATCTTAATGGCCCAATCAGGGTGGATCCTTCTGAGCTTCTGCTTGACAGGTCGGGCCTCGGGATCAAGAGGGATCCGGTGCTGTACAATCTCAGGATCGATTCCAGGCATGTCTTCGTAGGACCACGCGAAAACATCTTTGAAATCTTTAAATAAAGCGACTAAGCGCTCGCGTTCCTCATAAGACAACGTGGACCCGATCTGGACCAGCCGCAGGTCCTTCTCAGTACCAACATTCACAATAGTGATTTCATCCATTAAGGGTTTAACAAACCTTTCCTGCTCTTGATCAATTAACCGTTGCAAAACCGGAGGAATTTCTCCCTCGTCGTTTTCATCAAAATTTTGAAAATCCTGATTTAAGCAATAAATCAAAGGCACAGAAAAATACTCCGAAACCACATCCACGTCGTTCTCATTAAATACTTCCGAGCCGTCAGATTCCTCTGTTACAACAGACTCACAAGAAAATGAAAAAGACGACCTAGACAGGACTGTGGCATCCGGGTTATCACCCCCGGGAATACCGGACTCAGACTCAGTCGAGCTGGAATCTGATTCTGACGCGCAAGAATCGGCGGAATCAGATTCCGGCTCACTACCTGACCCGGTGCTGCTAGATAAAAAGCCTTCTTCATATTGCCAGATGAGAGAAGGTGCGATGGACGCATCCAAAATAGCTGATGGTAGGCCCGCAGCCGCTTCATTCTCAATCACACATACCGAAGAGCTATCCCTCAAGCACTTCTGTTCGATCGGAGGATCTGAAAGCAGACGCGCCAGCGCTGCCCCCATTTCATTTTCAGTGTCCTCAGATTGCACTTCCTTATTCTGCTCAGCCTCAGCCGATAGATCCGCGTGCCCTTCGGCGATGTCATCCTCAAGTAAATGTAAATCAAAGAAGATCTCAAATCCTGGTACGCGCTTCTTCTCCATGTTTAGCCACGGCTCTGGGAAGCCACAGAACGGAAAGTCCTCCCCCTCCCGGACGAAGCGTCCGTTTAGGGTACCCCGAATAGGCTGGTGCATTAAGTCAAAGGGTTTCCCCATCTGTTTTCGCCCTGGCCCTTCCGGCCATTTCCTTTCCTTTCCTTATCCAATCCTCTTTGGTGGGTAGGTAGCCCAAACCAAAGGTATGGGGGTTATGTGGCACTTCGGCCAATGCTGCGGCGCCTTTCCGACCGCTCTTGCCCAATCCCATCCCGGGGATGTGCTGGAGTTTGTTCATGAGATAGACTGCTTGGGCACTGGCATATACCCCTTCATTAGCTGCCATGATGTTCTATACGACCCGAGCCTCAGCCAAGGTAAAACCCGATATGAACACATCTTCCACACCGTGTTTGATTTCTAGAACAGGCGTAGACACTTCCGGTGGCGGATGAATTGACGAGTTTCCGAAAACAATGGCTACTCCCTTCCCATAGGGGTATTTCACCACTTGATGTAGGGTAGAGGAGACCGCCTTTACCTGATGCAGCCACGGCCGCCCCAAAAGCAGGTTGAACGTTGCAGGAACTTCCAAGACGTGGAAATCTATCTCGTGCTGTCCCGGCCCAACCTTTGTTTGAATCTTAACTATCCCCATTACCTCCCGGCTTGTGTTGTCATATGCCCGAATCACCTGGGCCGTTGGCACAAAATCCGCGACTTTCAAGCCGATCGCGTAGGCTGTTCTTGCCGGACAGACGTTGATGGCGGACCCTGTGTCCACAAGCACGACAGGTATCCATTTATCTCTGCACTCGACAGAGATATAGAGTGGCTTGTTATGGTTCGCACCCTCAGGTGGCAGTTCTTTGTCATAAAACTCAATGCCGGGGAACTTCCTCCCGAAAAAACTAAGCCCACCAACTGCTCGGGCGTGGTGTCTATGGAAAGCTTGGCTTTGTCCATGGCTGAAAGGACAGCCTGCCTATGTACTCGAGAAGCCATAAGCAGTCCCCAGATAGAGATGTCTGCTTGTATCTTTTTTAATTGTCTCAATACGGCCTCGTCTTCGAGTTGCTTTTCCTTTTGCTTCTCTGCTTTTTTATCTTTTCCAGACGCCTCTGGTTGATCTAGGTGTGGAGGCTTGAAATACCGTCCACTCCTAGTCATGTGATCGACTTCGCCGATATACCAGGTATCATCTGGTTGGTTACCTTCCCAATCCTCGTCCGTGTGGGCAAGACATAGATCGTCGTCTTCCCACCACATACCATCTGCAGCTAACAGGCATCTGTCTGGTTCTGTCATAACTGTCCCGATACTTGCGGTCCCTTTTATCCCTATGCTCGCAGCATTTTCCATTTCTGTACTTATGGTAGTTTCGACCCCCACGTGGCCTTTCGCCTTCCTGATCCTCTCAGAATCTTCGAATCTCCCCTGTTCTGGCTATGTCAACACAGTAGATTTCTCACTGATCCCTGTACTCAAAATGCTCCATTCCCGAGCGAAACTCTCGACACCGGCGCTCTCCGGCGATGTATTCTGTTCTTCGACACTCCCGGCCGTTGTGGACATTCCCGTCCCTGCCGGGCCTTGTTCTGACTGAAACTCCCCCACTACATCTGGCTGATCGTCCAACCATCCCGTGGCCTCCGCCGATTCTTCATAATCGAACCAATTGATGACTGAGTCTTCTGGATCTTGGTTATCGTAAAATTGGAACTTGGCAAGATCCTCTTCCACGCCTGCCAAGTCATCCGTTCCCTGTCTTGGACTGTCCCCTCGGATTACACACAGCTCTCCCTCGACTGGAAATTCAACGTTTAGTCTATTCTGGCCCACTGGCGAAATGTAGTCACTCGGACTGTAAGCGTTCCCAACATCACTCCCAGACTCCGCAGACTCTGGTTTGACAACCTCTTTCCTGTTCTCGATGGTCACCACCACTGGCTTGGGTTGGGTTATAGAGACGTCCATCATGCACAAATCGGTGCAATCAGGAAGGAAAACTTCCGGCTTAGGCAAGTAGGAGGGTGTGATATAGATACTAGGATCGTAGGATGCGACCCCAGTGTGGATGAAATTGATTCTTTTGGGTGGTGGAACTTGGTTATGTGTGGGGAGAGGGTTTGTAGTAACATTGGGTTTCTCAGGAGGTAAAATCACCCCATTATCAATGAGATCTTGGATCTCATGACGCAATCGAAAACACAGGTCGGTATCGTGACTGTGTTGCTGATGGAACGCACAATACTTGGCTGGATTGTGGGCAGCGGGGAGTCTTTCCGGTAAGGGCCGCGGCTCTAGGGGCTTCAGATGCCCTTTTCTGATCAAAACCCCCAAAGCTTTGGACAGGGGCATATAAAGTGGAGCGAAGGTTCTGGTATTTCTGGGAGGGTATTTGGCTGTTTGTGAGTTGCTTCCGGACGCACCGGAGAATGGTGTGGCTGCCGTATTTCTTGGGGGAGGGTTGGTGGCGACCATACTTACTTCAGAGGTCCTGGTAGTCGTAGCGTCGCTCGGGCCTGCATTAGTATTACGATTGAAATTTCTGCGGGGTTGCTCCCGGTCATTATCAATCCACCCTTGTCTTAGGGCGTCTTCGATCTGCACCCCCATTTCATGCAGATCAGCAAAGGTAGGAAAGGGGACTACAATCATCTTTTGCATTAGCTTCGGCTGAAGATTGCGCACAATCATCCGAATCTAGTCTTTGTCCGTGGGTCTTAAGGTCATCATCGAAGCCTTAGCCTGCCATCTGGTTACAAATTCTGAGAAACTCTCCTTGGGTTCTTGCCTTGTTGTCTCGAGATCCCGGGTCGTGATCTCGATTTGTGTGTTATATGAGTACTGCAGGATGAAGGTGTAGACGCATCCCGCGAGGGGCCCTTCGCTACTACAGTTCGGACTCGATTTTGTGCTACGGTTCTAAATCTGAACCAAAGAGTCCAAATCTAGCAAATCGTTTGAGAAAACAGATTTTTTGAAAAGTAGTGCCAAACATGGACTGCTTTGCCAGATACAGAGTCGCCACCTAAATATTTTTAAAATGGGGAAATTTAGGAAACCCTGACTCGGTGCCGAAGGCCACATGTCCGTCATCACCGGAGTTTGTCTCGGCTCGGGAGCTTGGGTACGATCGGGGAAGGTCAGCTATGAGCACCCCCTTTCGCCCGGTCCGAAGACCGGCCTCTACTAACCGTGATATCCGATTTTGAAAACATTATGTGTTCTTAAACCAATTATTAGCCTAGAATTACTATGTTGTGCGCGCAGCAAACAAGTATTGACCAAATCGCCCAAATTGGAACAAAAACATTTCATGTTTGTTTTGAAATTGGTTTGCTATTCGCAAGTAGGCTAAAACGCGGATTTTGCCACCCTCAAATGGGCTTTTAGAAAAGATGATTTTGCCACTATCTAGTGGGCTTAAAACTCACAGTTTTAATGCATTATTCCAATTTAGGTAATTCAACCTCCATCCACAGGCATTCAAGCAGTTATATCACATAAGCAGCTAGCCTCATGGTAATCATGCTATCATGGCAACATTCACACGCATGCGATATGCTAAAGCATAAACACTTACATCGTACTCCGTGCCAAAACAATAAACTAGTTAGCAAACATGCATGTCCTAGTTCATGTTAGATTGACTAATGCAACACATACGGGATGCAATTGAAGTAGGCTCGGCTAACCTAAGCATGGCATGTGAGATGCAATCAATTGATGCACGTATTCAATTTTGAAATTAAAGTACAAATGCAGTTAGCATGATGTGCCGAGCCTGATGCATGTCAACAAATGCATGAATGCACGCATGCATAGCATAAGGTATGCTAAAATAAATGTGCCCTAATCTACCATCATAAGCAGGTAAATAAAAGGGAAGAAAGAAGTGGGGTTGGAAGACATACATCACACGCACGCACACTTATTACAAATATGCCCTCACTCGGAGGGACCAAAATAATAATACAAATTAATTAACTACGCGAGCTAATTAAATATTACAAATTTCTTAATTAATTAACAAATTAACTAAACTAAAGAAAAACAGTAAACCGCCTCGGGGCGAGGGCCAGATGCAACACATGCTCGGGACTGGCTCGGAATCGCACTGCCATGCATAGTTTGCCTCTGTTTTCCCTGCTCTGCTCCTCTGAAAACTGCCAAAGTCTCAGGGATGCCTCTCAGGACACTGGGGGATATCATCGGCTGAGCAGATTTTCCACCGGCAGTAGCATTTAGTCACCGGCTCAAAATAAGTCCACCGGCCATCGATTGACTGCCGGTCGGCACTAAATACTGCCGGCCGGCAATAAATTCCTGCAGAACCTGCAACTCACAGCAGCATAGGGCAAAATCTTGCATGGCAATGCAATTCAAGCAATTTATGCATCAATCACATTCCTTATCATGTTAATGACTCAAAGGAGGATGTGCCCCAATTCTCGAACCACCAATCATGCATTTCCATGCATGATGGCTCAAAGAATCAAGTGTGCAACTTCAATTTCAAAATGCATGCAAACCAAATAAACACACAAGGAGGCCTAACCTCTATCATACTCATCTCAAGAGGCAAGGTGATGCATGCAAGATGCAATGCAACTTAGGCATACGAGCTAAGGATGCAACATGCCGATACAAGCAAACATGCAAGGTGACCATGCAAATAAGCAAAGGATGGTCTTAAACATGAATTAGGCAGCTCTAGTTAGGCCCAAAACAGTGGCCAAAATGCTAAGTGCATGGAGGCAAATGACATGCAAACATGCATAGATACATGGTCCAAGACTTAAGCATAATGAAGCAACTTTTCGAAGCAGTTGAAAGGCACAAACATGGACAATTTGCATGCAAATTTTAGAGGCGATAGGTGATGCAAAACAGCCCCGAAACATAACGAAACGACACTCAACGCATGGAATAAATCCCGAAATGCAAGATTAGGTACATGAAATGGCTTACAGCTATACAAAGCATGCACAATATGGACATGGAGCATGAAGACAGAAGCAAGACAGCTCTGAGATAAACATTTTTACAGTTTATGACATGGCCAAACAGCAAGCAAAGATAGGGCAACAATGGCATGCAAAAATGGCCCTAAACATGAGGTTATGAAGCAACTCACAGCTGCTAACTCCAAACAGGTTAGGGCACTTCAACAACATTGAAGAGGGGCCCAAAATAAGCCACTTTACAGAACTGTAAAAACCCAAAAACAGTATACAAACATGCTAGAAATGCAATGCAAAATGAGGCTCAAAAAGAGGCTATAACACAAAGTGTGCAAAATATTCAACAAACAGCCAAAGACCCTTAATAAAACATGTTACGAAGGTTAAAATAAGACCTTTTCTAGGCCTGTAAAAAGATCAAAAACGGAAGCACAATGGGCTGCCAAAGCATGCAAAAATGGGGACCAAAAGAGAGTATAAAGGCAAGTATAGCATGGAGGTCCCAAAAAGTGTTGAGCCCTTCTTCAATGTTGAATAGGGGCTCAAAATAAGCCTATTTACAGTTTACATCATGCTCCAAAACAGATCACACGCAAGCCAAAAATTCTATGCAAGATTATGGCATTCAAGGAGGATATTGAAGCAAGTGAAAGATGGGGGGTTCAAACAGCAAGAGGTCCTCAATCAAACATGAAGAGGACCTCAAAATATGATGATTTACAGTTTGGGTCGGAGCCCAAAAATTCAAGCAACTGTGGCTTAGATATGATGCAAGAATAGGCTAGAAAATGGAAGAAGAGGACTCACCTTTGTAGACCAATGAACCAACAGCTTTTGGTTGAAGTTTGGGTGCTCCTAGCCTCTGCAAATGACCTCCAATGTGCTGGAATAAAGTGTAGGGGTGTGGTGCTATGGATTGGTGAAGAAATGGCCCAAGAACAAGGGTATTTGATGATTGAATAAGAGAGATATGGAGAGAGATCGAGGGTTGTATGTATGTATATCAGATATACATGGTATATCTCTGGTTTTTTGCTTCAAAACCATCCAACCTAGACAAAGGGAGAGGAATGGTGCTTATATAAGGCAAGGGAAGCACTTAACTTACAAGCTAAGTAAAGGAAAAGGGGTCAAAGGGGTTCAAGGGGGGGTGCAAGGCTTCTAGAGGAAGCTAAAACAGCTGGCCAAGCTTCTCCAAGAAGCTTGGCCAAAGGGTTCAAGCTTCTAGAAGGTTAGGGGGTTCAAAGGGTGTGCAAAGGGTGCAAAACAGCCATACACGTGCATGGGGAGCAGGGTCTGTGCATTCCAGCTGCCACAGCTGGCATCCATTCAATCTGTAGAATACTCCGGAAGGTCATCGGCTAGCAAAAAAGGTCGGTCGGCTACTTTAATCTGCCGGTCGGCACTCTATTTGGCCGGTCGGCCATCTATTTGGCCGGTTGGCAGGAAAAATCTGCTCTGCAGGTCCGACTTCAAACGGGCATAACTTCTTCATAGGAACTCCTTTTTAGGTCAATATTGTGTCCAAATCGAAGCCCCGGAAGTAAGCTTTCCAATGGCACCAGACTTGCATTAAAATTCCAACTGTGAAAAAAGTTATGCTTGTTTTAGTGAAGACTGCTCAGTTTCGGTCCAACCGGGATGATGCCCAACTTCAACCAATCATATCTCCGCCCTCCGGTCTCGGATTTAAGAGATTCTTGGTGGACCAGTAGTAACCTTGTCTAAGGATCTTCTGGGCTAGCATCACCCCGTTCATGAGCGCTCTGCACTCTCCTCCATGGATGGCCTCTATCAGGGGCTTGGACTCTTCGGCATCAACACACAACTTATGCATCCCGAGATGACCTCTCCTGTACAGTTTTCCTCCGCAGATGATGAACTGAGTAGCCATTTTTTGAATTGCCCACTTATCTTTGGCATTTTCCCCTGGTGGATACGCCTTTTTTTCCAAGAAGTTCCAGACATCGTAATACCAGGGATTCTCATCTTGTACCTCATCTATGGCAGCAATCAGCTCGTAGGCCGGCATGAATTTCTATTCAATGATGATCGGACGCATCCAGACTCCAAAATGGATGTCTATCATAGAAGATAGAGTTGCTAATGAATCAGTGAACCTGTTGTTCTCTCTTAACAGATGAGTGAAGTTCAGTTTCTCAAACCGAGGAATCAGCACGTCCAAGGTTTGGTGATAGATTCTTATCTTTTTTTCTTTAACTTTCCAATCTCCTTTAGCTTGAGATACAACAAGGTTCAAGTCCCCGATAACGTCCAATCGGTTTGCCCCCAGTTCTAGGGCGGCTTCTAATCCAGCAATACATGCCTCGTACTCTGCTTTATTATTCGATACTTTGAACCGGAGTTTGAATGCTAGAGGTATGCGGGAATTTTCAGATGCTATTAGCAATACCCCTATCCCATATTCGTATTGGTTTGACGCTCCGTCAAAGTACATCATCCAGGTTTCTTCTTCGACATGCAGAATGGCCTCGTCTGGGAATAGGTACTCAACTGCTTCATCCCCTTCCACTGGGTGATCGGCTAGGAACTCCGCTACCGTTCTCCCTTTTACTGACTTGTGCGTCATGTACTTCAGATCAAATTTGGAAAGCAGAAGCAACCAACGGGCTAGCCTACCCGTAAGTGCCGGTTTCTTGAAAAGATATTTGATGGTATCTAATCTCGAAACCATCATTACAGAGTGAGCTAACAAGTAGTGCCGTAGCTTCCTGGTAGCCCATACCAAGGCCAGACAAGCCTTCTCCAGCGGAGTGTAGCGGGTCTCATAATCCAGTATTTTCTTGCTCAGGTAGTAGATAGTTCTCTCCACTTTGTCCTCAGACTCCTGTGCAAGCATGCAACCCATTGTAGTTTCAGTCACTGAAAGATACAGAATCAACGGTTTTCCCAGCTCAGGCGGTGACAACACAGGTGGGTTCTGTAAATATTGCTTGATCTGTTCGAAAGCAGTTTGGCATCAGCCATCCCATTGGAACTTCTTTCCTTTCTTTAGGAGACCAAAGAGTGGTTCACAAGTCAAGGTTAATTTTACAATAAACCGTCTTATGAATTGCACTTTACCTAGAAAGCCTCACACCTCCTTTTCAATCCTTGGTGGTGGCATTTCTAAGATGGCCTTGATTTTAGAAGGATCGACCTCGATACTTCTCTGTGTGATCAAGAACCCCAGCATTTTTCCTGCTGTAACACCAAACGTACATTTCTGAGGATTCAACCACAACCGATACTCTCTGATTCGTTGGAAGAATTTTTACAAAGCGGTGTAGTGGCCCTTTCTTTCTTTGGACTTGACAATCATGTCATCCACATACACCTCAACCTCCTTATGGATCATGTCGTGCAAAATTGTGGTCGCGGCCCATTAATACGTAGCCCTAGCATTCTTCAGCCTAAACGGCATCACCCTATAGCAATAGGTTCCCCACGGGGTGGTAAAAGCGGTCTTCTTCTGGTCTTCGAGTGCCATCAATATCTGATTGTAGCTTGAAAACCCATCCATGAATGAGAGCAATACATGCCCAGCAGTGAAGTCCACTAATTCGTTGATATGTGGCAGAGGAAAGTCGTCCTTCGGACTGGCTTTATTCAAATCCTTGAAGTCCACACATACCCAAATTCTGCCATCCTTCTTTGGCACTGGAACTATATTGGCCAACCAAGTTGGGTATTCAGATACCAGCAGGAACCCTGCGTCAATTTGCTTGGTAACCTCTTCTTTGATCTTAAGAGCCCAGTCCGGGCAGATCCTTCTGAGCTTCTGTTTAATAGGTCGGGCCTCTAGGTCAAGAGGGATCCAGTGCTGTACAATCTCAGGATCGATTCCAGGCATGTCTTCGTAGGACCACACGAAAACATCTTTGAAATCGTTTAATAAAGTGACTAGGTGCTCGCGCTCCTCCGAAAACAACGTGGACCCGATCTGGACCAGCCGCGGGTCCTTCTCAGTACCAACATTAATTTGGGTGATTTCATCAACCTACGATTTTACAAACCTCTCATGCTCTTGATCAAGCAAATATTTCAAAATCGGAGGAATTTCTTCCCCGTCGTTTTCATCAAAATTTTGAAAGTCTTGATTAATGTAATAAATCAAAGGCACAGAAAAAGTACTCAATGGCCACAGTCGCACAATTCTCATTAATCACTTCCAAGTCACCAGATTCCTCTGTTACAACAGACTCAAAGGAAAAAGAAAAGGATGACCTAGACAAGACTGTGGCATCCGGGTTGTCACCCCCAGGAATACTGGACTTAGACCCAGACGAGCTGGAACCTGATTCCGACTCCACAGACTCAGTGGAATCAGATTCCGTCTCACTACCTGACCCGGTGCTGCTCGATAAAAATCCCTCCTCGTACTGCCAGACGAGAGAGGGTGCGATGGATTCATCTAGAATGTTTGAAGATGGGCTCGCAGCCGTTTCATTCCCAATTATGGACACCGAGAAGTTATCCCCCAAGAACTCATGTACGATCGGAGGATTTGAAAGTAGACAAGCCAGTGCTACCCCCATTTCAATCTCTGCGCTCTCGGAATTCTCTTCCTTACACTACTCAACCTCAACTGGTGGGTTTGTCTACTCTTCAGCAACATCATCCCCAGACAACTGTAAGTCAAAGAATATCTCGAACCCCGGCAAGCACCTCTTTTCTGCGTTTAGCCATAGCTCTGGGAAGCCGCAGAATGGAAAGTTTTCCTCCTCCCAAACAAAGCGTCCGTTCAGGGTGCCCTGAATAGGCCGATGCAGTAACTCAAAATGCCTTCCGACCTGCTTGGCTCTAGCTCGCTCGGCCATTTCTTTGCCCTTTCTCTCCCAGTCCTCTTTGGTAGGCAGATAACCTAAACCAAAGGTATGTGGGTTGTGCGGCACTTCGGTTGATGCTGTAATGCCCTTCCGGCCACTCTTTCCTTATCTCATCCCAGGGATGTGCTGGAGCTTGTTCATGAGGTACACTGACTGTGCGCTGACATATAACCCCTCATCAACAGCCAAAATGTTCTGTACGACCCGGGCCTCGGCTAGGGTAAATCCTGATAGAAACACATCCTCTACGCCATGCTCGATATCCAGAACTGGGGTAGAAACCTCTAGCGGTGGATGGATTGACGAATTCCCAAAAACTATAGCCATCCCCTTCCTGTGGGGGTATTTCAACATTTGGTGCAGGGTGGAAGAGACCGCCTTCACCTGGTGCTGCCACGGCCGCCCCAAGAGTAGATTGAAGGTTACGGGAACGTCCAAGACATGAAAGTCAATATCCTGCTGTCCTAGACCAACCTGAGTCTGAATTTTCATAGTCCCCATCACCTCTCTGCTGGTATTATCGTAGGCCCTTATAACCTGGGCAATTGGCACAAAATCCACGGGCTTCAACCCGATTGCAATTGTTGTCCTTGACGGGCACACGTTAATGGCAGATCCTGTGTCGACAAGAACCACCGGTATCCATTTGTCTCTACACTCCACAGAGACGTAAAGTGGTTTGTTGTGATCCGAGCCCTCAGGCGGCAGTTCCTTGTCGGTGAAAGTCAACGTCGGGAAAGATCCTCCCGGAAAAACCAGCCCTACCAACTGTTCAGGCATGGTGTCTATTGAAAGTTTGGCCTTGTCCATTGCAGAAAGGACAGCCTGTCAATGAACTCTTAAGGCCATAAGCAGTCCCCAGATGGAGATGTCTGCCTGTATCTTCTTAAGCTGTTTCAGCACAGCCTCCTCTTCGAGCAGCTTTTCTTTCTGCCCCTCCGCCTCCTTGCCCTTCCTAAACGCCTCTGGTTGATCTAAGTGTGGGGGCCTGAAATACCGCCTACTCCTAGTCATGTGGTCAACTTCGCCAACATACCAGGTATCATCCGGCTAGCTGCTCCCCCAGTCTTCGTCGGTGTGGGCAAGACATAGGTCGTCATCTTTCCACCACATGCCATCGGCAGCCGACAGACATCTGTCCAGCTCCGTTACAACTATTCCTGTGCCCACAGCACCTTGCGTTCCTGTGCTCGCAACACCCTCCGTTTTTGTGTACACAGCACGTTCTGTCCCTGTAGGGGCTTTGGCCTTTCTGGCCCTCTCAGAATCTTCAATCCTTTCTTATTCAAACTGCTTCAGTGCAGCCTGCTGTTCAACATCTCCTGTATTCAAATTGCCCGGATTCCGAGCGAAATTCTTTACACCAGCGCTCTCCGGTGATACAAACTGATTCCCGGCCCTTCCGGCCACTGTTGATGTCCCAATCCCTGATAGGCCATGTTCTGGCTGAGGCTGCTCAATAACATCTGGTTGGTCGTCAAGCCACCCGGTAGCTTCCGTTGACCCATCCAAATCAAACCAGTTAACTGTAACGTCCCCTGAGTCCTGCTCTTCAAAGAATTGCAGATTCGCAATGTCCTTCTCCAGATTCGATAGGTCATCTAGTCCCTGATTAGGTCCATCCTCTCGTACTACACAAATCTCTGTCCCCACTGGCAATTCCACCCTTGGCTTAGGCTGATATGCTGGTGTGATGTAACCCTTCGGGTTGTACATGAAGCTCGTAGACCCCTCAGGCTCCGATTCATCATTTCCATCTGCTCCCATAGTCGACCCAATTCTATCTTCGATAGTCACCACCACCATTTCAGGTTGGGTTTAGGAGATGTCCGTCATGCACAAGTCAGTGCCTTCAAGAATGAACAGCTCCGGCTTGGGTAGGTGGGAAGGGGTGATATATATGCTATGGTCATATGACACAACCCTAGTTTCGATCAAGTTAATGCGTTTGGGACGTGGAGCTTGGTTATGTGGTGGGAAAGGGTTGGTTGTAACATTTGGTTTTTCTGGGGATGCAATCACCCTATTGTCAACGAGATCCTGGATTTCCTGACGCAATCTGAAGCACTAGTCAGTGTCGTAACCATGCTGTTGGTGAAACGCACAGTATTTAGCTGGGTTGTGGGAGGGGAGAAGCTTTTCTAGTAATGGCCGCGGCTCTAGGTGCTTCAAGTGCCCTTTCCTGATCAAAACCCCCAGAGCTTTAGACAAAGACATATACAACGGGGTAAAGATTCTCTGGGCTCGGGGTGAAAACTTGGTTATTTGTGAGCTACTTCCAGACGCACCGGTGAATGGCGTAGCTGGAAGGGTTCTTGGGGTGGTGGTGGTGACCATGCCCACGTCTGAAGTCTTGGCAGCTGCAGCACTGCTTGTGCCTGCATTCGTACTGCGGTTGAATGCCCTCTTGGGCTGCTCTCTCTCATGATCAATGAGGCCCTATTTCATGGCGTCCTCGATCTGCACCCCTATCTCATGTAGATCTGCAAAGGTAGGGAGGGGGAGAACGATCATCTTTTGCATGAGCTTGGGCTGGAGGTTGCGCACAACCATCCGAATCTGATCTTTGTCAACAGGCCTGATGGTCATCATCGAGGGCTTAACCCTCCACCGGGTCACAAAATCAGAGAAGCTCTCATTCGACTCTTGCATAGTTGTCTCGAGATCATGAGTTGTGACCTCGATCTGAGTATTGTAGGAGTATTGGGCTACAAAGGCCTCAGCCATCTCCTCCCAGTTCCTCTTAACAGAGTTCTCCAGTTTTGCATACCAAATAGCCGCTACACTCAACAGGGTCTGGCCAAACAGAGAAAGCTTCTGTAATCTGGAGAGGCCCATCGGCCTTAGTATATCTGAGAATAGCCGCAAATGCACCATGGGATCTCCAGGCCCGTCGAAAAGGTCTATGTGCGGCATTTTAAACCGATCTGGCAGAGTCACAGCCGAGTCGGTGTACCCATCCTCAATATCCGGAATGGATTTCATGCCTTGAGATTTCTTGAACAGCTTTTCTACCTTGCTCACTTTTAACGCTGTGGGGTCCACCTCGAACTCAAATGGTGTATCCAGTAGGTTGGTAGGTGCTTTGGATAGCTGGGGGAGGATTGGCGGTGGAGCCGGCCCCGTCGGAATGTACGTATTTTCCTGGATGTTAGCTGTCTCCCCAAGTATTGGAACTTTAGGTGGAGAAGGAGGTGGATGTGAAGCAGATGCTCCGGTTTGCTGCTGTAACCTGGCAATTAACTTTGCCTGTTAGGCCATAACCTCGGCTTGGCGTGCGAAAAACTCTGTCTGACGGGCAGCGTCCTGCTGCATGGCTTGCATACTCTCCTGGAGCTGACGCATCATCTCTTCCAGACTTGCCAAATTGTCCTGATCTAACTAAACTACCGGTATATCTGTCTCTGCAGTAGACTCAGAAATCTCAGCCTGACTACCCAAGGAACACTGATCTGGCAACCGCTGTACCGATACACTGCGCCTTTTTGACCTTCATCTAGTAACCAGGGGTAAAGAAAGTAACACTGCTTGTCCGTCAATCAGATCCGCGGATCGATTAAGACTACGACCTCTAACCCAAAGTGCTCAGGGAATATCTGTCTAGTCAGAAGCAATGGTGCTAAACTACCTTGCAAAAAGATAAATAAAGCATAATAAGGAAACAATGAACAGAAAAACGGACAACATAACAGCTTAAATAAAGACAACACACAGTTGGCAAATATAAGCTAAAAGAACTGTTCTCAACCACTGATCACTGTTCCCAAATCACTGCCCCAGATCTGATACCCTCAGGTAAAACTGATTCTTCGAATCTGATGCCCACAGACTTGATGCCCAGACTTGCAAACTGAAACATGCATTCCTGTAGAGACGCACTCTAAAAGCACATAACAAGAAAGTGAGAGCCAAAACACCCCTATGGAGGGGTAGGGTTTCCATGTCCTATTTTGTCAGGAGCTAGGGTTTCACTATGCACACAGCAGTTTTAAACAACCTATAATCGGGTAAGCAACCTGTCCTAGCTTGGAATGGTCACTACAGTTTCCGATATGCACTAGGTCAAATGGTCAAAAAGGGTGCCTCGGCAAAAACCGAGGTTTGTGTTCCCGTCGTGGCAGATCCCACAACCGGTCGGCCTTATGGCACGCTTCTCGAAGTGAGCCTCCGACAAACCGTTCAGGAATAGTATACGACAAACACAGTGTCCTAGGGGCACCAATGCAAATGTAATGCAAAGAGACACATAAGTGTAATCAAAACAAGATATCCTGAGTTCGAGTCAAGTTCTCTAAATCCCCAACAGAGTCGCCAAAAACTGTAGACGTGCTCAAACGTCACGGCTCCGCGCGCGAAGGTGCAAAATCCGTTTTGTTCATTAGCTACTACAGTTCGGACTCAATGTCACGGTTCTGAATCTAACCTCACAAAATGCAATGTGAGACCGATAAATCACCAAAGAGTCCAAATCTGGCAAATCGTTTTGGAAAACTGTTTTTTATAAAGAAGTGCCAAACATTGACAACTTTGCCAGATATAGAGTCGTCACTTAAATGTTTTTGTTTTGGAAAATTTAGGAAACTCTGTCTCGTGCCTAAGGCCACGTATCCATCATCACCAAAGTTGCCTCGGCTTGGGAACTTGGGTACGAGAGGGGAAGGTCATGCAATAAGCAACCCCGCTTGCTCGATCAAAGATTGGCCTTTACTAACATGATATTTTATTTTTGAAAACACATGCGTTCTTATTCCGGTTATTAGTCTAGAATTGCTATGTGATGCGCACAACACACAAGTATAGACTAGATCGCCTAAGTTGGAACAAAACATCTCGTGTTTGTTTGTTTAAAAATGGTTTGAAGGTACTACTCGCAAGTAGGCTAAGACGTGGATTTGCCACCCTCGAGTGAGCTTAGAAAACATGATTTGCCACCTCAAGTGGGCTTAAAACTCGCATTTTGATGAATTGTTTCAATTCAAGTAATCCAACCTTCACCCACAGGCATTCAGGAAATTATATCATTTAAGCAGTTAGCCTCATGGCAAGCATGCTATCATGGTAACACTCACACTCATACAAGATGCTAAAACATAAACACTTACAGTGTACTCCAAGCCAAAACCAAAGCTAGTTAGTAATCAATGCATGATCCTAGCTATGTTAAGATGCCTAATGCAACACATGCAAAATGCAACTAAGATAGGCTCGGCTATTCTAAGATGACATATGAGATGCAACTTGATAATCATGTATTCAAGTAGGTATTGAAACACAATACAGTTAGTATGATGTGTCGAGCCCGGTGCATGCAAGACAAATGGATGTATGCAAACATGCAAGCATAAGGAATACTCCTTGAAACATGACCTAGAACTAACCATCATAAGCGGTTAAATAAAAGGGAGAAAGACGTGGGATTGGAAGACATTCATACACTTACGCACACTTATTACAACAGATGGCCCTCTCGACGGAGGGTTCGAATAAATAATACAAGCTAGCTACGCTAAGCTAAATAACTAATCTAATAATCTAATTAGACTAATTATTACAACACCGAATTGAAAATTGGCTATGCTAAGCTAATTAAGAATTTACAACAATGAATCAAATTAGCTAACACATTAACTAATTAATTACAAAATAACTAACTCTACAAAGCAGTTAAAACGGCCTCGAAAAGAGAGACATATGCATGCTCGGTCGGCTTCACTCGAAAATCCGTTGCCATGCCTTATGTTGCCTCTGTCTGCACTGTTCTGCACCTCTGAAAATTATGCCAACTTCTATTATGCTTCTGAACCACCTCATGGACATTCTGAGAGGTCATCGGCCAAGAGGGGTGGCCATCAGCCAGTGGATATTGGCCATCGACCAAATATGAGGCTATCGGCCAAACATTTCTAGCCGATCGGCACACTAGATAGCCGATCGGCCATCTCTTCTTGCAAACTGCTCCTTTTGCTGTAACAGAGCACAAACAGAGGCATGGCAATGTATTTGCAAGAAAATGTGTGTGCAACCACACCCCTTATCATGCTTGAAACTCAAAGGAGTGTAGTGCTCGACTCTCGAGCCATCAATCACGTATTTCGATGCATGATGGCCAAAGAGGCCGAGTTGCACGAATCAATATGAATGAAATGCACAAAAACACATAAATGCCTTAAACTCTATCATGTTGGATCAAGAGTGTTGGTGACCGAGGATTGAGGCACGTTTCATCACTTCAAGTATGAAACGTCCCTTGTTCCTCGTGTTTGGACTAAACACTTAATCCAAACAACAATGCAAAGCAAGCATATTAAACACAATGTAATGCATGCATGATCAACTTAACAAAGCAACACAAGCATGCAAACATGAGGTAATGTAACAAGCATGCAACAACATACAATGCAATAAGCATGCAACAACATGCAAACCACAAACTCAATGGACTTAAACCGAAAATGGACAGACCTCAGCCATGCCCAAATCAGTGGCCAAGATGATGAAACAATGGCATGAAATGCACATACAAACGTGCATACACTTTGGTTCACAAACATGGTATGAAGACAACAACTCTCAAGCATGAGCAATGAATGAAAAGCATGGATGTGTGACAACACTATAGGCCCTGAAATCATGTATGGAATGGTGCCAAACCACTCAAAAAAGACAAGCATAGCATGCAAGAAAGCTCAAAGCTTGAAAATAGCAAAAGGACTTACACCATGGCCATGTAAAGCAAGCCCCAAAGGGCCAAGGGCAACCAAAATAGTCCCAAGGCAGGTCAAGACAAGACCAAAAACATGCTTGAACCTAGCCAACACAAGCCAAAACAAAAGAACAAAAGCATGAAGCATACAAGGCTAACAAGGGGTATTACACTACACCTATCAAAACCAAACATGGCATAACTTAACCAACAAAAATCAGAGTTATGGAATGTCAAAATAAGACCAAAAACCCACTGAGATGGCATCCCAAAAGCTTAAGCAATATGACATGCATAATGGCTCATGTTCAAGGCTTAAAACACAAACCTCCCAATGCATGGAAGAGGTGACAAATGTGAGTGCAAGACCACACTATATGGACTGAAATCACATATGAAATTATGCCAAATCATGGAAATGGTCTAAGCAATGCATGCTAGTGACTTGGACACTCAAAGCTAACAAGTTAGAATGCACTATAGCTATACAAAGCAATGCATACATGACTAAAACAACATCAAACAAAGCTCAAGCATGGTAAAACAAGGCTAAAAGCTTCTTTGAGTTGAGCCAAAACATGTAAGAATGATGATCCAAACACAAGATGCATGTTAAGGCAATAGAGAGGATTGCACTACAAGTGCATGGTGCATGCAAGATGCCATCAAACCAAACTTAGACAGAGGTAAAACATACTAAAATAAGGTCTAATACATGCTAAGATGGAGCCAAAACAAGCTTAACAAACATGTTACTTTTATGAGCCATCAATACAAGCATATGAGACATAAGGAGAGGGGATGACCCTCTCCTATTTGGGACCTCAAAACACCATTTCCACCGCTGAAAATCCTCTGAGTTTCAGTGGTGAGAAGGCTAAAATAAGGTGGTCCCAATAGCTTAAAAAGGAAGGCACAAAACAAGGTCAAACAAGGCCTAAGAGAGGGTAGACAACCTCCAACACAAAAGTGACCTTAAACAAACATCACAAGCATGCAAAATTAGAACTTTTTACAGTAGAAAGTTAATCTTAAATCAGCATGAAAATAGGTCTAAAAGCTTAAGCTAAAACAAGGGTTTAAAGGTTAGTTGGCTCACCGTTGAAGAACACCTTCAAGAACACAACTCCAGCAGCTTTTCTGAGCTTAAACCAACCCAAAAATACTAAAACCAACTCCTCGGGACCTCAGCCACAAAAGGATGGTGTTCTAGTAGGTGTTTGTGTGCAATAGTATGAAGAATTTACACTTTTGAGCACAAACACGAGCAAATGTAGAGAGAGAGGTAAGATATAGAGAGAGAGAGTGATATATGTTTTGTATATCAACTTTTCAACACCTCTGGAAAGGGAGAGGGGTCTCCCTTCTTATAGAAAATCAATTCTTAAGCTTGTTAAGCAAGCTTGAGTCTTGATTCAATCCCTCCATACACGTGTATGGAGGATGAGAATTGTGCTCACCAGCTGGCACAGCTGGCACAAAAATATCTGCAAAAGCAGGTAGAAAGCTCTCGGCCAGAAAATATGGCCAATCGACCAAAAGGAGTGTTGATCGACCAAAAGGAGTCCCGATCGGCCACCACTTATGGTCGATGGCAAGAAAACAAGGCTGATGGCATCATGCCTTGGCTGATGGGTTGTAGGGATGGCCAACAAGCCACCCTCTTCCCTCAGAAGCAAAACCACAAGTCCTTGGTCCACAACCAAGCACAAAACAGACAAATTGATAGATCTTAAGGCAAAGCGCACAGCTGAGGCCTTCGAGAACTCAAAACGAACACGAGCATGGATGATCATCGAGTGTTCAAACGATGATGTCCAAGTCTTGAGGACGGTCAAAAATGGGGTGTCTACAAGGTTCTTTCATTCAATAACTTTCCCCTTTTGTATCTTAATTCCCGAACCTTGATTATTTGGTTATAACAGATCAGGTCTTGTACTTAGTTTTCATCGTTAAAGGTTTCTTAACTTTTCTTAAAATTAAGTAGTGACTCTCGAATGCAAGTTGGTACCACATCAGGTGGAAAAACGCACCTTATATCCAAAAAGGCATGATGTCCATACCAAAGCCCTACACTAACTACACTCAGGTAACAGTCAAAGTCTTTAGATGGTGTTCTTATTTTGGAATCATAGTGGGCCTAAAATCAAAAAATCTTACAAACATAAGAAGTAACAAGAATAATAAGTTTTTTTTTTTTAATTTTTTAATTTTTTTATAAGTGTTTATCGGTATTCTTATGTTCAAGATCTGTTGTTAAACTGTAATCGATTACTAGTACTAATAGCCAACTATTAGCAACGTTGTAATTTTCTATGAAATCTACTAAATACTGGTACTGCTAAAGATATAGAATACACTAGAAAATGAGTTGATAAAATAACTCAAGAAATTATATATTATCAACAACAAATAAATTTAGTGTCTCAAGTATATAAAAATTAAAATAAATAATAATTAATTTATTTTCAACATCAGCGCCACATAATCCGTCTGGCAAAGTTGAGCTGCTAAAAACTCAGCGGGTCTAGCACCACTCTCTAGAAAAATAAGTTGTAGATTAATGGAAAGTTCTGATAATTTCAACACAACTATAATCTACAATTTTAATTATAAAAGGGTAAAAATTTTCAACACCCTCACACACTTCCGAGTCACTCTCTTTCTATTTCTCTCATCCTTTTCTTTATTGCACCTTTCTCTCTTGGGAAATTCTATTTACACACCACAAACTCTATTAGTATACACCATTTATTGATCGCACAACACACCCAATTTGATTTTCTATTTTTTCACTCAATACACACTATTAATTTTCAAATATTCCAAAAATATTCCCATCTTCTCTAACTCTAACCCTAACCCTAACCCTAACCCTAAATCCACCACACCATTGCTGCTGCTGCCATCAACCGTTGCTGTCAGCCCTTCCATCTCCTTCTGCCACCGTCACTCTCCAATCAACACCATCTCTAGCCTCAACCCGATACACACTCTCTCTTCTTTTTCTTCTTCCAGTCTTCATCGCGTCTATTTTTCTTTCATCTTCTGTAACTGGTGTCATCTCTCGCCGTTGTTACTGCTACAACTCACGTTGCCCTTCTCCGCCACCGCCACTGCAATTCACACATTCGTCTGAAAACCCTAAGTTTATTTTTCTCTCTCTCTTTCTCTCTCTCTCTCTCTCTCTCTCTATGATGCAAGAGGTTTGGATTGCGATGGAGGTCTAGGGTTGGGCAACGGGTAAAAAAGAAAGAAAGAGAAAGAGAGAAAAGGAAGAGAGAAACGACATGAAAGAAGAAATGTAGAATGAAAGATAGGACAAGAGAGGCATAAAGAGAGCGACAGGGAAGTGCATGAGGGTGTTGAAAATTTTCACCTTTAAAGACCCGAGTCCAGATCGTCGGTCGCCTTCTCCTGCCGCCCTTCTTGCAGCGCCCCAAAGCGACGTCGTTTTGGGGCCAAATTTCAATTAAAAAAAAAAGACAGAACAGAAGCAACCTAGAGAGGGAGAAGAAGGAAGGCAGAGAAAGAGAGGAGGAGGAGGAAGAAGAAGAAGAAGAAGAGAAGACACCAGCAATGGCTTCGCCGACTTAATGGGAAGCTGCAATTTGGCCACTTCAAAGAAGGAGAAAGAGAAGGGGTAGAAGAAGAGGAGAGGAGGAGGATCGAAACTTTTTTTTCCCTTTAGCAATGGAGTTCGCAGATTTACCCAAACCTGGTACCAATTTCCGACCCAAGTCCTTCAAAATCAATCTCAACAAGGCCCTTCGAACTCCATCGATCTCAATGGAGTTCGCAGATTTTGGTGTGTGGTGGTTGCGGGCTACAGGTTTCTCTCTCTCTCTCTCTCTCTCTCTCTATTTCTCTCTCTTCTTTTGAATTTGAAAACCCCATTTTATGTTTCTGTTCACTGTGTTTGGATGTGGAGCAAACTAACCCAAATGAAAGGGAAACTTTGTAATAAATGTTTCTTATTTTGGTCCCTGAAAATTAAGACACTAAAAAAAAAAAAATTTGATTGGACCCAAGATAGTTTGCTCTCAATATGGGAAATTCAAACCCATATTTGTTGTAACGCCCCAAAATAATTCCACATGAACTACCCACATTATTAAGCATTCATTAAACAATGACAGTAATCATTCCATCTCTATACATTAGACATGAGAGTTTATACAAAAGTTTCACATGTGGATATACATTCAATGATCAAAATACACATGAATCTATAGCATGTGAAGCACCTAATCTCAAAACAATAAAATGCCCCTAAGGGCTTACATCTTTCAAGGCAATAGCCCGATTACACAAAAGTGGTCTTTCAGACCCATACACATTAGCCCTTGGCTTTACAAAAAGAAATCACAACAAAGGAAGAGCCATGTGCTCTTTATAATTATCCGCTCCCTCAACTTGGCGGGATTACCACGTCTTTACCTACACCAAATCCCATAGGGGTGGGCATAAAGCCCAGAAGAGAAATACCAAACAAAGTATATACATTTATGTTAGGTGGCCAAAATTGAATGCAAGTGCACATGCGATGCAATACACTTTTCAAAACATTTTTCATGTCTTTCTTGAGAAACACCAGGCATTTCATTTACAATTACAATCTCATCAATTTCCAAATTTCAACTTTTTAATCACAAGGGGTGGTAAATACGACACTGGTAATCCCTAGGCTGGTGTCTGCAAGTAGACTCTACGAGTACTACTAAACTGTCATTTTTACCGGTATTAACCGAAAGGCTCAATACCTATCCGCGCGGTTTTTTGGTCTTTCACCATGGACACTCAGGCCAACTTATCAAACTCATCTAAACCCCCTAATCGGACTTACCACCGTATTTACCCCATACAAAGTTTCATAGTTCTCATTACAGTGTAATCCTTCTCAAAATAAACATGATGAGAATGTGCAATAACAAAAATAAATCAAATGGGAACATGATGCAATACAAAATACCTCAAAGCATTTTTCCGTTTCGAAACATTTCTATAACAAAATCAATTTCCTACCTTATTCATTTCTTCTCGTCAACATTATTTCACAATGGTCATGCTATCAATTTATCGCAACAACAATCTCTCAACATGCCCAATTCATAACAAGGCAATCCCTTCAAGGTCACAAGTGATGTCTTTCAACCATCACTCCAATGTTCACAATTTTCACCATTCAAGATGCAAAATCATTTGCTATTTCATAACAATGCACCTTCAAGTGTTTAATAATGAGGTTAGAGTAGTATTTCATTTCTCATACATCAAGTAAATTGTCATTTTTGCTAAATATAAGATGAAAGTTCACTCCCTAATAACAAAACAACAAAATGCCCCCAAACCTATTTTCATCTTTCAAACTCCCCAAAATTTTTAGGGTTTTTATGTCAAAACCAAAGAAAACATCTCCCCCTCTTTTGGAAGCTCCTATTATGTTAGTTAAAGAAAATTTTCAAGAGTTAATTTAGGAAGAGAGAGAGAGAGACCAATCCCACCATCATAACCCTAGCATTTATGAGGCATAACCAAACCTTCAATATCATTAATGAAAGCCTTAAATCAACCAAATCTAACATAAATATATATATATATATATATAACTCAAGAAGATTTCCCTACTTCAAGGTTTGATGGAGAAGTGGAGTAGAAACCCTAGAATTCAAGGATGAGAGAGAGCCTGGATCTTTACCACAAGTGAAGTTCTTGTTCTAAATCTTCTAGATTGAGAGAGATGATGATGATCTAATCCAAAGATTGCAAGAATCAAAGTATTTTGGTGTTTGAGGAGATTTTCTAGAGAGAATGAAGAGAAAATATGACTTTTAGAGTGAGAGAGAAGGGTTAGAAAATGAGATAATTTCGGCCAAAATGAGAACAAAAAATAGGGTTTTCGGACTGATCCCGCTCCGTACGTGCGACAGGTGCCCCTGCACGTGCGGCTGCCCTCTCCTACACGTGCAGCACTGATCCCCGCACGTGCGGCTGGTCCCGCACTTACCCTTTTACACCTGCAATTTAAGTAGAGAGCAAGCCAAACAATCCCCTAAATTCCGCACGTGCAACTTCACTCCCCGCATGTGCGGCCTCCTTCCTGCACGTGCGGCCCTAGGCCCCCGCACGTGTGGCCAGCCAGCCTATCCAGAAAAATTTCTGGTTCATCTCCCAGCCACTCCAGGCTTGACCTAACACTCTCCGAAACTGCTGAAAATCGACAACCAAATAAAACAAGATCAAGGACTCTATTTAGAGAACTATTTCCGATCATTTTAAATCCAACGAAGTAAAAGGAGAACGGGACGACGAGGGAAAGAAAAGCAAAGAAAAGAGAAGGAAGGACTTAGTCGTCACATCTCTGAATTTTTTTGTTCTGTTACAAAATTTTTATCTTTGTTTTTGGGGTTATTCAAATTTGTGTGATTTGCAGAGGGGACACTCCAGATACAGATAGATAAAGCCCATAAGAAGAATAGAAAGATCTCTGTTTCCATGAGAGCCTTAAGGATTGATCAGAAGACACTGTCTCTTCTCCATTCTTTCTTCTCCTCCCTCTCTAGGTTGCTTCTGTTTTGTCTCTTTTTTTTTTAATTGAAATTTGGCCCCAAAACGATGTCGTTTTGGGGCGCTGCAGGAAGGGCGGTAGGAGAAGGCGACCGACGATCCGAACTCTTAGAGACCCCAAATGAATTACCAAATATTTTGCCAAACCTCTCACATGGGTGTGGGACCTACACAAATCACATGTGTGTGGGTCCTATACCCATGTGAGAGGTTTGGTATAATATTTGGTAATTCATTTGGGTCTATAGCATTTTCCTTTATGAGTTATCCTTCCTTTATAATTAAAAGGGTTATTTAATGAAGACTCTTAAATTATTAAAAAATATTATTGACTCATTTATAAAAAGTATATAAATAGATCTTTTAAATTATTAACAAATATCACTTCAACTCCTAAATTATCGAAGTGCATAAATAGACCATTTAAACTAGGGCAAATTACACTAATAGTCCATATAGTTTGGGACTCGTATCACTTTGGCCTCTAACTTTTCAATTGTGACACATTTGACCCTGAATTTTGAATCTTATTCTAAATAAGAACAATGGAAGATATCATTGTTTAATTTCAAGGGCAAAATCGTAAATTTAATAAAATATAAACTAATTTGACAAAAATAAATGTCAAAAAAATATTTTTTATTTTTAAAAAATTATTTTTATCCACCAATGATAAAATTATTTAAAATTGATAAAAATTAATAAAAATTACATGATTAATCTTTAAAAATTAATTTTATATGATCATTATCCAAACACATAATAAAAATTAATTTGGTAAAAAAAATAAATAAATGTCTAAAAGATTTATCAATTTTACATAATTTTATTTTTAGTGAGTAGAACTAATTTTTAAAAATTCAAAAATATTTGTTTGACATTTATTTTTGTCAAATTAGTTTATATTTTATCAAATTGACGATTTTATCCTTAAAAAATCTAATGATATATTCAATTGTCCTTATTTGGAACAAGATTCAAAATTTAAAGTCAAATGTGTCACAATTGAAAAGTTAGGGACCAAAGTGACACAAACCCCAAACTATAAGGACTATTAGTGTAATTCACTCTTTAAACTATAAAAACGAACCAACTACATCCTTTAATGGAAGGAGTAAAAGTGAAACACTACAATAATTTAGGAGGATATTTATATACTTTTATAATTTAGGGAGAAAAGTAATATTTTTTTTAATAATTTAGGAGACTTATTTATATATTTTTATAATTTAAAGAATCAAAATAATATTTTTTAATAATTTAAGAAGTTGTCATATAAATAATCCTAATTAAAATTGTAGATCACATTCGTGTTGAAATTATCAAAAGCTTTCCACTGACGTGTAACTTGGTTTTTATATGCCAGATTGCCAGTGACAGGTAAACTACCCCTTATTTTATATTTTCCTTGTTCCGATGATGCAACTGCTGAGCATGACATTATTCTAATTGAATTATTTAATGAAAGAATATCTCCTAATTTTATTTTTTCAATTTCACATCTACTAATGTGGAATTAAGAAAATTAAAGATAAGAGGGAGAGGAGCGTGCAATCAATTCAAAAGGGAGTGTGTCATACTATTAGAGGTGAAATTAAGGAAGTAAAATTAGAAGATGTAACATTGCTAAAAAAGGAAAATGTCTCGTAGCTCAAATTTTGTGGCTCAAAAGTGGCTCAAATGGCTAAAACGACGTCGTTTTGGCCATTTTTATGTTGTTCTGTACTCAAAACGACGTCGTTTTGACCATTTAAGCCACTTTTGAGCCACAAAATTTGAGCTACATAGCATTGTTGGCTAAAAAATATAGAAAAAGATTCTCATTTATTTTAAATAATTAAAGAGGTAAGAAATAACAAAAAAAAAAAAAGAAGAAATAATCAAATTAATTAATTAATTAATTAAAACTCATATTTATTACTCATCAAAGTAGTGAATTTTTTTAAAAAAAAGTGCAAATAATTATGTATAATGTTTTTATAATATCTAAAATTATTTATCAAACATGTATAAAATAAAAAGAGACGTATTGTATTTTAATTCTTATCTTGTCCAAATAAAATTATGAAACATCACAATCATTTTTTATTTTATTTTTTCAAAATTAGGTGAGAAGTCACAATTTTTTATTTTATTAATCTAATAATTTACCAAACGGACTGGCCATTTTTAAAAGACAAAAAGAAAAGACAAAAAGAAAAGACAAACACAGATAGACAAGTAAGAACAAATCCAATTATTAAGTTCTCTCTTGTATTTATCACTTGGTTATTATTCTCTTCTTCTACTACATTTCTCAAGCTCTCTCTCTCTCTCTCTCTCTCTCTCTCGGTTTCAAGTTGATTTGCTTCCAGGTATTTCTCGTTTCCTTAATTTCTCTCTTGTATACTCTGTATATAAATTATGAATTTAAATAAAAATTTTAAAAAATAAATAAAAAATTAACTAACATTTTATTCATATTTGTCTCGTTACTTTTTTCTTTACTTATGTAAATCTTCATCAAAATTCATGATACAAACGAAGTCTAAATATAGCATCAATAATGCTTGATTCTTGTTAGGAAAATATACGTACTTATGAATGCATAAGTTTTCCTACCCTCGATTAGCTTCTCTCTTTTAATTTGATTTTTTTATTATTATTATATATCGCAATATATAAAGTGAAGTGTACACATATACATGCATCTAGTTTTATAGAGTGTCACTCCATTTTTTATGGTGCTCAATTTTCTGAACTTCATTATTATTATTTTTTTATTTTTTTTTTTTTGGCCGTTAAATGTTGTGTTTTTATTTTTTAGTTGGTTTGATATATGTGTCCACTCTTTAGACACGAATTTGTAGCAGCGCATATGTTTTTAGGAAAGCAATTTTCGCGGAAGCAATCATAAAAAAATTTGTTTTGTCGTATGTCGTTTTGGTAAGGATTTAAAAAAATAAAAAATAAAAAAAATGAGAAACATGTAAATAAATTTTTTTAATTTTTTCCTTTCAATTTTCTTTGTGAATTTCGGATTTGAAATTTTACAAACCTTTCTATCATTTTTTGGGTCCACAAAAATTCAGAACTTTTGGATGGTGTTTGGTTTAGTTTTGAAATTATAATCTGAGTGTGGATTTGTGATTTGAATATGGAATTATGAGTTGAATTTTAAAAAGAAAAAATTTGTTTAGTTATGAGTTTTGAAAGGAAGTTTTTTAATTTTACATTTTTGAAAAGAGTTTTGAGTTTTGAAAAAAGTCTCAAATCATAACCAAACACATAAAAATTATTTTCAAAACTCATAACGAAACATATAACTCAAAATTTCACACTACTTTCAAAACTCTACACTCAAATCGTAATCAAACACATAACAAAAAAATAAAAATTTTAAAATAAAAATTATATTAAAAATAAAATTAATTTTTTTTTCAATTTTTTAACATTTAAAAAAATACAACACAAAAATATATGAAAGATAATGCACATTAAAATAAATAAATAAATATTTAAAATATAAAATATTTATCCTAAAAAAATAAAATTAAGAAAAATTTTAAAAATTTATAAAAAATAAATCCAAAAAATTTTAAAATACAACTCAAAACACTTTTCAAACTCATAACTAAATAAATTTTCTCTTTTCAAAACTCAGGACTCAAAACACGACTCCACACTCAAATCATGATTCTTAAAATAATTTTAAAAAAAATAAAAAAATAATTTTTAAAATAGAACTTTGAAAAGAGTTTGGTTTTGAGTTTTGAATTGCGTTTTGAGTTGTATGTTTGGTTATGAGTTTTGAAATTAATTTTTTAATTAAGTTTTGAGTAATTTTAAGTGATGCGTTTGATTATAAAACGGCTTTTCTAAAATCATTTTTTTACTAAAAATATTTATGTTGAAAATATAAATTAAAATAGCCTTTAATTTGAAAATACAAAAATCACATCCAATTACAAAAAAATTCAATTTCTTTCTAAACACAAAAATTTTAACCTACTAAAATAACCAAAAATTAAAATAACCTACTAAAATAACTTCTTAAACCCCCATAACATATGTTTGGTAACCATTTCGTTTTCAGTTTACATTTACAGAAATTTTAAAAACTATTATAAAAACTCGTTTGATAATTTTTTTAGTTTATAAATGGTTGTCTCAACTTGTAAATTCGAGGAAAAGCGTAGGTTTTTCAACAGAAATTTAAAAATTTGACTAACAATTTTTTTTCCAATAATTTTTTTTTTTTCAATTAATTTTTTTTTGTCAAATAATTTTTTTTCAAATAATTTTTTTTTCAATTATAATGTGTATGATCACATTGTCATAAATAATAAAAAATAAATATAAATATTTTAGGACTGAACAAACATATTTTTTAGTTTATGTTTTTAAAATTTTTCAAACATTCTGTTTAAACCAAACACGTTTGTAGTTTATGTTTTTCTAAAAATAAACAAAAAGCAGTTTATAAAATATTTGTAAACATAAATAAAAAAAAACGTAAACGTTACCAAACGCTACCTTATAATATGGTCAAATGTTCTGATTTTACAGCGACCTCCCTAAGCTTATCAAGAATGTGTGTGTATGTATAAGGGCTGTTTAGGAATTGGGATTTTAACTTAATTTAGGCTAAAATTTACAAAAGATAAAATAGATTAAAATAATTAATTAAACAAAATATCATATCAAATCTATAATAATTTCACTTTTTTTTTTTTTTTTACAAACATCACATTCAATTATAAAAAAATCCAATTATCTTTTCAAATATAAAAATTTTAATCTACTAAAATAGTCAAAAAATAAAATAGTATACTAAAGTAATAATTTTCCAAACTCCCACAATATTTGTTTTATATATTAAGTAATTGAACGTGGAATCTTGATGAATCTTGATGAGATTTGTCGGAGTATTATATGGATCAACAATGATTGAGACTTCTATTTTTTAGAGACCCCAGAACCCCCTTTTGATTTCCACCATTGATGGTGTAAGTCCCACACATACATGAGTGAGTCTCATACATACATTAATGGTGATGATCCAAAAAGGATTGTGCGGGTCTTTAAAAAATGGAAGTCTTCAAAAAATGAGGGTCTCAAGCATTTTGTCAACATGGATTATGTTTTGTCTGTGTTGTAATTTTCTAAAGAAACTCAACTTTGAATGCATTGGAATTGCTGCTATCCCTCTCTCTTCTTTTGGTTCCCAAGTCCAACAGCCTTCTCACATGGAAAACAAATGAAAAAAAAAAATTAAAATTGTGAAAACGGTTTTTCTAAATCCGTTTTCTAAAACCACTTTTTTAAAATTATTTTTGTATTAAAAATATTTTTGGTCAAGAAATATTTATGTTGAAAATATAAATTAAAAAAAAAATTAGTGTAAAGATAGTTTTACCAAAACCGTTTAATTAAAACTTAATTAAAACCGGTTTTTGATAGAAAACTTTGCGGAACATAAACTAAAAACCATTAATGATTCAATTCTATTTATGAAAACTATATGAATTTCTACTATACAAAATAAGTGAATACATACCTTGATCCATGATAGTATGAAATTTTCTTGTAAGAAAGAGAAATCTTGAATGGAAGACCTTGATCTTTAAGTTCTTTACTTGTCTAAGATCTTCAAACCACTTCTCTCTATCTAGGCGATGGGAGCCTTCTTGTGGAGACAACTTGAGTTTTGTGATAAACAGTGTGGTTTGGAACCCTACACTATTTATACTAATATTCTTCCCATCAAAGAATCCATTCATTCAATGAACTTCATTAAATAGATTAATGTATCTTATACATTCATAATACATAATGCATCTTCTATGTTAATGAATTCATTAGATAGATTAATGTATCTTACATATTCATAATAGATACATAATGCATCTCTAAGATTCATTCATAATGAATCTATCACATTTAATGCATTGACATTATCTCCATTCGTCTTTTATACATTATGTATATATAGGTGCATTCATCAATGATTAGTCACCATCTAATTGATATACATGTATCTTACTTAATGAGATGAATCTAGCATAATCATGCATAAGCCACATTAAGCCATATTTAGGAAAAATTCCTACAATCTCCCACTTGACTTGCATGATTATATTACGTCACTAGATTATCATAATATGGCCAACGTTCTCCCACTAAAAGATTGCACCATCACCATTAGATTTTGTTCAATGAAATTATTGGCATCAAATCATTGTAGTCAGTGATTTACACATTGATCAAGACTGTACAATGGTTATAGTGTTAATATTTTCCATCAATATGAATAAGTGAATCTTAATCATAGAGATGACATTAGCAACATAATGGTGTTTAATGCTAATTCATCTATAACGGTCCCGTTGTTTACATTTTCTTCTAAATTGTGCACAAGTATGAAGAATGAAAACAACAAACATAATCATTACTAACAGAAGATGATTATAACATAACATTTATCGCGAACATAATACACTCATTTCAAGTCTAAACATGATAAACTTTCTACTGAGCCCATACGCGTAACATATTCTTGAAAGAGCTTAGGTGTGAGACCTCTAGTTAAAGGATCTGCTAATATAAGTGTAGTACCAATATAAGAGATGGAAACAGTCTAATTCAAAACCCTTTCTTTAACAACTAGACACTTGATATCAATATGCTTTGATCCTCCTGAAGTTTTGTTATTATTGGAGAACCGCGTAGTAGCATCATTATCACAGTGAATCTGTAAGGGCTTCAAAATTGAATCGACAAGTTGGAATCCAGAAATGAAATTCTTTAGCCATACTACATGATATGTGGCTTCATAACATGCTATGAACTCTGCCTCCACAGTGGAAGAGGCTGTCAGAGACTGCTTATGACGCTTCCACGAAATAGGTCCATTAGCAAGCATAAAAATGTATCTAGAAGTGGACTTTTGACTATCCTTACATCCAGCATAATCAGCATCTGAATTACCACCCACTTCAAGGTTGTTTGTTCTTTGATAAGTGAGCATGTAATCCTTAGTGCCTTGTAAATATTGCAACACTTTTTTAATTGCTTTCCAATGATCAAGTCCGAGATTGCTTTGGTATCGACCAAGCATACCAACTACAAATGCTATGTCAGGACGTGTACAAACTTGAGCATACATAATGCTCCCAACTGCAGAGGCATAAGGAATTTCTTTCATTTGTTCCCTTTCTAAATTATTTTTGGGACACTGAAATTCACTAAATTTATCACCCTTAACCATAGGGGCAACACCACTTGAACAGTTTTGCATGTTGAACTTTTTAAGAACCTTTTCAATATAGGCTCTTTGGGGCACTCCTAAAATACCATGAGACCTATCTCAGTGAATTTCTATCCCAATGACAAAAGAGGCTTCACCAAGATCTTTCATTTCAAAATTTCTTGTAAGGAATTTCTTTGTCTCATGTATCATTCCCAAATTATTGCTAGCAAGCAATATATTATCAACATACAAAACTATAATGCAGATATTGTTCCCACTGATTTTAAGGTAGACACATTAATCAACCACATTATCCTTAAAATCAAATTTGGTGAGAACTTCATGAAATTTAAGATACCATTGTCGAGATGCCTGCTTTAGACCATATATGGACTTCTTAAGCCTACAAACCATATTTTCCTTGCTTTCATCCTGAAAACCTTTAGGTTGGTCCATGTAGACCACCTCATGCAAGTCACCATTCAAAAAAGTTTTTTTAACGTCCATTTGATGTAACTCTAAATCATCATGAGCTACTAAGGCCATGACTATTCTCAAGGAATCTTTATTAGAAACAAGAGAATAAGTTTCCTTATAGTTTATCCGTTATTTTTGAGTGTATCCTTTAGCAACTAATTTGGCCTTGTATCTTTCGACATTGCCTTTAGGATCACTCTTGGTTTTAAAAATTCATTTGCATCCAACAGTTTTGGCTCCCTTAGACAATTCTATAAGATCCCATACATTGTTGTCTTTCATGGATTTTAACTCATCTTTCATGGCATTTAACCATTGAATTGCATTTCTATTTTTCATGGCTTGGGCATAAGAAACATGATCATTCTCCAAGCCTATATCACACTCATTTAGGTAAACCTCATAGTCATCTGATATGGCTTGTTTCTTTTCTCTTTGTGATATGCGTAAAGGTTGTTCTGCAACTGGGACAACTTCTTTTCCAATGTGAGAAATCTCTTGTGTACCAATAGGTTTAGGTACTACATTTTCTTGGATAATCGTGGAAGGCGTAAAATCACGATTTTCCTCCAAAGAAATATTTTTGAGATTTATACTCCCACTAATGTTTTCATCTTATAATAACACAATATTTCTAGTTTCAACAATTCTTGTGATATGAGTGGGACAATAGAATCTAAAAACCCTTTGAACTCTCAGGATATCCAATGAAATAACAACTTATAGTTCTAGGATCTAATTTTTTTATTTGTGGGTTAAAATTTTTTACTTCAGCAGGACAACCTCATACATGTAAATAATTCAAATTAGGTTTCCTACCAACCCACAACTCATAAGGAGTTACAGGCACAGCCTTACTAGGAACCCTATTAAGAATATGTACAGCAGTTTTTAAAGCTTCACCCCACAAGTAATCTGGCAAAGAAGAATTACTCATCATGTTTCTCATCATGTCCAAAAGAGTACGGTTTCGTTGCTCAGCTACACCATTTTGCTCAGGTGTAGCAGGGATTGTGTAGTTAGCAACAATACCATTCTCAGCCAAAAATAAAGCAAAAGCACTTGGATTTTGACCTGACTCAGTGAATCTACCATAATATTTACCACCTCTATCAGATCTTACACTTTTAATCCGTCTGCCAAGTTGATTTTCAACTTCAACTTTATAGAGTTTGAGCATATCCAGTACTTCTGATTTTTCATGAATAAGATACACGTAAGTATATCTAATAAAGTCATCAATAAAAATAATAAAATATTTATGTCCAGAAATAGTTGGAACAGTAAAGGGACTACATATATCAGTTTGAATTGTGTCTAATAATTCAGTAGTCCTAGTAGCACCCTTTTTCTTTGTCTTTGTGTGTTTTCCTTTAATGCAATTCACACAAGTACTAAAATCAGGAAAATCAAGTGAACTTAAAATTTCGTCTTTAATAAGATGTTTCATCATTTCTCTTGATATGTGGCTCAAACGCTTATGTCACACACATGGATGAATTTTCATTCACTCGCTTTCTCTTTTTATTTACCAAGTTGTTTACATTAAAAGGATAAAAGAGATTGTGCATAACTGGAATCTAAATTCAATGAATAAAGATTACCATATAAAGTTCCAGAACCAATCATATGAGAATTGTGGAATAAAGAGACTCCATTATTTCCAAACTTAAATTCATAACCACATGAATCAAGTTGTGAAATAGAAATTAGGTTCCTAGTAAAAACAGGAACATAAATTGTGTTTACTAAATCTAAAATGAAACCAAAGTCTAAAATTAGACGGAGGGTGCCAATAACGTCAGCATCCACATCAATTCTATTCCTAACCGTAATGGTTCGTTCTCCTTTATTTAGTTTCCAACTTGTAAGGTATCCCTACATGAAATTTGTTATGTGAATACTTGCACCAGTGTCAATCCACCAAGAATTTGGTGGAACATCTACCAAAAGGGATTCATAAGACACAAAACATTGAGTGTTACCTTTCTTGTCCAACCAACTTTTAAAACCTGGACAGTCTTTTCTTATGTGACCTTTCTTTCTACAGCAATGGCATCGAATCTTATTTTCTTCATTGGCCTTGTGAGTTTTATCATTTGCATTCTTCTTCTTCTTACTTTTGCCTTTCTTGAAAATCTTTTTGGTTGGACCCAAGGTGGTACGGTAAGCCATATTAGGCTTTTCAGCGTTAAGCCTCTCTTCTTCTTGAACACACATGGCAATTAACTCACTCATCTTCCACTTATCTTTCTACGTATTATAATTGATCTTAAAAGGATCAAATTGTGCAGGAAGAGAAGTCATAATGAAATGAACAAGAAAATCTTTAGAAATTTCCATGCCCATTCCCTTTAATTGAGAGGCCATGTCATTCATCTTTAAGATATGTTCACGAACACCACTCAAACCATATATTTCATCGTCATCATTTTAATCATGAGAATACTAGCAAGGGATTTGGAAGTTCCAATGAATTGTTCTTCAATTGATTTCATATAGCTCACTGTACTTTCAGAAACAGGGATTGCTCCTTGAATTGCAGGCGTAATTGAGCCTTTCATAATCATTAGACTTAAGCGATTAGAGCGTTCCCATTTTTCATACAAAGCCATGTGTTCCTTAGAACTTGTATCATTAGGCTTTGTCGGAGCTAGCTCTCTTAATGCATAGTCTAAATCCATAATTCCCAAAACAATTCCAATTTGTTTCTTCCATTTCTTAAAATTAGTTCCACTCAAAGCTTCAATACAAGACAAGTAACTATTAATTGCAACAAGATTCAATGCTGCAAACACATAATATCCATTACATAATATAATCAAGAAAACTACTTTTCACATGTCATAAAAATAACACCACAAGTTAAATATATCTAACTATAAAACATAATAAGTTAGATATGAAATCAAGTTATCCTTCCGTTGAGCCGAATAACAATATATTTTAACAATTCATAAAAATAAATGAGATGACTAATAAAAATAAATAACATAAAATAAAATAAAATAATCATTAAGACCGTAACGAGTTTATCACCGTTGGGCAGAAAAACTCAATATCTCTTATTCTATTTTATTAACTAAAGCACGTGAGAAGTTTATCACCGTTAGGCAGAAAAACTTATTACTATATTTATTATACTAATCATCTCAGTTGTTCAAACATACATAATGTTGAACCTCCGTTGGGCTGATCAGCAATGTTTCAACTCATAAGGTGTGTAACAAAACATTATAATTGCATAAAACATTATCTTAATTACCACTTGTTCAATAATTTTCAATTTTTATTTTAATATCAATAGAATAAAAGATTGGCCAAAAATAAAAATAAAATTAAAATTGGACAAGTGTAAATCAAGGTTTTGCACTTGTTACACAAAATATCATCATAAAATGAAATTCATACTTATACGTTTCATGCATCAGAATTGAGAACCATGCTCTGATACCAATTGATAAAAAACTTTGCGGAACATAAACTAAAAACCATTAATGATTCAATTCTATTCATGAAAACTATATGAATTTCTACTATACAAAATAAGTGAATACATACCTTGATCTATGATAGTATGAAATTTTCTTGTAAGAAAGAGAAACCTTGCATGGAAGACATTGATCTTTAAGTTCTTTACTTGTCTAAGATCTTCAAACCACTTCTTTCTCTCTAGACGATGGGAGTCTTCTTGTGGTGACAACTTGAGTTTTGTGATAGAGAGTGTGGTTTGGAACCTTACACTATTTATACTAATATTCTTCCCATCAAAGAATCCATGTATTCAATGAACTTCATTAAATAGATTAATGTATCTTATACATTCATGATACATAATGCATCTTCTATATTAATGAATTCATTAGATAGATTAATGTATCTCACATATTCATAATAGATATATAATGCATCTCTAAGATTCATTCATAATGAATTTATCACATTCAATGCATTGACATTATCTCTATTTGTCTTTTATACATTATGTATATATAGGTGCATTCATCAATGATTAGTCACCATCTAATTAATATACATGTATTTTACTTAATGAGATGAATGTAGTATAATCATGCATAAGACACATTAAGCCATATTTAAGAAAAATTCTTACAATTTTTCTAAAATCAATTTTTTGTGTTTAAATTTTATTATTATTTTAATTACGAAACACGACTTTAAATTTTATTATTATTTTAATTACAAAACACAGCTTTTCAAAAGTCGTTTTTTGATAAACAATTTCACTAAAATCGTTTTACCCTACAATAAAGAAATAAAGATAAAAACCCAACATTTTGAAAATGTCATAGTCAGAAAAATCAGCCGAGAATACTGAGTCCGGATCCTCGGCCGCTCTACCCAGCGGCCCTTTTCAGCAGCGCCCCAAAACGACGTCGTTTTGGGGCCAATTTTCCAAAAAAAAAAAAAAAAAAACGGGGTCTGCTACTGGTTCATCCATATATATATATATATATATATCTTTATATCTATAGATGAAGAAAAAGAAGAAGAAGAGAAGAAGAGGAAGAAGGAGCTGCTGGGTTCTGCTGGGTTCATCATAAAAAAAAAAAAAAAAAATTTCAAAATCTGGATTTGATTGTTGATGAAGATGATGAAGCTGATGATGATGTTGAGCTGCTGGGTTCTACTGGGTTCATCATCAAAAAAAAAAAAAAAATTGTTCAAAATCTGGATTTGATTGTTGATGAAGATGATGAAGCTGATGATGATGTTGAACTGCTGGGTTCTTCTGGGTTCATCATCAAAAAAAATATATATATATATTTGTTCAAAATCTGGATTTGATTGTTGATGAAGATGATGAAGCTGATGATGATGTTGAACATGATGATGATGTTCAAAAAAAAATTTGATCACCGATGGCCTCTGCTTTCTCTACCTTTTTTTTTTTTTTTCTAGTTGATTTGGATCTGGATCTAAAGGGGGAAAAAAATTTGATTCCTGTGTTGAAGACCTCTGTGTTTTTTTTTTTTGACCACCGATCTGTTTTTTTATGCATTCAAAAATTGATTTGGTCACCAATCTTTCTTTTTTTTTTGATCTGAAAATGATGAAGACCTCTGTGTTGTTGTTGATGAAGGTGCATTTTTGATGATGAAGATGAACTGAATGTTGGTAGATGATGAAGACCTCGGGTGTGTTTGGATCATTCTTCAAGAACTGAATGCTTCCCCAAATTTTCCAAGAATGCTTCCCAGATTTGGATCATTCTTCATTTCTTTTTGAAAATTTACAAAGGAAATATATATATATATATATATGGATGAACCAGTAGCAGACCCCGTTCTTTTTTTTTTTTTTGGGAAAATTGGCCCCAAAACGACGTCGTTTTGGGGCGCTGTTGGAAAGGGCCGCTGAGTAGGGTGGCCGAGGATCCGGACTCGAGAATACCGTGCTTTAAAGTTTTTGTGCCTGTCCCATGTGGGGTTGAGAAAAATGCTAAAAAAAGTCCCACCCACCCACGGACAAGAGAATGCAATTGTGCTTTAAAGTTGTTGTCCCTGTTGATATTGTGTCGATTTAAATTATTTATATGGTAAGATTCGATTACTTATAACTTTTTTTTTTAAAATAATAAGAATATATAAAATGTAAAGTCAATAAAAAATAATTATTAATTTTTTTATATGAATTTATTTTTTAATCTTTTGACTAAAATCCTTAATTGCCAAACAACCCCTTAATTTGAGTCACACCTTATTTTCACTCTTTTCTCTGTGGTTGGAACTTGGAAGCTCACTTGGTTATTCTCTTCTGCAGGCTTCCTCCCTTCCCTCTCTCTCTCTCTCTCTCTCTCTCTCTCTTTAGAGTTAATTTGCTTCTAGGTACTTCTCGTTTTCCTTAATTTATCTCTTGTAATTTTTTCAAACTCTGTATTTGAATTATGAATTTAGATAAAAATTTAAAAATAAAAGAAGAAATAAAGAAAATTTTAATTTATATTTTATTTACATTTATCTCATTTTTAAATTTCTACTTAAATTTATGATTCAAACACAATTTAAAAATATATGTTTATATAATGTTTGATTCATTTTAGAAATTAATATGTAAGGATAAGAGTGATTTCCCATATTGGTTTGAATTTTAAAATTTGAAATAATAAATAATTAAAACTTGTTTATATTTTTTTAGTTTAATTAACTAATCAATAAATTTTCTGTTTACATTTTAAATTATAAAAATAAAAAAAAATATAGTTTGAAAACTTAATTCTCACATTCATTCTCATTAAAAATCTTTTTTTTCTTAATATATATAATTAGTATAGATGTCATGGTCACTCGTTCAATGAGAACAGGGAAAGGAGAAAGATAGTGATGAGAAAAATGCTAAAAAAAAAAAGTCCCACCCTCCTAAGGACAAGAGAACACGGCTGTGCTTTACACTTGTTGTGCCTGCCATATGTGGGGTTGAGAATACAATTGTGCTTTAAACTGTGTCAATTTAAATTATTTTATTGTAAGATTTGATTATTTATAAATAAAAAAATTAAAATTAATAAGAATATATAAAATGTAAAGTGAATAAAAAAGAATTTTTAATTTTTTTATATCAATTCATATTTTTAATTTTTAAATATTTTTTTAATCTTTTAACTAAAATCCTTAATTGTCAAATAATCCCCTAATTTGAGTCTCACCTTATTTTCACTTTTTTCTATGTGGTTGGAAGCTCACTTGGTTATTCTGTTCTACAGGCTTCCCCCCTTCCCTTCTTTACAAGTCCTCTCTCTCTCTGTTTCAAGTTAATTTGCTTCCAGGTACTTCTCGTTTCCTTAATTTATCTCTAGTAATTTTCTCAAACTCTATATTTGAATTATATATTTAAATTATGAATTTAGATAGAGATTTGAAAATAAAAAGAGAAATAAAGAAAATTTTAACTTATATTTCATTCACATTTATCTCATTTTAAATTTTTTTTAAAAAAATTCCTACTTAAATTTATAATCCAAACACAATTTAAATATATACTTTTATAATGTTTGATTCATTTTAGAAAATTAATATACATACATATAAATGCATGAGTTTTCTTGCCCTGGATGCTCAATTTTCTGTACTCCATAATTCGTTGTTGTTGTTGAATGTGGTGTTTCTAATTTTTAGTCGGTTAGATATGTGTGTCCACTCTGCAGACACCAATTTGTAGTAGCACATATATGAAAGAGCAATTTTCCTGAAAACGATCATATATTTTTGTTTTGGAAATAGAAAACGATAAGTTGGTATTGACAATTTGGATAAGAATTTAAAAAGAAAAAATAAAAATATGAAAAAAATGTGAACAATATATAAATTATTATTTTCTATTTTTTAATTTCTTTTTAAATATTTTAATTATTTTGTTAAATTTTTAGATCCATTTAAAATACACTTAAAAAGTATAAAAATTATATAATTTTTTTAAAATTCATTGAATACAAGGAAAAAAAAATTCAATATATTTTGGTATTTTTTTTATATTCAATATATTTTTTACAAATTTTTGTGCTTTTTAAATGTATTTAAATTAAGTGGATCTAAAAAATGGAAAATTTACCCATAAGTCCTAGTTTTTGAAACGTTGAACCATTTAGTCCTAAAAGTTTTCTTATGCTCCATTTAGTCCCATTTTTACATCAACATGATGTGAATGATGTAAATGATCTGATGTTTCATTCTATAATTTCAAAATTTATTGAAATCTGATGAACATTAGATGTTTTTCATCCTATATTTTCAAACATTATTGAAATTTGATGAACATTAGATGTTTGAAATCCAATGTTTGTAACATGACTCTGATGTTATTAACATTGTATCTGATGTTATTAACATTGTAATGGGACCTTTCAGTCTATAAGAAAACTTTTAGGACTAAACAGTGCATAAGTTGTTAATTTGGGATTTATTGGTGCATCCCCCCTAAAAAATTTATAAAAAAATTTAAATGTTAAAAAAATCACTAAAAATAAAAATATATGTATGAATTAAGATTTTCAAAAATATTTTTAAAAATTTTAATCCAAACAGATTTTTTTGACAGTGAAATGTTGATTATATTCCAAACACAGTGTTTGAAAATAAAAGATGTGTAAAAACTTGCACCTCTGTGTCATTCAACAAATGAAACCTTACGCCGGGCGATTTCACGTGGGAGGTGATAGGTTTCATGGCCCATCAAGCTATCAAAATTCTTCATAAAAGATGTATTTATATTATCAATATTTTAGTTAATATAATTTAATCTCATTAAAAAATTAAGGGATCCCATCAAATAGAAATTCAGGCCTATTTAAGATCTACTGTAAATTCACTCTGTTTGGTTAATAGTTTTTAATTTTTTTTTTTTTGTCCTTAGTTTTTAGATAGAGTGACGCTATCTATAAAAATTTATGTTGTCACTGCTGCCTTACACTATTTTTGTATACTTTGCTTTTGTTGTGTTTTCTCCTAAGCAAGAAAGAAATAGAAAAATGGCAAAAATTTGTTAGTTTCTATGCATTCTTAATTAATAGGAAACCAATCTACACGGACAAAATTAAAAAGGACAATTATTATAAATAAATAAAAAAACTTTAGAATTTAAGTCTGATAATAAAATAAATCATAAATTTTTAATTTTCTCAATTTAGACTCTAAACTTTTAATTTCCAATCTAAATTATTTGTCTATTTTTATTAATTAAAATTAATAGAAAAAATAATATTTTAGTCATTAAACTGAATGAAAAATATACATCGACTAAAATGTTATTTTTCCGTCATTTTATGTATATATATATTGAGGTTAATGACTAAAATATTAGTATTTTTCCCGATAATTGAAAACTAAATTATATAAAATAAAAAAGTGAAGATAAAACGATCTTATTTTTTATTTTAAAAAAAAACACAAGACTAGAAAATAAATTACAACATTAGAACATATTACAAGATGGATTCACATGGACATACAAAAATAATATATAAGAAATAGATTAAATCTAAAAGTTTAAAGAACAAAAGATAAGGGTTGTAAATCGAAACCTGTGGTATAAACAATTTCCTTAAAACAGATTGGCAACCTCGTCAATGGGTGCTGGAGGAATACCGACATCTGTTTCTTAGGATACATCGGTCGAAACCAGCTAATGCAAAAACAACTTTTGGATAGTTTTGGCGAACTTGACAATGACAGCACTCTTTCATTAACAAGAACCAAAGAAGGGGCTAACAAAAAAGAGATAGGAAAATTTCTTCGAATTTTTCTTTGATGTAAGAAACATCTCCAACTTCATCTAAAAGATCACCATTCTCCATACAAAAATAAATAAATAAATAAAATAAAAAAATTCTCTAAAAACATCATACTAAGTTGGAAGGGAAAGACCTCTATTTCTACAAGTAGGGAAGTCCTTAGTCATGAAGTCTATCATCACGAGGGCAATCAAAATGCCATTAACCAAGGCCATCAAATCTAGCTATTACAGCTAGAGTTACAAAGGTTAAAAACTCATGGCTACTAATATAGTCATCAACTCCATCATCAAAAGATGAAAGTTACAACAGTTTAAATCTCTCATGCACTTAATATATACAAATAAATATTTATATAATGCTATTTGAATAAATCAATTAGATGGGTCGCAAAACGGATACAGATGTTGGGTTATAATTCGATCCAAGTCCAATCTCAAACACATGCACAAGCAAAGTCCAACACAGCATAGCTCAACTCAAGTTCAAAACTAAGTCCAAGTCCAAATCCAAGACCAAACCCAACACATACCCAAGCTTAGGGTCAGTCCAAACTAAGACTAAAATTTAAATCTAAGCCCAACTTTTATTGATACCCACTTTATGAGACAACTCTCATTTACAATCCAATAGTTTCGGCTCATTATTTTCGTATTGTAATCTTCTCACTTAAGAGAATACAAACCCATTCGGACCCACCTCAACCGACGGTTGGGTCCCACTTTAATCTCGAATTAAAGTTGCCAAAAATATTATTTTCCAACATAAAATACCATTTTTTCCATCTATTTTATTTAATGAAAATCACTATGGTTTAGATTGAAAAATAAAAATAAAAAATTTAGTGTTTAAATTGATAAAAATAAAAAATAAAAAATATTTTGTTACAAAAGCCAAAGCCTAATTTTTTTTTTTTTTTCGTAATTTAACCAAATTAATTGAATCTCACTTTGGTTCCTTATTTTTGTAAGAATAAAGCTATTTGCAATAATTGGTATACCAATTAGTGAACTAACAGATGATATAACATAATTTTAGAGACTTTGGATCTTTATAGTTTGTATAATGGGTGGGCTATAGTTTTGAAGTAGTAATATCATAGTATATGTTGGTACACTAATTAATATGTCAATTCGTACATATAACACTACTATTTTTTTAATTGTAACAAGTACTCTCTTTATACTTTCGGTCAAGTTTGAACATCATCTTATTTGTAGAGATAGAACAAAGGATGGAGAGTAGTAGGGAAGGGGTGGTTGGTGGTGATGAGTTTTAAAAATATAGCAGAAAAAGAAAATAATGTGAAAAATAGAAAAGTAGAAAAAGAGGGGGGGAGGGGGAAATTATTTTTCTAATATGACCAAAAAATGTAAAGGGTTGATTGTTACAATTAAAAAAAATAAGGGATTAAAGTGAGATTTCATGTAAACTGCAAGGATTCAAAGAGTAATTTAACCTAATTTATGTTAATGAATTTAATATCAAACAGAAGTACCACATTGGAAGTTGAGCGAAAGTATAAAAGATTGGCGTAACAAAAAATATCGTAACTAAGTCACAAACTTTTGTTATATGAATCATAAAATTTTATAATTTTGTTACGTTAATTTGTAGCAAGATTACGTATTTTGTAGTTGATATTACAAAATTTTAAAGTAAAATCATGTTAATTTATAATAAATTGCATATGATACACACCCTTAGAAGAGTACGTCCGTAGGATTTCCCCCTTTAAAACTCACTATTAAGTAGGGGTGGGCGCAGGTCGGTTGCGGCCACGAAATTTTCAATCTGCCATCTGTCCGTTAGATTGAGGGATTGGAGAAAATCAATCCGCATCCGTCTGCCAATTCGATGGATGTGGATTGAGTGGATTGGCGAATAGATGCGAATTGGTTTGGCGGTTTAAAAATTTATAAATTTGCAACATAATTCAACTTGTGCACTTCCTTTAAAAAAAAAAAAAAAAAAAAAAAAAAAAAAAAGTATTACAGTCAATGACTTAGAAAAGTATTACAATCATTGCATGCCTTATCAAAAAAAAAAAGTTTGAAACTGTAGAATATTACAATTATTGCATGCCTCATCCACATATTATAATCACAGCATGCCTCATCCACATAAAATATTGCATAAAGTATTACAATATGTGATTCTTAAAATATAAAAATAATTCAAACCACCAAAACTATGAACGGAGTAGTAGTAGAGATTGTATGCCTCTATATTGTTACATCTATATCCGTTTTTGAAAAAAAAAACCAACCAGCATATATTATCTTATTTATTTATTATTTTTAGAATTAGATTTAAAAACTAAAAAATATCAATAAATAATACATTTATTTTTTTCAATTTAAAAAATATATTCAAGTTGAAAACTCTTTTTTAATTAAAAACACAAACAGAATATCTAAACAAATTGAAAACACTAAATCTTACAAATTATTAGGGGTGCTCGGGGTTTGGCGGTTTGGTTGCGGCCAAATGAACCTCAAATCCGTCATCCGTCCAAAACTAGGCGGATGGGAAAAAATCAATCCGCAACCATCTGCTTGGCATCATGCATCCGTCCAAAATGCGGCAGATCGGTTCGATTCGGTTGGTTTGGACGGATCAGTATATCCACTGCTCAGCCCTACTATTAGGGCTGAGCAAGGAATCCGTGAAATCCGTAATCCGATCCAGTCCAGTCCAATCCAATAGGTTTGGATTAGATTTTTGAATCCATGGTTTGGTTCCGGATTGAAAAATTAAAAATCCGTAGTTCACGGATTGGTTCCGGATTGAATCCCACGGTTCCGGATTGGAACTGATCCGGACCATATACAAATAGTCTATATTTTTATTTTACACCCTCCTGCATAGTATCTTCTCTTATTTCATATAAAACTTAAATCCAAACCTAAACTTGCATAGTATCTTCTTTTATTAATTTTGTTTGCTAGCTTTTAGTGTTAATTTGTAATAGTCTAAATACTTATGGTGGAACTAGTTTCTTTATGGTTGTTTAAATTCTAGAACAGTTTGTCGCTATTATGAAAAGACATGTTGCTATTATGAAACTAATATTGTGCTATATTTATATTTTTATGAAAATAAAGTGTTATATATATTTTTTTGTTGTTTAATTATATAAATCCGTGGTCCTAAACCGATCCAATCCGTATTTAAATGGATTGATTCGGATTGGTTCCACGATTTAAACGGATTGGATTGGTTCGAATTTTTCAGGATCCGTAGATAACGAATTGGTCCTAATTTTACTCTAATCCAATCCAATCCGGACCATGCTCACCCCTACCTACTATTAAGCTTTATAAACACACTAGAATACACTCGAAGGCTTAGAATTTATGTTGTAAAGTCAAGACAAGGACTTAAAGCGAACAAGGATCGACTTTTGGAAGCAAAAATCAAAGGGAAAGGATAGGGAATACCCACGGCAGCAACTACAAAAATGTGTTTTGCACTTCAAAATAATCCCACACCATGTATAAATAGCTCCCTCAGTCATCCTAGTTTAATCCTTAAGTTGAACCTTCAATCATCCACATTCAACTTTAAATCAAACACAACAATCTCAACCACACACAAAAATTTAGATTGTTTAATATCAAATTATATAATTGTAAAAATGATTAGCATTTGCATGGCCAAAACATGTAATGCCAACATATGATTTCAATATTCTCAAAAATGTCTCCCAAGTCACAAATTTGAATTCTCCTAAAAATATCTTCATTTTTGTATAAATTTCTACAATTTTAGGAGTCCCAAAGTGCAATTAATTATTTTAATCTCGAAAATAATTAAGTGATTGTACGACTCCACATCTATATCCATGGGGTTCAAAATATAAAATTTAACAATTCAGGTAAAATATAACAAAAAAAGTTGTTTCTCACAACTAGTGTTAAAAGATTGTCTTCAATTGCTATATGTTTTGTTACTCAACATGAATATAAGAAAATATATTTATTTATATATGTTTTTCATATTATTTTCCACCTTTCATGTCGATAGAAATTAATATTATGGTTCATATCTTCTTTTTAAAGTTTTTGTTAATATGTATATACTCCCTCCGTCCCAAAATATTAGTCCCTTATTCCATTTTTCATTGTCCCAAAATATTAGTCCCTCTTCAAAAATCAAGTACAAAATAATGTAAATTTCTTATTTTGCCCTTCTTTTAAATTAATAAACAATATAAAAAGTACAATTATGACATTGATATTCCCAAAAAATGTACTATCAAAAGGGTAATTTTGGAAAATCAACTTTTTTCAAATGCAATAATTATACTACCAAAAAAGTTGGATTCCCCAAAAGGGACCATTATTTTGGGACGGAGGGAGTATATATATTTACCTCTCTTTTATTAGAATATTATCCTAGGTCTATCCTTGATTGGACTTAACTTGATTCAATATCTTCGTCATGAAACAAAACCATAGCTTCCAAACTCCCAAACTAGATGTCATTTAAATGTATCATTGTTAAAAACCATTATATTATATATAAACACAATATTCACAAGAAAATATATACACATCAACATACAAATAGGATAATAAAATTCAGGTTCTCTCCCTTACATTAATAAAATGGAGATGTCTATTTCATTATTAATGGTTGTGAAAGAGTCATATTAACATTTTTTTTTTCTTAAATTTAAGAATAATTAAATTCAAATTAATGTAACAGTTATAGTTGGATGATTTTAACAGTATGTTACAAGTTTATGCGTTAAAATGAATATCTCAATTCCAAACATGTAGGCCATGTTTGTCTGTATTAATTCGATATTTGGTTAAAACATTGAAGTACAAACAAACAATCCATCCAGATATGATATCCCACATATGATGGACTATTCAATCCTATATAGGGGGTGAGATATAAATTGGAGGATTAAGTCAAAGTCTGAACTAACTTATCAAATGACCATAATAGAGGTATTGATGCAGGATGATTAGGGACAGGCTGTGAGGACTGTAAAACAGACTTTCTGTGGGTTTTTGTAGTTGCTTAAAGCTGGAAATTAATAGGAATTTTAGGATTTCAATTAATGAATGGAATGAACTAGGTTTAAGATTAATAAATCAGATGAAAGAGATCAAAACAGGGGCTGTTCTGGGTGCTGTGAACAGTACCCGTGAACAATAGAAGTGTTGAAATTTAAAGAAGAAATAAAAGAAAAGAAGAAGATAGGTCTAGGCATCACACTTAGGTTTTGATTGCATCACACAATCCATAAAGAAACTTCAAAGCTCTTTAACTTTTTATAAAATATCAACTCTATTAAATTAGAAGCATTACATGGCTTTATATAGACTTTAGAGACTTCCAAAACCAACTAGAATTAAAAAAGGAAACTACTATAATATCTTAGACTTCCAAAACTAATTTAAGACCAAATAAAAAATATAAATAAAACTCAATTAAATAATTTGACCCACAAGATGACTCATGGGGGACCCACATAACCCATGTTAGTAAATATAAAATTATCAAAATACCCTTAACCTTAAAAATTCTAGAAAACATAAAAATAATAATAAAATAAGAATCTCAAAGAAGGCTAAATTCAGAGAAGTGATGATACTTGGAAATTGCCATGATTTCATAGAGAAACTGATAGAAATCTTCTATGATTATGTTTCTAGTATTATTAGAGTCTTATTTTATTATTATTTTTATGTTTTCTAGTATTTTTAAGGTTAGGGGTATTTTGGTAATTTTATGATACTTGGACATTGCCATGGTTGCGACAGCAGAATAGGAGGAAGATACCTAGATCTAGAGAGAGAGAGAGGGTGTAACGCCCCAAATTTCTAGCCCAAATGATAATACAACAATCATGGCTCTTTCAAGGAAAATCGAAAATAAATCTCCAAACTTACATTACATGATACAATAGTTCTTCATGCAACAATACATTAATGCAACAAGAAGTAAATAAACAAATAAATACTCCCAAGGGTTTACAAGTTTCCAAGACTTGAGACTGGTTACACAAAACGATTATTCAAACCCACACACATACAGCTCTTGGCTTAAACACAGAGTCACAGCAAAATGAAAGTCTCGTACTCTCAACACACATTTCCTCGCCTTTAGTTAGGCGGCATCACCACAGCTTTTCCTACACAAAAATCCCGTAGGATGAGCATAAAGCCCAGTAGGAAATCCTTAGAAAAGTATATATATATATATTTTATACAAGTCTCAAGAGATGAAATGCACATGCCATGTTATGTCCTTTTGAAAGAAAATCACATCCTCGTCTTTGAAAACCATCATGCTCAATGATGTCATGCAATTTCAATTCTTCAAAACTTAACAATTCATTTCAAGAGCGGTAAATACGACTTTGGTAATCCCTAGGTCGGTGTCTGCGAGTAGACTATACAAATACTACCAACTTGTCATTTTTACCGGTATCTCGACACCTATCTGCGCGGGTTTTTGGTCTTTCACCCCGGACTCTCAGGCCACCTTATTCAATATCATCTACACCACCTATCAAGACTTATCAACGTATTTAGCCCAAAACCATTCTATGAAAACTTGTTTCTCAACATTCTTTTTTCAATACAAGTTTTCAAATCAAATTTCAAAGTTTAATGTAATCAAATGAATTGATATGCCAATAACATAAAATGAATATGAATAGTTTTATTCCAATTCATCATCTAAGGAATAACACAATTTCTTCTTCCCAAGTATCCTCAACAATTAGTCATTTCAAGACTATTTCAACGTTTTGAACAATAATTTCCAAAATGAACAACAATTGTCACATTCCCTGAAATTCAACATTTATATAAATATAAATAAGAAATTTTCCAAACATCCATTTATTTTGACACACAAAATAAATATAACAATATCATTCATGGATTTTTAATCTCTTTCAAAAAAAATCTTCAAATTCTAGGTTTTCTCACCAAAACTATACAACTCAAATCTTTTGAAAAAAAACTTTCCAAAATCATCTTTTCTTCAATCAATGAAGATCAAAACCCATAAGATCATTTTAAAAGAACTAGAGACAAACCCACTTTCAAAATTGCTCAACTTCTTGAATCAACAATCAAATTTCAAAGCTATCGAAATATAGTTTCAAAAATCATATAGATCTTGCAAAAATATATATAACTCTAAGAAAATCCCTACCTCAAGTTTTGAAGAAGAAATGAGATGAAATCCCTAAAATCAATGGTGTCAAAACTTGATCTTCACCGCACACAACGAAGCCCTCGAGAAGTTAACCGACTTTGATGAAAAACCTATGGCAACACTCTAATGGATCTTGAGAAATCAAGGTTTTGATCTAATTTGGTGTAGGGAAATGCAGAGAGAAGGGAGAGGAAATGGTTTTTTTTTTTTTTTTTTTGAGAGAGAGAGACCTAACAAGAGTGAGATACACTCAACCTAAAGAGAAGAAAACACTAAAATTTCGGACTCACCTACCACCGCACGTGCGGCGCTTCTCCCGCACTTGCACTCTCGCACCTGCATTTATTGCAGTAGCCAAACAAGCCCTCCCCTGTTTTCCGCATATGCTGCTCAAGCAACTTCGAATGCATTTTGCATTTTTTCTTCAGCGAACTGGCAGCTCGACCCCCGTAAGTTGACCGGGTCAAAATCGGGATCGCTACAGAGGGGGTTTGGTTTGGAAACAATTGGGTCATATTTTAGAGAGAGAGATGGGGGGAGAGAGAGAGGGGAGAATGGTTTAGAGAGACGTGTGATAATATATATATATATATATATACACGAGGGTAATTTGGTCATTTGGTAGAACCTTGTCCTTATGGGCATAATGTTTTAGTGCCTGGACCTTTGAACAAGAAAATTTTAATTTTAGACTTTTGACCCGAGTGCCTTAGTTTCTATGGGTTCTTAATTAAAAGGAAACCAATCTACATGGACAAAATTAAAAGGAACAATTATTTAAAAAAAAAAAAAAACACTTTAGAATTTAAGTCTTGTAACAAAATGAATCATAAATTTTTAATTTTCTCAATTTAGACTCTAAATTTTAATTTGTATTCAATCTAAACATTTTTTCTATTTTTATTAAGTAAGATTAATAGAAAAAAAAATATTTTAGCCTTTAAAATGAATGAAAAATATTATTTTAGACATTTTTTGTATACATATATTGAGGTTAATGACTAAAATGCTACTTTCCTGTCATTTTATGTATATACATTGAGGTTAATGACTAATACCATTTTTTTTGGGTCTGTTTCACTTAATGAAAAATAAGTATTGCTTAGATTGAAGAATAAATAAATTAGGGTTTAAATTGAGAAAATTAAAAATTCAGAGTTATTTTGTTACAAAAACCAACGGGTAAATTACACTGACACCCCCTGAGATTTGATCTAATTACATCCCACCCCCTGACGTTCTGGAAATTACATTTGTACTTCTGTGGTTAATAGTCTCATTTCACAAACCTCTCCTTATATATAAAAGGCAACAACTCCTAGTAGAAAAACAGAGAAAATTACAATGCAAAATAAATAAATAAATAAATAAAGCAAAAGGAAAGACAAAAAAAAAAAAAAAAACTAGAGAAAGTAAAGCAAAGCAAAAAAAAAGAAGAGAATGCATGAGTTTAATGTTTACATTCCGTCTAAATAATTACAATGGCAGGGGGGTTAGTGTAATTTGCCAAACTTCAGAGAGTGATATGTATTAAACCCAAACTTCAGAGGGTGTAAGTGTAATTTACCCAAAACTAAAACCTAAACTTAAGGGATTTTTTTTTCGTAATTCCACCAAATTAAAAATTATATTGAATCTCACTTTGGTTCCTTATTTTTTTTAAGAATAAAGCTACACACACCAATTAGTGAACTAACGGATGATGTGGCATAATTTTAGAGAATTTAGGTTTTTATAGTTTGTATAATGAGTGGGGGCTTATAGTTTTGAAGTGACAATATCATAACATATGTAACAAGTATCCTCTTTATACTTTCGGTCAAGTTTCAATGTGATCTTATTTGAAAAGATAGAACAAAGGATGAAGAGTAGTAGGGAAGGGGTGGTTGGTGGTTGGTGGTGATGAGTTTTAAAAATATAGTAGAAAAAGAAAATAATGTGAAAAATAGAGACGTGGAAAAAAGGGGGGAAAATTAAATTTTTGTAACATGACCAAAAATATTACAATTAAAAAAAAAAGGGATTAAAGTAAAATTTCATATAAACTGCAAGGATGCAAAGGGTAATTCAACCTATTTTCTGTTAATGAATTTAATACTAAACAGAAGTACCACATTGGAACTTGAGCAAAGGTATAAAAGGTTGGTGTAACAAAAAATATTATAACTATATGAATCACAAAATTTTAGATATTTTATTACGTTAATTTATGGTGAGGTTACGTATTTTATAGTTGATATTATGAAATTTTATGATAAAATTACATCAATTTATAATAAAATTCATATGATACACACCCTTATAGGAGTACGTCTATAGGATTTTCCCCCTTTAAAACTGACTATTAAGCTTAATAAACACACACACTAGAATACACTCGAAGTCTTACAATTTATGTCGTAAAGTCAAGACAAGGATTTAAAGCTCACAAGGATGGACTTTTGGAAGCAAAAATCAAAGGGAAGGGATAGGGAATACCCACGGCAGCAACTGCTAAAATATATGTTTTGCACTTCAAAATAATCCCACACCATGTATAAATAGGTTCCTCAGTCATCCTAGTTTAATCCTTAAGTTGAACCTTCAATCAATGATCCACATCCAACTTTAAATAATACAGAACAATCTCAACCTCACACAAAAATTCAGATTGTTTAATATCGAATTATATAGTTGTAAAAATGATTTGCACAATGCTCAGAGTAACTAACGTGGTTTGCATGGCCAAAACATCCAATGCCCAGACATGATTTTAATACTCTCAAAAGTGTTTCCCAAGTCACAAATTTGAATTCTCCTAAAAATATCTTCATTTTTGTATAAAATTCTACAGTTTTAGAAGTCCAAGTGTGCAATTAATTATTCTAATCTCCAAAATAATAACAAAATAATCAAGTGATTTGCACAACTCCTCCTTTATATCCATGGGTTCAAAATATAAAATTTAACAATTTGGACAAATTATAACAAGAATATTTGTTTATCACAAATAATGTCAGTAGATTGTCTCTTAATGGCTATATGTTTTGTAACTCAACTTGAATATAAGAAAATATATTTACTTATATATGTTTTTCATATTATTTTTTCACTTTTCATGTCAATAGAAATTAATATTATAGTTCATGCCTTCTTTTTAAAAAATTTGTTAATATATATATATATATATATATATGCATATTTGCCTCCCTTATATTAGAATATTATCCTAGGTTTATCCTTGATTAGACTTGACTTGATTCAATATCTTCATCCCCAAACAGAACCCCAACTTCCAAACTCCCAAACTATATCTCCTTTAAATATATCATAGTCAAAAACCATTATATTATATACAAACATAATATTCACAAGAAGATATATACACCTCAATGTACAAATAGGATAATAAAATTCAGATTCTCTCCCTTCTATTTCATTATTAATGGTTGTGAAAGAGTCATATTAATATATTTTTTTTCTTAAATTTAAGAATAGTTAAATTCAAATTAATGTAACAGTTATAGTTGGATGACTTTGAATTTTAACAGTATTTTACAAGTTTATGCATTAAAATGAAGATCTCAATTCCAAACATGTAATGTATAGGATCTAAATCCATATGTACATTGTACACAGACATATGTATTCACACATATCATGTATAAATTCGTTCATTCACTGTTACAGTGAAAAATAAATAAGAAGAGAGAGGTATGGCTCTGCATTTTAGGGCAGAGGTCAAGGAGAATGTAGGAATAATTAAGATATTTTCAAACAAAATAAATGTTAGACATAAGTAAAGTTGGTTAATTGACTTATTGGTCAGCTTACATAGAGTAATTTATATAATATCAGTAAAAAAATTTAGAAGTGTAACTTACCCTTCAAGAAATCATATAATAATCTCCGCAATTTTTACCAAACAAGTTTTTGACAAAAAAAGAGTTTCATTATTTTGAAATTAGCTTTGGATTCTATGACCAGCATAGTGGTTTCATTGAACTTTCTGCTCTTATAAGCAACAGTCTTAACTTATTATACTAGGCACATCACCTAAAAATTCATTTCACTTCTTGATAAAATTAGGATGATTATCAAGCCTCAACACTGCCTTTAATTTTTGATAATTACAAATTGTCATTTCCAATTTTCACCCAATGGCATTAAAAATGTTAGATGGCATGGGAGTATTGTCATTTTAGTTTCTCCATTGGATTTTTTTTTTTAGATAATTGGTGTTCAAGTCAACTTACGCGTATCTCAACTAATCCCACGGTTATGAAATTAACAACTGGATGAACTTCCAGTGACCTCTTGGAGTAATTCAAACACAATGGTATTTTAAAGGACAATTTACCTATTTTATTGAACTATTAATCTATCAAATACAGACTTAATTGCTTATAGTTAGTGAACATCTTGCAATTGACTAGCCATGCATTATCTTCTAATAATTATTTTTGTTGGATTATAACATAGTGACCTCATTAACTGCACATTACTTTTGTTTGGGAATGAAGTTTCAATGGCATCGTATTTATGCTATTTGCATTGTGTTAGTATCTTTAATGGGTTCTTTAAAAGACGTTCTTTGCTATTATAGTCAAGTCTTATTCTATTTTACTTCCTCCAACAAGTTAGTTATTACACTAGCCATTTTAACAAAAATTTTCCTAGCTAGTTACATTTGGAGGGTCTTGGGGGCTCTTTAAATAGTTTGAGTAAATTGGTAAAATAAGAGTAGCGTTAGAGCATAGAGATAAAAAATTATTTAGGTAAAATAAAGAGCATTCCTTTATTGTACTTTAATTAGTGAAAAATAAGAGTAGCATTTTCACTTCATTATGTATTTTTCAAAGAGACATTCTTTCCTCTTATTTTAAAAAATAAAATTTTATTAAAATGATTTGTATTTTTAAGAATATCATTATCACATCATCTTTATTAATATATGTATATATATTAAGCAGTCTCAGAGTACCATGTGATATTATCTATGTGGTGCTCCGGACAAACGTGAAAGCACAAATATACTTTGTGGGTCATTCTTTATTTATCAAGTACCTAGTAAAAGTGCTTCAGTGTGGTCTCACCCATAATGGTTGAGAGCGCAACGTGAACAGTACCATAAGGAACTACTTAATAATTACCCATTCTTATATGGTATTCTATATGAAACTTTTGTTTGTGGATCATATAGGACATTTTTTTTTCCCAATAATTTTTCTTTCGGGCATGTGGAATAGTTGGTAAAAAAACTTGAGCCATTGGTTTTGATAAGATATAATATACGCCTGTATGTAAACACATAATAGTAGCTGCAATAATGACTCTCTATTTTGTTATCCTCAATTGTGAACTCATTCTAAAACCAATCAAACTTTCACTCTCATGCTTTTCTTGGTTTGTTTGTGTTTTTCTCTTAATTTGATATAATATTGTTTCTTGCTTCCTTATTTTCACCAGGGAAACAATGCCTATAGGCGAAATCTTTCTCGCTGCTTTCATTCAGGTGTTGTTTGAGAAGTTGGCCTCAACTGTCCTACTAAAGTTTCCTCATCAGGAGCAGGTTCATACTCTCTTCAAGAAATGGAGTGGAGAGCTAAAAGAAATTCAGGCATTCTTAGATGATGCAGAGGAGAAACAAATAAAAAATAGCCGTGTGAAAATGTGGCTTGAGGATCTCACAGACTTGGCTTATGATCTAGATGACATACTGGATGAATTTGCCACTGAAGCTTTGCGGCGTAAGTTAATAGTAGAGTCTCAAGCAGCTAGCACCAGCAAGAGCAAGCTACTGGCCATGATACCTACATGTTGTACAGGATTCAATCCAACGCCTCTTTTTTCTGATTTTATGAGTTCTACTTCAAAGATAGATGAAATCACTACCCAATTGCAAAGTATTTTTGAAAGAGGAAGTCGACTTGGTTTACAAAAGAATGTTGTAGGAGAATTTGCTGAAGCTTGGCACAGACCACCCGCCACATCATCATTGATACATGAACGTTGCATATATGGCAGGGATAAGGAGAAAAAGGACATAATTGATTTTCTTCTAAGGGATGAGTCAAATGATAGCAAAGTCGGCGTACTTCCTATAGTGGGCATGGGTGGGCTTGGCAAGACCACCCTTGCACAGATGGTATACAACGATGAAGTGGTGAACAAGCATTTTGATTTGAAAGCATGGGTATGTGTTTCTGATGAGTTTGATACTATGAGAATATCAAAAGTAATTCTTGAATCTATTACTTCCAAGGCTTGTGAATTTAAAGAATTGAATCAAGTTCAAGTTCAGTTAAAGCAGAATTTGATTGGAAAGAAGATTTTAATCGTTTTAGATGATGTATGGGACAAGAAATACAATGATTGGAACATTTTGAAGGCCCCCTTTAACGATGGAGTCTCAGGAAGTAAGATAATTGTAACAACTCGTGACAGAGATGTTGCATCGATTATGGGAACCGTTCAAAACCATTTGCTACAGCATCTATCAGATGATGATTGTTGGTCAGTGTTTGAACAACATGCTTTTGGGAATAGAAGCTTGGATGCAAATCCAAATTTGGTGTTTATTGGTAGGAAAATTGTGGGAAAATGTAAAGGTTTGCCTTTGGCTGCTAGGACACTCGACGGCCTTTTACGGTGCAAAGAAAGAGACGATGAGTGGGAAATTGTATTGAATAGTAAAATATGGGATTTAACAGAACAAGGCAATGAAATTCCACCAGCTTTGAGGTTAAGCTACAATCATCTCCCTTCACATTTGAAGCACTGCTTTGCATATTGCTCTATATTGCCAAAGGACTATGAATTTGAGGAGGAGGAGTTAGTCTTCTTGTGGATGGCAGAAGGGCTTCTTCAGCAACAAAATGGACAGAAGCGAATGGAAGATTTAGGAGTTGAATACTTTCGTGAATTGCAGTCGAGGTCTTTTTTCCAACCATCAAGTGGTGGTGAAAGCTCAAAATTTGTGATGCATGACCTCATCAATGATTTGGCTCAGTCAGTTGCAGGATATACTTGTTTTAGATTGGAGGATAAATTGAAGGATCAGAAGCAATGTAAAATATTGAAGAGAGCTCGACATTCATCTTACATGCAAAACGAATTTGACGCAAACAAAAAGTTTGAAACTTTTTATGATGCCGAGAATGTAAGGACCTTCTTACCATTGTCCTTAAGTAAAAATAGATATTGTTATTTGACAAGCGAGGTTCCCCTTAATCTGTTGCCAAAGATGAAACGCTTAAGGGTGTTGAGTTTGAATAGATATCACATTGGCGAACTTATTCCAAAATCAATTGGAGATTTGAAACATTTGCGATATCTCAACTTTTCCTACACTGAAATCAGAATAGTACCTGAATCATTAGGTACCCTATACAATCTACAAACTTTGATGCTAAGAGGTTGTCCAAAACTAAGGAAATTGCCTGCAGACATGGGAAACCTAATCAACCTACGTCATCTCGATATGATTGATTCAAATTCCTTAGAAGAAATGCCACGAGGAATTGATAAGTTGACAAGTCTCCAAACACTATCCAATTTTATTGTTATGAAAGACAATGGGTTTCGGATAAGAGAGTTGGGGAACTTGATTCATCTTGGAGGGAAACTTTGCATATCGGGAATAGAAAATGTGGTTGATCCTCTGGATTCAAGAGGGGTGTGTTTAAATGACAAGCAAGGTATAGATGTGCTAACAATGGTATGGAGTAGTGAGAGCTTGGATGGTTTACAAAATGAAATGGTTGAAACAGAAGTACTTGACATACTACAACCTCACAAGAAGCTAAAAGAGCTATACATCAGAGGCTACCATGGTATGAGATTTCCAATTTGGACAGGTGATCCTTTGTTCTCCAATATGGTGTGCATGAAGTTACAAAATTGTAAAAATTGCACTTCCTTACCGCCACTTGGACAACTACCCTCTTTGAAAGACCTTCACATCGAAGGAATGAGTGCTGTAAAGCATGTGGGTTGTGAGTTCTATGGGCAGCATTGCGCCAAACCTTTTCCATTACTTGAGACACTATGTTTTGAGAATATGCTAGAATGGGAAGATTGGTGCATTTTTGGAATCAACAAGGACGTTCAAACCTTCACTCGTGTTGGTAAGCTCTCCATCAAAAAATGTCCCAAACTCGTGCGAATGTTGCCGAGTAATCTTCCTCGCCTAAAAACTCTTGAGATTGAAAATTGCCCGCAGTTGCTGGTTGAAGCTTCTAGCCTTGTTCTCCTGTCACTCACCTCCCTGTCCATGAGTGATGTTTGGCTTCCAAGCCTTCCAGTGCTCCTTGAGGCATGTAACGTGCTTGAACCCAGTGCCCTTACTTGCTTAGATATTAGAAATGTTTCAATCCCTGAGTCCCTATGCAATCCAAGCATAGATGATGAAGTGATGTTGGCAAATGCAATGTCTAAGCATCTGAGTTCAATAACTTCCTTGAGCATTGAGAAGATTCAGAAACTTGCATTATTGCCAAAATGGCTTACCCAGGTGCTTAAAGGAGTCAAAGAATTGAAGATTTCCAGTTGTAAAGAACTCACAACACTCTGTCGGAATGAGGCGGGATTACAACACAGTCTCCTTGCCTTGCAAAGATTGATAATTAATGATTGTCCGCAACTTGTTTCATTGTTTGAAGAAGACGAGGATGTAGAAAATGAAGGGCAACATCAACAAGAGGGAGTGCCTTCCATAGTGAGACTTGAGTATCTAAATATATGGAATTGTGAAAAGCTGGAGAAATTGCCACGGGGGCTACATACCTTCACTTCTCTTCAATGGCTATTTATCCGGGGGTGTCCAAGTTTGGTATCTTTTTCAGAGACAGGCTTTCCGCCTAGCCTAAGACTACTTCGGATTCAGGAATGCAAGGCTCTGCGGTCCTTACCTGGGCGGACAACCCACGATTCTAATCTGGAGTCCTTGGAGATAAACGGGTGTGATAATCTGGAGTCCCTTCCGGAAGAATGGGTCCACCACCCCGAAACAAAACTGACAACATTGAGTACCAGAGAATGCGAAAAACTAGAAAGTTGGCCTTGTTGAATTCACCCCATGTGAAGGGGAAATTGTCTTGTGAACACACCTTGGTTGGTCAACAAGGAAGTAGGCTACCAACCATGTCAAAGAAGGAGGCTGCCGAAGTCAAGCATGGAGGCTACCCAATGGCACTCCCACCTACTCCAAGGTGTATAAAATGGAATGGTGATGGTGAGTTGTAGACAGGGCAAATGGCAAAACACATTGCTGAGAGAAAGGCACAAAACAGAGAGAGCTAGTGAGAGCTATTTTCTGTTTGTCAGAGAGTGTGAGTGAGTGTGTTATATAGAGAGACAGTGAGTTGAGAGTGTGTAATCTCCTCCATTTGTTGATATATAACAACATCGCTCCCGTGGACGTAGGCCGGTTTGCCGAACCACGTTAAAACTCTTGTGTTTTTGCTTGTGAGTGTCCCCTGGTGTGTCCACGATCCGCAACAATTGGTATCAGAGCCCGGGTGGAGAAAAATCGAGTTTTTTCCGAAAGTGTCCAGATTTCGAAGTGGTCGAAATCCACTTTTGTGCATACCAGGAGGAAGGCCAGGAGGAGAGGAGTCCAAAACTTCAAACCACAGGCCAATCGGAGGTGTCACGCGCCGCCACGCGCCACCTGAATATCGCGAGTGAAGACCACTCGCACACACGCGCCCCACGCGCCGACGAAGGAAGAAGACGAGTGGGGGCGCGCGTGAAGCTGACGTCAGGCTGACGTCATCCTGCGCCGAGCCGAGCCGAGCCGTCGAGCCGTTGACCGCGCCGCTGACCTGGCCGAGCCGTGCCGGAGCCGCGCCGCCAGCCAAGCCGCGCCGCTGAGCCGCCGTTGACCGCGCTCCTGCGCCGTTGACCGAGCCGTTGACCTGCCAATCCGGAGGAATTATCTGGTGCTTCTCAGGCGCACCAGATTCAGCAAATCTGAACCGTTGAAACTGTTTTGGCTAGATCTAGGCCATTCGGAGTCCGTTTTTGGCGATCCAATAGTGAGTCCCAACTATTTGGAGTATTCCGGACACATCCGTACGGTCAGATTCTTACATCGAAATTTCTTTAAAAAGGGAAGAAATTTACAATGGCAGGAAAAGGCGCAAGTTTCATGATTGAGCCTTTTAATGGTAGTAATGACTTTACCCTGTGGCAGCAAAGGGTGAAAAACATTTTAACACGAGAAGGTCTGGTGAAAGCTCTTCTCAAAAAGTCCAACAAACCGGAAGACATAAAGGATGACAAGTGGGAGGAGTTGAGGGAATTGGCAAACAGTACAATTCAGTTGTATCTCGGGAACAACACACTCCGGGAAGTCATCAGTGAAGTAGATCCGGCGGAGCTATGGGCAAAGTTAGAGTTGAGGTACAAGTCAAAATCTTTGACAAACCGGTTATCTCTAAAGAGGCAGCTATATACACTTAGAATGCCAGAAGGTGCGAACCTCACAGAACATCTGGACGAGTTCAATAGGATCACAATGGAATTGGACACCATTGGAGACAAGACCCAGGAGGAAGATAGGGCTATGATCTTGCTGGTCTCTCTACCTGCATCATATGAGCATCTCAGGACAACTCTATTATATGGGAAGGATGCTCTTGGACTGGATGAGGTGATTGCTACGCTCATTTCTCATGAGTCGATGAAGAAACAGGAAGGTAGCAGTAGCAAACACCCAGAAGGAAATGCCATGGTTGCCTCAGAAAATGAGCAAGGCAGAGGTAGGTCCAATGATAGACGGGGTAGATCCAAATCAAGAGGACGTTCGCAATCAAGGTCAGGCTTCAGGAGAAAGTGTTATTACTGTGATCAGGAGGATCACCTCATAAAAGACTGTGCAAAGCTCAAGGAGGACAAAGCACAAAAGGAACAGGCGAGCTCATCAAATGTCGCTGCTGCAGTAAATGCTAAGGATGAGTATGCATTTACAGTTTCGTCGAGTATGACGAAACCTGACTGGATCTTAGATTCCGGAAGCACATATCATATATGCATGGATAAGAAACTTTTTTCTACCTACCAAGCCAAGGATGGAGGTATTGTTCGAGTGGCTAACAACACTGTGAGTAAGATTGTTGGCATGGGAACAGTACGGCTGAGAATGGAAGATGGAAAAATTTTCACGTTGGATGGAGTCCGACACGTGCCAAGACTGAAGAAGAATCTAATTTCCTTAAGTATGCTAGACATGAAAGGTTATAGCTTCACATCTAGCAAAGGAAATCTCAAAGTCATCCATGGAGATACGGTGATGCTACATGGACGACTGGAGGGGAATCTGTACAGGCTTGTGGAGAAGGTTGTGACAGACGGAGCTACTGTCACTTACCGGGCAAGACGTACAAGACATGCACAGAAGAGACATAGGGCCCAGCAGACATGGCAACCAAAGTGTACAAGAACGCATGGAGGCAGTTCGGAGGTGCACAAGACGGAGCCATTGCGGCCAATTTTAAAGACAGCTCAGAGCAAAGAGACCAAGACAGCAAAGCATGTCCCAGGAAAGAAAGTTTCTTTTGCTCCTGAATTAGAGACATATTGGGATCTCTCCAAGACTGGATAGAAGGGAGAGATGCCATCTCAAAGAGTTGCAAAGTAAAGCTTTGCATGGCACCCCAGTGAGGGGGTGCCGGGCACTCCAGGCAAGGGGGTGCAAGCATCTCAGTGAAGAGATGCAGACTTTGTTGAATTTGGGCGTGACAAGATTAGCAGCAGTGTGTGCAGTGGATCACCTCACATGGGTTGAGGGGGTGATTTGTTGAATTCACCCCATGTGAAGGGGAAATTGTCTTGTGAACACACCTTGGTTGGTCAACAAGGAAGTAGGCTACCAACCATGTCAAAGAAGGAGGCTGCCGAAGTCAAGCATGGAGGCTACCCAATGGCACTCCCACCTACTCCAAGGTGTATAAAATGGAATGGTGATGGTGAGTTGTAGACAGGGCAAATGGCAAAACACATTGCTGAGAGAAAGGCACAAAACAGAGAGAGCTAGTGAGAGCTATTTTCTGTTTGTCAGAGAGTGTGAGTGAGTGTGTTATATAGAGAGACAGTGAGTTGAGAGTGTGTAATCTCCTCCATTTGTTGATATATAACAACATCGCTCCCGTGGACGTAGGCCGGTTTGCCGAACCACGTTAAAACTCTTGTGTTTTTGCTTGTGAGTGTCCCCTGGTGTGTCCACGATCCGCAACAGGCCTCGCTTCCTCTTGCCAAACCCTAGTTTATGCAACAACAACAACCTTCTCGCTTCCCTTGAATTTCTGTATATAGAAAGTTGGCCTGCAGGAGGAGGAATCGTCTCCTCCTACTTTCTAGAGAATGGGAATTTCCTCACCAACCTCACTTTTCTTGGAATCACAAATATGAAGATTGGTAAGCCCCTATCAGAGTGGGGTTTGCACAGATTCTCCTCTCTCAAAACTCTCTGGCTTGAAGGCCCAAGTAACGTATCAGAAGAAGAAGAAGAATATTATTCGGTGTCCAGCTTTCCAGTAGATGGGATGCTGCTGCCCACCTCTTTGACGCATCTGTGGATTTATGATTTCCCAAATCTGGAGAAGATATCTTCTTCCATGGAGACCATTCAAAACCTCACCCGTCTTGGTTTCAGAAATTGCCCTAGGCTCACATCTTTTCCCGAGCAAGGAGGGCTGCCTCCCTCGCTTTTGGAACTTCGTTTCTACAGATGTCCAATAATGAAACGGAGGTGTGAAAAGGGGAAAGGCCAATATTGGCCCCTTATAGCTCCCATTCCAAAAGTCACCATAGACGGCAGATACATCTTTGAAGCAGAGGAGGTAGAGGAATAAATTGCAATATGAGCAATCAAAACTAACAGGTACTCACTCTCAAAAATCACCCAAACTTAAATATATCAAAATTATTGTTTTATTATTTTTATCAATGCTAACAGAGCCTGTGTATTACTTATAATATATATATATATATATATGGGGAGGTTGGGCTATGTTTTTTTTTTTTAATTTTAATTTTTAATTTTTATTTTTATTTTTTATCATTACAGTTTTCCCTTTTAAATATAGAAAATCACAAAGAAAACAACAAATTTGAAGGGTTGAAATTGAAAACAATTTAGAAAAGATAGCATTTGAGATGATTTTTTTCCATCAAATGTGATAAAAAGAAAAAATTGGGATAATAGAGAAATTTTTTAAAAGTTTTGATGTAAGGATTTGTTGGGATATACCTCCTTATTGGAGTGTGGGACCTAGTTGATTTATTAAAAGAGGTTTAATTTGGCTTGGTTTAGTATAATATATTTTTATATATTATATTTGAAGAAACCCAATTCAATTTGGATACAATTAGGTTTTGAGAAGAAAACCCCAGATTCAAAATATGATGTGTATTGTTTTTCCCAAGAAAATAAAAACGCAACAGTAGCAATTCTTTTTCTTTCCGTGAGAGTGGTTGGGGTATCAATCAATTTGGTGGAATCAAATTTTGGGTGCTTTGGTTTTTGTTCTTGGAAGCACCATTAGTGTGCTTGTTCGGCTGCTTCGTTTTGAAGATAATTTGGTTCGTTATTTTGGGTCTTCTACAACTTTGGTTCAGAAGATTTGGTTCATCTATTTGGTGAGGTCTTTCCTCTTTGTTTATTTGTGATTATTTGGAATTCACCTAAGGGTGGTTTGTGAGACCATTAGTGTCTCGTTTGTAATCGTTTGGAACTTATTTGGTTGATAGTAGAATCGGATTTCGATCCCGTGGACGTACCTCACATTGAGGGAACCACGTAAAATTCTTGTGTTGCTTTTGATTTAATTTTTCCGCATTAGTTTTTATTCCCATTGATTGATTTACTTGTGGGGAATCACATCGATTTTCCCTAACAGGATTGGAGTATTTCATATCAAATCAAACTTTTTATTCATATTTGGAATCAAAGCAGATGAAAAAATCGGTGAAGGGTTGGAGTTGGAGATGCTCTAACTTGATGAAGGTTGAAGATGAGAAGGCCAAATTAATTTCTTAAATATATATATATATATATTATTGAAAAACAAGGGAATTCCATTTCATGTGTTCTCAGTGTTGGTCTCTTGCCAACCAACCACTGTATTCTTCTTCATAGAGGGGTTTTGGGTCTATTTATTTTTAGTTCAGAATTTAAGGTGGTTTTGTATGCTACCGTTGTTGTTGTTGTTTTTTTTTTTTTCTTCTGTTCTTTATTATCCCTTCCCCTTGTTTATTTATTGATTGTAATGATTCACATTATAATTCATAAACTCTTTTTGTTTTCAGATAAAAAATCAAAATCAAAATCAAAATCATATTGCAAAATGGTAATATCGAAGTATGGATTGCACAAATATTGTTTCATCGTGTTGCTTATACCAAGTGTTTGTTTGCTTTTGTACAAATGTTTATCTTCTGAAGTCCTACCTCACACACTACAGGAAAAAGGAGGTATGGTGGCGTTTTTTTAACGACGTTTTTTTAAACATCACTTTTATCAGTATTTAACGGCGTTTTATAAACGCCGCATATTCTATTAAACAAAACGACACCGTTTTATAATGGGAGACGTTTAAAAACGCCTCCAAATGCGGTAGCCACACGCGCCTCCTTTTGTGAAACCTATTTTGAATCAGAACCCTCTCTAAGCATAGTACACAAGACGATTTCGATCGAAGATTCAGAGCTCTCTCTCTCTCTCTCTCAACCCTTATACGCACACATCTCTGTCTCCCTCTCAACCCTCTCTAAGCTCCATCGAAGATTCAGATCGAAGCTCCAGCGAAGCGATTTCGAAGCTCCAGCGAAGATTCAGATCGAAGCTCCATCGAAGCGATTTCGAAGCTCCATCGAAGATTCAGATCGAAGCTCCATCGAAGCGATTTCGAAGCTGCACCGTCGAGGTAGCGAGCTCCACTGTCTCATTTGCAAAGATTCAGAGATTCAGTGATTTCTAAAAGCTCAGATCTGAACTCTAACCCCTCGATTACTCGCATTTCAAGCTCCAATGGCGGTGAATAGTCTACTTTGTTTCTAAACTTTAATCGGTACTCTCTCTCTCTCTTCTCGGTTTGTTCATGTAGACGTTTGACTGCATTTGTACATGCTATTAGTTGGCTGTAGTTTCTCTCTAGCTCGAAACTGGTGTTTGATTTGGATGTCCCGTGGAGTTGAATATGTACATTTTGAGTTTCTAGGGCTTCTTGAGCTTGTTGAGCTGCGCGGTCTCCTCTCTCTCTCCTCTCTCTCTGCACTGTTTTGAGTATAAGATTACCAAAAAAAAAAATGAAATAAAAATTTGAAATTTTAGAACACGGTTGCTTCAGCTCAGGTTTGAATCTGTATGTATGTGTAATGTGTGTGTTCGATGAATTTTGATGGTGTGGAGATGGAATTGTGTTGTAGGGGTGGGAAGAAGGCGAAGGGCTTGGGAAAGAGAAGCAAGGGATCAAAGGATATGTCAGGGTTAAGGACAAACAGGACACTGCAGGTTCTTTTTTTGCTCTGATTTTTGTTTATTTGTCAAATTCATCCTCTATTTTGTTGCTTAGAACAGAGAGTTCTTTTATTTTTATTTTTTTAATTGTCTTATGAATCAAAGGAGCTAATAAGGTTAAACTTGTTGTGGGATGAGTTTTTCATTTATTCGAAGAGTAAGAACAGTAAAACACATATAGAGCAGTTTGACAGTTTAAAAATTACAACAGGTATTGGTGTGGATGAACCCAAAAATAATTGGGTGTTTGATACATCACTTTTTGACAACATCCTAAAGAGATTGAAAGTGGTAATTCTCACATTTATCTTCGAATTAGATTTAATAAGCTTTAAAAAAAAATTGTTCTTATGTTTTTCTGTCTGTAAATCTTTCTTTCTATTTTTGCAGCAAGCAGCAGAAATCAAGGATGAAGGTACATCAAGATGAAAATAAATTTAGATTGCACTTAATAATATCATGATAGTTTGATGTGGATCCTCTTTGTATGCATCTTGCAGCTGTTGAAAAGGATGGCATTCAAGACGTTGATACTGATGCCACCACAGAGACTAATACAGTTGTCAAGTCTACTCGGCCCCAAGGAAGGTCAATATGGTTGCCCACATCAATGCTAGATCATTTTTTTTTTTTTTTTGAAATTTATTTACTTGTTTATTTTTGTTTCCTTCTTTAATAATCACCAGGTATAAGAAAAGAGAGAGAGGGAAACTTGTCCATGCATATTCTTCCGAGGATCTTGGAGGAATACTTGTGAGTTACTAACCTTTGTAATTTAGGCCCTTCTGTTTTCATTTTATAGAGTTGATTGAATTGTGAGCTAGTTAATTTGTGGTGCCTTAGTTATAAGTGGTGAGTTTATTATTTGGGTCACTATGTTGTCTGAAGTTACCAAATTATTTTTACAAAAATGAAGTTCTAAGATTTTGGAGTTTTTCCATCTGCTCTTATTTTCTTAATATGTTATTGTACAGTTTTCAGAGGTTGCCTCTATTTTCTTGTTTTGACTATAATTTTTAATAGATTGTTGTAATTCTATGGAGAAAATCATAGCTAAGTTGATTGCTTGAGAACATCGTTTTACAATTTTCTGAATTTACTCAGGTTTCACGGAAGGCGGATTTAGAGTGGTTGATTGAATTTGAATTGGTCAAATTTCAGATAGAAAGAAATTGGCTAAAAAATCTGAATATTTGGTGAAATTGGCAAAAGTTCATATTTGAAATTCAGGAAATGAATGGCTTTCTTATGTTGTTTATTCATTATGGAAATTAATGGTTCTATGTTAAAATTGAGTATTAAATCTCACCAGGTAATGTTCGTTTAAGTTTCTCTACAAGAGTAGATTTAGTTGATGTTTAAAAAAAATTAAAAAAACTAAACTTCATGTAATTTCCAGAAATTAGAATCTGAGGTTGAGAGAAAAATATTTTCATTGACGCACTTTCTATTTGTTCCAGGTCATGGATTTCACAGATCATGTTTGGACAGAATGCATGTCACCTGTTCATATATTTGTAGTTTTATTTTCCATCATAGAGATTCAAAGGTTGTGTGAAAATTCGTTTGATTAGTTGTAATAAATAAATAAAAATTGAACCAAGTTGTGAATTTCTTATGTTTGGACTCGAGCCATAATGTATGCCTTATCTGTTTATTAAATTCTGAAGCATTCAATCTGTGAAATTCTGAAGCTATTTTCATCTCTGTGATTTGGTCTCTGTGGAGATATAGAAATGACTGCACTTTTAACAATACCCAACCTGATATTGATGAGTTGTGTGAGGTAATAAAAGTTAGAGTGGCCATATGGGTGAAGTACTATGTGCTGGGCTGTACTTTGCTCATGAGATTGTTGCAAATATCAAATGGGTGAGTCAACATATTTAAAGGTGATAGTTTGTATAGCATTGGTTTACTGTTGGCCTGCTACTTTGCTTATGAACCTGGGGAGTTGCTGCTGTCTGCTGGGGAGTTGCTGTTGGATGTGGTGTGTTTAGGGGATATATGAATGGTCTGCTATAGTTGATTTTCCCAGTTGAGCTGCTGGTGTTTGGTGTAATTAAGGGTTGTGTTGGCTGTTGGACTATTTGGCTTAAGTCTGATTGGGTATTGGTTGTCTCACTGCTGGCTAAGGTTTGAGTTGGTCTGTTAAGGATTGAGTGGCCTGTGGTACTCTTGTTACTGCTCTGGGTGTGTCATGCTGTTGTGTGGTCATTATGGTGCTCATGCTCATTCTCACATTTCTGCTGATGTCTGAAACAGAGTTAGCACATTAATTTCTGCTGTTGTGATGATGTGGTGCTCATGCTGTTGTGTATGCAGTTTGCAGATGGTGTAACTTGCATTGGATGTCTCATGCTGGTAGATGATCTTGACATGCTGTTGTGTATGCATTTGATTGGCTGCTGGTTGTCTGTAGGCTGTGTTTAGTTAGCAGATTCAGTAGGGTGTGTTTAGTTAGCAGATTCAGCCTTGTGTTTTCTTGTGTTGGTTTCTCACCAACTTAGAGCTTGGAGTTGGTGCTGGTAGATGATTTGGTGTGCATTGAGGTGCCAACCTAGTTGGGATCTTCGTGTTTCACTGTGATGCCTTTTGCACTCTCCTCTCTTTTTTGATGTTAGTTTCCCATACTTTGTATGTTTCTTCATCAATAAAGCTTTCTTTGCTGATAAAAAAAAAAAAAAAAAAAAAAAAAAATCTTGCTATATTCAGTTTTTTTTTTTTTTTCCTTTCCATGCATATTGTGCAATTTGCCTTTGAGGTTCAACCCTCACACACTTGTTACCTTCTCCCATTCATTCATATTTGTCTGTTGAGATCCTAGGCTTTCATCATCTGATTTCAGTTATTGCTAATTGATAGTGAACAGCTTTAGTGTATTGTCTCTTGTAGGTTTGGAAAAGATTCACCCAGTTTGAGCAAACTTATGGAGATCTTGCTAGCATGTTGAAGGTAGTCCCATATCTTGATGCATCATCTTTGTGTATTGTTTTTTCTTTTTTTTTTTGTTTGTTAGTTTTTGGATTATTATCGTATTATCTAGATCTATAAATTTTTCAGGTCTGAGCTTTACAATTGTTCTTCTGACACAGGTTGAGCAAAGAAGGAAAGAAGCGCTTTCCAGAACAGGCGAAGAGAGTCAATCAGCTTTAGAGAGTTCACTACAAGATGTTGTATCACGTTATAGTTTCATGGATCTTTGGCCTTGCTCTTCTAAGGATTTGGATAATTTGGCACGGCAAGAGGTACTTATTAAGTTTTGAATATTCTCTTGTTAATTATCATTTCTTTTTGTCTTCTCTCTAATTATTGTTGTGCTTGATTTTAGTTAAATTAGTTGCTGCTATGCTGTCCAAGCAAAGATTTATCTCACACCCAGGCATGCATTCATACAGTTTTACGTCATCTTTGGCCAATATTTTTATATACGTTTTCTCATATTGATCCATTGTCTTGCATTTTACATTGGTCCAGTGTACACAAATTTATGGAAATTGTCATACTGTTCGATACTTGTATATGGAGTGGAAAAAAGGGGAATTTTTAATTAGGAATGTTTTGTTTTTTTCTATTGTTAAACATCTATGTAGATCAGACAGAAGAAGTTGGAAAATTTGTGGGACATGAACAAAAAAAATGCACAACAACATAAAATATTTACCATTTGAATAGATTTAACACGCAAAACAATTTTAGAACTTTTTGATTTATTCACTTATACATTAACTGTTGTACAACTTGCGAGATGAAACTGTTGAAGACAGCCTCTATGTTAAACCTTCAAAGCATGAAGGAAGATTGTACAGGTTGGGTGGGTAACCTTCAAACGTTGGTTGGCGGAGTCCCCTCAAGGTGGTCCAGGGGTCGGGGAATCAGTCTTTTGAACTATGAACTGACATGGATTTCTGATAAGATGGAGGGGTAAAATGGGGTGTGTGAGTATGTGTGTTTTGGAGGTTGAAATGAGAGCATTTGGATGTTGGTTTTTGGTTATTATTCCAAAGCCAGAAGGGGTAGATGGTTAGAGGGAAGCAGAAATACTATTTGGATTTACGTCTCGCTTGGGCTCTGCATGTGAAATTGAAAATAAAGATATATGTCATACCATCTATATCTTTAGTAAAATGTATATTAACATATTTGGGTATTTTCTCTGGATTCTTATACCTGAATATGAATCTCTTTTTTTCCCAGTGGCTTTCTAAAAACGTCAATAAGAAGACCGAGAAATCTGCTCTGGCAAATGGAGCTGTTTTTGTAGGTACTAATATAGCATTTGTTCTCAAAATTTATATTTGGTTGTAATTTCTCTTTCATATCATTTGGTAATTATCTGCTGCTACTTGGGGACAGATAGGGGCTCTTCAGGATTGACAACCAATTAAATCAATCTACAAATGTTGTTTATCCAGATACTTCGAGAAGGGTTATTTACGATCCAAGGCAGAAGGCTGGTATGCTGTAATTTTTTTGATAATTTTTTTTTTTTTGAACGATTTTTTTTGGGATGGTTTACTTGACAGTTTTATTTGCCAAGAACGCCTGACATCAATTGACTGGAGGTATTGGGTTCTTTTCAGGCCCGTTTGCACCTGGACTTCCAGCTGTTTCAAGCACGTTGACTGCTTCAAGTGTTGTGTTAACTGGTGGTGGAACACCAATGCTCCCAATGAATTTTTGAAAGCAACACCGCCTGCTTTGTTAGCATTTATAGCAAATTTGCCTGCTGTAGAGGGTAAGTCTCAAACCTAAGAAACATGGACATTCCGACACGGAAATTTTCAAAAAATATAGGACATGACACCTGGGGGGACATGTACAAAATTATATTTATTATATACATAAGGATAAATGATTTTGGGGGAATATCAAAAAAATAGAGTAGGAAAAATAATTACAAAATAATGAATGCATAAGTGATTCATGCACATAGGATTGTTCAAATAAAACTTGTACCTTCATCATTTTGCAATTATATTTCTTACTAACACTTTTTTGAAATTTTCACAATAGTTATTATGTTGTATTGTGTCTAAGTGTCCAAGGAATGTCGTATTGTATCGTATTGTACCTTCTCTCTCTCTCTCTCTGTGTGCTGTTTGACTGACTAATGTTTGATGATTCGTTGCCGAAATTGCTAGGTCCAGCACCAAACATTGATTTTGTGTTATCAATATGCCTACAAAGCAACATACCAACAGGGCAAACTGGAAAATCAGTGAATCCCTCAACACAATTGCAGACTGGTCCTGCCCCAAGTACAAGTGACCTTTCTGGTTCAAGAAAACCTCATCCTGTTCCAAGTGGTTCATCTTTCAAAACAACAAGAGACAGGAAAAGAAGAGATGCAGACAGTATGTCTAAACCCCTTCCTCCCGTTGACACGTTATATTATGCTATATCACATAGACATTTAGGAACATCATCTCTATACGTGGATTTGTGTTTGTATTGTGATGAGCGTTAATTTTTGATTGCATATACATTAGTATGTATATATATTTAAATTACATATACATTCATCCATAAATTTAGAGGGAAAATTTCAATTTGCCCCCATGGTTCAACTCAAGCTTCATGAACTTTAATGGCCAACAATAAAACCAATGCACAGGGTGCTGCACTAGCATATGGTTAGCTCATAGATTGGTTGTCCAAATCTAGAACTTTTTTGATGCTTATATATGTCTTTTCTCAATTATTTTGCTGGATTTTTGATCAATTGAGTGGTTGGGTCAGTGGGACATTGGTTAAAGTTTGTAATAAATTTTTGGTTTGCTATATATGGTATCTATATTTATAATATAATAGACACAGAATAATTCTTTAGGTTGTGTCCATAATCATATTTGGATAAAGAAACATATTTGTGTAGGGATTGACCGAAGCCTATGGTGCCCACCCATAAATGTCAAACCAACCGTAGTTGGGGTTCCTTGTGATAATACTTGTTTCAAACTTGCTTCAAACCTGCGTGTGGTGCATCACACTAAGATGATTGATAATAGCAATAGTAATGACTAGCAATGTAGGCTCTACTTTATTGATCTCTCAATTACATCCAAATTTCAATTACATCCTCTCATTGAATAAGAGTTTGTCTCACGTTTACTTCCTTGATGTTATGCATTGAAATCCTATTTATCCATTAATGTTGTTACTTGTACAGTTATACACGTATCTTGTTTCCTATGATTATTATCTTGTTTCTTATAACACTTTGAAATTAGAAACTTTAAGTAATGTATAGTTAAATTTGAATATTCAAATTTTTTTAAGAAATATTGAAGTTTAATGATTTAACCTTGTAGTATATTAATTTAAAATTAAATGGAAATGACGTCTGGTGTGTTTAATTATGCTTTTAACCCTGTGAAATCAACTTTACAGGTTAAATTGGCTTCCCTTGAGAAGTTGTCTCTGAATGCAAAATGGATACTCTGATAGAGATATGGCCTGACAAACTTCAAGAACTAAGAGAGATGAGAGTTCAATGTTCTGCACCCTTATTTTTGTGCTTTTACAGGTTCTTAACATGAAATTCTGTTTGTTTTTAATGGAACAAGTGATATTTGAAAAATTGATGTCCTAATTTTTTTTGTGGACCGAAAGCTGGTGGTTCTCCATGAAAACAATATCGGTTATTGTGTAATACATTGGCATGAAATTTTGTTTGTTCTTGAATGGCTATGCGATGTATTGCGTTGTGTCACAGCCGGAATTTACTTGGCACCATATTTATGTATGTTCTCTTGAAACAAATACATTTGATTTTTTTTTTCTTTTTTGTATTTGTGTTTGTAGTTGAAGGCCTATTTTCCTTTTGTTACTGTACTTGCCAAAGTGTTTATGAGGGCTTATGCATCACAGAATTAGCACAATTTTTTTTAAAAAAAAAAAAGAAAAAGAAAAAGAAAAATGAAGCTATAACGGCGTTTTTTAAACGCCACTGTAGTGTTATAGTTTTAAAATAGAAAAAAGCTACCACGACGTTTTAAAACGTCGTTAAAAGTTGACGTCACTGTTATGTAACACATTTAGCGGCGTTTTTAAAAACGCCGCCTATTCTCATATAACGACGCTTTTAAAGTGCCATAAAGATACAGCGACGGCTGCATCTTCGACGTTTGATATTAAACGCCACAAAAAGAATTAGCGGCGTTTTTTATAGTTATAGCGACGTTTTTTAAACGCCTCTAAAAGTCTCATTTCCAGCAGTGACACCTTTCAAACAGCAGGTATATATCAATGTGATGCAATGATTTTGGCCATTGTTCACATTTATTTATCAAATTTTCAATAATTTTAAGCTGGTTATTAATTTCATTTAACTTTACATATGTACTATGTAATTGAAGACTCATCTTTATGGCCAAACAAGTCATGAAAATTGTAAGCTTTTTTTTTTGAAAAATTGAATACACCAAAGCATGTAACATGGTTTTACTTGACGTTTTGCCTATATTTCATTTGATAGAGATTGTGTCTTCTCATGACTATTGTAGAAACTTCAAATTTTACCATAGGTTACGGATATGGCTATATGCTTAGTTGCTTACACCGACTCCATTGTTCATAATTGATATCATCATGTTTTGGCATTGTGTATCTCTATATCTTTTAGTGACATAATAACTTCTTTCGGTATATGGTTAGTCTTGCTATCATTTTTGCATTACTTGAAGCTTATGCAAATAATAGTTTTATGATGAAATGCTTTTTTGTTCCCATCAAAGAGTCATAGAAGTCATAGACTATTTCTTTTAGTGCTATCATCATTCACCATAACTTTGTTGCTAACCACTCTTTTATTTAATGTATTATCTTATTATTATTATTTTTTCCCTGTGGTGTTTTCAGATTTTAGTAAAAGTTGTTCAAGGTGTGAATGTCATCTATGCTAGCTAAACATTATTTAGGTTTCACATGGTTTAAGTTTCGATACATGCTTGTCAAATGTTTATTTGTCATTGTTGTTATTATTTTCATTTCTAGGTTCGATAAATTCATTTCTCTGCTTTTGCCCCAGCTACTGCTTTCCTTGGGAAACCAAAAGAGCTACTGAAGGATGGTATCAACTCTTTCAATCATTTTCTGTTGCATTCGGTGAAGTAAATGTTACATCTGATTTAAAGAAATGTTGCATCTTGTTGAAGACCTAAAGAAGGTTTGATGAATCTAGATATGCAGTGGCTTGATGATTCTGTATTGTTGTTGTTGTTTCCTTGCTTCTGGTTGTGTTGCTTATTTTTTTTAATTTTTAATTTTTGGTTGATAAACCGAGTTGCTTCTTTTATCATACTGTATTTGTTGCTGTTGCTTTTGTTCATGTGTCATATATAAAAGCTCAGTGGTAAATTGACTTGTTTTATGTTGATGCTACTATTGTTGCTGCTTTGGCTTTCTAGCCTTTCTCGTGGTCTGTATGTTCTATCTGTTGTACATATGTTCATGTCAGACGTGAACAAGGCTTAGATTGGCTAAATGGTATTGTCCTCATCTTTTGCTTGCTTTAGACGATTCCCATCCTTGTTTGAATTGTCCATGTATGCTCCTTGTACTATGTATTTACTTTTGATCTTTGTTATATATTGACTTTGTTCATCAAATAATCTCAATGTTGAAGTTTGATTCATGTTGTTTGGCTTCAGTTACCCTCTGCATCTTTTCATATTTTGCAGCAATGATTGCAAGATTCCTTTTTAGGTTATTCAATTGAGTTAAGAGAGATAATTTTTTTCTAAAAGAGATGGGAGAAAAGATTTCATCTTCTAAACTCAAGTCACATGAACAGAGTTACTACATAAATTAGTAATTCCGTGCCTAAAATGGCAAAAGGAATAATCTTTCAACAACCTCCTCAGTCCTGCCTACTATAAGTTTAACGTGAGTCTTTTTGTCAAAACAAATCAAGCCAACAAACATTGAATATTAACCCTGTGACTATAATTACAGTGAGCATAATCACATATGATGAAAGATTCATTACAAAGATTTATGGTTCTGGGTAGTTCTAATCTAAAAATTGAGAATGAAGCTTTCTTGATTAAGTGGTGGTGGAAGTGTGCATCTGAGCCATATCCCTTTTGGAAAAGAGTCACTACTAGAAAAGGGGGCTTTAGACATGGTATTTTGCAGCAGCAATTTAAAAATCGTCACAAAAAATAGGCTTTTGAGAAGGAAAAAAATATGTTGCAAAATTGTTTTTGTAACGGTAAGTGACTGTCACCAAAAAAGGCAAGGGATAAATACTATTATTAGAGATGGATAACCCAAAACCGTCAAAAAAAAATTTATTTTTTTGCATTTTTGTTAATTTGCGACGGCCTTTCAAACCGTCGCAAAAACTTTTGCGCCTCTCTCTCTCTCCCTTTCCCTTATGTCCAAAACAGAAGGGGTCAAACACAATCCTAAACTTTTGTGTTTTTGTTAATCCCTAATTTTCAACTTTCGCGCCTTTCTCTCTCTCCCCCTCCCTCTCCGTCTCCCTCTTTCTCGCGCCCGACCCTAATTTCACTTTGTCTCTCTCATGGCCAGCCCTCTCTTTCTCTCTCTCACAACGGCAACAACACCGGTGTGGGCAGATCTTCGGCATCCAGGTAACCCTCCTCTCCTCTCCTCTCCCCTCCTCTCCTCTCCCTAATCCTGAGCTTTCTGCCATTGCGGCTCATTTTCTCTATCGCCTGGGATTTTAGGAAATAAATAATTTTTTTTCCCCCTTCAGTGTAAAGCAAGTGCCTTTTTGTACATTCTACTAATTATTCTCCCCCATCTTAAATTGCTTTACATTGAGTGATTGTCTATACTCTCTCTCTCTCTACATTTATCGCGAACTGTTTTCACACGGCTATGAAGCATGGACACGCCAGATTTCATGTTGTGGCGGTGTCTGACACGGGGACACGCCGGGGACACATACGGGACATGCCGGATGGCATGTCCCTTTAATTTAATTATTTTTTTTGCAGGGACACGGCAGAGACACGGCGGGGACACGCGTGTCCACCAAATTTGGACACGTGCAAGGTTCTGAAAAGAGGTTGCGGTCGCCGTAACGGTGGCGGTGACGCGGTTGCGGTTGCGGGGTGTAAAGGCCATAATGTAACGGTTGCGGTAACTGGAACCGTGAATTTTTTTATTTTTCGCACAATTTGAAAAAAACTTACCGATACGCATATTTTTTTTCCATGATCATATTTATTAGGTTAAAAATAAATATTGATCAATTTTTGTAAATTTTTAAGTATGATTCAATATATTTCATATTTTTAAATCACTATAAACTGAGTTTTTTACATTTTATTTTAATAATTAATGACTTTATATTATACAAAAAATCAATCACTAACTATTATATATAAGATAAACAATGACAAAAGTAAAAGAATAAATAAGAGCCTATATATATATATACATATTTTTACCAAGGCAAATAGATAATGACCATATTATTATTATTATTTTCAAATAATATATAGATAGACACACACAAACAAAATGGTTTACTGATAGCAGCTGAATAGAATAGCATAGGTCTTACAGTTTTAACAAATCAATAGCATGTTTTTCATCTTCCCTTTTCTCTCGTCTTACAGTTTTAACAAATCAATAACATGTTTTTCATCTTCCCTTTTCTCTCTCTCTATCTCTTGCTCCTCCATTTTCTCTCTTTATCTTCCCTCTTCTCTCCATCCCTTTTCCCCCATTTTCAGCTTTTTTTTTTTGTGTTTTTTTGAAAGAAACAGTTTGGAATCATTACGACCGTTACGGCAGCCGCTACGACCGACACACCTGTGAATTTCATTCACACTGCAAAAACGGCCGTAACGGGTGGCGGTAACCGCCAAAACCGTTACGTAACAGCGTTACGTAACGGTTGCGGCCGCTTTTTAAAACCTTGCGCGTGTCCAAATCTGGACACAAAGAGCAAAAGAGAAGAGTAAAGGAGAAGAGCAAAGGTCAAGAGACAAACCTGGTCTTCAATCCAGTCGACTCGCCTGTTGACCTCCATCCAGTTGACCACCGTAAGTCTCTCTCTCTCTTGCCAGTCAACCTCCATCCATGACCTCGACCTTGACTCGCTTGTCGACCTCCATCAGTAAGTCTCTCTCTCTCTCTCTCGTCCCTCTCTCTCGCCTTCCTTCTCGCTCACGTCTCTCGCTTTCGCTCTCGCATCGATCGCGTCGATCGCTCTCTCTCTGCTCTGATCTGATTTGATTCATATAATATATATATATATATTTATTAGGTTTAATATTAATGTATCTATTAGGTATAATATATATATATATGTATTTATTTAATATTAATAAAAAAACATATCTTATATTTTATATAATATATATATATATATTAATAAAAAAAAAGTAGATAAAATAAAATAAAAAATTAATAGAATCATATTTATTTAAAAATAGAATAATTAAATAAAATAATTAACTTGTATTAAAATAAAAATATTTATATAAAAAAAATTTTGTCGTGTCCCCAGCCGTGTCCGTGTCCCCATTTTTTTAAAATTGCCGTGTCCCATGTCCGTGTCCGTGCTTCATAGTCACACAGTCTATCAACTTCCTTCTTTGTCTTCGGCCATCTCAAGAGTTAATTGAACAAATTCATATATTTCTTTCGTTTTCTCTTCAGATTCTGTTCTCCTTGAGTATACAAAATGTTATGATTTCTCATTGATTCTGATGTTAGTCACTACTGTTTGTGCCTTTGCTAGTTTAATTTCTCATTTGTAGCCTTTTAAGTTCTATTGAATTTGAGTAGAAGTGGAGTTTTGATGTCAATACATGTTGATCTACTATTTTGCTAAGCTAATTCTGGGGAATTCTGTTGAATCTCTTTGGAATTTATTGGGTTTTTGTTTTTATTGCATAAATTCAATTAAGGCACTACATTGCGCTTCTAGTTGGGTTTTAATGGTGTTTAATTATCATAATTAGTGTAGATGAATCCAATAAGAAGTTGTTTTGAAGTGGTTTATATTATAGTTCAGTTGCTTTTGACATTCTTGGTATGTTTGTAATTTATATTTGATCTAAAGCTATTCATGTGTGTTTGGATTGATTCACATTCTTTTAAGGAATGTATTGAAGTTTGTTTGTTTTGAAGTGATTTTAATTCAATTGGTGTTGATTTATGGACAAATTGGTAAGCACAAATTTGTTTTTATTTTTTTATTTATATATATATATATATATTTTTTGGGTCTTAAAATTTGACATTTTTGAAATTTGATGTTGTTTTGTAGGAGGCTTTATTCTTTTGACTGTGTTTTGGAGGCAGATCTGAAGATCTCAAATCATCAGCAAAGCTGGCAGCGACACTAGCTTGGAGGTTTGCTCCCAACAATGGCAGCAGCCTTGCCACTAATGATCTGGTACTTATGTATTTAGGTAAAAAAATTTACCGAACCGATAATGTCGGTTTTATTATTTTGAACACCGATACAAACTGCTTCTCCCATCAACCGAACCAATTGAAACGGTTTAGTTCGATACTGTTAAATTGGTCTAAGACCTTTCAAACTTGAGCCACTTTTAAATATAATCACTGATCTATATAATCACTAATCTATATAAAAACATTAAATTAGTTATTTGTCTACCATTTCAAACATATCCAATCCATCCATTTAATAAAATTCTTTTCAATTCCTAGATTAACAAAAATAAAAACAAAAAAAAAGTTAAAAAATACTAAAGTTTCAAAAATAATGAATTAGAGTTAAAATTATATATAATAAGAGTTTACAAACTTAGGTTATAAGGATGATAAGGTTAATTAATTAAGGTTAATAATTTATTACACTTATTAATATCATTATATTATTAGATTATATATATTATAAATATAATATATGTTGAAGCAGTTGGTTTTGGTGTAGTTTGGTGCACAAGGTGCTTGAACTGATACCGAACCGAAAATTGAAAAAATTTAAAGTTAAAAACCGCACAGACCGATTCTTGTTAAAAAACAGACCAAATATAGCCTGCTTGATCCGGTTCAATTGATTTGGTCTATTTTTTCGGTTTTCCTTACATCCCTACTTATGTGCTTATTTCTACGTACAATAAACAATTGGTTTGCCTTTTTGAGACTTGAATTTTGGAGCAATTTGGGTAATACTGGATATATTTTGCATTCTTACACAACATGCTGTATGTGGCTTCCTATTTTCTTGATTAGAATCTTTAGGGTGGGCAGCATCATTTTGAATAATTATGTTGAATAATTATGTTGATAACATTTTCTTTGCTTCTATATCTAGTGGTGACCACAACCATCTCATTCTTTTTATTTCAGTAGAGATATGGGGATGCTAAACATCATGATTTAGAGCCGCCAACTCCACATTCACTTATAAAAATGGGTTCAAGGTTAGTTCAATTATTATTAACACCTGCAATTAAGAGCCAAATAGTCTTCCAATTTGCAATTTCTGGGGACCCTGTTCTTGTGAGTTTTCTATGCTAGAATCACATTTTAATATTCTTTGGCAAGCATTTCTTTAGTTGAAAACTGCCTGCTCACTGCAGACTTTGGCAAACACTGATTGAGGCTTCTATTGGCTCATCAATACAGCATTCTAATTAAAAAATTATCATGCTCTAAACAATTTATCATGCATTCAATTTTATCTTTATGAAGCAGTTACTGCTATTGGGCATCCAGCTTCACTGTATCACAAACGATTTATGCCCCTCAAAGCAGAAAAAATGAGAGAAAGATCTGAGGGATAACTCTGATTGTGGACATACCTGTCAATGTCAAGTTCATAGTTTTTGCTAGAGTGAAATATCTTATTCAGAAGACACCTCATTTATAATATTTTACCTTTCTAAAATTCTCTTCTGAATGCTTATATAAATTGCTTACCTGAAAAAGGAAATATATTAATGTATTGACTAAAATTCAACTAATGTCACTAAAAAAACTTACCCCAGTAACTTGTGTTTATTTAAAATTAACATTTATTTTATTTCTGCTCTATTGGGGCTTCCCCTTGGTAGGCTGTCATGTAACTTAGGGCCGTCGACCCACGTTCTCTTTGAACTCCTGCTCCCTGTTGTGCCTTCAACTTGAACTGTCAACCTTCACTTTTCTTTGTCTATGGAGTCATTAGTCCTTTTTTTCTTTGCTCATGGAAATACTAATGTTGTTAAAGAAATCATTCAGCATCTGCATTGTGTAGGCTTTATGTGGGGCCTTTAATAGTACATTGTCAGGCCATATCAGTTTTAATGGTGTTGCAATGGTTAAAAAATAGATGATTTTTACTGCTCAAGTACCTTACATTCCCAAATTACCTGCAGCGAGTGTAGTAACATGGAAGACCCACATGGAACACTGGCTAGTGTTGCCCAATGCATTGAGCAGTTGCGGCAAAATTCTTCATCTGTACAGGAAAAAGAGTAATCCTTGAAGCAGTTGCTCAAGCTTATTGATACACGTGAAAGTGTTTTCACTGCTGTTGGATCTCATTCTCAGGCAGTTCCTGTACTCATGTCTCTTCTTCAATCAGGATCACTTGGGATGAAGATGCAGGCTACTACTGCTTTCCACAGGAGTTGTGCCGGTACTATGGGAGCAACTACAGGAGGGGCTAAAGGCTGGAAACGTTGTTGATAACTTGCTGACAGGAGCTTTAAGAAACCTTTCCAGCAGCACTGGGGGATTCTGGTCTGCAATCTCTGTAATCACAGTGACGATATACGTGCACGCATTGAGACTGCTGATGCTGTTCCTGCTTTACTATGGCTACTAAAGAATGGTAGCTCAAATGGGAAAGAAATTGCTGCGAAGACATTGAACCATTTGAAGATCTTATTTTGCTCCGATCTCCAATCTCCCAATCGCATTGAAGATCAATATAAGGATATTGAAAAAGTATGGTTTTGAAACAGGTGTTGTTTTGACCTCCCAACCTCGTAGTTTAGCTTTAAACACAGATTATTTGTTGTTGCTTAGGTTAAACGTAACTTCAACTAGCATACCCTCACAATCTCTCTCTCGCTTTTGCAGACCCTACAAACTCTCTCTACCAGCCCTTACTCTGTTTTTCTTTTCAATTTTGTTACTGGAGTTAGTATTCTAGGTAATGTATAATACATGTGTATATATTATGTTTCTATTTTTATAATTTTTTTAAAAATATTCTTGTTCTTATTAAAATTCTGGGTTCTGAAATGCAGGTGGAGTGCTGTGTAGTGGCTAGTAAATGAGATTTAATTGGAAGCAAATCATTTTCATAGATTGTTAGTTGCTGCCTTTCTAGTTTGTTCCTCGGCTCAATTTATCTATCAATTCAATCTCAAACCCTTCAACTCTCAAACTCAACAAGGTATGGAAAACTACCCATTTCCTCATTCTCTCTCTTCATCATTCTTCTTCTAACAGGTTTGATAAATCAGTATTTCTCTGGCAAACCCATTTCTATGACTTTGCAATGTTGCTAGAAATTATGTATGCATATGCGATTCTAGAATAATATGTAAATGGTCCGAATAAGTGTGTAATAGAAACCCCAATTATAGCGACCCCGGTCTTTTCCCATTTGATTATTGTATCCGGACTTAGGTTCCGTTTATTCTGTCATTGTATTTGTCACGTCCCAAGCTCCGTGACAACGCCGCACACTCATTTAAGTGAGCATGCAAGGCTAAGAGTCCAACACATAACTAACAATGTAAAATACTCCAATCAAACCCTTAATTATCATAATACTAAAATCCATAAAAAAAAATTGATTATTCTTATCATATGAAATTATCCACCAAGTCCACTAATAAAATCCATTAACAAAACAAATAATCCAAGTACTTAAATCATAGTCCTACTCTCGGCACTCCCATATGTAAAAAAAATCCCGCGCAGCTCTACTCTTCAGAATCTGAAAAAAATAAAATAAGGGTAAGCTAGACAGCCTAGTAAATAACCAACCATCACTGCCAGCTGGATCAAGTATAAAAAAATAAATAAATAAATTGATAATCAATAAATATAAATTTTTCTACAGTTCAATAAATGAACAATTATTTTGTAAGATGGTTTCATGGCTAAAAATAAACAATGTACAATACATTTTAAATGAAAAGCCAACAAGATAATTCAAAGTAATTCATTGTTCAAATCGATGGTTCGATATTCAGATGGTTCAATGATTTGATTCACAAAACCCAAGTTTTATTGACTACAGTCACATAGCCCGTGACAAGGCCCAGAACCACACATAGGCCGGTGGTAAAGCCCCAAAAGAAACTAGTTTCTGTGCCAATAAATAACCCCCATTGGCTAGGGTCCAAATCGTAGTCAGACTAGAGTGATGTTCAAAATTCAAACAATACACAAATTTTAAATAAAGCATTCGATATTTTCAGAATAAACGTTTAGTACAATTTTCAGAATAGTTTCACCAAATATTCAAATAATTTTAATAATAATATTCGATATTGTTTTATACTTGACCCATATTTTATTTTAAGAGAACATGAAGGCTTTAAATAAATATTTATGATTTTAAACGATTCGATAAGAATAAAAATGAACCAACAGTGATAGAGGGTTACTTACCTCAAACAGCTAAAATAATATTTCCCAAGCTAATCTCAAATTACCAAGATCCACCTCAATCTCACAAACCTAATAAAATATTATACCACATAAACAATTATTATTGATCACCATGATGCATCTATCATTCTTTTCTTTATAATGTACTAATCTAATCCTATAGTCTACAAGTAAATTCCAAAACCCCAAAATACATACACCCAATCAACATACAAGATACTATGTCTAAAGAAATAGTTAGGAGTACCATAAAAACAAATCTTACCTCCAAGAGATGATTAGATCAAAGTCACCAATCTATGAATCTTCTTTCTTTTCTTTACTTCTTCTTCTTCTCTCTTTTTTTTTTTTTTTTTTTTTTTTTTTTTTTTTTTTTTTTTTCTATTGCTAGATCTGCCGCAGCAGCCACAACAACATCACTACCTCTATTTGTTTGTGCTTCTATGTTTCCAAGACCTAAAGCCCAAGTGGGCCTATAACCCAATCTCCCAAAATTACAAACTTAACCATCTAAGTAATAAAAATTTTAAAAAAAACCACCTCATAACTAATTCCTTGATGTTACTAAAATGACCCATATAAATTAATTTAATTACTACTTTAACCAAAAATAATTCTACACATAAAATTTTGGATTTTACATTCTTCCCCACTTAAAAGAAATTTTGTCCTCGAAATTTGACATACCTGGAGTCTCAAAAAGTTGGGGATACTTTTGTCTCATTTCATCCTCAAGTTCCCAAGTAGCTTCTCTTTCCGAGTGATTACTCCATTGAACCTTAACATAGTGAATGACTCGACGCCTCAAAACCTGTTCCTTCCTATCAGCAATTCGTATAGGGTGTTCCTCATATGTCAAATCCTCCTTAAACTGCAACGGTGCATGATCAATCACATGACTAGGATCCGGTATATACTTCCTTAACATTGAGACATGGAAAACATTATGAACTCCAACTAGTGAAGGTGGTAGGGCAAGTCTGTAAGCTACCTCACCAATTCGATCCAAAACCTCAAATGGCCCAACAAATCTAGGACTCAATTTACCACGAACACCAAACCTCATTACTCCTTTCATAGGAGACACCTTAAGGAATACATGGTCTCCAACCCCAAACACCAAATCACGTCTCCTGTTATCTGCATAACTTTTCTGTCTACTCTGTGCCGTGCGAAGTCGCTCTCTAATAAGATTGATCTTGTCCACTGTTTGTTGCACAATCTCAGGCCCTAACAACTTCCTTTCACCCACATCATCCCAACAAATAGGTGATCTACACTTTCGTCCATATAAAGCCTCATATGGTGCCATCTGAATGCTCGCATGATAACTGTTATTATAAGAGAATTCCACTAAGGCCAAATGCTCATCCCAAGAACCTCCAAGATCGATAACACAAGCCCTCAACATGTCTTCCAAGGTTTGAATAGTTCTCTCTGACTGTCCATCAGTTTGAGGATGAAAGGCAGTGCTAAAATTCAAACTAGTGCCCAAAGCTGTATGCAAACTCTTCCAAAACATAGATACAAATCTGCTATCTCTATCAGACACTATGGTTGCCGGAATACCATGCAACTTCACAATCTCCTTGATATACAATTTTGCAAACTTCTCTAAGGAGAACCCTACCTTAAAAGCTAGAAAGTGAGCGGATTTGGTCAATCGATCAACGATAACCCAAATAGCATTGTTACCACCTTGGGTCCTAGGCAACCCTGTCACAAAATCCATGGTAATATGTTCCCACTTCCATTCGGGAATAGGAAGAGGTTGTAACTTACCTGCAGGTCTCTGATGTTCAACTTTCACTTGTTGACATACCAAACATTGAGCAACATACTGAGCAATTTCCCTCTTCATATTATTCCACCAAAAGTTCCTCTTCAAGTCTTTATACATTTTAGTGCTTCCTGGATGTACAGTATATCCTGAACTGTGAGCTTCTCTTAGGATTTCTCTCTTGAGCTCTAAATCATTAGGCACACACAACCTCTCTCCAAATCTCAAGGTTCCATCTTTATGCATACAAAATTCCATCTGTAGCCCTATTTCCATTTCAGCCTTAAGTTTTTGCAACTGAGAGTCTCTTCCTTGAGCATCTTTAATTCTATCAATCAATGTGGGTTGAACCCTAAGGTTTGCCAACTGCACTCCATGGTTGTGCCATCTAATCTCAATATTCAACCTCTGTAAGTCCTCCAAGATATTCTTTTGGTCAGTGATCAAGGTAGCCAAATTACTCGGGGTCTTTCTACTCAAGGCATCCGCCACTATATTAGCTTTTCCTGGATGATAATTGATAGTCAACTCATAGTCCTTTAATAGCTCCAACCATCTCCTTTGCCTCATATTCAATTCTTTTTGAGTGAAAATATACTTCAAACTTTTATGATCAGTGAATATCTCACATTTCACCCCATACAGGTAGTGCCTCCAGATTTTCAATGCAAACACCACGGCAGCCAACTCCAAATCATGCGTAGGATAATTCTGCTCATATGGCTTCAACTGCCTAGACGCGTATGCCACTACCTTATCATTTTGCATCAGGACACAACCCAAGCCCATCTTCGATGCATCACTATAGATGGTAAAACCTTCATCTCCGGACGGAACTATAAGTACTGGAGCACACACCAATCGACTCTTTAGATCTTGGAAACTCTTCTCACAATCATCAGACCACTCAAATTTAACCCCTTTTTGTGTTAAACGAGTTAAAGGCATAGAAATTCGGGAAAATCCCTCAACGAACCTTCTATAATATCCTGCTAAACCCAAGAAGCTACGAATTTCAGTGACACTAGTAGGCCGATTCCATTCCACCACCGCCTCCACTTTCTTGGGGTCAACAGACACCCCATCTTTAGATATCACATGACCCAAAAATGATACACTCTCCAGCCAAAATTCACACTTCTTTAATTTAGCAAATAATTTCTTCTCCCTTAATATCTGCAACACTATTCTCAGATGTTCTTCGTGCTGCTCTTTACTCTTTGAGTACACAAGAATGTCATCAATAAAAACTACCACAAACTGATCTAAGAAGGATTTAAACACTCTGTTCATTAAATCCATAAAAGCTGCAGGCGCATTGGTCAACCCAAACGGCATCACTAAAAATTCATAATGCCCATACCTAGTTCGGAAGGCTGTCTTAGGTATATCTTCCGTCTTAACCTTCAACTGGTGATAGCCAGAACGAAGGTCAATCTTAGAAAAGACTTGTGCTCCTTGCAACTGATCAAATAGGTCATCTATCCTAGGCAAAGGATATTTATTTCGGATTGTCACCTTGTTCAACTCTCGATAATCAATGCAAAGGCGAAAACTACCATCCTTCTTTTTCACAAATAAAACGGGCGCACCCCAAGGAGAAACACTAGGCCTAATAAAGCCCTTATCTAGTAACTCTTGTAACTGTTCCTTCAACTCTTTCAACTCTGCTGGGGCCATCCGATACGGAGCCTTGGAGATAGGACCCGTGCCAGGTATCAATTCAATGGCAAACTCAATCTCTCTATCTAGTGGCAACCCCGGTAACTCTTCAGGAAAAACATCGGGAAATTCCTTCACAACTAGAATATCCTCTAGCTTCAATTCAGTCTCACGGGTATCTCTCACAGAAGCTAAATAGCCCTCGCAACCATTCCTTAACAACCATCTAGCTTGCAAAGCTGAGATTACCAAAAGAGGAGTGTTAACTCCACTACCCACAAAGCAAAATTCTGGTTGATTAGGAATCTGAAATACTACCCTTTTGCCTCGACAATCCACAGAAGCATAATTGGTTGCCAACCAATCCATTCCAAGAATTATGTCAAAGTCCCGCATATCTAAAACAGTTAAGTCTACAAGCAATTTCCTGTCATCTATACTAACCACACGAGATTTGCAAATTAAGTCAGCAACCATAACCCCTCCTATCGGGGTTTCAACACATAAGTCGATCTCTCTAGAGACACATCTCCATCCATGTTTCTTAACAAATCCCATAGACACAAATGAATTTGTAGCGCCAAAATCAAATAACACATGTGCATAAACAGAAGACACTAAAACAGTACCTGACACCATCGTGTTGGAAGTCTGGACATCTTGTTGCGTGAGTGCGTACACTCGACCCTGAGTCTTTGGCTTATGACCTCCATTTTTCTTTTGACTTCCTGAAGACCCTTTGTCTGTTGATGCTCCTTTATTTGTCCATGCTTTCTGTTCAATCTCATGCCCCTTCCGATTAGGGCAATCAGCTATCCTGTGCCCCTGTTGCCCGCAAGAGAAACAAGCCCCAGTATTCCAACGACACTCACTATCCCGATGGAATCCATTACACCTAGTACATTGTACCCGATCATTCTTCTTATCAACACTACTACCCATAGTTCGACTTCCCCAACTCCCAACCGAAGAAGTGTTTTGTCTCTTAGCATTGCCCTTCGAATTGTTAGTTTGGAAGTTGGAAGAACTAGGCCTCTTCTTATAATTCTCTTCTTTCTCTTCTTGGGCTCTGGTAAGGCCACTCTCAACTAGCAAAGCCTTATTCAACACTGCTCCAAAAGTAGGTAACTCGAAAGGAACCACTTGTTGCATAATGTTCGTTCTTAGTCCAGCTTCAAACTTTCGTGCTCTGCTATCCTCATCTGCTTCAAATGCTGATGCAAATTTAGACAACTTCGTAAACTCAGCTTCATATTCTGCAACCGTCTTATTCCCTTGCTCTAACTTCAAAAATTCCCTCTGTTTTTGTAGACGAACACTCCTAGGGAAGTATTTCTCATTGAATGCCTTCTTAAACCTTTCCCATGTATAGGGGTTGGCATCATGCTCGTGTATGCGCTTCTCCATCTGCCACCAATCATTAGCTATCCCTTGTAGCATAAACGTAGCATAGGTCACCTTCTGATCATCCGTACACTCAAAAACGGAAAACAACTTCTCCATTTCTGTCAACCATTTTTCAGCCTCCAAAGGGTCTGTGGCTCCGTCAAATGCCAAGGCTATCTTCTTAAACTCGGTAATGTTACAACGTGGCCTTGGTTGTGGCCCAACACCTGGCTGTATCTGCTGTTGTTGCTCCATAAGTCTAGTCAAGTTATTCCCTATGGTGGTTTGTTGTTGCACCACCCCGGCCAACGTTTGAAGCACTTGAACCATTTCAATTGGATTGGGGATTGCAGCTTGTTCTTGGTGTCCCAACTCTTGCCCCTGATTTCCTCCGACTGCTTGAGAACCACTACCATTATTAGTCACATTCCCTCGCCGATTGCTATTACCAGTCCGTCGATTCGTTTGACCCTGGCGTGTATTCCTAGCCATATTTGCCAATGTCTCCTCATGTTCCATTGCAACCTAAATGCATCAATAATAAAATCCCATCTTATTCTATTCTCAAGTCCCTATAACAAGTAAATAAAAATAACATTATATCAAATTATAAGCGTTCCCAATCCTATATCTACCCAATCTCACCACTATTTTATACTAGCCTTTAAAAATTACAACCTGGCTCTGATACCACTAAATTGTCACGTCCCAAGCTCCGTGACAACGCCGCACACTCATTTAAGTGAGCATGCAAGGCTAAGAGTCCAACACATAACTAACAATGTAAAATACTCCAATCTACCCTTAATTATCATAATACTAAAATCCATAAAAAAAAATTGATTATTCTTATCATATGAAATTATCCACCAAGTCCACTAATAAAATCCATTAACAAAACAAATAATCCAAGTACTTAAATCATAGTCCTACTCTCGGCACTCCCATATGTAAAAAAAATCCCGCGCAGCTCTACTCTTCAGAATCTGAAAAAAATAAAATAAGGGTAAGCTAGACAGCCTAGTAAATAACCAACCATCACTGCCAGCTGGATCAAGTATAAAAAAATAAATAAATAAATTGATAATCAATAAATATAAATTTTTCTACAGTTCAATAAATGAACAATTATTTTGTAAGATGGTTTCATGGCTAAAAATAAACAATGTACAATACATTTTAAATGAAAAGCCAACAAGATAATTCAAAGTAATTCATTGTTCAAATCGATGGTTCGATATTCAGATGGTTCAATGATTTGATTCACAAAACCCAAGTCTTATTGACTACAGTCACATAGCCCGTGACAAGGCCCAGAACCACACATAGGCCGGTGGTAAAGCCCCAAAAGAAACTAGTTTCTGTGCCAATAAATAACCCCCATTGGCTAGGGTCCAAATCGTAGTCAGACTAGAGTGATGTTCAAAATTCAAACAATACACAAATTTTAAATAAAGCATTCGATATTTTCAGAATAAACGTTTAGTACAATTTTCAGAATAGTTTCACCAAATATTCAAATAATTTTAATAATAATATTCGATATTGTTTTATACTTGACCCATATTTTATTTTAAGAGAACATGAAGGCTTTAAATAAATATTTATGATTTTAAACGATTCGATAAGAATAAAAATGAACCAACAGTGATAGAGGGTTACTTACCTCAAACAGCTAAAATAATATTTCCCAAGCTAATCTCAAATTACCAAGATCCACCTCAATCTCACAAACCTAATAAAATATTATACCACATAAACAATTATTATTGATCACCATGATGCATCTATCATTCTTTTCTTTATAATGTACTAATCTAATCCTATAGTCTACAAGTAAATTCCAAAACCCCAAAATACATACACCCAATCAACATACAAGATACTATGTCTAAAGAAATAGTTAGGAGTACCATAAAAACAAATCTTACCTCCAAGAGATGATTAGATCAAAGTCACCAATCTATGAATCTTCTTTCTTTTCTTTACTTCTTCTTCTTCTCTCTTTTTTTTTTTTTTTTTTTTTTTTTTCTATTCCACAACAACATCACTACCTCTATTTGTTTGTGCTTCTATGTTTCCAAGACCTAAAGCCCAAGTGGGCCTATAACCCAATCTCCCAAAATTACAAACTTAACCATCTAAGTAATAAAAATTTTAAAAAAAACCACCTCATAACTAATTCCTTGATGTTACTAAAATGACCCATATAAATTAATTTAATTACTACGTTAACCAAAAATAATTCTACACATAAAATTTTGGATTTTACAGTATTCTTGTTGTTGTCGTCCTTTATTTTCTCATTTGGAGTTATAGGATGCATTGGGCAGGTTTGTAGCAGGTTGGTTGAGCTTGGGAGCAAAGGGGTTGCTGCCCAGAATTTTGACCCTTCGCTCGAGCGAGCAGTTCTTCGCTCGAGCGAGCTCTTTGTTTTGGTCTGTCGCTCGATCCAGGGTTTCTTCGCTCGAGCGAGGATTGCGTTTTGTAGTAAGACCTGAGAACCGTGGTTTTTGGCTCGAGCGAGCTTTTCTTCGCTCGAGCGAGCTAGTTCATTCTTCGCTCGAGCGAGAGTTCCTTCGCTGGAGCGTGTGTCTGGTTTCAGACCTGAGGGTTTGAGTCCTTCGCTCGAGCGAGCTTCTGGGTTGTTGGCTCGAGCAAGGCTTTCTTGGCTCGAGCGTATCTTTTCTGTGTCTGGTCGCTCGAGCGACCAAGTCTTCGCTCGAGCGAGCCTGTCCAGTTTAATTAGACAGCAGCGGGTTTTTATTCAGTTTTTCATCCTCTTTTTAGATTCCAAACCCTAAGGTTCGACTTCTCTCTCACCCTGCTCACCTTCTCTCTTAGATTTGATCCACTTAGGGTGTGTTTCTACCCTAGATCCTTCATTAAAAAGAGTGTGTGAGTCGAGGGCTTCGTTTTAATCTGAATTGTTGGTAGTTTGGAGCACTTTGGAGTTTGGGTCTTCATCTCCATCTTCTCTTTTGGGGCTATTTCTTCGAGGTAGGGATTTCCTACTCCATCTTATAAGTTTTGTTCTAAGTTTTGGTATTTTGATATGTTGAGGGTACTTTGGTAATTTTGGGAAAAACCCTAGTTGTATTAATAAATTAATTTGTATAATTAATTTAAGGGAATTGGGGAATTTGGTTAAATTCATGAAATTGAGAAATTTATTGATTAAATGGTGTAGTTGGATGATTTAAATCACTCACCTATTGAATTGTTGATATATTTATTTCTAGTTTAGAAATAACTGTTTTGGGCTATCGGTGGAGGATAGTCGTGATTGTTGTAGACATTGCATGTGGATTAGGAATAACTGAAACTACTCACATTGGTTAAGTCATTAATTTTGACTATTGAAATAATACTGAAAATACGTGTATTGATTGAGCATTGCATTTGCATATTGTGTGGGAGGAGATAGGGGATGTACTCCACGGTTTAAGGGAAGATAGGGGATGGACCTCTAAACCGGATTTTTGTTTGGGAGGAGATAGGGGATGGACTCCATTAGCATCACTTTTATGTGTGCTTATTTATATTGAAGTGTTTTTATTGATACAACACTAAAATGTGTATCAAATTGGAAGTATGAAGTGTTTTGATTTGAGCCTGAGTCTCATTTGTTTGTTGACATTGGAAGAACGTGAATATGATATATATATAGTTCACTGTTGTAAGTTTGGCCAGGTTCTGAGCCATATTGATAATGTTGGAAGGTAAAACGTGTAATTGATTATCTTGGTTAACCATATATTGAATGTTATTGCTTTATTCAATACTTATATTTGGTTTAGTATATTTCTACTGGGCTGTGGCTCACCCTATATGGGAACATCATTTTCAGGTTCAGGTGATAAGCTACCTCCAAGGACTTAGCTTGGAAGGACTTGGATTTAGAAGACTATTTTCAGTTGTTTGCTTTTATTTGTTAGTACATGTAAACACTCAAGCGTAGGGCTTTATTTGTATTTGAGTTAGAACTCATACTTTTGTGTCCAAGTGTTGGCTTGGAAAGATGTAAGCCTGTAGGGCATTTAATTTGGTATTACATGTAATGTTTTTATTTGGTAATACTCTGATGAATGAATTAATAAAGTGTTTTCTTTAAATAATGCATGTCAATGATATATATAATGGGTTAATTCTGAGGGCGTGACACCAATACTTTATTTGGAACAGAACTTAAAATGTAATTCAAAATAGATTATACAAACCCGATTTGGGAATTCAATATTATAAAGTGTTTCTTATTTGTATGTAATTTAATTGTTGTTAACAGACATTGGATTTCAAAAATATTTTCAATAATGGGTTCGTATTTAAATATAATGATTTTATTGTATAATATGGTACTAGTTTGTTTAACCAATCTTAATAATTAATATTTACACATTGTGATATTGATCTTATAAGCTTGTCTGCATTACCAATCACAACAAAATAGTGAGAACTGGTTGACACTAAAATGCTCAAACAGCATCAGATGTCAACGAAACTTGACACGCATGACTAACTAGGCACAAATGACTTGTAGGAAAAGACAAGACTCGAAACTGATTCCCAATTTTGAATCTACAGCCTAATTTTCGTTTGTGAAAACTTGTCTTTTAAAAACTCTTTTTCGAACCGGTTGATACACTAAAATGGTCAAACGCCGTCGGATGTCAACGAAACTTGACTCACTTGACTAATTAGGCACAAATTACTTGTAAGAAAAGATGGGACTCGAAATCGATTCCCAGTTTTGAATCTAGAGCCTAATTTTTGTTTGTGAAAACTTGTTCTTTAGAAACTCTTCTTTCGAACCGGTTGACTCACTAAAATGCTCAAACGGCGTCGGATGTCAATGAAATTTGACACACATGACTAACTAGACACAAATGACTTGTAAGAAAAGACGGAACTCGAAATCGATTTCGATTTTGAATCTGGTGCCTAATTTCCATTTGTGAAAACTTATACTTTAGAAACTCTTTTTGGAACTGGTTGACACACTAAAATAGTCAAACGACGTTGGATGTCAACGAAACTTGACACACTTGACTAACTAGGAACAAATGACTTCTACGAAAAAGACGAGACTCGAAACCGGTTCTGGTTTTGAATCTAGAGCCAAATTAATGTTTGTGAAAACTTGTCCTTTAGTAACTCTTTTTTTGAACCGGTTGACACACTAAAATGGTCAAATGGAGTCGGATGTTAACGAAACTTGATGTATGACTAACTAGGCACAAATGACTTGTCGGAAAAGATAGCACTCAGCCTCTTGACATTCATTATTTGTTCTTTGTTGTGTCACCTATATTACCTTTTTGTTGTTGTTAATCTCAGATCTGTTTCATGTCTACTGGCATGAACTACTAGGGGCTGCTGTGTCGGTGTTTAAACACAATTATTGGGCTAGATTTCTTGTTTTGTGTTTATTTGATTATTGTTAGATTATAGCGGAATGTGTTCAATCAATACCTGATTTTAATAGTATTGCATCATTGTAGGATGTAATTAAAGTTTCTTTGGATAGTTCACGTACACCAATAGTCCAATTGGCGGAGGGACTTCTTATCAGTGACGATTAGTTGTGTGAAATTGATGGAGTTCCAATTAGGCCCGAATATTGCAAGTCTTTGTCTTAAAAGCAAAAAGCCGAATGCTCGTTTGAAAACACCATCCTAGGGAACAGTTGGAGAAACTGTTGGCAGATACATTGTGTGGCGCTCGATTCATGTATATGTTACAATCTTATTAATTTATTTATTTATTGAAATAAATATCAAATTTTTTATATTTTTTGTAAGCTTGAAATTGATTATATTGTAAATAATATATATATATATATATATTTTTTTTTTGTTCCTTTTTGCAGATGCTACCTTTTGAGTACGTGATGATATCTTCGCATCGATATTGGAGCTTACTGTTGATTGTAAAATATATAAGTTTTTTTATTTGTACTGTTGATACTTTTGTTTTAGAATCAAATTTGAGTTTTTGAATTATCAAAAATTTTTAGTATTGTTGAAGAATGTTTTATATATTTTTGTAAAGAATGTTTGGTTGACACTGTATTGTTACAGGGTACATATATATTATTATTCATATATATGATTTTGTGAATGTGTGTGGATGTATTTTATTTTAGAAAATATTAATAATTTGTACAATGAATGAATTAATAAAATATATATTTATTTTATGAAAATATTTTTTTGCAACAGTAATAAACCGTCACTAATGTAATCATTTTCTTGCATTTTATTAGCGACGGGTTAACCTGTCGCATATACATATTAGTTCAATTCTTTAGCGACGGTTTAAACTGTTGTGAATATATTATTGATTTAATTCTATTTTTCGTGACGTTTTAGACCGTCACTAATAATACTCTTAACGACGTTAATTGTTGTCTCTAAAAAAGTTTTGGGTGATGGCATCCTAAACTGTCGCTAAAAGTTATTTTTCTCCCTTTTTTGTGTAAGGTTAAACTGTCACAAAAATCATTGATTTGTCGTCGCTACAAGAAAGTGACGGTTTGTAACCGTCGCAAATACTTTTGTCACGCCCCCTTCCGCCGCCGCCACCCCCCCCATTTCCCGTCGCTACTCCTTCACAAAAAGTCTTTTGAGACAGCACATGGACCTTTTGCGACATTTGAGATCGTCGCAAAAGGTCCGGTTTGTAGTAGTGTGATTTGTGAAAAGATAAATTGGAACAACAAGAGATGGGATATTTCATTGCTTAAAGAATAATGCAGTTTTTTTTTTTTTTTTTTTTTGAACATGTCCCCATTAATGTGCTACTAAAATTGGGAAATGGAATGAGATTTCTCTTTTTGTTTGATAAATGGGTAGAGATGGTATCATTAATGATTTCATCATTATGACTCATGAGTATGTCATAGAGAAGATTTTGTTTGTATGGGAAGAGGAAGACCATCATGAAGCATGGACACTCCAAAAATGTTATCGTACTCGTACTGAATACTTACTGGGTACTTGTACTCACACTGATAAGGCTGCATGTGTACCGGGTACTCGAAATACGTACCGGGTATTTTTTATATTTTTTTTGACAGTTTGGTACTCCGTGGGTACTTCATGGGTACAGGATGAATACATCGTGAGTACACCAAGCTATGAGACATTGGTTGAGATAAGTTTAATTTATTAGAGTTCTGATTTATTTGAAATTGCAAATCCTTTGCTTGATGTGCTAGAGATAAAAGATATATTATTCAATGATGATGTTTATGGAAGTGAAAACTGAAATTTCAAAGTTTCAAATTTTGCTTAGCTTGCTTTTTTTGGAATGAAACTTTATTTTGTAATTTCTCCTATTTAATGGTATTAAAATAGTTTATAGACTTTGATTTAGCATTAGTATTGTTGAACTATGATTTCTCTTTTGATTTTATAATTTCTCCTCTTAGTTTTGCTATTTAACTTTGATTTGTAAATTGAATCTCAAACTATAAATCATAAAAAATAAAAAATTTATTGACGTACCCCAACTATACCAGTATCTTAATTTTTTTAGGTTTTTCAGTATCAGCTTACCTGTACCCATGCTTCGTTATAGGTTGTTTGCAAATGCTGCCACAGGTTGATCAGCTTAATGCCAATCAATGGATCAATTAATTTGGAGGGCGGATCCATTAGGTAACTTCTCAGTAAAATCTTTACATAACCTGTTTGCCTCAACTCCATGTTGTATTAATCCCACAATAGACTTTATGTGGAAAAGCATTGCCCCGTTTAGAATTGTTGTTTTTGATTGGCTAGTCCGGTGCAAAAGGATTACAATTGATGATCTTTTGATTAAAATGAATGCTCTAAATGAATCCTGTTCTAGTCTCTCTTATATTTGTGGGAATGAGTTACTCTGTAGAAGATCTTGGAAAATTTGGGGTGATTGTTTCTTGGTGGGGAATGGAATGGTTTTGTTTCTCATCAATTAATGCCTTACTTGATTGGTGGTTTGGAATCAAATTCAAGAATGTCTAAAAGCTCTTATGGGAGGCTATACTCATCCATGACAGTCTTTTGGACCATTTAGAAAACCAGAAATAACCACTTCTTCAATAATGGTGTAGTTTCTTGGGAAAATGTTTTGGAGTTAATTAAAGAGAAAGTTGCAACTCAGGCAAAAGGACATTGAAATATCCCTTGCTATACAGTTGCTGATTTAATCTTAAAGATGAAAGAAGTCAGAGGCCTACACTTCCCTTTAAAAGGTGAAGGAAATGGGGAACATTCATTCTTAGTCCCATGTTTGGTTACACTTGTTAAGCTACTAGAGTGGAATGAAAATTCTAAACCAAAACTGATGTATACTAGTAGGAATTGAAAACAATACTTAACACGGTAATTTTTCATGTTCAGTAAACTGAAATGAACCGTTTAATTATCAGACACACTTTCTTCTACAGAAAAAGGAGTACCTAAAAATCGAGTTAGTTGGATTAGTTAAGATTAAAAATCTTACGCTTGATTGGTTAAAAAATCCAAATAAATGAGTTATCTATCTCGTGTGGACTCAGCTAATGTCTATATATAGCTCTCATAAAGTCTGTGAGTCCATAGTGTATGGTTGGTTTTGTGGCTTATTTTTGTTACTAATGTTCCCCGTATATCAGTGACCAGGTTTTGAGAATTAACTTTCAAAAGTTTATAAACATAAAGGAAGAAATTCACAGAAATCATCCAAAATTTTGGAGCTCAGCATCATGGAGAAACTTTACTAGATGCGGTCTTAGCAGCCGCTATGAGGCATTTGGCTCAATTGCCTGTGTTTATGTCATTCATGGTTGTACTTAGCATTGTTTGGAAAGGCTTTTTTGGTTTTCATGGTTAATTGAGAGCCGTGAAAATAGTGTAATTTTTTTAAAAAAAAATTATGATGCTTCACCTATATTTCAGTACTAATTTTACCCTCTATTATGTCACCTTTAGTTTCGTTTCTTTTTCAAGCAGTTCATTCAGAGTCTGAGCTAGATAGGTAATGCCATTGAGATATGGGTTTTCACTTTTCCATGTAAATTGTAAAAGTAAATTTCTAGTTTGTATACTATTGTGACGTGGTGTTTATCCAACTCAGGTTGTGTCTCTTTTAAGTTTCAATTGGCATAGACTGTGTGGACCTTCTTTCATATTTTATAGCATCACGACATGTAACATTGTAGAAACCATGAGTTTGATCAGTAAATCCTTCAGATTAGTTATTTAGGTCTCTCTGCATTTGTAGAAGTTTTCCCAAAAAAATATTTGCTCTATTCTCATGGATGCATACAAGTCGCCACCAATACCAAGATTCTGATGCGCTATGCAGGAATGTACTGATTTCTTTTGAAATCCTTGAACCTGGAATGTACAAAATTTCTTTATTCATCTAGAAGTTTACACATTACAACTATATTATAAGCAAAATAGCCTTTTAAATAGTTTACGAATATGTTGGCAGACCTTATAGTGACAGGAGGCTCATGCACTAAACTGCATTTTTTTTTTCACATCTATGTGCACCGCACAGAACAAGATAAAGCAGTTTTAGATGTTGCACTGAAAGTTTGCAATATATATATATATTTTTGGTCTAATCGTCTTTTGAGTTGGAATTGGTCTCTGAAAATCTAGCATCAAAACCTTTGTATCTTTGGGTTGTAATGTGCTGTTGAAGAGCATCAAGTTATATTGATATCAGTCATATGGAAGCTCAAAACAAATTATGTTTGAGGCATTTGTGCAGTCATCCTCTTGAGGAATAACTAAAAAACATAGCATCCACAAAAAATTTTATTTTTTTTTACTTTTTATCCTCCCATTTGGTCTCATTTGGTTATTGAAAGCTGAAATTGTCATATTCATAAGAGGCTAGCTTTTTCAGTGTTATGTGAACTGCCTTGTCTTTGCAAAAATTTAATCATCTAAAATTATTATTCAATTTCAGATGGTAGTGAACTCCAAATTCCATGAAGTTAAATAATTTTGGATAGAGGGATGTTATATATCACTTAAATATTTCACTAATTTTTTTCATTTCCTAAGTGACTTCTCATATGACTCGATGGGTTCTATCATTGTTTAAATATGATGGGTTCTATCTAGAATATATACACATGTCATTTATTGCATCAATACACATAGAAAGTGAAGTAAAGGGGTAAATAAATGCATTGATAAATATCATTTTTGTCATCACACGATCATGAAGTTAACCTATTTAGAAAACTAGCCGTGCACTTCATTGTTTCATTCAATCTGAAAAATTAGGTCCCTTTCTATTTGCTTCTAAAATTTTAGAGCTGTAACCCAAAAATTTTAAAAATATAAAAAAGGAGAAAAAAATTATAGGTACAAAAAACTATTCACAAAAATATGAATTATTTTATTTATTTTGTCCTTTCCTACTAAGCATGAGCACGAGTCTCTAGAGCATTAAAATCTCCCCTGAAGTCAAGAAAGTAAAAACCTTCAGATGCATGCACCCATCCCAACTTTAGGCAGTCTGAGTGTGTGGCTCAGAACCAGATTCTTCATTAAAACTGAGGTTTCTCATTAACTTAAATGTCTTTGCTTTGCTTCAGCAAATTGTCTCCCATCGGGATAAGCTCCCCTCTATACCTTCATCTCTCCATACCTCCAATTTGGGCCCGCACCGATAATCCGAACTGTCTATCTCGTACGTTTCGTAATAAAGGTCATCCATGCAAAATGACTATCCCATGCTCCATCACCCTTCATACAGTTTCCCAAAATCTCTCATTAAGATCCCATTAATAAACACCAATAAAAAGCACCAAATGGCATTTAAACATACCCATAAGACAAAAGGAAACTATGACAGTCACAGATATTCATATTAATTGAACACTTGTAGTTTGTTCCATTTTCGTTGAGTGTATGAAAACAATATAAATAAATAAACAGTGATCAAGCACAGATAAAAAGAGTTCCAATGATGCTGATCAGATATATATATATATATATATATTTAAAAAAAAAAGGTTCCAATGAAGACAATAGTTGGTTTCTTCTTTAATACCTTGTACTGCTTTTGTAGTTTTTTTGATGTACTCAACAACCAAATCTAACATGTATGTTGTGTTTGTTTGCTGCCAATTACAAGAAACAGAAAGATCACATGAGCTCTCTTAAGATTTACCTAAAACTTGGCTCCATTTTTACTAATAATTTGTTAGGTTTAAGGGTGAAAAAAGAAAAATGTCAATGCTTTTACTTTAAAATATATATATATATATATATATTCTACTCTTATTTATCATATGTCCACAAACCATTAATTCTGATCATTTTAATATTATTAAAAGAGAATTCAATGTAATTATATCAAACTTATTATATGGCAACAAAGCATGCTACTCCTTGTTTCTTTTTATTTTATTTATTTATTTATTTAAGGTAAGTTCAATGTCCCAAACTCTATTCTGAGGTCAAAAGGGAAGTTATGGCATGGTGTAGTTACTCTCAAAAATATCGAATTTGCATCATCATTCTGCAAACATTAGAAATTCTAAATTTCAGGTCATTGAACCTTTTTTGAATTGGTAATTACTGAGCTATTCTGAGTGCAATCATCTTGCTCATTAAAATTACAAACAACGAAGCAAAATATGAAAACAGTATAAGAACCCATGACTTGCAATCTGTCTAATCACTTTAATGGACTGAAATCAGTCACTAAGTATTTCATAAACCACACATGACGAGAACGAAGCCCCAGTCGATGAAGATATGAAGAGGTCAAGCAAAATGAAATTGAATAGTAGAGAGATGAATGAAAAACAGAATGAATACAAAGAGAGATGAAGTGGAAAGGAATAAAAAAAGCGAGATCAAAATGATAAACTACCATCACAATTAATTAAGAACCAAGATTTAAATAAAAATAATAATAATAAAAAGAGTATCATCTCAGTTATTTCAAAAATCAAGATTAAATTTTTATTCACGCTTTATAAAAGTGAGATGTTTTTAAATATAAATGTGTGATTTTTAAGTATTATTGTAGTAGTGATTTCACACTTGATTTAATCTCAGCTTTCATTGAGAACAATGCTTCAAATGGTGGAAATAAGCTTTCAACTAAAAACCTGAACATTCTTTTATATTTCTTGCCATATAAAATTACTACCATATATGATCAGAAACATTTTTTGTTTGCATTTTATCCTTTTACGATTAACCTGTTAAACATTCTTATTATGGATTTTGGACTTATAACCCACTGTTTGTTATAACCTTTAATCAGTGCGTTAAAAGTTCAAACCCATTTCTACCTCAATTTCATTACAATTTCACAATTAGAAACTTCGGGTTTTCTGCAGGCCCTGGCCCTGAGATTTCCGGGACCCATAGCTGACAATTAACTAATAAATTTTTGGGGCCCTTCTCATTTTTTTTTCATTGAATAAAAAAAAAAATTTTTTGAAGGTAAAAGACAAAAGATTTGTGTCAAAATAACAAAAAAATACCTAGCATTACATTACAATAACTAATAAGTGTCGCTTGATCCTCGCTCTTCTTGCATTTTTAGAAGTAAATAATCAATCATACTTGCATAATCTAGTTTTTTTGCAAAATCATTTTCAATGGATAACAATGCTAATTATTTTAAATGGGTCTTTTAATTTTTTAATGGGTCAATTTATTTTAAGTTAATTTGGGCCTTCCTTAATTTTTTTTTGATTTAAAACATACCTAATATACTACACTAAACTATAATAGGAGGGGACCCCTTTTTGGGTCTATTTTCAATGGATAACAATGCTAATTTTTTTGAATGGACTTTTCAATTTTTTAATAGGTCAATTTATTTTAAGTTAGTTTGGGCCTTCTTTAATTTTTTTTGGACTTAAAACATACCTAATATATTACACTAAATTATAATAGGAGAGGCCCCTTTTTTGGATCTATTTTGAAAGGCTTTAGGCCATGGCCTAGTAGGCCTATGCCCAGGGCCAGCCCTGGTTTTCTAATGCTTTTAAACCTTTTAACCACTATCAACATTTTGTTTTTATTTAGAATTGTTCTAGCAAGAGTTGGCCTATTGAACTCACTCATCCTTTCAAACATCAAGTATAGAAATTGAAAAATATTACATAGTTGAGTAACATTTTTTTTTTTTTTTACTTGTGTTTGTTGCTTGCATTTCATTTTGATGGAAATTATGCCTTCACATGAGTATTGTAGAAACGGTTGGAAAATCTAAATAGAATATACTATCAGAATAAAATACCAAACTAATAATAAATAAAAAATAAACATTATTATTTTGATAATCCGAATTGTTTATATTGTAAAGTTTGTCGAGTATATCATTCATATAAAAATCAAGTTAATCGTATATCGTTAATCCCATGATGAAGTCCTAATTATTTTTAAAAAATTATTAAAATCATATTAATCGTTTATTTTTAACAAAAAAAAAACAATTATGTTCTTTTTATGAGGCTATAGATGTCCAATTTACTTGATTTTTACATAGATGATCTACTCAATGAACCTTACAATATGAACGGTTCAGATCATCGAAAAAGACTTAGAACACGGCGTCAATGGGCCTCACGGCAAGAATCCCAACTCCCTAAATAATGGGACAGAAGATTGATACAACAAATTAGAGTGAAATTATTCATTGTCCCAGGGGCAAATCTAAGTGGTGTCCAAATCTGAATATTATTGGTTGAAACAGTGGGCCTCATTACTTGTTTGTCTCCTTTAAGGAGACAACTAGACACTTAATGCTCCTGAACTATCAAATAACTTCTTGGGACAAGTGATCCCAAGCCATGTGGGTATGACGACATTCATGTTTCTGCTTTGCACTGTTTGCCAAGGCTTTTTTGGTTTTCATGACTAATTGAGAGCCTTCAAAATGAGAAATTGTTGTATGTCAATAGGGTGCCACATGGCACTATGTTTCACCAATTACAAATATATATGTCTCTTATTATTCTCCAGACACCCGATATAAATGTAGTGGACCCTTTTTTTATCCAAAAAAAAAGGATGCTCTATGGTGTCGTCACTGCGTCCGTGGGCCCTGACTCCAGGGTAGTCGGTTGCCGATCAGATTTAGCCCAACCCATAGAAAGGGACCCACTACCGAGGCACCAACGAAGCTCAGCTACAAGCCACAGAAGAGCCCAAGGTCGATCGGAGTATAGTGCGAGGTGTCAAAGAGAGCCAGCTAAAAAATTCGGCCGTTTCACACCTTCCAAGATTCAAACTTGGGTCACCCCCGTAAAGAAAACTATGTTATCCACTAGGCCACCACCCCCGGTGGTATAAAGGTAATGGACCTTACTATGAAAGCCAATCATAATAATAGAAGGTATTACATAGCATATGTATTCCATCTGCATACAAAAGTACTACATCAAAATAGTACTTTGGTGATTTTGATGCTTGACCTTTAGTTCAGCACAAATTTTACCCTCTATGCCATCGAAAAATTATTGGTTGGTCTTAGCCAAACTAAAGGTTACTGTGGTTCTATTACAAGATACAACTAGTCTTCAGCAACTAAATGAAAATATGAGAGAGAGTTTTGAAATGAAAAGAAAATGTATTGATGATGGGGAGATGGACAGTCGAATAAAGTGTCATTATGATGTGAAGATGAAAGGTTGAATTAAGTAATAGTAATTATGGTGTGCAGGTAAAAAGTTGAATAATGTGTAAAGAAGGTGATAATGATATTCGGCATGTTTCAAAAAAAATGAAAAAATTGTTTAATATTTTCTGTTAAGATGATAAGGTTGTGTAATACTCCAGCTAATAAAAAGAAGAAATCTGTTTGGGAAAATGCTTTTTATAATATTTCAGCTGGGTCGGGTTTCTTCATTTTTTGATCTATTCATCATCCAGCCGCAAAAATAAAAAATCTGCAATCTTAACTCGTGGCCTACTAAAATGGCGGTCGAAACCGTCTGTGAGTTGTCTATCCGGGTTGGGTTAGTCGGGTCGGATGGATCTTTGAACAGCCCTATCTCCAACTTTCATTGTATAGATAGTATAAAGTTAAGCTACAATAATCAAATATGTTAATGAAGTTACAGACACTACAAGAATTTACACATTTGGCGACCACTTTTGCCGACCAAAAAAATTTTGGTCGCAAAAAAATGACATTTGGCGACCAAATATTAATTAGTCGCGAATGATCATTATTTTTGGCGACCAAATATTATTAGTCGCAGAAAGTTATATTTTGGCGACCAAAAAATGAGTTGGTCGCAGAAAGTGGTATGCTTTTGCCGACCAATTACAAATTTGGTCGCGGAAGGTCACATATTTTTTAGCGACCAAAAATTTGGTCGCGAAAAACTTATTTTCAGCAACCAAAAAAAATTAGTCGCCAAATTAGTACTTTTAGCGACTAATATTTTAGTCGCCGTTGATTGAGATTTAGCGACTAAAAAAATTTGTCGGCAAAAGAACCTATTTTTGCGACTAATTTAAGAGTTTGGTCGCCAAAAGTTTTGGGGGGAATTTGAAACGTGGGAATTGAATTTCAGAAAAAAAATTTCAGATTGGGATAATTTTCTACTTCACACACTGTTGATGCATCAATCGAACCCAGATTGGGGTAATTTGGTTTAACTCGTCTCCTCCCATTCCCTCTCTGTCTCTCTCTCCCTCTCTGTTCTTCTTTCCTACCCTCCCTCTTGCGCTCGCTCCCGACGCTGGCCTCGATTTCTGCCTCTCCCCCATTCTCTCTCAGTGTCTTCAAGTCGCAATCCTCCCACTCGCAAGGTAGGGTTTCCGATTGTGAATCGCGACACTGTGCTTCGATTGGGTCACCGAAGGCTAGGGTTTCCACCACCACAGCCACCGTCATCATCATCAGCTTCCTCAAATTCTACATTGACGCCGCTGTCTTCTCTTTCTCTCTCTGCTTCGAACCCCCATGGGAGCTCTCCGGTACCTCTCTCCCTCTCTCTCTCTTTTTTTAAAGGTCTCTTTTTTGGTGGAAGAAAATCTTTTTGAGGTTTTGCAACATAGTATAACAAATTTCCCCCCATTGAATAGCACTAAACTTTTTACAAGCCTTCTTTCCTCTACCCTTTGCGAAACCAAATCGAAAATGTCACTAAGATACATTAGTAATTTCAGGAACTAAAACTCCTCAATTACCAAACACTTGCATTACCAATTGCCAAAACTCTTGAGCACCTTGGATTTGCAAACACCGGACGAGTTCTATAGTTCTGTACTAACAAGATGAATGAAGTAACCTCTAACCTGCAAATCAAAAACCAAGTTAACAGAGCCAGTGACGAAAGAATCTATGTACTACCCATGTTTGGCAGAGCAGACGATGGAGAGACAGCTTCAAAGTGAATCCAAGAACCAAAAAGAAGTTATAGGACTGGTATGTCAGGGTCTTTCCTGGGTTGCTTCTGCACTGAGGTGAAAGAATTTAGCATACAGGTATGCTTGGATTGATGGGAATTCAGTTCAAATGACAAGGGTTGCAAGCATTCCAATGCATTTCTAATAGCAGAATCTGAGCCAACTTACATGTAAGGAGTTCATGCAAATTTGTCTGAGTTTGAAATGAATAATGATTGCCCACAACTCCTATGAATCAATGAGATTTGGTTCAGCAATGGAAAGCTGCAACTAGAAGACAGTTACCGGTGTTAACTGGTGGATATAGTGGTTTAGGCAAGATCATGCATCAATTAGTTGTACTCTCCTATCAGCAAATGCATGAAGGTAAGAAAATTGTTGATCCTTTTCCGATGTTAGGAAGCTGCAAACTTATAATGTCAACATGGATTTACTAGTTTGCAGGCAAAACACATTTTACAAATCCATACCCTGCCTAAACCAAATGCAACAAAGCAAATAAAACAATTGGAATCATGCATACACCACCTTTTGTTTTGGATGTTTCTAAATGCCCATTGTCACAAAGAAAAAGTACTTGTTACGATTCTGATATTGAAATTTGATGATGCTTCTGAAAATGGTTGGCCAAACTAATTCATGAGATTTTAGAATTTAGGGCTTGATATAGAAGAATGCTAGCAGCAGAGATTTAAAGAAATTTTTGCAGAAGTAGAGAGAGTGAGATTTTGATCATCAGTGCTAAGGTGATCAATGATTGGTGGCCAACATTCAATTCCACTGGTGGTGCCAATTCTTGAGAAGGGAGAGAAATGACACAAAGATAGTCAACAATGCAAAACTGTCTTATGAAGATCGATGCATTTCATTTTCCACATTCAGTTCCTCAGTCACAGCCTTCACAGGTATATGACTTATCCTATGCTCCCCTTACTTTTGCTTCAAGATGTTTAATGGCCATCTCTATTCATCTCAATTTCTGTTCCATGAATCTACAGTGGAAAATGACTCCAGTCAAGAATGGAGGAAATAGAAGCATAGATAAAATTGCAATTTCTTGTTTTAGTCTTTGTTTTGTGCATTTCTATAATTGCTTAAAATATTTGTAATAGGAATTTGACAGATTAAGTTTGAAGATAGTAGACTCCAACAGACATCTTTTCTTGTTGGTTACACATTTACTAGCATACATCAAGATGTATATATCTATATCTACAAATTTACATATGTAGTAACTTACTCACATCGGACATATCATGATTTATCTGTCAGTGATGTTAGGAACAGAACAATGGAGTAAGAAAATAAGTATATTCCTAAGGGCCAAGCAAAATCAAATTGATATCTGAATTCATCATCTCACTCCCGGATAGGATTCCATTTATGAGCCCAGATGAGGAGAATAATGTTGAGCATCAAAGTCACCATCCAGTTGAGTTTTCACTTTTGACCAAGATGTGGAGTACGAGACACAAGCTGCCAGGTTTATGATGAGGGCAGCAACTATGTCACAAAATAGAGGATGAGGCAAGTAAGTAGGAAGCAAGCAAAATCTTAGGGCAAAGAAAGTTACATGCTTATTTGGCATGGTTAAGTTTTGCTTTGGCATAGGGAAAAAGTTGTGATTTTGATTCATGTGCTTTGCTAACTGGCAAGCCTTATTATGATTCATGTGCTTTGCTAACTGGCAAGTTCCTTCCACTCCTATGAAGGTTTTCTCCAACAATATGGGAAAGAAATCTGAGCCCGTCATAACAAAATGCAAGGAGAGCGAAAACTGGACAAAAGTTACATTTAAGCCTGACTTAGCAAAATTCAATATGACTCATCTTGAAGATGATGTTGTTGCCCTGATGAAAAAGCGGGTGATTGACTTGGCGGGATGCCTTGGAAAGACTGTGAAGGTTGAGCTTAATGGGCAATGTATTCCAATAAAGTCTTTTCTTGACTATGTTAATCTCTACCTTCAATCTGCCTCCAAAGCCAGACTAGATGCCCTCCCAGGGTTTTCATTTCAATATTTATTGATTCATTTTACTTCTCATAATTCTAATCAAAATATCTAAAATCCAAATATTTTCCAATAACTGATTTTGGAACCTGATCATTTTGTTTTCTTTTGAGCCAAACTTGTCTCTTCATCCTGTGCTTAATTGAGTGGATGGAGACATTGGCTGGATGTGCTGCATTGCACTATATAGTTTACCAACTTAATGCAATGCACAGGAATCTTATAAGTTGCTTACTATTTGTAATGTTAATTCACTTGCCCCTCTCAGCTGCTGCATTCTAATTTGATGTGTTGATACTGTTTTGTCTTATGTATCATTACAAGTTTCATTGAAGTCGACAGCTTCTCACAGTTTTTAACTGCTGGAAATAGTTTACGTACATATTTTCCTGAAATGTTTGTTTATCTATTTTTGTGCAATAATTCTTCTCTCCCACTGAAAGGGAATTTGTCTTCTCGTCTTGCTTGCAGAGTACATGCCTGGAGGAAGCCTTTCTGAATATATACACAAGAATCACATTGTCTTGAATCTCCCTCAATTGCTTCAGTTTGCAATTGATGTCTGCAGTGGAATGGAGTACTTGCATCAAAACAACATAATTCACAGGGATCTTAAGACAACAAATTTGCTTATGGATAATGACAAAGTAAGTATTTTCCAACATCATGATTAATTTTCCGTTGTTATCTCCTAAATACCAAGTATATAAATTTTCAGATGTTTAATTGTTCCAGCTGTTTTGCTGTATGTTGAAAGATGATTTACCTTTAAATCAGAACATTGGGTTCGTGAAAACTATTACTGTTCATTACATAAACAGTTATTATGTCTAACAGGTATAACAGGATTCATTTGTGGCTGTTGGCTTTCCTAGAGTTAATAAGTAGAAGTTTATGGAAATCTAATTTCACCATGAAAAAGTAAGACTAAGGGACTGTAGCATAAGTCACATTTTACAGAAAGTCTGCGTGCATGGTCACAGTTTGGTTTATTGTATCTTCAATTCCAAATGGCAATCTCATGTTCGCATGTATCACTATTCTTTTACCTTTTTTACTTATTTTATTGTTCTATGATTCCCTCTCTCTGTCTCTCTTATTATTATTATTTTGGCTAGGTTAATGTAGGGGGTTCGAAGGGTTATGCTAAAGATGTTCTAAAAATATGACTGAAGGGTATATCATGATAACATTGGATTTTTTGGGTTAAAAATTAAAGGATTTCTTGGTATTATCTTGAGTTTAATTGGGCTTAGTTTTTCTATTGTTGATGATCTTTATATCCTCATATCTCCCAAGTAAATTAAGGCTATGTTTGGGTGGTAGGAATTAAAGACAGAATGCGATCCTATTACCAGGAATATTGATAATAATAAGATTCTGAGGTTAATGAAATTCTAGTGTTTGGATTGGTTAAGAATTTTCTTATGGGAAATGGTAAAATTTTAAATAATGTGTGCCCATGTTTCTTTTTTATACTTGAGTGCTTCAAATATGTGAGATTCTCATTGGGGTTGTGCAAGAATGAGGTTCTGCTTAGTGTTGTAACCCCATTTCACCTTAATAAGGTAACTTAGAATCACATTTCACGTCATACATGCAGTCAAATGGAATAAAGGAGACATGAAATGAGATTCCTGTTATTCACGCAAAAACATAGCCCAAGATTGATAGACCATCATGCTTCCTTGCACTTCTGCTAATGCTATTTGTAGTTTATGAATAATTTGACATATGTGACGCGAATGGTTTATAGGCACTAACAACATTAATGATTTGTGACGTTTCTTAATCTATGATTTCTGTAATTGTGTCTCAAGGTTGTTAAGGTAGCAGATTTTGGCATTGCTCGGTTCCAAAATCAAGGGGGTGTGATGACAGCAGAGACTGGTACATACCGATGGATGGCCCCTGAGGTTGAACTCTCTTTCGTTTGCCTATGTCTTCTGCTTCATTAGCTTGATATGGTTGAAGATGAGGGATTGTGTGTGGGTGTTTTCTTTAAAATTTCTTTTTCTACCTGGAGCTCGGAATCCTAATGTTAATTCTCATTGTAAAAGCTTTCTTTAAAGTGTTTGTGCTTCATAGACAATCACACTAAAAAGTGAGCCAAGATTCAAAAACAATCAGGAAAGTATGGTTGAACATGCCCTAAAAACCGTAACATAAAAAAATTTAATTGGACCATGCAGCTCCATCAATGCACGAACAGTTTACACTAATCAACGATTAAACCATCAATCCAAGTCTCAAAATAGAATGATTTTTATGAAATTGCCTGGACCATTTGACCCGCACCCAATTTTACTACATACTGCCTGGTCCAGTCCAGGTTCTAAAACACTGCCATCACCCATTCTCATAATTATTCCCCATTTAGCGTTGTTGCAAATTATCAATGTCGACCAATGATTGGAGAATACAAGGATCTATTGCAAGCAACTGGGTAAGGGGGCTAACTTAGTCAATAGATAACTCAGGAAAGCTTTAAACTGTTCGTGCATTGATGGAGCTGCATGGTCCAATTAAATTTTTTTATGTTACGGTTTTTAGGGCATGTTCAACCATACTTTCCTGATTGTTTTTGAATCTTGGCTCACTTTTTAGTGTGATTGTCTATGAAGCACAAACACTTTAAAATAGGGGCCATAGCAGTGTCTGACACGGGGACATGTAGGAGATACGCCGAGGACACTTGTCTAAATCTAGATACGTCAAGGGAGACGGGGACACGGCAGGGACATGCCATTTAATTAATTGATTTTTTTTTTTTTTGCAGGGAACACGCATCTCCAAATATGGATGATCTATTAATTTGTTTAAATGTAGTGGTTTATATATATATATTGAATTAATGTTAGTTTTTATTAATTTTGATTGTTTGGTAACATAATATTAATCTATATAGCAAATATATATAAAAAATAATAATTTGCCGTGTCCCTGTTCCTATTTTTTTGAAATCACCGTGTCCATGTCTGTGCTTCATAGTGTATTGACATTGCAATTCTTTTATTTCCATGAATTATGCACATCAGTTAACTTACCTCAATCTGTAGTATCATTTTAAATCTTCTGTATCTAACAATGTTGATGCATGCAATACTGGGTTGAATTTTTTGAGAAAACTAATGAAGTGCACTTTGTTTGACACTAGGTTCTGGACCTGTGTCATAGAATTGCGTGACGTTAACCATTATTTGATGTTGATTTCCTAGTTATTTACTTCTTACTTTGATATCATTTCTTACTTTGTTTCTCCATCAAAAGGTTATTAATCATCAACCATACGATCAGAAAGCAGACATATTCAGTTTTGCTATTGTTCTGTGGGAGCTTGTCACCGCTAAGGTATTTCCTCAATTAGCACCAAGCCTCAAATACCACTTTTGAGTATTTAACTTCTCAATTGTGAAGATAAAAAATCTTGTGAGATGATGATTATTTTTTGTGATGCAGGTTCCATATGATACGATGACTCCTTTACAAGCTGCCCTGGAGTGAGACAGGTTTGGTTGTTTGTATATCAAGTTATATCATAAGATAAAATATATAATTTACCATATTTTCTTTTACAAACTTCAGTATATTATCTTTAAATTACAGCATCAGTACTTCCAATTTTAGTCTTCATGAAGTTATAAATGAATATTTTCGAGTGTTTTAAAAGTTCTATACTTTTATCATCGTCCCTGCGAGATTACATTGTAGTTAAAAGCAATAATTTTACATTACAAACTAAACATACATCACAAAATAAACAGAACTTATAAACAGTACACAACAGTTTATAGACTTAGTAATAGAACTAAACAATCATATATATCATGCAATAATACAGATTCAGTGAATCAAAGCAGAAAATATAATAGAAATTTGAACAGAAAGATGTGGCTTGTGAATCTCTGAGGCACGGAATTACTGTCCTAAAGTCACTGTTCCCAGAAGCTAACAGCCACTCATTTGGTGTTCACGTCCACCAGGAGGAAAAACAACCGTCCGAATCGAGTTGTCTAGAAAACACAGACTAGTGGGCAAATTCTCTTGAGATGAATCTGTGATCTCTTTCAAAATATGAGTGTATTGGAATATCAGTGTACTACTTTGTACTTCTGTAGCAGAAATACTCTATATATAGGAAAAACTTTTAAACAGATGAGAATAAAATCTGAATTAATATAAAAATTTGTAACATATTTGTATGTCAAAACTGTTGTGATATAAAGCCCTATAAAAAGAGCTGAGCTGACTGAAATAGAATGGAATAAAATTAGGGTTCATTTGGGAATTGGCTTTTTTAGTATTTTTTTGACTTGGTATGAAAAGATGTGCAGAAAAGTAGAGAGAATGAGTTGACTTTTTGACTAATTTAGCTTGTTCCCAAACAAGGCCTTAGAATAGTGGAACTGGAATTTGGAAATAGAACTTACGGCCGACCACAGCAAAGAAGAGTAGATCTAAAACAGTGAAAACAGACATGAAACATAGGTAGTCACTACTAATCAAGTAAATACCACTAGTTGGCACGACTCATGACTAATCAAGTATGCCAAGAAGAACAAAAACATATATGTTCGATGTGTTCGATGTGACTTATTTTTCCAATCAACGTGGGACACGAAGTTTTGAAACTCTTAAAAACACTTCGAAGTTCCAATGAACTGTAGCAAATGAAAACAAGACTTTAGTGTTTACATTGCTTGACATATACACACAGTTAAGTTGGTAGGATTGAGAATGTCATGTTATGGCACTTCATCTGGTGCCACATTTCTGTGTTGCGTTAACTAATGACCACATTTTGTTCCTTAGTTTAACTCATGATGGGAAACATATATATATATATATATATATTTTAATTAACGAAAGTTAGTAGTTAGTTGTTACATTAGTATCTTGGGGAGTCGAACTCTCACCCTCTCCTTGCAAGTACTTAATTGTTGCGCCCTATTAGAACCCAAGACCTCCCTTTAAGAGAGACTTGGTGGCCAAAGAGCTAGCCAAACACTAGAACTCCTTGGTTGATGGGAAACATATTCGATCTCATTAAGCTATTACTGATTCATTGATGTGACGTTCAATACATTTACATATTAAATTTAAAAATGAGGCAGCCAAACCAAGTCATGCATGAAGATATTATGGATTTTCAGAGTATTTTCTGTGACATCCTGATGCTTAAGCAGAAGAATTAGGAGCTTTAGAAGGGAACGCCCAAGAGATGAGATTAAACATCTAGTTTCAGACGTAGTTTTATTAACTGGAAGTAAAAATGAATGAAGAAAAATAAAAAATTATGTCGTTATCTTATCTGTGATGACATCATTCAAATAGAACAGTTGTCTTGGATAATCTTTGGATGCTACTTGTTTTGAAGTGAGAGTTGATGCTCAATGTACTATCTTGGTTTGCAACCATCCATTAGGTTAAAAACTGGACATATATACAAAGTTCGTAAAATTACTTGGAGGGACAACTTCAGCTACAGATTTGTAGGGTTCCGGAACATAATATTACGTGTTTAGAAGACAACTAGATATGAGTGCAATGCACCCTTTAAACAGTCTTATATCAACTTTTTATTAGACTTAATTAATAAGCGTCTTAGATTCGATACTGTAATTCAGGCAAAAAGGAAAAAACTAACACAAAATATTATCGAAAAATGATAAAATGAAAATGTGAAATTTTTTGAAATTGTGAATAAAAAAGGTCTTCTGTGGATAAAAATAATAATAAAACAAATAAAAAAGAAATTTCAACTCCAGTACGAGCTTTTTATGATTTCCCTGGTTGCAATTTTGTCTACACGGATTGAAGTAATCACCCACACCTTTTAACTTTATTTATATTCTATTTGCCAGGGCATGAGACCGGATCTTCCAGACAATACACACCCCAAGTTCCCTGATGCTGTAAATTTGAATTATGTATTGTTTCAATTTGTTATGCTAGATAGATGTGACTTGTGAATGAAAACTTAGAATAGTTGTATTGTGTCGAATGTTAATGAATTATGTATTGTGTCGAATGTTAATGATTCAGTTAATTTGAATGATGCTTTAAAATTATAGGTTTATTATGGATTGAATGAATTATTAGGAATTACAGGTGTATTGTTTTCTTGCTTTGGCGACTAATTTAGTAGTCGTGCCAAATAAATTATTTTTTTTTGCAAAAAATAACAATTGCCGACCAAGAGTTTTGGTCGCAAAAAATACATCTATTGCCGACCAAAACAGCTCTTGGTTGTGGAAACTCACTTTTGCCGACCAAAAGTTTTGGTCGCAAAAATTAACAAATGGCGACCAAAACCTTTTTTGGTCACGAAATGTCACGATTGGCGACCAAAATTTTTTGGTCGCGGAATGTCACCTTTGGCGACCAAAACTTTTGGTCGCGGAATGTCACCATTGGCGACCAAACTTTTTGGTCGTTGAATGTGATAATTGGCGACCAAACTTTTTGGTCGGGAAAATATCACTTTTCGCGACTAAAGTGTTTTGGCGACAAAATAAATTAGTCGCGGTAATTAAATATTTAGCGACCAAAAATTTAGTCGCGAAATCTAATTTTTGCCGACCAACCACAATTTTGGTCGCGAATTACTTTTGCCGACCCTCAATTGGCGACCAAAGTAGCGACTAAAAAAATTGGTCGCGGATAGCTTTTGCCGACCAAAAATTGACTTTTAGCGACCAATTTTTTTGTTGCTAAAAGTGTTAATTCTTGTAGTGAGATGTTAACATGAAATGTTTTCGTTAGCTGGTGTTAGATTAGTCCTTATTCATCCCACATTGGAAGCATTTTGTTTTCCAGTGCTTACCCAAATCCCTAAGTATAACGACTCGAATAATACCGCTTACGGAAAACATACTATAATCCATATTTAAATGCTTTAAATCAAATTAGTTATCTTATAATATAAAATTGTTAACTAAATGGTTGGAAAAGAATATGGATAATAAGTTTTGACCATATGAGCTTCCTTGTCAGTTGATAAAAGTTAAAAAGTAATCACCTACTAAATTGTCAAAGTAAATATATTATATATGTATTATAATTTAATAATTATATAGTATTCTAGAAATGGAAATATGAATTATTAAGATGGCATGTTTGAATATAGATATAATGGTAAAGAATTTAAAAGAAACATGTGCGATTAAAATTATGAGACTTAAACAAGTTGGGTCAATTTTAAGGAAAACATTTAATCTGTTTGGTTCCGGTTTTTCAAAATTACTTTTTTGAAAATTTTAGTGTTTTTGTTTGGTTAAGTCTAAAAATCAAAAAAAGTTCTCAAATTTTTTTTTTTGGATGCACACTTGGAAACATAAATGTGATTCAATGTGACTTGTTCTTTTTTGTTTTCTTTCTACTTTTTGATGTGACTTGTTATCTTTTGTTTTGCTTTATTTATTTATTTTTTTTTTTGGGTGTTGCTGAATGGTTCCAGCAAGTTGACCGATGTCCAATGTGGCGGAATTTTAAATTTTACGTTGACACAATATTCAATGTAGAGGGATTTTAAATTTAAAAACAAAACAAAATTCAAAAATAATTTTGCATTTGATGTTATATATAAAAGTTTGCAAGTTGGTTACTTAATTTTTTATGCCAATTTGCGATTAAATTACGTATTTTGTGGTTGATATTATGAAATTTTATGATAAAGTCACAAATTTAATGGTAGGTATGCACCCATAAAAGGGTAGATACCAAATTATTTTTTGATACATATACAGTATGTACATATATATACAAAAAAATAAATATGGTAGTATTTTTTATGTGACAATAATTTTTTTTTTCAATTTATTGTTGAATATATCATTTAGGCTGCCCTCTCTCTCTATGTGTGGAGGGAAATTTGAATTTCTTTTCTATAGTCAAATTTTTAGAAACCAAACACATATCCATTTTCAAAATATAGTTTTCAAATCACTTTTTTGAAACATAACTCAAAAAACTAAAACCAAACATAGTGATTTGTACTAAATTTTAATGAATGAAATTGAGCTAGAGGATAACTTCAAACTTGAAATTAAAATATTTGGGCATCTTAGAAACTTTAATTTGATGCTCATAATATTTTAGATGTTCATCGAAAAATTAATGAGGTTAACAGAAATTAGGCAAGCTTAAATTAATTTAATTGGAATTAAATAGGTAATGAAAATTTAAAATTGAATTTGATTAATTAAACTGAATCAAGATTAATGAGTTAATGAATAGAATTATATTAATAAATATTTGTTTTGAATAAAAAATTGAATGATTATCTGATTTAGAAAACATAAGCGAGAAGTTTAATAAGTTTGGTCTAATGAATAAAACTTTTGGGAGCTTAATTAAATTTAAGTGAAATTAGAATAAATCAAGACTTAATTGAGGTTCATTAGATTAATTGACATGAGAATTATAAATAATTAATTAAGATTAATAAATGATTAATTAAGTTAATGGATAATTAGTATGTTAATTTAATCTAAGTCAATTAAATGAAATATAGAGAAACTTAATAAATTCAATTTTACTCGTAGAGTTATTATTTTGAATCAGAAATTGAAAGCTGAGATGATTTAAGAAACTATAAGTGATGAGCTTAATTGAATTAGTTTATTATGTAGAAACTTATGGGAGTTTTATTAAAAAATTGATTCAGATTAATAAAATTAGTAATAATTAAATTAAAGATTTAATTTGAGATTAATTAGAATAATTAAGTAGTAATTATAATTAATTAGGATTAAGTGGTGATTGACTAACCTAATATACAATTAGTGAATAAGTCGACCCCAAATGGGTCTTTCTTAGGTATGCCTTGTATACCATATGCAAGGTACTTATACATTTTTATGTTTTTGGTTATACAAGTTTGTGTTACTAGTTATACAAATTTGTGTTAAAACTTATATATTGGTGACTTGCTAAGCAGGTCACCTTACAGGTAAAATTAATAAAATAATATATTATATTATATATGTGTAAGTATTTTTAGAAAAATGTGTAAATTTTCACAAAAACGTGTAAGCCTTGTCACAAAATATTTGGAACAACACAAAAGACGTAAGTTTTCACAAATAGGGTAAGTGATTTTCACAAAAAGTGTAACTCAACACAAAAAGGCGTAAACACAAAAGGCATAAGTTTTCACAAGTAAGGTAAGTGATTTCATAAAAACCGTAAGTCAACACAAAAGGCGTAAGTTTTCACAAATAGGGTCAGTAATTTCACAAAAAGTGTAAGTAAACAAAAAAAAAGCATAAGTTTTCACAAATAAGGTAAGTGATTTCACAAAAAGCGTAAGTCAACACAAAAGGCGTAAGTTTTCACAAAGAGCGGAAGTTTTCACAAATAGGGTAAGTGATTTCACAAAAAGCGTAAGTGAACACAAAAAAGGCATAAACACAAAAGGCGCAAGTTTTCACAAATAGGGTAACTGATTTCACAAAAAGCGTAAGTCAACACAAAAAGGTGTAAACACAAAAGGCATAAATTTTCACAAATAGGGTAAGTGATTTCACAAAGAGCGTAAGTCAACACAAAAAACATAAGTTTTCACAAAAAGCCTAAGTTTTCACAAATAGGGTAAGTGATTTCACAAAAAGCGTAAGTCAACACAAAAAAGCATAAACACAAAAGGCGTAGGTTTTTACAAATAAGGTAAGTGATTTCACAAAAAGTGTAAGTCAACACAAAAGGCGTAAGTTTTCACAAAGAGCTTAAGTTTTCACAAATAGGGTAAGTGATTTCACAAAAAGCTTTCAACACAAAAGGTGTAAGTTTTCACAAAGAGCGTAAGTTTTCACAAATAGGGCAAGTGATTTCACAAAAAGCATAAGGCAACACAAAAGGCGTAAGTTTTCACAAATAGGGTAAGTGATTTCACAAAAAGCGTAAGTCAACACAAAAGGCTTAAGTTTTCACAAAGAGAGTAAATAATTTCACAAAAAAGGGTAAGTCAACACAAGAAGGCATAAGTTTTTTTTGAAGAACTGACAATGTGATTTCACAAAAAACGTAAGTCAACACAAAAGCCGTAAGTTTTCAGAAAGAGCGTAAGTGATTTCACAAAAAACATAAGTCAACACAAAAAGGCGTAAGTTTTTTTCAAGAACTGACAACAACATAAAAAGCGTAAGTTTTCACAAAGAGAGTTAATGATTTCACAAAGAAACGTAAGTTAACACAAAAAGGCGTAAGTTAACTTGAAGATCTGACAAAGTGATTTCACAAAAAATGTAAATCAACACAAAAGACATAAGTTTTCAGAAAAAGCGTAAGTGATTACACAAAAAGGCGTAAGTTTTTTTTTTCAAGAGCTGACAACAACACAAAAGGCGTAAGTTTTCACAAACAGAGTAAGTGATTTCACAAAAGGCGTAAGTGATTTCACAAAAAAACGTGAGTCAACACAAAAAGGCGTAAGTTTTTTTCAAGAACTAACAACAACACAAAAGGCATAAGTTTTCACAAAGCGCATAAGTAATTTCACAAAAAGGTATAAGTCAACACAAAAAGGCGTGAGTTTTTTTTCAAGAACTAAAAACAACACGAAAGGCACAAGTTTCCACAAACAGCATAAGTGATTTCATAAAAAAGTTTAAGTCAACACAAAAATGCATAAGTTTTCGCAAAAGGCGCAAGTGATTTCACAAAAAGGCGTAGATTTTCACAAAAGGCAAAAGTGATTTTATAAGAAAGCGTAAGTCAACACAAAAAGGAATAAGTTTTTTTTCAAGAATTGACAACAACACAAAAGGCATAAATTTTCACAAAACGCATAAGTGATTTCACAAAAAAGCGTAAGTCAACACAAAAAGGCGTAAGTTTTTTCAAGAATTGAAAACAACATAAAAGGCGTAAGTTTTCACAAACAGTGTAATTGATTTCATAAAAAAGCGTAAGTCAACACAAAAGGGCGTAAGTTTTTACAAAATGTGTAAGTAATTTCACAAAAAGGCGTAAATTTTCACAAAAAGCGTAATTAATTTCACAAAAAAGCGTAAATTTTTTTCAAGAATTGACAACAACACAAAAGGCATAAGTTTTCACAAAGTGCGTAAGTGATTTCACAAAAATGTGTAAGTCAATTCAAAAAAGCATAATTTTTTTCAAGATTTGAAAATAACACAAAAGGTGTAAGTTTTCACAAACAACTATGGGTAAATTTGTTTCAAAAAATATAGAACAATACAAAATGCAGAAGTTTTCACAAATCACGTAAGTCATTTTACAAAAATGGGTAACTTAACTAAAAAACGTGCAAGTTTATCCCAAAAATGTAAAACACAAGTTTTCACAAATCATGTAACTGATTTCACAAAAACGTGTAAGTTTTTACAAAAAATGCAGAAGTTTGTTCCAAAAAATATAGAACAACGCAAAATGTGTAAGTTTTGACAAATGACGTAACTAATTTCACAAAGGCGTAATGTTTTACAAAAATACATAAGTTTGTTCAAAAAATATACAAAAACGCAAAATGCGTAAATTTCACAAAAGTCAGGGTAGTTAACATAAAATGACGCGTAAGTTTTTTTTTTAACAATAGAAAAATGTATAAGTAATTACAACAAATTACACTTTTGTTGACTAAATTTGGCAACCAAAAGGAATTTAGTCGTCAAAAGTTACTTTTTTGGCGATTAAAAAATTTATTAGTCGGCATTAGTTCAAGGTTTAGCTACTATATTATTTTAGTCGAGATATATTATTTATTAGCGACTAAAAAAAATTTAGTCGCTAAATATGATGTAAATAGGTGACTAAAAAAATTTTAGTTGGCATAAGTTTAGATTTTAGACTACTAACTCTTATTTTGGTCGTCGTATATAATTATTTGCCAACAAAAGGAAGTTTAGTCGCCAAATAACAGGCTTATTTTTGGGTTATTCTTTGCCGACCAAATAAATTTTTCGGCAAATATCAACCATTGGTGACTAAAAAAATATAATCATTGTATGTTCAATTTTTACCGATGAAAAAAAAAATAGTAGCCAAATTATACTTTTGCCTACAAAAATTTTGTCCTTATTGATAAATATTTGCTGACAAATAATAGTTTAGTCGCCAAAGGTTGAAAATTTATTTTGCCTCCCACGCCTCTCTTCTCTGTTTCACACATTCTCGGCCAATTTCCCTCACTGTGACATTTTGAACATTTTAGTCCCACTCTAGGGTGCGTTTTCTACTTTATTCCCAATATAGGGTGAAACGGGTTTACCAAAACCGTTTTCCTTAAAACGGCATTGGCAAAGCCGTTTTTGATGAATAAAAAAATAATAAATTTTTCCTTCGTAAAAACGGCTTTAGAAAAATCGTTTTTACTGAACGGCTAATTAATTTTCAGATTGTAAAACCGTTTTTATTTTATTTTTTTTTCGCAATTTTTCAACATAATATAAATTGCCACAAATAATATAATTCAAAAAATGGTTTTTGTAAAACCATTTTTATTTTTTATTTTTTTTCCCAATTTTTCAACATAATATAAATTGCCACAAATAATATAATTCAAAAAATGGTTTTTGTAAAACTGTTTTCTAATACGGCTTCGGTAAAGCCGCTTTCATGGGATTTTTTTTTTTTTTTTTGTCGTCGTCTTTGTTCTGGTGAAAATGTAATTCAGAAAACGGGTTTACTAAAACCGTTTTCTAATACGGCTTTCCTAAAGCCGTTTTCATGATTTGATTTTTTGATTTTTGATTTTTGATTTTTGATTTTTGATTTTTTTTTCTCTTCTTCTTCTTCTTCTTCTCCTTCTTCTTCTTCTGTTGTCTTTGTTTTGGTGAAAATGTAATTCAGAAACGAAAACCGTTTTCTAATACGACTTTAGTAAACACGTTTTCATGTAATTTTTTTTTTCCTTTTGTCTTTGTTTTGGGTTAGAACGTGATAATGTAATTCAGAAAAAAAAAAAAAAAATCTTTTGTCTTTGTTTTGGGTTAGAACGTGATAATGCAATTCAGAAAAAAAAAATTCACTTTACTAAAGCCGTTTTCATGTAAATTTTTTTTTGTTTTTTCTTTCGTCTTTGTTTTCGGTTAGGTGTAATTCAGAATTTTTTGTTCACTTTACTAAAGCCGTTTTCATGTAAATTTTTTTTTGTTTTTTCTTTTGTCTTTGTTTTGGGTTAGGTGTAATTCAGAATTTTTTTTCACTGTACTAAAGCCGTTTTCATGTAAATTTTTTTGTTTCTTCTTTTGTCTTTGTTTTGGGTGAGACGCGAAGAGCACCGCGGAGGAGGCCAGGAAGACGAAGGCCACTGCAAGAGCTACAGCAAGAAGGAAGAAGAGAAAGACCTCAAATTCCGGTGATGTATTTTGTTACATACGAATGGTACTTTTTCCATTTTTTGCTATGTATGTAACTTGTATGTAATTTGGTGTTTGATTACGAACAGGAACTTATGTAATGTAAATATTGGGTTGGAGTTGATGTTATTGTGATTCAATTGGTTTCGCTTACTTCATAAGACTGATGTTGTGCAATGAATGAATGAATGGAAAGGTTATTTATTTTATTCAATTGGTAGTGTGTTTTTTGTAAGAATGAAAACGTTATTTGTTATATTCAATGAATAATTGTTACATTTTTGGGTTGCCATGATTGAGAAGATGAACAAGTTAAGAGAATGTATATTTCCCCTAAAATAAATTTTGTCAACATTTTTATAATAAAACTTAAAACATAATATACGAAGTCACTAATTCACTAAATACTCGTACGGGCATGAAAACAACATAACTGAAGTTGCAAATGTAATAGTTTTCAGTTACATAGGTAGTATAGACATAAGTCTCCTACAAAAATACATTATGGATACCATGAACTGAACACACAATACATACATCCAGGACACCCTGAACTAAACACACAATACATAAACATAACAATTAGATAGACAAATATTAGGTAGAAAATCTAACAAACTCATTATGGAAACTCTTAGTCTAACACACACATTACATATTAATGCATAACCTAATATTGCCGAAGTATAGACATAAACACCTAATTCGCGCTTAAATCGTGTAACAATCTAGAAATTTTTCCTTCCGCTCGAGCGGATGGCTTTGTTGGTCTGAGTGCTCGAGCGCAAGGTTAGACGCTCAAGCAGGTCGCCTAGTTGAGTTTAAATTTCTGAGGCGTGTGGATTTGTTTTTGGCATTTCTATTAGTGTATTTGGAACCTCCTTATTTTATTTTGAGGTATTGATTGAGGTGGTAATATGATGGTAAAGTAAGATTGGACCAAAAACTTTAATTCGAATAATTCGCCTACGATCAACCGTCACTCTTTTGCCCTTTTCTTTTTCCACACTTTGAATTTGGATGTGAGGTTAGAACCATTGGAAAGCCTTTTTTCGGGGCTTCAATTTGGACACAAGAATGACCTAAAACGGAGTCCGGATGAGAGAGTTACGCATGTTTGAAGTTTTCATATTTGTGTTGGAAGTAGGACTGTACGTGCGGAAAAAGCGGCGCACGTGCGGGCTGTGCGGGACAGCAGCTCAAAAACGTGATTTTTGGATCATTTCTTACATTTTCTTTTCCTCTCTTCTTCTCCCCTCCTCCATGTTCGAAACCCTAGCTCCCAAAACCTTGATTTCCTCCACTTTTATCAACAAATCCACCATGGATCTTGCATCAAGGATGGAGAACAAGAGAGGATCAACATTTTTTTCAACCGATTGAAATTCGAATTTGTGGAGGATTCTTCTCAAAGCTTGCTTTTCTTGCTTGAATCTTGAGGTAGGGGTCTTAGTTCTCCTTCAATGCTTACATTGATAGATAGATTTGTGGTATTTTGGAATATATAAATGCAAAATCTATATTTTGGGCATATAGTGAAAATCATGAAATTTTGGGGTTAGGGTTTGAAATGTTGGGGTTTAGATTATGGTTTATGGATTATGGACCTAGGGCGTATAATAAATGGAAAGATTGGAACAAAAAAGTAATGGGTTAAGAAATTTGGATTTTTCTTGAAATTTCTAGATTTTTCTTGAAACCCTAGGTTGATTTATGATGATAGTCAATGATTTGGCCCAAATTGAAAGTTGAATCATGAAATTGGTAGGTTGAATTATATATGTACAAGTTTAATTGGAATTTGGTTCTACTTGAAAATTATGTTTAAAATTTGTAAATGAACTTTGTTAAGAGCATTGTAAATCATGTTTTAATGAAAAGGAAATTGGGGGAAAAGATTATTAATGATATAAATGACATAAACTCAGTCATGAAATGTTGAAATGGGATTTAAGAATTTCTCTTGAAATATGTTGAATTATATTTAATGGTGTTGAGTTGAATCATGTTGATTTTGGTTTTTGTGATCTAAAATGTAGAGTTTCCAAAATGGGTTTAATCTCAAATTATTTTTTTAAATTCCTAGTGGGTTTGCTTAATTATTTTGAAACTCAAGTGGATGATTTAATGGGGTTTCTTTATGGGGATGGAAATGTTTGGTTTTTGGTGAAAACACTAGAAATTTAGAGATTTTTGGGGAATATGGAAATGCTCATAAAACTCTTTTCTTTCTTTGAATAGAAGATGAATGGGTGTAAATTCCATAATGTGTTTTGCAAGATTGGTAATCTTTTAAATTTATTGAGTTGGAGAAATGGTTTTGAAAACTTCATGTGTAGTCCTTGGTGGGACCATGTTGCTTTGACTTGTGAAATGAGAAAGTTGATTGGTATACGATTGATTTGAGAAGGAATGTTATGAATCATGGAGATTTTTGCATTTGCATATTGTGACGCCCTCAAATAAACCCATAATAACCATAACAT